>NC_053390.1:557985466-558662966 GCF_905171765.1 Bufo bufo | reverse complement strand
TCCACTGCACAGCCACATTATAGTGGTCAAATTCTATACATTTTATACAGCAATGATCTCCTGACTTCATGAATCTTTTTGTGCTGAGTTATATGCTGTTTCTTGAAAAATACCCTTTGTATGCATGGTTTGTCGTTGAACAGGCATATGGTGGAGAATTAGACAGTGTGTGTGACAGTATTCTTTTTATCTCACTTGTTATTGAAAAAGCATCACATGAGAAGATTTAATGTGCCAAGAACTAACAAGGCAACAACACACATTTTAACAGTGTTTCTCTTCACCTCCTACATAGCAGGGAAATGTCATCATTGACTCCATCCAAATCTGCTCAGATATTTTCAAAAGACATTTCTTCTCCCATTCAGATCCTGTGTGTGTCCTTGTTTTACTGCTTCAGCGACATAGAAGAAGCTATAACCCCACAGTACACAAGGTCCTACTTGTAAAAAGGCCTACAAAGTAGGAAAAAAGTGAAATATTTCTAGTATAAATTAATGTATTTTCTAATTGACAACTAAGATTTTCAAGTCCACTTTGCAACTGCCAATAAGGCCTCTTTCACATATCCATGTCTGTGATGGCATCCACGACTAGATCGTCAGATCATCTGTGAAGATGTCTCTAAAAAATCCTTGTTTGGGCCACGTGTCCATTATTTGCCCTCCGTTATTCCACATACACTGCTAGACTGAAAATTAGTTCCCAGCACATTTCCCACCAATGGTCTATTAAAATCACTGACAAAACACAGATGCCATCTGTGTTGTGTCAGTGGTTTTCTCAGACACAACACTTCTCTGAGTGAGACATGCAAGCCAGATCTCTTTCTAAAACACAGGAGTACTGGACTTCTCAGTATTATGCTTCTCAGAATGAGATGGGCAAATCAGTCCACCTTCCAAAAGGTCAAGAAAACTGAGTGTCTAAACAGACTATTACCCCAGTTAGCTGAGTGGCCTTGGTTGGGATCTTAGGGGTGCTCTTTCTCATTATGGAGACCACCTGGTATGCATGAGGTGTATTGTAGTCCAGCCAACACTGCTTTGCGTTTCTGGGAAAAATATATGCGAATATATGCAAATTTGCATATCCCTATTCCCAGCATCAGATAGACTTAGGCCTGTTTCACAGTTGCTTTTTTTTTTTTTTTAATCGGGCAGGGAAAAGCCTGCCGGATCGCTGCTGGTCCACATTATAGTGAATGGGGCTGACGGATATGCATTTGCATCCAGCAGTGCCAGATCTAGACATCTGTGGCAGGCTGCTTCCCGGCCAGAGATGAAAACAGAACTGTGAAACAAACCTTAGTGTTCTTTTCTTTTTGAAAAAAAAGGTAATTTGAATGTATTTCCTAGAAACCTAAAGGTATGTAAATTAGCTTTCCTTTATAAAAAGCACTGATTGAACAGTTTGAGGCTTTTACCAAGGGAAAATATTATTATAAAAAAATCACTGATTGTAATGCTAATGTAATGATAAAGCCAAACTGATGGCCAGCAAACACGGCGTACCAGACATACAGTCGTGGCCAAAAGTTTTGAGAATGACAAAAATATTAGTTTTCACAAAGTTTGCAGCTAAACTGCTTTTAGATCTTTGTTTCAGTTGTTTCTGTGATGTAGTGAAATATAATTACACGCACTTCATACGTTTCAAAGGCTTTTATCGACAATTACATGACATTTATGCAAAGAGTCAGTATTTGCAGTGTTGGCCCTTCTTTTTCAGGACCTCTGCAATTCGACTGGGCATGCTCTCAATCAACTTCTGGGCCAATTCCTGACTGATAGCAACCCATTCTTTCATAATCACTTCTTGGAGTTTGTCAGAATTAGTGGGTTTTTGTTTGTCCACCCGCCTCTTGAGGATTGACCACAAGTTCTCAATGGGATTAAGATCTGGGGAGTTTCCAGGCCATGGACCCAAAATGTCAACGTTTTGGTCCCCGAGCCACTTAGTTATCACTTTTGCCTTATGGCACGGTGCTCCATCGTGCTGGAAAATGCATTGTTCTTCACCAAACTATTGTTGGATTGTTGGAATAAGTTTCTGTTGGAGAGTGTTTTGGTACCATTCTTTATTCATGGCTGTGTTTTTGGGCAAAATTGTGAGTGAGCCCACTCCCTTGGATGAGAAGCAACCCCACACATGAATGGTCTCAGGATGCTTTACTGTTGGCATGACACAGGACTGATGGTAGCGCTCACCTTTTTTTCTCCGGACAAGCCTTTTTCCAGATGCCCCAAACAATCGGAAAGAGTCTTCATCGGAGAATATGACTTTGCCACAGTCCTCAGCAGTCCATTCACCATACTTTCTGCAGAAGATCAATCTGTCCCTGATGTTTTTTTTGGAGAGAAGTGGCTTCTTTGCTGGCCTTCTTGACACCAGGCCATCTTCCAAAAGTCTTCGCCTCACTGTGCGTGCAGATGCGCTCACACCTGCCTGCTGCCATTCCTGAGCAAGCTCTGCACTGGTGACACTCTGATCCCGCAGCTGAATCCTCTTTAGGAGACAATCCTGGTGCTTGCTGGACTTTCTTGGACGCCCTAAAGCCTTCTTAACAAGAATTGAACCTCTTTCCTTGAAGTTCTTGATGATCCTATAAATTGTTGATTGAGGTGCAATCTTAGTAGCCACAATATCCTTGCCTGTGAAGCCATTTTTATGCAACGCAATGATGGCTGCACGCATTTCTTTGCAGGTCACCATGGTTAACAATGGAAGAACAATGATTTCAACCATCACCCTCCTTTTAACATGTCAAGTCTGCCATTTTAACCCAATCAGCCTGACATAATGATCTCCAGCCTTGTGCTCGTCAACATTCTCACCTGAGTTAACAAGACGATTACTGAAATGATCTCAGCAGGTCCTTTAATGACAGCAATGAAATGCAGTGGAAAGGTTTTTTTTGGGATTAAGTTAATTTTCATGGCAAAGAAGGACTATGCAATTCATCTGATCACTTTTCATAACATTCTGGAGTATATGCAAATTGCTATTATAAAAACTTAAGCAGCAACTTTTCCAATTTCCAATATTTTTGTCATTCTCAAAACTTTTGGCCATGACTGTACTTTGCGCAAGCCTTCACACTCTGAACACCCTTGAGGGCCGGGGTACTCTTCACCCACCTCCAGCAGGAAGGAGGACTTTGGCAGAGCCCTTTCTACATGTTAAATAGCAGGGCGGCTAGTGGCTGGGCACACCGGCCACAGTTGGGCAAAACCCCAAATTAAATACTGTGACACTATGCAATGGTCAAATAGGGAAACAAGAGAATGGTCTGAAAAATGTAAACTAGGGCACAAAACCAGAAGACAACCAAAACCAAAGAGTCAATAACCAGAGAAACCACTCACCAGATAGCTTCAGATCCAGAACCAGGGAAGAAACTGAATAATCAGCAGTGACTGGGGGAAATGACCAGGTTTAAATATCCCTGCACAGATCACTTGACACTGCTGAGGTCACACTCAATTTCTACCCTCAGACCAGGAAAGCACAAGTGAGGGCTGAGAGTATGAAGAGCAAGGAACCTCCCACCACATGTCTTAGTCAGGAGACTTGACAACAGAGGTTTCCTGGCAGCTGCTGACACTAGTGGTTCCAGTGTCCCAGGACCCCTGACCAGCACTGAGAATGACTGCGTCCTGTCTCCCAGCAGTACCAAGATCCGGAGTGGATCTCACAGAGTAATGTGCACACGTAAAGCACAAACCTTTACTAGCGCCACCCTCTGTGGGTAACACTCCACCCCTCATGGCCAGCAAGGGGTGAGGGATATCCCACCGGAGGGCCCGAGACCACCGGAGAGAATGAGAAACACATCTTTGTTTGGTGACATGCTTCTGGTGAGACTCCGGCTGGCTGGCTGGCTGGCACTGATTAAATAGTTTGAGGCTACCTTCAGATTTTCCACTGGTGGTAGCCTTGAACTGTTAAATTATTGCTGTTTTATAATAAGAATTTCCCCTGGTGGTAGCTTAAAAATGTTAAATAGTGCTTTATATAAATATATATATATACAGTGGGATGCGAAAGTTTGGGCAACCTTGTTAATCGTCATGATTTTCCTGTATAAATCGTTGGTTGTTACGATAAAAAATGTCAGTTAAATATATCATATAGGAGACACACACAGTGATATTTGAGAAGTGAAATGAAGTTTATTGGATTTACAGAAAGTGTGCTATAATTGTTTAAACAAAATTAGGCAGGTGCATAAATTTGGGCACTGTTGTCATTTTATTGATTCCAAAACCTTTAGGACTAATTATTGGAACTCAAATTGGCTTGCTAAGCTAAATGACCCCTGACCTACATACACAGGTGAATCCAATTATGAGAAAGAGTATTTAAGGGGGTCAATTGTAAGTTTCCCTCCTCTTTTAATTTTCTCTGAAGAGTAGCAACATGGGGGTCTCAAAACAACTCTTAAATGATCTTAAGACAAAGATTGTTCACCATCATGTTTTAGGGGAAGGATACAGAAAGCTGTAGTGGATCTGTAGTGGATCTTTTCCCAAATACAGAGCAAGTCCAAAAATGGCAACAGAGAATCTGTAGAAACTTAGATACATTAGAAAAAGATATCATGTATAAAAAATGTAAAAAACTAAAACAGCTCAATACTGGTGATATTCCCGATATGGCTGTGGGGGAACTTATCAGTAATGAGCAAGACACTGAGTTTCCTAGACTACAAAGAAATGGAGATATAAATAAAAAGGGAGATATACCCCACTATAACGTTTCAACATCAAATCGGTATGAGTCACTCTCATCACCCCTTTTTTTAGATTACACTCCCCCTCACCACAAAACAAGAATAAGAAAACCCCGATCACCTACCCCAATAAGAGACAACACGAGGGAACAGAGGCAACATCACCAGTACAACTTAAGACACCGACACACCCCCCAGAGAGACACATCACAGAGATACAATCACAATCATCACCATCCCAGACAGAATTATCACTCATCACGGAATCACTATCCCTCACAGAATCAGGAGAGAACACATATAAGGACACAATCCCACAGGGGAGAAGAAGGATTAGAAGAGGTAGACACTGTAAGAAAAAACAGGTACAACAAACAGAGAACACATCATGCATAGTGAATTTAAGTAATACCCAACTTTCAAATGCACAGGTCACCTTACTAAACAAGGGTTTAAAATACGCTCCCACAACCAAATTGGATAAATTTTCCACATACATTGGTGTGGAAAAATTTATTAGAAAACTTTGTTTAAAAAAGTATTATATTAAGAATCCGATAATGGAGACCAATGGTAATTCAGAAAATAATCAATATTTACATACAAGTCTGAGAGTAACTTCTAAAAACTACCCGAAACAAGAAATAAGCCAACATATGGCAACTTTTAAAAAATGCGTTGAGGATGATTTGAGGAAACTGAAGGGAAATAATCTGAGATATAATTTATCCAGGAAAGAAATAGAGGCAATTAAACAGCTACAATCTAGTAATGACATAACAATAAGACCAGCTGATAAAGGGGGAGCGATCGTAATCCTCAATACAAATGATTATATAGAGGAATGCCTGCGGCAATTAAATGAGGAATCCACATATATCAAATTAAAACAAGACCCTACAGAGGACTATTTTAAACGGTTAACACAATATTGTAAAAAAGGTACCACCTCGGGAATCTTGTTAGAACAAGAGGCAAAATATATTATGAATACAGAAAAGAGAATGCCAGTAATGTACTGCATTCCCAAGATACATAAGACTCTAACGAAACCCCCAGGAAGGCCCATAATATCAGGGATAAATTCTATTTCCTCCAATCTGTCAAGGTATATTGATCAATTGTTACAACCAATTGTAAAAAATATACCTTCATATATCAAAGATACCACCGAGATAATTAAATTGTTAGAAGGGATCCAATACAAGGAAGGATATATACTGGGTACATTAGATGTCAATTCCCTATATACCATAATAGATCATGAACAGGGTATAGGGGCATTACAACAACAATTGACCCAGAGTGGAACTATGAGCGAAGAACAAATTCATTACATAATAGAAGGTGTCAGATACATACTGACGCACAATTATTTCTCCTTCAGTGGTGACTTTTATGTTCAGTGCAAGGGCACCGCCATGGGTACCAGATTCGCCCCCAGTTATGCCAATCTATTCATGGCAGAGTGGGAATCCACTGCCATTGCACCTAGACTGGGGGCGGATCTGGTACTGTGGCGTCGCTATATAGACGACATCGTGTTCATATGGCAGAGCACGATGCCGTCACTTATCACTTTTTTGGAAGAAATAAATATGAATAGTTTAAATTTAAAATTTACTTCCACTATAGATATGAATAATATCCAATTTTTGGACCTTGATATCAAAGTTGAGGGGGGCAAATTAATGTGTAGTACACATCATAAATCGGTGAGCAAAAACAGCTTCATACTATACACGAGTTGCCACCTACCAAGGTGGCTCATTAATGTCCCCAAGGGCCAATTTAGAAGATTAAAACGAAATTGTACACAAGATCAACAATTTACAACAGAGGCAGAAACTTTGAAACAACAATTTATTGATAGACAGTATCCGGTCCATCATTTGGAAAAATCACTGGAAGAGGTCAAATTGTTGGACAGAATAGATTTCTTTGCCCCTAAACAAAAACAGATAAACGATGAAAAAATAAGAATGATTCTACCGTTTCATGCTCAATATAGAAGTATGGAGAGGATTATTGCGAAGTACTGGCACCATTTACTTGGAGACAAGATAGTTGGGCCTATACTTACCAATAAACCCCAGATCACATATACTAGAGCCTCAAATTTGGGATTGAAGGTAGCGCCATCTATAAAGAATAAAGGACACAAGATTCAGAAACAAAACTGGCTATCCTTTAAAGGATTCCATAGATGTGGTCGTTGCTCCAATTGTAGAATTACCACATTCCCTAAAAAGATATTGAAAGCAACCTCAACCCAGAACTCATTCTCTTTGGATATTAAGGAGGGTTTGACATGTGATTCTGTCAATGTGATTTACTTGATAGAATGCCCATGTCATAAACAGTACATAGGACGCACAAAACGCACCTTAAAAAAGAGGATATCAGAACACGTAAACAACATAAAAAAGGGATACGAATTGCATTCTCTATCAAAACACTATAGGGACTATCATAAGAGTGACCCATCTAGTTTGGTATATATGGCCATAGAGAAAATTGAAAAACCATGGCGAGGTGGGAATCATATTCTCCGTATGTCCAGGAATGAATCCAAGAGGATCTTTGAGTTCGACTCCCTTATCCCAAGGGGTCTGAACGCAGATCTAGAACTCTTTGCATTTCTGTAGAGGGCCGTTGGTCTGCCCTGAACGAGACATCTGGTGTCAGGCTGTGTTATCAGCACCCAGATCTCTCCTTCTAGGCAGGCCTGCGCCCCTATAACAACATTACAGGTTCAACTACAAATATGAACATTATGATTGAACTTTATTGTGCTGTACAACATGGGAAATGTTCCCTTATACCCCCACCACTATCCTCATTTTATACTAAGTGTTTTTAGCAAAAACGCACCAAAAACGCATCAAAACCGCAGGTGCGTTTTTTGTGCATTTCAAAATTTCGGGAGTTTTTACCACATACAGACATGTTTTTAACATAATATTATGAATATTTATTATTTTAATTGGGTAAATGATGTTTTTAATGAAGAAGCATTTGAGAAATTATTGATTCAAAAATGATCCCACTGATCACCATTGCTTTTATACCGTTTTATATGGTTTTATCAAAAACGCACCGAAATCGTTGGTGTGCATATGCGTCTCTCTATATATACCTTATATATGTTATGTTTAATAAAATTTATGTTTTTTATATGTTCGATGCATTTATAGAGCACTATACTTTGACAAGATCAACAAAACACATATACATAGTGTCGAAAATATTGTTTTTGTATGATAGTATATACATCTGAATGAATTACTACTAAAAATCCATTTCCTGGTCTTTCAAGTCCCCCACTGTCCCAGCATGCAATTCATCAATTATAGATGATATAAAAAGGACATTTTTTCCCACTGTCTGTACCACTGAGGAAGGGATTTCATCCCGAAACGCGTATGGTTGGCAGACAGTGTGGGACAAGATAAGGAAGACGCTTAAAACTTAAGTGAACTTTACAACTATTTGAAAACCCCGCTTGAAACAGGAAGTCACCTGACCTATCGGACTGAAACCACGTGGGACGCCACCGTCAGGTCCTGGAAGGTCAGAGTACATTCAGCAATACGGGGAATCGTCAACAGGCGAGCACGCCTCTAAAGGTCTTTGCAGCTCACAGCTCAACACCCGGACGGCTAACAGGAGTGATTCCTGCGGCTCACAGCCAAGCAACGACCCGACTATTAGGAGTGGTAAAGTACACTTGCAATTAATATAGCGCCTTCGACACCAATACTAACCGCATTCACTTCATTTGTTCATCACCATATGACCCATTAAGGACTTCAATATGACCTATTATGGACTTTAACAAGAACAATAGAGATTGAACATCATCACTATAGTGGTCATAACAGGGTATATGTGTATTTTTAGTGTGTTTTATGTTATTTTATGTATTTTATACAACATGTTGTTAGTTATTAAATAATACTTTTCAAACCCTTCTTTGCTTTGCCTATATCAATGCCAGATATTGAGTGACGCCCAATCCTTTGCAATTCTATTTACACTTCCATACAGCAACAGGGAGTGCTGTGTGGCAGTGCACCTATTCCAGAATATATCAGTGAGTGAGCCACCAAACCTTGACTTTTCAAGGATACAGAAAGCTGTCTCAGAGATTTCAGCTGTCTGTTTCCACAGTTAGGAACATATTGAGTAAATGAAAGACCACAGGCTCAGTTCAAGTTAAGGCTTGAAGTGGCAGACCAAGAAAAATCTTGGATAGACAGAAGCGACGAATGGTGAGAACAGTCAGAGTCAACCCACAGACCAGCACCAAAGACCTACAACATCATCTTGCTGCAGATGGAGTCACTGTGCATCGTTCAACCATTCGGCGCACTTTACACAAGGAGATGCTGTATGCGAGAGTGATGCAGAGGAAGCCTTTTCTCCGCCCACAGCACAAAAAGTGCCGCTTGAGGTGGGCTAAAGCAGATTTGGACAAGCCAGCTTCATTTTGAAATAAGGTGCTGTGGACTGATGAAACTAAAATTGAGTTATTTGGCCATAACAAGGGGCGTTATGCATGGAGAAAAAAGAACACAGCATTCCAAGAAAAACACCTGCTACCTACAGTAAAATATGGTGGTGGTTCCATCATGCTGTGGGGCTGTGTGGCCAGTGCAGGGACTGGGAATCTTGTCAAAGTTGAGGGACGCATTGATTCCACTCCGTATTAGCAGATTCTGGAGACCAATGTCCAGGATTCAGTGACAAAGCTGAAGCTGCGCCGGGGCTGGATCTTTCAACAAGACAACGACCCTAAACACTGCTCAAAATCCACTAAGGCATTTATGCAGAGGAACAAGTACAACGTTCTGGAATGGCCATCTCAGTCCCCAGACCTGAATATAATTGAAAATCTGTGGTGTGACTTAAAGAGCGCTGTCCATGCTCGGAAACCATCAAACCTGAATGAACTAAAGATGTTTTGTAAAGAGGAATGGTCCAAAATACCTTCAACCAGAATCCAGACTCTCATTGGAACCTACAGGATGCGTTTAGAGGCTGTAATTTCTGCAAAAGAAGGATCTACTAAATATTGATTTCATTTCTTTTTTGTGGTGCCCAAATTTATGCACCTGCCTAATTTTGTTTAAACAATTATAGCACACTTTCTGTAAATCCAATAAACTTCATTTCACTTCTCAAATATCACTGTGTGTGTCTCCTATATGATATATTTAACTGACATTTTTTATCGTAACAACCAACGATTTATACAGGAAAATCATGACGATTAACAAGGTTGCCCAAACTTTCGCATCCCACTGTATATATATATACAGGGCCGGCTCCAGGTTCATGTGGGCCCTTGGGCGATAAATCCCAGTGGGCCCCCATGAGGCATTTTTTTACATTGACATGTCCCCCTGTGGCTCCTACACGGTATAATGACCCCCAGTGGCCCCTATACAGTATAATGACTACTAGTGGCCCTTCACACAGTATAATGAACCCCCAATTCCCCCCCCCACTGTATAATGACCACCTGTGGCCCTGCATTCAGAATAATAACCCCCAGTCGCCCCCATTTAGAATAATGACCCCCAGTAGCCCCCACACTGGGGGAATACTGTATGGAGGGGGCTCTGGGGGTATTTATACTGAATGGAGGGTCATTGGTGATCATTACTAAATGGGGGACACTGGGGGTCATTATACTATGTAAAGGGCCCTCACAGTATAATGACCCCACAGTGGCCCTCCATTCAGAATAATGACCCCCAGTCGCCCCCACACTGGGGGTTATACTGTATTGAGGGGGCACGAGGGGTTATTATATTTAATGGGGGCTCTGGTGGTCATTATGCTAAATGGAGGGTCAATGGGGATCATTATACTAAATGGGGGGCACTGGGAGTCATTATACTGTGTAAGGGACCCTCACAGTGTGATGAATGACCCCCCAGTGGCCCCCTCACATACCTATCATTGCAGGGGAGCTGGTGGTCCTGTCATTCACTAACCGCAGCTCCCAGCTCCCCACATGAACCTAGAGCCGGCCCTGAATGACCCCCAGTAGCCCCCACACGGGGGGAATACTGTATGGAGGGGGCTCTGGGGGTCATTATACTGAATGGAGGGTCATTGGTGATCATTATACTAAATGGGGGACACTGGGGGTCATTATACTATGTAAAGGGCCCTCACAGTATAATGACCCCACAGTGACCCTCCATTCAGAATAATGACCCCCAGTCGCCCCCACACTGGGGGTTATACTGTATGGAGGGGGCACGAGGGGTTATTATATTTAATGGGGGATCTGGTTGTCATTATGCTAAATGGAGGGTCAATGGGGATCATTATACTAAATGGGGGGCACTGGGAGTCATTATACTGTGTAAGGGACCCTCACAGTGTGATGAATGACCCCCCAGTGGCCGCCTCACATACCTATCATTGCAGGGGAGCTGGTGGTCCTGTCATTCACTAACCGCAGCTCCCTGCGCTCCTTCTCTCCTCCGGCCCGCTGCAGCAGTGAGCCAGGCCTGGAGGAGAGAAGGAGATGTGCAGTGATGGAGCTAGAACTGACTGGGCCCCACAGCGAAATTTAGTCCCCCCCCCCTCCCCCCAATGTGTGTTCACATTACATTTTTCCTATCGGTTTGATGTATACACATGTGCAGCACTCCACGTTTTTGTATCCTGCAGAGTCAAGTAAAAAATGCATACGTTAACGTATATGTTTTTTTACCATGGAACTGTATGGTGAACGGAAGTCACTGTACGGCATCAGTCTGAGGCATCTGTTAACGCATACATTTTCAGTATGCATTAAATGGATGGCAAAAATGTGATGTGAACCCAGCCCTAGTGTCAGAATAAGCACCAGTACACAGCGGAGCAGCGTGGCGGAGAGGGGAGGCCGCCATGTACTGACAGAGCGCTACCTGGTCCTGGTGGTCAGGGATGAGGACTGTGCCCCCAAGGATCATTATCTACTGGGAAATACAGGGCGCAGTATAATACACTAGAATCTATATAATATAAAGATATTAGCCCCACCCCCCGAATAATCATACGATTAGGGGGTCATTTATTATATAGAAATACGTCTATGTTAGGCGTATTTCTGACACAGATGTGGCGCAAAGGTCCTTAACACCGCAATCTGTATCTTTTCCCGCTCATGCCAGGTCTAAAAAAAGTGGTGTGGGCAGAAAGGGATACAGTTATGGCCATCCAGTTATTGGATACCACCGCCATATAGTGATAACACCGCCATATAGTGATAACACCGCCATATAGTGATAACACCGCCATACAAGGATAGAACCACCATACAGTGACCGGATAAAAGGGTATAAGAGGGCACAGTACAGGGAATGACTATGGGCACTGCACAGGGTGTGGTAGGAGGGCACAATGCAGGGTATAAAGGGGCACAGTACGGGGTGGGGGGCACAGTCACATGACCCTGTGATGTTAGAAGGTCCTTATGGTGAATGCGGTTCAGATGCCACCATAATGAGAGGCAGAGGAGTGAGACAGGGGCCCGGGGCCCTGGATGGACAGGAGGGGTGGACACAGCAAGTAGGTTGAAGGGGCTCTGAGGGGGATTCATACAAGTAGTGGCAGGAGGTCTGTGCAGGGCAGCAATAGGAGATAGGAGGGTGGGACAGGAGCCCTGGATACATGAGGGAGGAAAGGAGACAGCAGGGGCTACATGAGGGTGATATAGGACAGGATATGGGGGGGGGGGGGGGCAGGTGTCATGGAGGCAATCAGCTTAATAAAACAGTAACACAACTAAATAGAATGAAGCAGCAGTGTCCCCCCCTTTCCTTCTGTCCCACAGAGAAGAGACAGTCACAGTGCAGACTCACTCACAGACTGTCTCCACACTTCTCTGCTCCAGCTCCAGCCGTGCGGTCTCTCTCCAGTCTCCTCAGGCAGTGTGTCCTGTATAGAGGGGGCGTGTTCTGAGTCTCTGCAGCTCAGAGGGCCCACCAGAGGGGTACTGCGTATGTGAAAGGACAGCAGTGAGAGCTCCCATCTGTATTGATGGAAGTGCTCATAGCAGCTCAGTGGGCCCCCCCAGGAGCATTGGGCCCCGGCACTTGCCCGGGGATGCCGGGTTATGACGCCGGCCCTGTATATATATATATATATATATATATATATATATATAAAAGCTAATTTGCATACATTTGGGAATCTGGGAAACATTCAAATTACTTTTTTTCCAAAAAGGAAAGAACTCTATGTTTATCTGACACTTGAAGTAAGATATACTAATTTGCATATATTTTTCCTAGAAATGCAGAGCAGCATTTGCTGGACTACAATGCATACTAGATGGTCTCCCTAAGGAGAGAGAGCACCTCCAAGACCCCCTACAAATGCCACTCAGCTAACCAGAGCAATTTTCTGTTTAGACACTCAGTTATCTTGTCCTTTTGGAGGAAGGACTGACTTGTACATCTGATTCAGAGAAATGTAGGATATTTAGTATTGTTCTCCTTTTAGAAAGACATAGAAGTATTATGTGTGGGTTCCTCTCTCCTTTAAATAATGCTTTTGATTTGAGTAGGATTGATACCTATCCAAATTGAATTTTTAAACTAAATTCGGCGAATTGTACCCAAAGTGAATTTTCAAAAATTTGCTCATCTCTAATCTGTATGTTTTATTTTTATGCAAAAGAGATTTTATCATACACAACTGTTTTAGTACCAGTGATTTGATATATAAAGAATTGCAAGATTGCTGAAAATGGAGGCCTTGATTAAGATATATTAGCAATATCAAAACGAACAAAGTTCTGGAAAATAGTTAATAGATGGAGATCTCATTACATGCTTGTTATGGAATCTTTGGATAGTAATAAAGTTGAAAAAGTAATTGTACAATGTTCAGTGTATCTCACAGCACCTCTTCATACTATATACTAGTGTTCAATAAGAAAGCGCCAGTTCATCATTCCTCCAAATGAAACTAATTACCACAGGGCTGAAGTGTGTCCTGTCCTGGTGGAGATATGAAATTGTCCTGTCCTGGTGGAGAGATTAAATACAGTGAATCATGGTAGTGACAGCATCATGCTTTGGGGTGTTTTTCAGTGGCTGGGACAGGAAGACTGGTCAGGGTTAAGGCAAAGCTAAATGGTGCAAAGTGCAGAGATATTCTTAATAAAAAAACGGATTCAGAGTGCTCTCAAATTCAAACTGGGCCGAAGATTTGATGATGATGCAATGATTGTAAGCTAACAGCCAAGGCAACACTGGAGTGGTTTAGGGACAACTCAGTGGATGTCCTTGAGTGGCCCAGTCGGAGCTCAGTAGGGGAACATCTGGTGGGGTTCTGCTGGATGCTATCTTGCCCCGCCGGAGCCTATTGACTCCGGCCTGTCTCTGACATTATACTCTTTACATGTAGGTTAATGTTTACAACAGTAAACACTACATTGCTATAAATTTTTCTGTCACACCTTGTAAATCAAAATTAAAAAAACGAATTTCCTCCACATGATGATTTCTGGTGAACATGTGAGATATGTTATAAATCGCAATATAGATGTCACATCCCCACACCAAATGATGTACAAAATCCATGATGATGTCAGCTGAATTTCAACTTAGGACCTCAGCATTGCAAGGCACCAGCGCTAACCATTAAACCACCGTGTTGCCACCTTTAAAGGGAATGTCTTATGTATTTCATTATTGAGATGTAACTCAGTAGAAGATAAATCATGTTTTTGTTCTCTTCTTAAAATGCTGTCACTATGTTGTTTTGTAGTTTTAATCCCTTCAGGACCTTGTAATTTTCCGTTTTTGCATTTTAATTTTTTTTACTCCCTGCCTTCCTGGAGCCATAACTTGTTTATTTTTCAACTCACATAGTTCTATAAAGGTTTGTTTTTTGTGGGACAAGTTGCACCTTCTAATGGCACAATGTAATTTTGCATACAATGTAATGGAAAACTGAGGGGGGAAAAATCCAAATGGAGTGAAATTGGACAAAAAATGCAATTCTGCACAATTTTATGGGATTGGTTTTATGGTATACCCTATGCAGTAAAACTGACCTATTTCCATTAGTACAATTACAGCAATACTACATGTATGTCATTTTTCTTGTGTTTTAATACTGGAAAAAAATAAAAGCTTTTTTTCTTTGCAATGTCATACTCTGCCCCTCAGGTTATGTCTAAGGTTATGTCTACAAAGCAGTGAGTGGACTAATTTTTTGTGGGGTCTGCATTTTTTACCGTAGAATAAATAGATGACCGCAGCAGCTGCAGTCATCTATCTATTCTACGGTATGACAGGGGCCCGTTGGGCTTGGGCTCAACACCGCTGGCACCGCCACCATTGGAAACAATTTTGGTGAAATTTTGTGAGTAGTGCTGTCTCCCTATCACTATAAAGTCTGCATTTTTTATTGATATCCTTTTGGAGTGTGAATGGCTTACTTTAGATTACATTTTATTGTTTTTATATGCAAGAAGCAGCAACAAATGGCGACTAAGCCATTTTTAATGTTTTATCCTTAACAATGTTCACTGTATAGGATAACTAAATTTATATTATTAGATTATAATAGTACTGGTATTTTGGAACTAGACGATGCCTATGATCTTTATTTTTTATAGTTTTTTTTATAGGCAAAGGGGGGTGATTGGAATTTTTTATTTATTTATAAAAAACCTCCTTAGGGGACTTAAGCATGAGATCGTTATTTATCGCTTGTCCCATAGACTGCAATGACATTGGGATTGACACTATGTTCATTTGGAGCCCTACCATCTGCAAGCCTCCATAGGAACTATTGCTGTAGTACCCTCAGATCCTTCAGAGGGACTGAGGCTACTACAAGGAATGAATGGCTCCCTCAATTGCCATGTGGGAGAGCCTTTTGGGCCCCAGGGGGGCTGCACTCCCACGGAATGCCACAACAGATGCAGTGGTCACAATTGACCACAGCATCTGAGGAGTTAAATGTCTGTGATTGGCATTATCACCGATTTCACCGCCCCAGGAGTCTACTGTTTAAAACAGTAGAAACCCAACAGCTATGATGGTAGCTGCTGCGCTCACGAACAGCTGCCATTTTTAAAGACTAGAGGTCCCAAAAGGTTTAAAGACTTTCTTTTGGCAGTCGTATTTGAAACACTCATGTGCTTCCTGTATTGCTCGTTTATATAGTAAGTAGGTTGTGTGTGCTTTATGTCAAATGAAATCAATGAATTGACAGAGAAGTGTCACAAATTACAGTCTCCAGGAAGTAATGTAGTACAGTCCCCTCTCCTCATTGTGCTGTCTGCGCGTGAGCTGCAGCAACTGACTGAGGCTTCTCTCACCCCCAGTCAGTCACTAGAGCCGCAGACATGGCTCTCTGTGGCTGACTGAGGGGGAAATAAGTGCCCCGGGCACCTTCCCCTCAGAAACTTCTTCACTCTCCCCCCCCCCCATTTTTTTCCTGCCCACGATGGGGGCATGGCTTCGTGGCACCGGGGCGTGGCTTTACTGAGCCAGGGTGTGGCTTATCAATTTAGGGGCGTGGTTGGTGAGGTCCGGCTTTCTATGGTGAAGCCAGTGGCCACCCTAAATAGAGCTGACATTGAATCCCCTGTCCTCTAATGGCAATGATTCCTTTTTAAAAAATGAGCATAGGCTAATTATTTGGCCTCTGATAAAGACTTTGTGTGTGTCCCAAAGTACATTGGGGGAGATGGAGGGGGATTGGTTAGTGGTGAAGTATTCTGTCAGTAGGGATGCTATAAGTTTTTTATGGGTATCATTACCCAGGATGGACCCGTTGAACCTCCAGCAGGGCGAGATACCCGGTCCCGTAGGATGACGGAGGGAGCAGAAAACAGGTGCATGGTCGGAGAGGCTCATAACTTCTATTCGAGCCGAGGAACAGAGTTGTAGATTTTCCTTCGACACCAGAATGTAGTAAATTCTGCTGTAAGAGTTGTTAGCTGGAGAATAAAAAGAGTAGTCAATGACAGTAGGATTCAAACATCTCCATACATCAGTAAGTCCCAGATTATACAATCTAGCCAGAGTAGCACGGATAGCTTTAGATGACAGGGCAGATTTCTTCGAGGAGGTGTCAATCAAGGGGTTGAGAGCTAAGTTTAAGTCTCCTACTAGGATAAGGATGCCTTCCCTATGCGTCTCCACTAAGGATAGAAGTTCTGCAATCCAACGTGATTGGTCAGTATTGGGTGCATAGGAATTAACAAATGTGTAAAGCACCTGGCCACCACGGCCTTTCAAGATGATGTAGCGGCCTTCAGAGTCTTGGATATGGTTTAGATATGTGAAACGGGTGCCCCTGCGAAACTCAATACTGACCCCTCTTGAGGCAGCACTATCTGCACCGCAGTGGAACCATAGCGGAAATTTGGAATAGGTAAGGTTAGGGTAGTTATTGTGTTATATATAATGGGTTTCTTGTAGAAAATTGACATTACACTTTTCTTTCCATAAAAGGGAAAATATTTGGCAACGCTTAGAAGGAGACCTAAGACCCTTTACATTAAAGGATACAATGTTCAGATCAGCCATATCTCATCTGGACAGCAATAAAAAATAGAGCTGAGTGTATGCATTGTGGCAAATATAAAAAGCCCAACATTTTAACTAAGGAAAAAACTGTTAAAACTGATAAACAAAGAAAGATAATCAGTACCATAGTGAAGAATTATACCGATGGTAATAAATGACAGTATAAAAGGGGGAGAGGGGGTAGTTCCCATGAAACCTGCAGAGAAGTAGGGAGTAGAAAACACTAAAGACAACATAACACAAAATGGTAGAGGGGAGGAGGGCAATAGGAGACGTAGAGTCATGATACCTGGACCAAAATGAAAAGCAACATAATGGGGGAGGGAAGTAGCTAGGTATGACAGGGAGAAGTAGAAAGAGACGATAGTATTTACTGGGAGACCAGCACTAATACAGACAGATGGAAGATTGAGGTAGGATCGCATCAAGTTAAGGATAAGGATTGAGAACCCCGGAGGGGCTAAATATTAAGTAGATTAGGGATGAATCAGGGACCATCATGAGAAGCATGCGACTTCTTGGGAGTTGTAGTGTCCTTGTTCTTCTTGGACTTTTGCTTCTTGGGTGTGGTAGAAAGTTCCCATGATCGAAGGACTGGAAGGGAAGGTAATGAGGTGATGTCCTGCACTTTGTCCCAGTCTAGTATATTGAAAGACGCAATATCCAGCATGTTGAAAGCTTCTGGGAGGTCCAGGAAAGAAGAGATGGTGATCCTCTTGCTAGAAGCAAGGAATGAAAGTCCAAACGGAAAAGACCATCTGTAAGGAATCTGTCTCTCTTTGAGGAGAGATGTGAGGGGTCTCAGGATTCTTCTTTTTTGGAGGGTAGATGGGGATAGGTCCTGGTAAATTTGGATAGGGACTTCATCTAATAGAATGGATGGCGCAGTTCTGGTGTCAAGGATGAAGTTAGCAGATAGCTGGAACATATAAATAAACGAGCGACTGGCTTGATCCCAAACTAAAGAGCTTATAGGTGAGCCCTATAAAACCCTAAGAGCTCTCCCTGACTGCTATGCACATGCAAGCGTCTGTATGGTAGACAATTGCATGCCTTCGTACCTAATACTGTGTGACACCTAAAAACCCTATAATAGTGAGGGGACACGACCACTGGCTCCCTGCACTTAATACGGACGGAGTCAGGGTCACCTAGATTCAAGCCAGCAAGGAAACACAATAAAGTGAAAAACTTATCTGTACAAACAGCAGAAGCAGCCTCCAGCAGTGAACACCTCATCCAGGAAGTAGTATAAACCGCAAAGTGATGCAGTATGGTAGGGATTATAAAGGAAGACGATTAGTTGAAATAAGTGACTCCTGGCAGAAGGAAAGGAGATGAGAAAGTGAAACCAAAACAAAGAACATCATACAAGAGGTAGAGAAAAAAGTCTGCCAGATCTTCTCACAGAACTGGCGGTGACATCTGGCCGCTTTAAGCATTGCTTCTTTGTCCTGAAAATTCAGGAAGCTGCTAATAATGTCCCTTGGTGGGTCGTTTTCTTTAGGGCGCGAACGTAGAGCTCGGTGTGCCCTTTCTATGATCAGCATGGAAGGATCAAAGTCTCCAAGTAAGGACTGAGGCGACTATTTTCATAATCGCTGTCGGAATATCAGCGGCTGATACCGATTTAGGGATAACCCTGAACCAGAGGTTATTATGTCTGCCACGGTTCTCCTGGTCTTCCAGGGATGTGTAGAGCTGATTTATATGCACTTGGCAGAGCTAGAGGGATTGTGAGACCGCCGCACTATGATCTAGGGTAGCGGCCTGTGTGGATTCTACTGAGTCCACCCTGTGGCCTATTTGTTGAACATCTTGGGCCACCTCCTGCAGTTTGGAGTAAATAGGGTTCAGAGCCTCTTCCAAGGCTTGCCTAATAAAGCGGCGAGAGATCGGGAGGTTTTGCGACTCACCGGTCTCTATATGTATTAGATATAGTATATGTTTTATTTTAGAAAAAAATGATGCAATGCTTATGTCAGTGTTAAATCAAAGGAATAGCCATTCGTCTGCAAGTGAATTTAATTGGCACAAACTATTTTAGGGCTCAAGGCAAAAAGTACAGCAGTCTAAGGATAGGTGCACATCTGCACTAGTAAACTCCGGTAGCCCATTCAAAGGAACTACCAGAGATACCGTATTAGGCATAGCCAGACACCACTGTATTTACTGTAATGGATCCGACAAGGATCCGACTGGCTTCAGGTGTAAATGCCAGCTTTTGGATGGACAAATACCGTCGTATGAATTAAATTATAATCATCCCCTTAGCCCCATGTTCTTTCAAACTGTAGTAAACTGCAGCATTACATGATGTCTTCTGCAACCAGAACATGGTAGCACAAGAAAAGATGTTAACATCATAACATTTAAAGCGTCACTAACTTTTTATGAAACTATTGATATGTCATATCAAAGTAAGACATATCAAAAGTTTTGATCAAAGAGAGGGAGAGTAGTGTGTGCATACCATGCTCTCTCTCCTGGCTGCAAAAGACATGCTCTATAGGGCTTCCTGAATGTGTGGTCATACCCTAATACTGAACACTGAAAACCAATCTGATTCTAATTAGCTACTGGAATACCACAGCAGCTTACATGTGGCCAAAGGTCTCAGCTGCTTTGTGGCTACCCCATCTGGCCATAGCCCTACCACCTGGGGAGAGTAAGGACCTGACCTCATTGGGACCTTTTTGTTCTATATGACAGTTCTACGATCTATAATGAAAAAGTACGGTATTAGCCTAGCATTTAGGAATATGTGCACATTTGCAACTTTGTAATTTTTTTTGCTCCCATATACTGTAAATGCATCCAGAAGTGTAGCTGAAGGCTCATAGGCCCTGGTGCAAGTGTTCAGCTTGGGCCCCCTTCCCTGCATGCTCACTTTCTATAATACCAGTGTTTTCTTATGCGGCACAAGGGTCTTTGGGCCCCCTCAGGCTCCTGGGCCAGGTGTTACATTTGTTGCTGGGGAAGGAGCTTGTGAAGGAGTGTGTGTATATATAGAGACAGACTCATTAGCTGGCCTAATTCATTAGCTGCAAGTACTACCTTCAAGTACTACATTAAGTACAGTGAAGAGATATTGCAGGAGATAGTCAGGAGGTAGGCTGAAAGGTGGAAACAATACAAAAAAAAAGGTAAGATTTGTTTGATTTAAATTTACAATTTATTTATTTTTTCTCCTCTTTAAAATAGCAGACTTGGTTCAGTGCAGGAATTGTTGTGCATTTATTTCATGTTCCACTCTTTGGAGATTCGGATGCTGTCAGATCTGTAGACAGTTCTCCTTACTGCAGCAGGAAATTGCATTTTTGAAATCTGAGATATTTAAATTATCTGTTAAACAAACTCCAGCTAGGACTGCTGCAATGCCACTGCCACAGAGGACCCCCAGAAATGGCAGATGGGTTACTGTAGGTTCTGGAAGACTTAGAGTGGTGGATAGAAGACATGTCCCACAGTCGGTGGTTCTCCATAATTCATTTGCAGCACTCTCAGAATGTAAGGACAACATGGATATGGACTCAAGCACAGAGGGTGAGAAACCATCGACTCCTATGTCTAATGTATGCAAGACTGCAGCCAAGGACAAAAAATATAAAGTGAAGTCTCAAAGGAAGCAGCTGTTGCTGGGTGATTCAATCATAAGAAGTGTGGAGCTTAAAGAAAATGGTTTTGTGAGATGTCTCCCTGGGGCTACTGCTAGAAGAGATAGAAGACGTATTATTAATATTGTTAAGCAAGCAAAGCAGGAAGGGGACGTGGATGTTCTTGTCCTTCTAGGGACAAATGACCTGGCTTGCAATGAAGTGTCAGAGGTGAAAAAATCTTTTATCACACTTGGTAATGACGTACAGGATTTTGCATCCACCATTTCATTTTCTGAAGTTCTGCCTGTGCATAATGTTCAGAATGATAGGCAGAGGCGCATAAAGGAGTTCAACATATGGCTTGGTAAATGGTGTCAAGAGCAAGGATTTGGCTTTGTTTCTCATGATAGCTCTACTTGGAATAGAAAGGAACTGTACAAAAAAGATGGTTTGCATCTTTCTCTCAAAGGAACAAATGTACTTAGTGAACAACTCCAAAAATTTGCGGAAGAGTATTTAAACTAGGAAGGGGGGGCAAAAGAGTGAAAGTAAAAGAGTCCAATTGCCCCCCGAAGCAATGCCAGAACAGGTCAGAAGCACAGAGGTTAAGAAATGATAAGCTCAGAGTCCTGTCTACAAATGCTCGCAGTTTAGGTAAAAAAATCAATGAACTTGGGTCAATAATGGCATCTGAGAATGTAGATTTAGTGGCTGTTACGGAGACATGGTTTAATGAAAGAAATGACTGGGACATAACCATACCAGGGTACTCTTTATACAGAAGAGACAGAGAAGGCAAGAAAGGAGGAGGAGTGGCCCTGTATGTGAAAGATAGCATTAAATCTAACCTAATACAAGTTGGTGAGGCCAACATAGAGTCAGTTTGGGTTACGTTGCAGTTTGCTAACCATGCAGTAACTCGGGTAGGTGTGATATATAGACCACCTGGTCAAGTTAAAGAACTAGATGATCTACTAGTTGAAGAAATAGCTAAAATGACAATGAAAGGAGAAGTTATCATTATGGGAGATTTCAATCTTCCAGATATAAACTGGAAAACCAAAATAGCAAGTTCTACCAGGAGTACAGATATTCTAAATTCCCTACTGGGGTTATCTCTACAACAAGTGGTTGAGGAGCCAACCCGGAGGCGAAACCTTGGGATCTAGTGATCACCAGTCAGTGTGGTTTAATATAAGAACTGTGAAAGAGTCCCACCACACAAAAACAAAAGTTTTAGATTTAAGAAAAACAGACTTTTCAAAAATGAAATTAGTCATAAATGAGTCCTTATCAGACTGGAACAGATTACATGGAGTCCAGGAGAAATGGGACTACTTAAAAGGTGCATTATTGAAGGCAACAGAAAATTGCATTAGACTTGTCAGTAAAAGCAAAAAAAGGAAGAGACCACTGTGGTACTCAGCAGAAGTGGCCCAAATCATTAAAAATAAAAAGCTAGCATTTTGTAATTATAAAAAAAACCAGAGCAATGAAGATAAGGAAATCTACAAGATTAGGCAGAAAGAGGCCAAGCAAGTTATAAGAACTTCTAAAGCGCAGGCAGAAGAAAAACTAGCTCAGTCTATGAAAAAAGGGGAAAAGACATTCTTCAGATATATAAATGAAAAAAGGAAATTAAAACAAGGAATAACTAAATTAAAAACAAAGGACGGAAGGTATGTAAAAGAGAATAAAGGGCTAGCCGACTGCCTTAATGTATACTTCTGTTCAGTTTTTACAAAAGAAAAAGAAGGAGAAGGACCTCCACTAGAAAGGATGACTAATAAATCGTTTGATGCATGTGTCTTTACAGAGGAAGATGTTCTAAGTTTGCTGTCTAAAGTGAAGACAAATAAGTCACAGGGGCCTGATGAGATACACCCAAAATTATTAAAAGAGCTTAGTGGTGAGCTGGCAAAACCGTTAACAGATTTATTTAACCAATCATTAGTAACAGGAGTCGTCCCGGAAGATTGGAAATTGGCAAATGTCGTGCCCATTCACAAGAAAGGTAGTAGGGAGGAATCGAGCAACTATAGACCAGTGAGTCTGACATCAATAGTAGGCAAATTAATGGAAACCCTATTAAAGGATAGGATTGTGGAACATCTAAAATCCCATGGATTGCAAGATGAAAAACAACATGTGTTTACTTCAGGGAGATCATGTCAAACAAATCTTATAGATTTTTTTGACTGGGTGACTAAAATAATAGACGGTGGAGGTGCAGTAGACATCGCATATCTAGATTTTAGTAAGGCTTTTGACACTGTCCCACATAGAAGACTTATCAATAAACTGCAGTCATTGAGCATGGACTCCCATATTGTTGAGTGGATTAGGCAGTGGCTGAGTGACAGACAGCAGAGGGTTGTAGTCAATGGAGAACATTCAAAACAAGGTCATGTTACCAGTGTGGTTCCACAGGGATCTGTACTGGGACCAATTTTGTTTAATATCTTCATAAGTGATATTGCAAAAGGCCTCGATGGTAAGGTTTGTCTTTTTGCTGATGACACAAAGATATGTAACAGGGTTGATGTTCCTGGAGGGAAACGCCAAATGGAAAAGGATTTAGGAAAACTAGAAGAATGGTCAGAACTCTGGCAACTGAAATTTAATGTGGATAAGTGCAAGATAATGCACCTGGGGCGTAAAAACCCAAGGGCAGAATATAGAATATTTGACACAGTCCTGACCTCTGTATCTGAGGAAAGGGATTTAGGAGTAATTATTTCAGAAGACTTAAAGGTGGGAAGACAATGTAATAGGGCAGCACGAAATGCCAGCAGAATGCTTGGATGTATAGGGAGAGGTATAAGCAGTAGAAAGAGTGAAGTGCTTATGCCGCTGTACAGAACACTGGTGAGACCTCACTTGGAGTATTGTGCGCAGTACTGGAGGCCATATCTCCAGAAGGATATAGATACTCTAGAGAGAGTTCAGAGAAGAGCTACTAAACTAGTACATGGATTGCAGGATAAAACTTACCAGGAAAGGTTAAAGGACCTTAATATGTATAGCTTGGAAGAAAGAAGAGACAGAGGGGATATGATAGAAACTTTTAAATACATAAAGGGAATCAACTCGGTAAAGGAGGAGAGCATATTTAAAAGAAGAAAAACTACCACAAGAGGACACAGTTTTAAATTAGAGGGGCAAAGGTTTAAAAGTAATATAAGGAAGTATTACTTTACTGAGAGAGTAGTGGATGCATGGAATAGCCTTCCTGCAGAAGTGGTAGCTGCAAATACAGTGAAGGAGTTTAAGCATGCATGGGATAGGCATAAGGCTATCCTTCATATAAGATAGAGCCAGGGACTATTAATAGGATTCAGATATATTGGGCAGACTAGATGGGCCAAATGGTTCTTATCTGCCGACACATTCTATGTTTCTATGTTTCTATGCATCCTTATAGCTACCCCGCTCAATGCATCTAACATTAAATGAAATGGGAAGTAGATTTGCATATAGTTTTGATAAAAATATACTACTATTTTGTGTATGCAGCTTATGTATATAGAGACCTATGTGTTTCCATGGTGAGTACATGAGTCCAAGTCAACTCATCCAAATAAAGCTATAAAGGTGTTTTCAGAGTACATATTTTTGAAAAATGACACTTTTTTTGGTGCCTTTTTTCTTTTGGAGCAAAAGATCAAAATGCCAAATGTTACATGATGTTCAATAGCAAATTATAAAATTTATTCACCCTGAACAACGTTTCAGCCCAACACAATGAGGTCTTTCTCAAGCATTTTAAGACAGTTTCCTTGTGATTCACATGAATGTAAGCACAACAATGTGAACAGAGCTATGCTTTCCGTTCCATTTAACGTCCTAGTGCTATTTCCAGTATCTGTGAAGAACCCCATACTTACCTGTTCCCTGCCGCTCTATTCCAGCTCCCTGGCTCCTGGGCTTTCTTCACTAGACAACTGGTCTGCGCCTGTCAGTTCTGCAAGGACAGGGTCGCGAGCACAGCCAATAACTGGACTCAGCAGTGATATGTCCCTAGGCGGCACATCACCCAGCAATGGCATGCCTCTTGGGAGGCTTAATTCCTGAGGCCAGTCATTGGCTGCAGCGGCACACATGACCCAGTCCATGCGAAAACTGACAGACGGGGAACAAAAGTCCATTGAAAAGTGGAAGGGAGCCCCAGAGACAGAGTGGTAGAGAGCAGTTAAGCCTGAATTTTTTTCACAGTTACCAGTGGGTGGAGGAGAAATATAGAAAAGACAAAATAAATAGTGATGAGTGGCAGGGGCAATATTCAAATTCGTGATATTTCACGAATATTTGGTAGAATATTCATCATATATTCGAGAATTCGCGAATTCGAGATTATTTTCTTGATCGCGAAAAATCGCCAATGTAATATTCATCTAATGCGCTCGAAATACAGGCGTGGGTCACTATAGCTACATTTTTCAAGCTGCTAGAAGTTTCCTGAGACTGGAGAAAATGGTTAGCACGGCAGAACATTACAATAGCTTTATATGCAGATAGAGTGCTCCAATATATTCACGATTGCGAAATCAGCACCAATGATGTAAATATTTTGGCGCAATACATGCAACTTCACATTTTAACAGGTCTGACTACTTATTAGTGATTGGTGCACTAATTATTGTTGTGAACTTGTGACATCACAGCACTATGTATGTAGCATGTATGTATGGACAGTAGAACCTATCGGCTACACTACTATATCACTATCTAACCTACACTGACTATCTCCCACTATCTGTATTATATATATAAGCTAACTAACTAACTAACTAACTAACTAACTAACTAATGTAATGACACAGGAAAGCAGAGAGCACAGCAATAACACTGCTATCTTTCTCAGATCTAGCAAAATACTGCATACAAGGGCTGCTGGGGAGTTTCTTATATAGTAAGGGATAGGCAACTTTCCTATTGGTTGCTAGGGATGTTGCTAAGCTCAGACAAAGACGTTGCAGCCTTCTCATTGGCCCACAAGCAAGAAGGGAGGTTACTGTTGAAAAAGAAAAATCTAGAATATTCGAAATTTTGAATATATATCACTATATTCTAAATATTCGCGAATTTTCCAAGTGCCGATATTCGCAAATAATATTCACTATTCGAATATTCGAGCCCAACACTAAAAATAAACTGGAAACCACTTTAACTCCAGAAGATTGTGTTATGCCTGATTTAAGCCTTTGTACATAAGCAATTAGTAAGAATATCAGAATACCTCTATTAGTAAAGATTGAATCCTTTATCATGACTTAAAAGTATCGATAATGTTATTTCTATTTTTATTACATTTTATTCTACTAATGAGAATCCAATTATTTTTAACACAAGCACAATTTAATGATGTAAAAATCGGAGTATCTTGGCAGACACCCAATGCTAGAGCAATATGTAATTAGATTATAGCAGACAAATGTTTCGCTCCTTCTTCCATCCTACCTGCTTTATCCCAGCACTAATTAGACTGGTGAATTTTACTCCCTTAAGCCATTTAATTCACTAGGCAAGTTTAAGGAAGGAGGTATTGTATTTCTCTGCACATGACAGTGATGGATCTTGGCATTTGATGACGCCTTATGGATTGAATTCATTAGGCCAAATTTCCCATTGCCGCTCTAATTATAGTATTCTGAACAGATTCTTAGGTAAGAATATCACAACAAGGATTTTATTTGCTTGAAGACCATTATATTCTATGTCCTGTGATATACAGTAGGGCATCACAGAACATGGGACATACTATCCCTATGTGAATAAAATTAGCACATGCCTTACTTGTGTGTAACCGTTTTATAAATTCAAGAAATGTTTGCATATCACAAAAGACTATTTTTGGTGTATCTTTTGGTGAGAGATCATTGAGGTGTTGAGAGCAGTGGTTTTGTTAGGAAATGCATATACTAAGAACAGGCTCTGGATGGCCCAGACAGACTACCAGTAGACAGGATTCCCCGACAAGCATAAGCAGCTCCCATAGTTTTATTGCCCTACATCCAGACACAGGTGACACCTTAATTACACACCTTTGTCTCTGCCTGGGCCATTTCCAGGCACTTAGCAGAAGGAAATTTGACGTCACAGCACACCTTACATGTCCTGCAATTGACAGTCGGCCACCGTCACCTTCACTCGCAGTGGTGTCATGAATGAGAAACCTGGACTGCTATGGACTGGAACCATGTTGATTTTAGCAATGAATCCAGGTTGTGTTTGAGATCCAATGGTGGTCAGGTTCAAGTATGGAGGCTTAGTGGTGAGAACTTTAATCCTACCTTTGCTGTGGAGTGACACATTGCCCAGCTGCTGGTGTGATAATCTAGGGAGCCATCACATATGACAGTTGGTCACGTCTAATAGTGATATGAAGAACACTAAAAGCTCAGTAATATGTCCAGGACTTCTTAAGGCTGCATATGTTGCCTTTCACGTCAGGGCTTCCAAATGCCCTTTTTCAGGATAATACTTACCTACACACAGCAAGGGTTTCCCAGGAATGTGTCCACCAAATTGCAACACTTCTTTGGACTTCCTGGTTGCCAAATTTATTGAGCATGTATGGGATCTGCTGGGATACAAGCTTAAGCAACCTATGAGTGTGCAGGATCTACAGGTACAGAATACCATATTGAACCTGTATGCCTCCATGTCCAACCATATCTCATCTTGTATCCATGCTAAAGGTGACCCAACAGTGTACTAGAGCCACCTTTCAATTGTACATTTTTTTATTTATAAAAGTATAATCTCTCTAATATTGTAATTAATTAGAAGGCAGCACACTCACATGAAAAAAATGTAGTGTTTATTCATCCATGCTGGAAGCACAAAGTTTCGGCTCTATACTGGAACATTTCTCAACCCTCGAGAAAGGCTCCAGTATAGAGCCGAAACGTCTCGCTTCCAGCATGGGTGAATAAACACCTAAATTTTTTCATGTGAGTGTGCTGCCTGAGTTGTAATTGTTTCTTCTTCCATATACTTTTTGTTCTTGTGCTGCCATTTTCTGATTTATTAATATTGTAATTAGTGATGAGCAAAGTAAAAAAATAATAAATTCGGACGATTTGTTGAATTTTTGAAAAAATTTAATCTCCATCAATTCGTCACGAAGCTGGTTATAAATCAGCTATTTCCCAGCTATAGGGAGTGTGTATCTCAGTGTACATCACTGTGCTTTGCAAAAACATGCATAGCTCGTCTGCTGCGGTAGTGAAACAGTTATTGTTCGTCAGTATAACAGGCAGGTGACAGGTTCAATTCACACTTCACAAATTTATTCAGTTAAGGGTCAAAAACTGCCCAAAAAACTGAAGTGGTAACCATATACATGAAAAAATATTTAGAGCATTATTTCACCCCAATTACAGAATCAAGGCGTTATAGAATTATGTATGTATAAAACAATGTAGACACCACAATAGCAGTAGTATTAGCCAGCTTTTTCACCCAATTAGTGTAGCAAGGTGTAATAGAATAGCTGATCTATTAGCCAAGAGGGACACTGTTCTATTGGCCCTTGCACTCTCCCTATAGTCTCCCTATGATCTCCCTATTATCTCCCTGTACTGTCCCTGTACGTCCCTGTGCTATCCATAGTAACATTTTACAAATAAAAGCTTTTTTAATCACTGTCCCTAGTGCCTGTCACATCTCTCCCTGCATTAAGTTCACAGTAAAATGGTAGAGACCTGTCTAAATGTGACTTTTTATAGGCCTGTAATATCACAGCCCTGCTGATTGGCTGGCTATCAGCTGATTAGTTGGCTGCATGGCATTATGGGATTATGGGTAATCCCTCCTTCCCAGGCCATTTTAGAAAAAAATTGATTCAATACCACGATTCGCCAGAAAATTCGGATTCATGGCAAATAGAATTTTTCATGAAATTTAGATTGACTTC
Organism: Bufo bufo; assembly: GCF_905171765.1. Classification (NCBI taxonomy): domain Eukaryota; kingdom Metazoa; phylum Chordata; class Amphibia; order Anura; family Bufonidae; genus Bufo; species Bufo bufo. The sequence goes on along the minus strand of NC_053390.1, from coordinate 558,634,148 downwards.
CACTTCGTCAACATCCATTCGCTCAACACTAATTGTAAACACATATCATCATATCATATTATCATTACATTCATACATACAAAGTTTTATTCAATTCCAACAACTCCTTTTTTGTCAGGGTGTGTAGTAGGATCCTATGTTCCTTATAGTGGTGGCTGCAGACAGCCAGAATGTTATGACAGCGCTCCTGCCATGATGACTGTTAATATTAAAAAGAAAAGCCCAGGGGAGAAGAAGATATTAATGGAGGGATTTATTATATACTCTCTGCATTTAGTGCTCCTTTAAAGGCATATCATGGGTTTAGCAAATAAAGGCTATCTATTCTATAATGAAAGATTGCATAATTTTCTAATATGTCTTCTTTTTATTTTTTTAGTATTTTTTATTAGTAAATTACAAAAAAGAAATAGCAATACATTTTACACTTACATAATAAAAACATCAAGCATCAGCCAGAGAGGATTGAGAGTAATTAAAGCAAGTACATAAATAGGGGTGGTAGGGCATCCATTCTCCTCCCATTTAAATACCCTCTACATGGGAATACTTGACCTATCCAATACCCAATACATTACAATAAGTATCACATTGCTTATCTTGCCTTTAACCCTCTTTCCCGCCTCCCCTCCTCCCCCCCACCAACCCACCCCCGACCTTTATCCCCCTACCCACACCCACCACCCCATCCACCTCGGGTAGGTGGGGGGGGGACAGGACAGAGAGCGAGAGAGACGAGAAAAAAAAAAAAAAAATATATATATATATATATATATATATATATTATATGTTTATTTATTTATACACTGCTCAAAAAAATAAAGGGAACGAACAAATAACACATCCTAGATCTGAATTAATTAAATATTCTTCTGAAATACTTTGTTCTTTACATAATTGAATGTGCTGACAACAAAATCACACAAAAAAAAAAAAATGGAAATCAAATTTTTTAACTCATGGAGGTCTGGATTTGGAGTCACCCTCAAAATTAAAGTGGAAAAACACACTACAGGCTGATCCAACTTTGATGTAATGTCCTTAAAACAAGTCAAAATGAGGCTCAGTAGTGTGTGTGGCCTCCACGTGCCTGTATGACCTCCCTACAACGCCTGTGCATGCTCCTGATGAGGTGGCAGACGGTCTCCTGAGGGATCTCCTCCCAGACCTGGACTAAAGCATCTGCCAACTCCTGGACAGTCTGTGGTGCAACGTGACGTTGGTGGATAGAGCGAGACGTGATGTCCCAGATGTGCTCAATTGGATTCAGGTCTGGGGAACGGGCGGGCCAGTCCATAGCATCAATGCCTTCGTCTTGCAGAAACTGCTGACACACTCCAGCCACATGAGGTCTAGCATTGTCTTGCATTAGGAGGAACCCAGGGCCAACCGCACCAGCATATGGTCTCACAAAGGGTCTGAGGATCTCATCTCGGTACCTAATGGCAGTCAGGCTACCTCTGGCGAGCACATGGAGGGCTGTGCGGCCCTCCAAAGAAATGCCACCCCACACCATTACTGACCCAATGCCAAACCGGTCATGCTGGAGGATGTTGCAGGCAGCAGAACGTTCTCCACGGCGTCTCCAGACTATGTCACGTCTGTCACATGTGCTCAGTGTGAACCTGCTTTCATCTGTGAAGAGCACAGGGCGCCAGTGGCAAATTTGCCAATCTTGGTGTTTTCTGGCAAATGCCAAACGTCCTGCACGGTGTTGGGCTGTAAGCACAACCCCCACCTGTGGACGTCGGGCCCTCATATCACCCTCATGGAGTCTGTTTCTGACCGTTTGAGCAGACACATGCACATTTGTGGCCTGCTGGAGGTCATTTTGCAGGGCTCTGGCAGTGCTCCTCCTGTTCCTCCTTGCACAAAGGCGGAGGTAGCGGTCCTGCTGCTGGGTTGTTGCCCTCCTACGGCCTCCTCCACGTCTCCTGATGTACTAGCCTGTCTCCTGGTAGCGCCTCCATGCTCTGGACACTACGCTGACAGACACAGCAAACCTTCTTGCCATAGCTCGCATTGATGTGCCATCCTGGATAAGCTGCACTACCTGAGCCACTTGTGTGGGTTGTAGACTCCGTCTCATGCTACCACTAGAGTGAAAGCACCGGCAGCATTCAAAAGTGACCAAAACATCAGCCAGGAAGCATAGGAACTGAGAAGTGGTCAGGTTCACCACCTGCAGAACCACTCCTTTATTGGGGGTGTCTTGCTAATTGCCTATAATTTCCACCTGTTGTCTATCCCATTTGCACAACAGCATGTGAAATTGATTGTCACTCAGTGTTGCTTCCTAAGTGGACAGTTTGATTTCACAGAAGTGTGATTGACTTGGAGTTACATTGTGTTGTTTAAATGTTCCCTTTATTTTTTTGAGCAGTGTATATTTTAACCACTGAGTCCAAATTTTCTCATATCTGTAACCTCTATTACTCTTAATATATCCTGTTCTTTCTATTATACAGTTGGAATTCATTAAATTTTCCCATTCTTTTATTGTTGGTAACTCGGGGCGCATCCATCTTCTTGCTATCAATAGACGAGCTATAAAACATGATTTATATAGCATAATTTCATTCTCCTTTGATAACTCCTAGGGAATTTCACCCAAAATACATATAGAAGCTGTCCATTTGATTTTAAGAGTAAAAATATCCTCGATTAATTCGATCAGACCACACCAAAATGGTTGTATCTTTGGTCACCTCCACCACATATGAATAATGTCCGCTTTATCATTCAAACATCTAGGACATAGTCCTGGCGTTTTAGCTGAAACTTTTTTAAGCCATTTTGGTGTTATATATAGACGATGTAGTATCATAAATTGAGTTACCCTATGAGAAGGGTTCCTCAAATATGATTTAAAACACCAGAGTTTTCTCCACTGATCATCTGTTATTATCCCTATATCATTCTCCCATTTTAATTTACTATTACAAATAAATCCCTAATTTCTAGTTTCTCGTATTTTTTTATACAAACTTGACACCAATTTGTGCTTACTTTTCCAACCTAATATGTAGTTCATCACCTCGTGTGATTTTATCATTGTATCTTCCTTTTTTATAACCGTTTTAACAATATCCACCAGCTGAATATATCTAAAATAACTTTGTCTATCTTCCCTCCCATTCATTAATAATATGTCCCTATCCTTCAGTGTTTCATTTTGAAAATATTGTGAAATATACCATAATCCTTTATCAACCCAATATTTGGCCTCTTTCAAAAAAGTAACACTACCTAACCTCATATTATACCATAAAGGTGTGGCTTTAAACAGCCCCTCTAAATTCAATATCTTTTTAACTTTGCCCCATAACCCCACTAGTGACTTTACCAATGGGATTTTATATAGGTGCGTACTTTCCAATTGTCCTGATTCAAGTAATGTAAATATATCCGGTAAACCGCCCTTACTCATATGTACCAAATGGCTCAAAAAATCCATCAATTCATCATTATTGCAATATTAGCTGCCATATAGTACAATCTGATATCTGGAACCTCTAGTCCACCTTGTTCACAAGATCTTGTAAGCCAATGTATCTTTCTCGTTACCCTTTTATGCGACCAGATTAATACATTAAATAATTTCTCTATGTCATGAAAAACCGAGTTCCCCTAATATGTCTTCAGTATAAATGCATATTTGATTTTTTAACACCTATACTTGCTGTCAAAATATGCCATTGGTTACCAGCCTGCTCCATATACCTTAATAGAAGTTCACCTTCATGACGATATGGCTCATGCTACACTGATAATTCTGATTCTGGTACAGCTCCCATGAGATGGTCCAGTGAGCAGGAAAGATTCATTTCCCGAGAGCAATACACAGACAAGATATCTGGAGAATGAAAGAGAGACTCCTGAACTATGAACAGTGCATAGATAGGACATCTGTCCAGGGAACCAACTATAAAGACCCCTTTATATGAGCAGATAATTTGTGCAATTATCGGGAAGAGGCATTCCTAGAACTCTGGTTTACCAATAATTTCCCAGTGTAAAGAAGCCTCCAATCACCCGATGAACGAGAAATTGCTCTTTCATCATGTAAAAGCACAATTGATGCGAACACTTAAAGGCGATCTGCAGCCCAGAGCCGATGATTCTCTAAGGGGAGAAGTGATCGCAGCAGCTTGCTGCCTGTAAATGTTACTCTTACATCCTCTAACAAGCAGCCAATTATTGGGAATGAACTGTGAGACAATCCTTCTCCTCCATCAGTTGTGTGGAAGAACTTTTATTAGTGTTGATCGAGCACCAAAGTGCTTGGGTGCTCTGGTGCTCGAGTAGAACACTTTAGAACAATGGAAGTCAATGGGAAAACCAGAGCATTAAACCAGGCACCCCCTGCTCTGAAAAGGGGAGAGTGTCTGGTTCACAGGAAAAGGTCAGAAATTGATGGAAACACCACTGAAATGGTTCGGGAACATCTTGGACTCCCAGGTCGGTGCTGGGAACGATGTTGTCCGAGTAGTATGCCACTTTTACAGACTGACAATAATACGCACAAAACCGAAGATAAAATCGATTTTAGAGGAAAAATTGTTAGGAAAAATTCTTTCCTGTAAATTTACTTGTATATGAAGTGCAAGTGCTGCCAAAAATTACAAGGAAGAAACACTCCGATACACCCTGTATATCACATAAAGGAGGGCCTCATTCACATTGTGGTACAATTGTTCAGGTAGTGGGACTCCTACACTCATAAAGCCTATGCACTAAGTGAAAGGGCTGCCAAAAATTACAAGGAACCGTACTCCAATACACTCTTTATTACACATGAAGGAGGGCATCATACACACCCTTGAAAAATGATGATTGATGGCCTGCTGGTGACCCTCAAAAACATTAGGAGCAAGGGCCTTCTGGTGACCCTCTAAAACATTAGGGGCGAGGGCTTGCTGCTGATCTAACCATCTAAAACATTAGGGGTGAGGGTCTTCTGCTGAGCTGACCCTCTAAAACATTAGGGGCGAGGGCCTGCAGGTGATCTGGCCATCTAAAACATTAGGGGTGAGGGTCTTCTGCTGAGCTGACCCTCTAAATCATTAGGAGCGAGGGCAGCCTAATAAGCATGTTGATATGATGGAGGAGGAGGACGAGAAAAGGAAGATCGAACCATATACCCTTTTTTGTGGTGGAAGGGGTGCATGGGAATACAGTGTATTTAATACACCATAAAAGCCGCATTTAAAGTGCCTTTATGTTGAGCCACTTACCTCTGGTGGAGTAGAGAAGTCAGGGGCAATCCAGGCCTTGTTCATTTTGATAAGAGTCAACCTGTCAGCATTTTCAGTTGACAGGTGGATGCGCTTATCAGTTATTATGCCCCCAGCAGCACTAAATACCTGCTCTGACAAAACGCTGGCGGCAGGGCAGGCCAGCACCTCCAAGGCGTAGAGCGGCAGTTCGTGCCACGTGTCCAGCTTGGACACCCAATAGTTGTAAGCCACAGAGGGATCACTGAGGACGGACACTGACACTGTCTGCCTTGTACTCCTTCACCATCTTCCAAAACTTTTTCCTCCTTGTGACACTAGGCCGCGCATCAGTGTGAGGGTGCTGGTGAGGTGTCATGAAACTGTTCAGGCCTTGGAGAGTGTTGCCCTGCCTCTGTTGGAACTGCTGTGTGTTCCCCTCGTCTCCCCTCCTTGGTTGCCCAAGGAACTATGTAATCTGCCGCCAACATTGTCAGCTGGAAATTTTTGGAGCAATTTTTCCACAAGGACCTTCTGGTATTGCACCATTTTGCTAGTCCTCTCCACCACAGGAATGAGTGATGAGAAGTTCTCTTTGTAGCGGGGGTCGAGAAGGGTGAACAACCAGTAATCGGTGTTGGCCAAAATGCATATAACGCGAGGGTCACAGGAAAGGCAGCTTAACATAAAGTCAGCCATGTGTGCCAGAGTCCCAACAGACAAGACTTCGCTTTCCTCATCAGGAGGATGACTCTCAATCTCCTCATCCTGTTCCTCATCTTCGGCCCATCCACACTGAACACATGGAATAAACCTGCTATGTGTACTACCCTCTGTAGCGGAGGCAACTGTCTCCTGCTCCTTCTCCTCCTCATCATCATCATCCAATTCACGCTGAGAAGATGAACTGAGGGTAGTCTGGCTATCACCCTGTGTACTGTCTTCCCCAATTTTCAACCTCATCCACATGCAAAGCGTCCGTCTTCGTTGTGAGCAGCGAGTGTTTCAGTAGACACAGAAGTGGGATGGTTAACGTTGATAATAGTGGCATTTCCGTTGATTCCTCAAAGTTTCTTAAAACCTCACAGAGGTCAGACATCCATGCCCACTCGTCGCTTGTGAAGGGCAGAAGCTGACTGGAAAGGCGAAGACCATGTTGCAGCTGGTATTCTACTACTGCCCTCTGCTGCTCACAAAGCCTGGCCAACATGTGGAACGTGGAGTTCCAGTGCGTTCTCACGTCGCAATACAGTCGTTGAGCTGGCAATTGCAAGTGCTGCTGCAGCGTTGCCAGACCAACGGCAGCTGTAGATGACTTTCGGAAATGGGTACACAAATGGCGCACCTTCACCAATAGCTCAGGCAAATTGGGTTAGGTTTTGAGAAATCGCTGAACCACTAAGTTGAACATGTGGGCTAGGCATGGTACGTGTGTGAGCTTGCCGAGCTCCAAAGCCGCCACCAAGTTATGGCCATTATCAGACACAACCATGCCTTGGTTGTAGGTAGAGGGGCAAGAGCCACAGCTCAGTCTGGTGCCTTCTATCCTGCCACAGCTCTGCGGCGGTGTGCTGTTTGCAACCTAAGCAAATTAGTTTCAGTACGGCCTGTTGCCGCTTCCCCACTGCAGTGCTACACTGCTTCCAGCTACTGACTGATGGATGACTGGTGCTGCAAGATGAGAATTCAGAGGTGGAAGTGGAGGAGGAGGTGAAGGAGGAGAAGGGGGGGGGCTTTACCTTTCTCAAATTGAATAAAGGCTCCTTTCCTTAGCCAACACAACATGCTATGTCTTAGAGGATTTGTTTTCTGAAAACTCTTGACATAATAACACTAGATTTACTAATCCTATAGATGGTGTACACTTACACATGCTGTCTAGACCTGCATCAGATTTATCACAGTAGCTTTATCTGGATGATAAATGTGGTGCAGGGATAGTCAATTTTGTCCAACTCTAGGGGTTCACTTTGAGACAAAATTTTACACCATAATTGTTGAGCTATTTTGGCATAAACGTTGCGACTCAGGCCATACCCTTTCTATTAAACCAAGCTTGTATTTCTAAGTGCAGAAACAAACTTTCTCTAAACTTAGATATGCCAAATTGTGCCACTTTTGGGTCAATTTTCACCAACATCCAGGTGCATTCACATTAGTAAATGTGAGCCAATGTACATATATATTTGGAAAATTGTGTGGATCAATTTTAGGTTAAGATATGCTCCTCTGGCTATGCCCTGGGTTCTGTCTGCCAATAGGCATGCCAAAAAACCAATTAGTATTGTCAGGGTATTTAGCTACAGTCGAAAACAGAACTTTTTTTCCAGGTAAAGAAATATCTAACTATGGCTCTGAGAAACCTAAATAATATCACTACATAGGGTGCCAAATAAAATAAACTATGACACATAATGCATAATCTGGTTTTAACTTCATGTCACTGTATGTTCAGCAGCTTCCTTGGTTTAGGATACTTGTCCAGCCACCGTATGATTAAAGCCCTTTCAGATATCTAAAACATTTATGGATTTTAGTGTCCAAACCCAAGCTAAAATGCTTAGGCATCCACTTTTTTTTTTTAGACCACCAAATGCCTTACGTTGCAGGGGAAAAGAGCAGAGGAGAAGAGGATAGGAATGATAGTAGTAAGAATGATGGTTGTAGTACTCTTTCTGTTGAGGTGCCCTTGATGTTGAAGGTTTTGAGGCACAAGGCAGGGTCCTGGTTTGTGCCATTACTCTGTAGTGGGTCCCTGCACAAAGGATGGCAATACCACTGGAGGTTTAGGCAATCCAGCCATTATATTGAGGCAAACCGATCTCAGATTGGTCCCGAGTGGTACCTGGGAACCAAACCAGAGTTCGGTTTCAAGTTTTAAAGTGGTTTTCCACTTTAAAAATAAACTCCTGAAGTCATTCAACAAAGTCACAAGCTACTTCACGAATAACTAACTTCAGCTCATCGGAGCCCATACATTCTAATACTGTACAGAGACAGATCTCCATACAGAATTAATCTGAAGTTTTGAACGAAGAGACTTCGGATGTAGCATCCTAAGCTTGTTTTGCTCATCACTAGTACTAGAGGTCTGATGCCCATCTATCTGTGATGGAAAATCCTAAGAATATGCAATCACTTGATATGATGAGAATACCCCTTTAATGTTCCATTTTAAAAGGAATTTCATAGTTGTTTTTCACTTCTTTACCAGTAATTGCTAATATTGACAAACTTTTTATGAACAAACCTATTTTGTCATGAAGTGAGAAATCTTTTTGTAATATAAATCTTATTGTGCTGCAATTTGTAGTTTTCTGAATGTAGGCAGTTATGGGAGCAATGATTGTTCTTATTCTGGTTGCCATGGTTACATCAAGGTACATGTACAGCATATATGGATACTTATAAAGACAATTTCTCATCTTCTCTACAACAGCATAATGATATATAAATACATTTAAATAAGTAAAGGGCTTGTTAAAGGGACGCTTTCACAAGAAAGGATTTTTATAAACTCGGTATTCATAGAAAAAGTTTTTCTTTTTCATTTTGACAATACTATGCCATTGAAAATGTAATGCAAAATATTGTCATTCTGTACTATTCAAACACATAATAAAACCTCCTTTTGTAAACCATCATCAGCCTTCATTGCTCACATGGGACATGCTCTCAGTGATTGATAGCATTCTCTGTGTAAGTGTGTATACAGAGATAGCTGTCAGTCACTGATAGTTGTACATGGGGGAGGTGTTATCAGTGATTGTTAGTATTCTCTATGTAAGTGTGTATAAATGCAATAGGAGAGAAAAGAAGAGAGAGAGAGGACAGCGCCTCATGTGTGGTATTGCTGACAATATTAATGCATATGCGTATAAAATTCGCTTACCAGAGGTTGTTGTGAGATAGTCACAACAGCTGTATAGGCTCTTGCTGGTATATATCCCAACCAGCAACGGGTGCTTGGCTGCAGCCTGGGTTCCTGCCTGCGCCCAAAAACTGTATGGGTGCTGGAGTGAAAGTAAAACTTGTACCGAATAAAAACAGATGAACCTCTTCTGCGGGCGCTGCCAAGGATACCAATTATATAAGGCGTATAGTTTGAAAAGGCTTTAATTCGTCTACGCGTTTCAGGGGTGAATTACCCCCTTCATCAGGACAGTAAAACAAGTTTAAAGCAAACAGAATACATATGCTTTCCTGGTTGTGTTTTGGCGCCAACAACTGTGGGGGGGTGCAGAATTTTGGAGAAGGTGTGTCCACAGGAGGGGCTTCTCAAGAGTGACGGTACTAATGGAGAGGTTCCTGATGCAGATCGCATCAGGGCTGTATTAATTGTTTTGTTTACATAGGTCAAAGTTCCATGGCGCTCAGAGTGTGGGAGGGGGCGTGGTGTAAGGCCGGCTTCTCCTGTATCGGGCTGGTGCGCTCGGCCGGTGGAGGGGGCGTGGTTTTAAGTCCAGCCTCTCTTCTGGGAGAGCGCAATTGGTAGAGGTTCTTTCCAGGGGTAACGTAATGAAAACGCCTCCAGTTGGTGTCCGGAGCCTGTGTGGTGTGTTTGCTGCGCTGCGCTGCCTAGTTCAGATGTCAGCTGGAGCATAAAGATTTATAGTATATATGTGTTTAGGCATTATTGTGCGGTGATTTTAATATTCCTGCACTTGAATAAGTATAATAGTAAATAGTGGGGGTATATAGTGATCCCTAATCTGGGGCTATATATATATATATATATATATATATATATACATAATACTTTAAGGATTTTGATCTTTTTAATATATATTATATAGGTTAATCGGGTGATTAGCTGATTTCTACCTAAAGGCCACATTATAAGTGTTTTTATTAGTGTTTTTATGTATACATATATACTATCACTAAGTGTGTATACATAGATAGCTGTCACTCACTGATATTTGTACATGGAGAGATGTTATGAGTGATTGATAGCATTGTTCCAAATTCTACTCCACTTACAAAACTGCCAAAATCACTCATACATTATCCTGTTGGACTAGAAAGTCTAAAGAGGCACCGGCTTTATCAGAGTGGCTGATGCTGGATGATAAATCTGGTTCATCTTTAGACTGTCTAGTCTAGGTTTATACAGTTTATTTGAACCAAAATTTGAGCACACGTCTGGTGGACATTATCACGTTTCAAAGAGCAATGGTTGCTTTTATAATACAGATGTAAGATGACATGATGCACTACATAACAAAGTATACGGTTATCGTGTGATCAGTGGGCTGTGTGACAAGCAGTAAATAACCTTGTCTTTTACCAGAAGCTGCATTACATCACTGTATCGTCTTTCTGTGGGAAATGTTAAAGGCCTTCTCAATGTGGAAGACAATACTAAAGGTTGAGGTATTGGTGGCTTTCTAATTACTTGAAGTGGAGCTGTAGAAACATTTCACTCCGAAGTCCACGAGGGACTATTTTGGCTAGAGAACAGATGTAAAATGTAACTAATTTGTGCATTTTTCAAATATAATAGAAGATTAAGGACATAATGCGCATATTTACATGCACTAGTAAATATCTCTCTTTGATTTGTCTGTGGTTTATTTTAATGCAGTCTAAACCTGAAACCTTTTCTTTATAGCATCCTAAAATCTAATTGTGAGAGGTACATACCTTATGGGAATAAAAGGTTAAGGAACAAGAAAAAAACAATGTGGATAAATAGAAATGTAAATAAAGCAATACATGACAAAAAGAAAGCATTTAAAATCACTAAATCAGGAGGGTAGTAAAAAAAAATAGAATATGTAAAAGACAAATAAAAGCAGCCAAACTAGAGACCGAGAGATTAATTGCCAAAGAGAGTAAAACTAACTCTAAAATGTTCTTCAATTATATAAATGGCAAAAAGTAGAAATCTGAGATGAGTCCTGTCCCCGAGATGAGTCAGGGACAGGACTCATCTCAGGTTAATTTGCATATGTATAAAATCTTTTTTTTTTACACAATCAAAGCACACAGAGCTATGGGGACTGGATATTGCGGATGTGCTGACGGCCATCTAGCAACCCATGTCCTCAGCTCTATACACAAAATCCCGGTGACAGGTTTCCTTTAAGACACAGATTATACACATGGCAAATGCTCTTAAGAAACTGCTGGACAGATGGACAGGCACCAGACTTTCCATCATGAAGTCAGCCACAATACCACCAATGCCAAATCTTAAAGGGGTTGTCTCATCTTATAGGTGCAGGTCCCACCGCTGGGATTTGCACATATATTGGGAACGGATCCCCGCAAGGTGGTGGCTGAAGGACTCTGGTCTGGCCACCACCAACTCGGCTCTCCAAATCTCCATAGAAGTAAATGGGATCGCAACGCACATGACTGGCCACCGCTTCCATTCACTTCTATGGGCTCGACTGAAATAGCCGAGCCAGCAATCGGCTATTTTCGCTGGCGGCATAGAAAATGAATGGAGGGCGGCTGCTCATGCACAGTGCGCCCTCCTTCACTTTCTGGGCTCCATACTCTATATAGGTGGGATCCGCACCTATAAGACAATGGGGGCATAACCTAGCGATATGTCCACATTGTCTATGATGAAAAAAAAACTTTAATATTTAACTACAGCTGGAGCAAGTATATTTTAGAACTTGATATTTATTGTCGCTGACATGCAAGTATGCTTTTGATTACCCCTATATGAGTAGCATGTAAGTGTTTTAGGCGTTTATCTGCCAACATCTAGCTACTGACTGAAATTTGATGGGGGAAATATCTATATACCTTCCCTATATGTATGTTTATTTATAAGTTTCTCAAGAGCATTTGCCATGTGTATAATCTGTGTCTCAAGTGGGTCCCCCAGTCCAAGTGTTGTGTATCTGGACTTCTCCAAAGCATTTGACACTGTACAACATAAAAGGTTAGTATATAAAATGAGAATGCTCGGACTGGGAGAAAACGTCTGTATGTGGGTAATAAAAAATTGGCTCATTGATAGAAAACAGATGGTAGTTATTAATGGTACACACTCAGATTGGCTCACTGTCACTAGTGGGGTACCACAAGGGTCAGTATTGGGCCCTATTCTCTTCAATATATTTATTAATGATCTTGTAGAAGGCTTGCACAGTACAATATCAATTTTTGCAGATGACACTAAACTGTATAAAGTAATTAACATGGAAGAGGACATTATACTGCTACAGATGGATCTAGATTGATTGGAAGCTTGGGCAGAAAAGAGGCAGATGAGGTTTAACACTGACAAATGTAAGGTTATGCACATGGGAAGGAATAATGCAAGTCACCAGTACATACTAAACGGTAAAACACAGGGTAACACTGACATGGAAAAGAACCTAGGAATTTTAGTGAACAGCAAACTAAGCTGTATAAACCAGTGTCAGGCAGCTGCTGCCAAAGCCAATAAGATCATGGGTTGCATCAAAAGGGACATAGATACCCGTTATAAAAACACAGTCCTGCCACTTTAAAAAATCACTAGTCAGACCACACATGGAGTACTGTGTACAGTTCTGGACTCCTGTGAACAAGGCAGACATAGTAGGGCTGGAGAGGGTTCAGAGGAGGGCAACAAAAGTAATAACTGGAATGGGGGGACTACAGTACCTAGAAAGATTATCAAAATCAGGGTGGGTTCACACTAGCATTAGGAATTCCGTTATGGCTTTCCGTTATAACAGGGTTATAATGGAACATAACAGAATCCATAGGATGGAATGCAAAACGGAAGCCTTTAAGAGGCATTCCGTTTTGCTCCGTCCTAATAGGAGTCTATGGGAAAACATAACAGAGCCGTCTGGGTCCCATTATGCATGACGGAAAACAAAGTCCTTTCGACAGGACTTTGTTTTCCGTCTTGCATAACGGTAACCAGACGGAACCGTTTTGATTCCCATAGACTTCTATTAGGACGGAGAGCAAACGGAATGCCTTTTAAAGGCGTCCGTTTTACATTCCGTCATAATGCAAGTCTATGGGCAGCAAAACAGATCCACCCTTCCGTCTTATGGATTCCGTTATGTTCCGTTATAACCTTGTTATAACGGAAAGCCATAACAGGATCACTAACGCTAGTGTGAACCCACCCTTTGGGTTATACACTTTAGAAAAAAGACGACTTAGGGGAGATCTAATAACTATGTATAAATATATCAGGGGTCAGTACAGAGATCTCTCCCATCATCTATTTATCCCCAGGACTGTAACTGTGACGAGGGGACATCCTCTGCGTATGGAGGAAAGAAGGTTTGTACACAAACATAGAAAAGGATTCTTTACGGTAAGAGCAGTGAGACTATGGAACTCTCTGCCTGAGGAGGTGGTGATGGTGAGTACAATAAAGGAATTCAAGAGAGGCCTGGATGTATTTCTGGAGTGTAATAATATTACAGTCTATAGCTACTAGAGACGGGTTGTTGATCCAGGGAGTTATTCTGATTGCCTGATTGGAGTCGGGAAGGAATTTTTTTCCCCCTAAAGTTGGGAAAATTGGCTTATACCTCACCGTTTTTTTTTTGCCTTCCTCTGGATAAACTTGCAGGATAACAGGCTGAACTCGATGGACAGATGTATTTTTTTAGCTGTATAAACTATGTAACTATGTTACTATGTATACTGTTGGGATCAGAGGAGTAAGAAATAAAAAAATATATATTTTATAGTAAATCATAGTGAACATGGACATGGTGTTGTCAAACTGTTCAGTCCTTGCTAACAACTAAATTAAAATGAAACACATTTACATGATTTATTTTCCAGGTACAGGTCAATAGATACAGTTTCTTCTAATAACCCCTTGGATACCAGAGTTTTTTTTTTTCTTGTTTTTTTTTAGCGTTTTCATTTATCTTCCCTGTCTTCCCAGAGACATAACTTTTTTTTAATGTTTCTGTTCTCATAGCTGTATTAGGGCTTCTCTACATTCAATCAGGGACGCAGCTAAATGCTTGTGGGGGGGTTCAATATAATTAAGCTATTATATATGTGATTATTGCAGCAGTACCGAAGGTGTGGCAGCAATATACCTATGTGTGTTAAGGTGAAATTGAGCATCAAGCCTCAATCATCTGTTTATATGTATTCAGTTTCCACACGGTTGCAATTTCAATTTTTTTGGGTGTGGTTCAATTTAATTAAGCTACATATATTCATGATTACTGCAGCAATACCCAAGGTGTGGCAGCAATCTACATGTGTGTATTAAGGTTAAATTGAGTGTCAAGCCTCAATTGTACATTTATATACTGTATATTAAGTTTCCACATGGTTACAAAAAAAAACCAAATTTTTTTTTGGGGGGGTTAAATATAATTAAGCTTCATATATATGTGATTACTGCAGCAATACCCAAGGTGTGGCAACAATCTACCTGTGTGTATTAGGGTAAAATTGAGCATTGAGCCTCAATTGTCTTTTTATGTGTATTCAGTATCCACATTGTCGCAATATAATTTTTTTTTGGGGGGTGGTTCATTTTATTTAAGCTGCATATATACATGATTACAGCAATACCCAAGGTGTGGCAGCAATTTACCTGTGTGTATTAAGGTGAAATTGAGTGTCAAGCCTTAATATTCTATTTACATGTATTCAGTTTCCATATAGTTGAAATGTAAAAATTTTTGCGGGAGGGTTAAAGTTTTTTAAGCTGCATATATACGTGATTACTGCAGCAACATCGACAGTGTGGCAGCAATCTACCTGTGTGTATTAAGGTGAAATTGAGTGCCAAGCCTCAATCTTCTGTTAATGTGTATTCAGTTTCCACAAAATTAGAATTTTTTGGGGAGGGTTACATTTCTTTAAGCAGCATAAATGTACGTGATTTATACATCAATAATGACATTTTCTCACAGCTCAGGATGATTCTGATGAATAGACCTCATCTTGCTGGTGGTGCGCCATTTTGCCACTGTTCCTGTCTATCTGCCTAACTACCATCACATTCTGTATAGCTCCTGCTGCCTGCATCATGCTACTAATGCCTCTCAATCATCAGTTTACGTGTACTTAGTTTCCACATGGTTGAAATTTAAAATATTTAGATGAGGGGATTACATTTCACAAGGCAGTATATGTACCTGGTTACTGCATACCAATATTTTCTCCCAGCTGAGGCTGATTGTAATGAATACACATCGCTTTGCTATCGGTGGCCCATCTTGCGACTGTTACTGTCTGCCTAACTACCATCACTTTCTGTACGGCTGCTGGTGTGGCCTACATCATGCCACTTAAGCCACTTTCCAACCATCAAGTTCTGTATGGCTGCTGCTGCCTACCATCATCTCCTGTAAGGCTGCTGCTGCTGCTTCCATCATGCTGCTGCCTTTTTGCCAATATGTACCAAAGCGCTGCTGCTGCAGCCGGCGCTCTATCAGCAGCTGCTGATCTTTGCTGTTAATCCCCTACTGCCACCACAATTAATGTAAAGCCTCTACCACCACTATCACTACTACTACTATTGCCACTACTACCCATAGACAGCTTTCAATGTTCCATGCTATACTGATCCTGCTGCTGCAACTATTGTGGCCACATGTCGCAACGTATCCGTACCATAGTCTTTCCACACTGCACTGCTACTGCTCCCAACTAAAACTGATATTTTTTTAGGCTCATTCACAATGATCCACTTTTTCTTCTGACAATCAACACTTGTGTGTGTCATATGGGTAGGCATTTCGACCCTTTCAGCGCATAATTTTTTTTTTTATTCCACAACACCATGCGTGTTGTGGAACCATGCGTCATCTGCTCGATAAGGGCCAATTTTTGGGAGCTTTGGAATATGAAAAAGCATAACACACGTGCTGGCATGGTATGTTTTTAAACACACTGTATGTTAATGCCATCAAACATGCATGCAGCCATAGCTATGTATGTCAGTGTCACTCAGACATCATTTACTATTTCTGTCATTGTGTTCCAAAGGTTGAGGAGGTGGTAGGGAAAAAAAAATTCATAAAAATTAACAAAAAGAGATAACATGTTTTCCTAAAAACCTAGGAAGCTAGAGTTCCAGGAGGCTAGAGTTGCATTATATACCAACTTTCATGGCAATTGGAGCAACTTTGGTTTGGCCCGAAAGATCTGAAACAAATCTCGACTGGTTCGCTAATTGCTAGCACCAAGAATTTATACAGCACCATTGTATTTCAGTCTTTCTTCATTCTTCTTGGTTTTCATATCACATATACAGAGAATTTACTGCTGTAAATCTAACACTTGATAATGCACAATATTCATCTCAGCCTTAGGTTTGGCACTTTTGGTTATCAGTATAACATGACTATAGTGTTGTATACAGCTAGCATCTCTGTTCCCTGGTAATATACTTATTTCTTGAAAATAAATACTCCAACACAATAACATAGATATTGATGTTAGCTACAGCTATAGACACTATGCATTACTGGCTTGAATAAAAACCATACCACTGTCAATGTGTTCCCAATACTGAGGAACGTCATAACGGAATGTCTCAGACCTAATTTTTTAAGTTAAAAATATGAACTTATCTAGATAATACCAGAATCAACACCGTACCTTCACCTACTATTTATACGGTAGAGCAGTAATGTATGAATAATAAGAGGGCTATACTTGGGGTTTCCGTACACTTTTGAACTTTACAATGCCATGTCTTGCTTAAAAGGTTTCTGTCACCAGGATTAACCCTATTAAACTGGCTGACATTAGCGATGTGCTAATGTCAGCAGACCCTAACTAGCCTATTCTTATGCTTATGGATGTGCCACTTACTTCACAATATTAACTTTTATTATATGCTAATTATCCTATAGGAGCAGGGGGGGCGTTGCACCTAGAGGCTCCGTTCGCCCACCTCTTTCAACGCCCTTGTTCACTTGATTGACAGGGCCAAATCTGGTGGCAAAATTAATTTGATTTGTTGGTGATATAGTGGTCATAAATATAATTATTATTGGTACAACGTTTTTTGTATAAAATATTTATTCTTCTAATGCCCCCTTGATCATTGGTGGTATCAGTGGGAATAAAGCTCTCTCCTCCCTCTTTTCTGCGATATCGGCTGCATTCAGCGCAGGCGCAGTGAGGAAGCCAGCAGCCGGCAAACTTCCTTCACTCACTGCGCCGAATACTGAATGGGACAACACAGGTGCGAGATTTCGCCGGCAGGAGGAGACCAATGCTGGCCCTGTCAATCAAGTGAACAAGGGCGTTAAAAGAGGTGTGCGAATGTAGGCTAATTAGCATATAATAAAAGTTAAAATTGAGCAGTAAGGGGCGCATCCATAAGCATAAGAATAGGCTAGTTAGGGTTTGCTGACATTGGCACATCGCTAATGTCAGCCAGTTTAATAGGGTTAATCCTGGTGACAGAAACCCTTTAAAGAGGACCTTTCATGGGTCAAGAATTTATAAACTAAGTATCAGGATACGCAGGGCATAGTGCAGGGATATAACTGCACTTACTTTTTTTTTCTGGGCGCTGCTCCATTCGCCCGCTGTGGCCCCCGTTCACAACAATGAGGAGGAGACTGAGTCTTTGTCCGTTGGCGTCTCCTTCTCCCTGGCTGTGCTGAAGTCCAATATAGAAGTACAGTTTATAATGTTTGGACCCATGAAAGGTCCTCTTTAAGCTGCCAAAAGAGGTGTGCGAATGTAGGCTAATTAGAATATAATAAAAGTTAAAATTGAGCAGTAAGGGGCGCATCCATAAGCATAAGAATAGACTAGTTAGGGTTTGCTGACATTGGCACATCGCTAATGTCAGCCAGTTTAATAGGGTTAATCCTGGTGACAGGATGTGGCCCCCGTTCACAACAATGAGGAGGAGACTGAGTCTTTCTCCGTTGGCGTCTCCTTCTCCCTGGCTGTGCTGAAGTCCAATATAGAAGTACAGTTTATAATGTTTGGACCCATGAAAGGTCCTCTTTAAGCTGCCTAAATACTAAATCTAAATACTGTGCTATCTACTGGTCTATGTATATAAAAAGAAATGCTGATTAATCAAGTTGATTCAAAAGGGTCAGAGCCAAGCTCTCCTCACTCCAATGAGTAGTGTCAATCATTGGGGTCTCAGATGTGTCCCTTAACTTTGTCACAGTGCCATCTGTAATGTTTAGCCAAGCTTTGAAGAAGGAGTAGTCATCCATATACAACTGGATCATTTACATTAAGACTCATCTCCTATTCCGTCCACCCTTAAAGAGGACCTGTCACATCTCAGGACATGTCTGTATTAGTAGCTACTTGCATTCCCCATGAAATAACAATTCTGGATCATCTTTTTATATTGATCTATGTGTCATTGTGTCATTCCTCTATTATTCTCAGTAGAAGTTTATAAATTAATTGGAAACTGGACGTTACCTAGTTGGGGGGGGGGGGGGGGGGCCAGTCAGTGCTGCCAGTGGGGCAGACTGTGAAGGATCTTACGCCACACTGTAACACCCAGTTGGCAAAACTTCTAGCAGAAATAATAGAGGAATGACACAACAAAAAGACATAATAAACATTCCAGAATTATCATTTCATGTGAAATATAATTATGTCAGGAGAATTGACAGGTCCTCTTTAAACTTTCTTGAATTGTGTTGTTATACAATTTGGAGAGGAGGAGGGAAAGCAGTGCTCCTAGGGCCTCAATGCACCAATCATCTGTTGAGCGAACTGAAGTTCATGAAGTGGACTTCGAGTTGAATTTCAGGGAAAATTGGATTCGCTGCAAAGCCAAATTTCTTTGTTCTTTGTGATAACAAACTTATTTTCCCTAAAATGGCAGTAAAACAAAAACAAAAAAATCATACCCACCTCATCCATTTGCATGCAAAGGCAATCTTGATTGTAGATCCTGTGCAAGTCTTGTGACGTCATTATGCACCACGTGAGATTTTGTGCTAGATCTTCAAGCAAGATGGTCGCTGCGGGCTCTTCATGATCAAATGGATAAGGTGAGTATTTTAAATTGCTTTTAACAAATTAATCCCTGACAGCCCTCAATTATCATCTTAGATGTCACAATCAGCGATGAACGATGCATCAGAAGGGTTCAATCACAGGGGGCAGCGCAATCACCGTTTCCCGTTATTGCACTTGCTACTAACAAAGAAATGTGTGAAGGAGCCAATTCAAAGTTTTGAGAAAAATAGTGTGCTCATTTAATTCACTATGATCAATCTGAACAGGCAGTATAGCTGGTTTAATACAGTTGATCATGGTGACAGATACTCTTTAAATGTCAAAAGGATCTAGAAGTTTTATGACCCAGTGCCCTACTGCTCAGAGGTAGTAGGTTCTGTCACATGATATTGATTTTGACATTCTTCTCTGCAGATCTTCTCAAGCTCTCTCAGGTTGGGGACTGTCGGTGGAGAACCATTTTCAGATGTCTCCAGACATATTCGATTATGGTTCAAATTGGGTCACTCAAGGACATTCCCAGTTTTCCCTAAGCTGCTTCTGTGTTGTCTTGGTTGTGTAGTTAGATTCATTGTCTTGTTGGAAGGTAAACCTTCGGCCCAGTGTCAGGTCCAAAGTACACTGGATCAGGTTTTCATTTGCTCCATTCGACTTTCCCTCAACCCTTACCAGTCTCCAAGTCACAGCTGCTGAAAAAAGACCCCCACAACATGAAGCTGCCAGCACTATGCTTCACTATAGGGATGGCATTGGCTAGGTAAT
This sequence comes from Bufo bufo, assembly GCF_905171765.1. Classification (NCBI taxonomy): domain Eukaryota; kingdom Metazoa; phylum Chordata; class Amphibia; order Anura; family Bufonidae; genus Bufo; species Bufo bufo. Next base: position 558,614,256 of record NC_053390.1, on the reverse strand, counting down.
AAGCAGTGCCTGGCTTCCTCCAGACATGCGCCGTAGAATATTTAAACTTCATCTTCAAAAGGAATAAAAGAAGAACATGGCACTCACCATCCAATCTTTTCATCCACTTTATTAAAGCATAAAAAACAGCCGTGCTCCAACCCAGCCCACACCAGGCTGTTTTTTATGCTTCAATAAAGTGGATGGTGAGAGCCATGTTCTTCTTTGGAAAATATGTATTGGACCTTAACATAGAGGACCACCATGACCTTAAATGGAGTTTAAACTTCCATGTGCTTTGGGAATTGCAAGGATTGACACCTGATCAGCAGTTCCAGCCTCCTTTATTCAGTGTTCAAACTTTGTTTCATCACACCAGAAAATCTTGTTTCTCATAGTCTAAGAGCCCTTTAGGTGCTATTTTGCAAATTGCAGGGACGGTTTTCATCTATCTTTTACCAATGGGAGGCTTCTTTCTGGCCACTCTACCATAAAGCCTAGATTGGTAGAGTGCTGCAGTGATGATTGACCTTCTGGAAGATTATTTAGAGTTCAGCCAGAGAGTTCATTGGCTTCTTAGTCACCTCTCTTACCAAAGTCCTTCTCCCTCAATTACTTAATTTGGTGGAATGGCCAGCTTCGGGAAGAGTCCTGGTTGTTCCAAATTTCTAACATTTAAGAATAATGGAGGCTACTGTTCTCTTGGAATTTTCAGTGCAGTAAAATTTTTTGTACCCTTCTCCAGTTCATGTCTCTGAGCTCTAACAGCAGTTATTTTCTCTGCATGCTCTAATATGCATTGTTACCTGTAATACCTTAAAAAGACATGAGTGTGTCTTTCCAAATCATGTACAGTCTCTGAATATACCACAAGTGGACTTGAATCAACATTTCAAAGCTGATCAAGACAAAAATGGAAGGTCCCCAGAGCCAAATTTCAAGTGTCATAGCAAAGGGTCTAAATACTTTTGTCCAATGTGACATTTTTTCCTTATAATAAATTAGCAAACATTTCTAAAATTTTGTTTTCACTTTCTCATTATGTAGTATTGAGCACATATTATTGAGGGAAGTCTTAATTTTTTTTATTTTTTTTAGCACTAGGCTGCAACGTAATAAAATGTGAAAAAAGTGTCTGTGCCATGTATTTACTGGTGTGTACAGTGGCTGTCAAAAGTATTCACACCCTTTTTTCCTGTTTTGTTGCATGTAATTAAAATGGATTGGGTGTGGGGAGGGGGCATTTGTACCATTTAATTTACACAACATGACTATTACTTTGACACAGAGAAATTTACAGTAAGTAGTCCCCCCTTGAAAGTCACTGCTTTGTGGGGCCACCTTTTGTTGCAGTATAGATGCAAGTATTTTGGGTTATGTCTGTATTAACTTAGCATCTAGACAGTGGGATTTTTGCAAACTTCTCTAATTCCTTCACGTTAGATGGGTTCAAGTTTAGCAGTCTTTGGGTCATGCCACAGATTCTAAATTGGATTGAGGTCTGGGCTTTGAATAGGCCATTCCAAGACATTTCAGTGCTTTCCCTTAAACTACTCCAGTGTAGCTTTAGTAATATGTTTAGGGTTATTGTCCTGCTGGAAGGTGAACCTGTGGCCCATTCCCAAAACTTTGGCAGACTGAAACTGAAAAATTGCCCTGTAGTTCCTGCCATCCATCTTTTCCTCAATCATGACCAGTTTCCAGTCCCTGCCAATGAAAATCAACTCCAGGCATTCAGGGGTGCTGCAGCCTCTTCCAATGTCATTGACATCACTGTACATCAGTCACGTGGACTAGTTGCAGCTCAGTCCCATTGAAGTCAATGGGGTAAAACTGCAATACCAAGCACAGCAGCAATACAAAGTATGGCACTTGTTTGGTAGCTGTTTTTGGTAAGCTTCCAGAAGGCCACAGCACAGAACTCTGGTGAGTGCCGCAGCTCCCTGTGACAGCTAATCGAGGGGGTGCCGGGACTTGGATCTTCGCCGATGTGATAATAATGCCTTATTCTGAGGAAAAGTCATCATTGTCAGTTCCCAGATAACCTCTTCAATCAATTACTTTTTTTCCGTCTACTCTTCTGAAAAGCCCCATTCTGTGAAGTGCACGGCTTAAAGTTGTCCTATGGACAGATACTTCCATCTCCGTTGTGGATCTTTGGAGCTCCTTCAGTTTAGTCATTGTTGTCTTTGTTGAATCTCTGATTAATGCCCTCCCTGTCCGGTCTGTGTGTTTTGGTGGAAGTCCTTCTCTTATCAGGTTTATAGTTGTGGTATATTCTTTCCTTTTTATTATAAGGGATTTAATGGTGTTCCATAGGATTTTCGATGTTTGGAATATTTTTATAACCCAACATTTATCCATACTTTTCCATAGCATTGTCTCTGACCTATTTGGAGAACTCCTTGTTCATCATGTTGCTTGGTAAGTACCATTGCAGGCTCGGGCCTTTCAGAACAGTAGTAGTTATACTCACATCATGGGACAGATCATGTGACACTTTGATTTAACACAGGAGGACTTTATTCAATGAATTATGTCACTTTCTGAAGTTAAAGGTTTGAACCAGACCTTATTTAGGGGTTTAATAGCAAAGGGCATCAAATACATATCCACTAACAACTTTTCAGTTTTTATTGATTTGTTTTTTTAAACAAGGTGTTTATTTTTTATTTTTTGGTCCACTGTAAGAATTTGGACTATTTTGTAAAGTCCATTATAGAAAATCCAAATTAGGCTACTTTCACACTACCGTTCAGAGCGGGTCCATCTGATGTCTGTCCAGACGGATCCGCTCATATAATGCAGACTTGGGATCCGTTCAGAACGGATCCGTCTGTATTATATTGTAGAAAAAATTCTAAGTGTGAAAGTAGCTTCAGACGGATCCGTCCAGACTTTACATTGAAAGTCAATGGGGGTCAATTGAGCCATATTGTGTCAACTTCAAACGGATCCGTCCCCATTGACTTACATTGTAAGTCTGGACGGATCCGTTTGCCTCCGCACGGCCAGGCGGACACCCGAATGCTGCAAGCAGCGTTCAGGTGTCCGCTTGCTGAGCGGAGCGGAGGCTGAATGCTGCCAGACTGAGGCATTCTGAGCGGATCCGCCTCCACTCAGAATGCATTAGGGCAGTACGGATGCGTTCGGGGCCGCTTGTGAGCCCCTTCAAACGGAGCTCACAAGCGGAGCCCCGAACGCTAGTGTGAAAGTAGCCTTAAGGGGGATGTGTCATCAGAAAATGTGTTTGTGTTTAACATATTTTTAGCGAATTTTTGATGATGTTATTTTTTATTTCTAATATCTATATTTAGGGGAAAAAAACATAAAATCCTGCAGTTTTCGCACTGGCCACGACATGATCCACCATTCACAATAGGTGATTGTCAAAGCTTAGCTATTTTTTCCTTGTACAATGACCTCTGCACAGGGCACAGAGCATGCCTAGAAAACTCTCCCATAGAAGTCAATAAGGTCCACTCCTGTCCATTGTGTCTATTGTCCATGTGGCTGCCGTAAAGCAGTTTTATTTAATGCTTTCTAAATGCTGTTAACCCTTAGGATACCAGAGGTTTTTTCATTTTTGCATTTTCATTTATCTTGCCTATTTTCCTTGAGCCATAACTTTTTTCCTTTCACATATCCATATGAGGGGTTATTTTTTTGCGGGACAAGTTGTACTTTCTAATGCCACCATATGGCATTAAATGTAGTGGGAAGCGGGAAAAAATTCCAAATGTGGTGGAATTGGAAAAAAAATTAAATTCCTCCACTGTTTTATGGGTTTTGTTTATACGGCATTCCCTTTGCGGCACAACTGACCTGTGCCCTTCATTCTCTGGGTTGTTATTATTACAAAGATACTACATATGTATGGATTTTATGTTTAGTGTAAAAAGGGACGATCTGTAGTTTTTATTGATACCATTTTGGAGTGTGTGTGACTTTTTGATGACATTTTATTACACTGAACAAAAATATAAACGCTTTCGGTTTTGCTCCCATATTGCATAAGCTGAACTCAAAGATCTGAAACATTTTCCACATACACAAAAGCCCCATTACTCTCAAATATTGTTCACAAATCTGTCTAAATCTGTGTTAGTGAGCACTTCTCCTTTGCCGAGATAATCCATCCTACCTCACAAGTGTGGCATATCAAGGTGCTGATTAGACAGCATGAATATTGCACAGGTGTGCCTTAGACTGCCCACAATAAAAGGTCACTCTGAAAGGTGCAGTTTGATCATACAGCACAATGCCACAGATGTTGCAACATTTGAGGGAGCGTGCAATTGGCATGCTGACTGCATGTCACGGATGAGAGTAGGGGAAACCCTCATCCCTGCGATGGTAAGGATAAGGAAGCTGCTAGGCCTGGACAACAGAATTAGGGAGCAGGTCACCTCCTAAAGCATCCCTAACTCTGACCCTGACTCCTAACTGTATGAGCCAACCCAGATGGTAGGAGGGCTCATACTCAGGAACCTCGAGTCCCTACTAGCCCTCAAGAGATCCCTGGACTAGGAGCAGGGTAAGACAACCTGTTCCTCCTAGACACAGAGGAACAGGAGTCTCACTGGCCAAGCTGCAAGAAAAGGGAAACATCAACAGCATATGGATATGGCAGGCGAGTGAAACCACTTCCACACCTACCTGCCACAGACACACTGACTGGAACCCGTGCTCAATAGCTGTTATCCACACCAAACACAAAAAGGACACAGCACACACACATAAACACACAGGAAACCAGATCCATAGCTCCAATGAGGATAGACACCACACAAACATAAACATAACATCACGACATGTCTTTTATGACCACAACGGTGGCCCTCACTGGAAGATGGTATAAGGATACCAGCAGGGGCGGACTGAGAACCCTCAGGGCCCCCGGGCAAAATAAATCAAGGGCCCCCTTACAGGCCCCACCCATGTTCTGCCACAAGCCCCACCCTTGTCCCACCTCCAGCCACACCCTTGTCCCACCTCCAGCCACACCCTACACAATCTTTAATAAGATTTCAAAGTTAAAGTGACACAAAAGGCACCCAGACCACTTCAGCTCATTGATGTGGTCTGAGTACAGTGTCCCTTTTGCAAATCGAGCTGCAATGTTCTAGAGAAACTGCATTGTTTACGTTCCAGCAATAAGTCAGCCTCTAGTGTCTGGCAGCCACCTGAGGGTTTCCTGGATTAAAACAGACCTTTGGTCTGGTATCTGACGCTGGATGTCCTCACACTCTGCATGATGACCTCCAGGGTCAGATTTTTCCCCATAGGAAAGCATTGATTCAATGCTTTCGTATGGGGTGATCTAATCTCAGCGTCCATTAGTGAGCCTCTGTTAGAAGCAGTGTGGGCATAACTACTGTGAAGGGGGCACATATCTGGGCATAACTACTGTGAAGGGGGCACATATCTGGGCATAACTACTGTGAAAGGGGGGGAGGCCCTTCACAGTAGTTATTAATCCCTTTCAGCAGTCCCCCCTTCCGTGAATGGGGGACTGCTGAAAGGGGTTAATAACTACTGTGAAGGGCCTAGCCGTCTGGGCAACCCCACAGATCATCCCCCCACCCACCTTGTACTTGTTCCACTGATCCACTACTTGCGGGCTACATGGGAATGAGTTCAGTCACTTCGGTGCGCAATCCCATCCTGCGGCGCGTGATCCCGTGAGACCGGTGACCTACAGCGGCGGGTCTTGCGGGATCACGCGCTGCAGGACGGGATTGCGCACCGAAGTGACTGAACTCATTTCTGCGCAGCCCACAAGTAGCAGAACAATTACAAGAGGGGTGGGGAATAGCCAAATTAAAAAATATTTTGAACCAAAAGGTGTTATGGGGGCTCTGTGGGTGGCACTGTTATGGGGGCTCTGTGGATGGCACTGTTATGGGGGCTCTGTGGATGGCACTGTTGTGGGGGCTCTGTGGATGGCACTGTTGTGGGGGCTCTGTGGATGGCACTGTTATGGGGGCTCTGTGGATGGCACTGTTATGGGGGCTTTGTGGATGGCACTGTTATGGGGGCTCTGTGGATGGCACTGTTGTGGGAGCTCTGTGGATGGCACTGTTGTGAGGGGGGGATCTGTGGGTGACACATATATAGCACCTTATGCTATATATGTGTCATCCACATATCCCCCCATAACAGTGTCCCTGTGAGTGAATGACCCTCAATACAGGGTCTGGGGGCCGGCATCTGGTGTTGTAATGGCAGCGGGGCCCGGTGCAGTCACTGTATTCTATTACACCCCCTAGTAGAAATAATTCTCCTTTTAATGTGACAGTGCAAAAAATACCCCCTTGTAATGCCCCCAGTTGAGCTAATGTCCCCATAGTGCCCCTATAATGTCCCAGTATAAAATACCCCTATATAGTGCCCCCAGTAAATTCCCCCATAGTGTTCCTCTCCCCCCTTCCTGCTAGTGCCCCCCATAATGTACCAGTATAAAATGCCCCATATATAGTGCCCCAGTAGATGCCCTCAGTGTCCGGCCTCTGATAGGCTGCCGGCCTAGTGTCCCCCATAATGCCCCCCAATAATGTGCCAGTAAGTGTTCCCATAGATGCCCCCCTATCATGTGCCAGTATCAAGTGCCTCTCCCCCCCCACATGTCCCAGTATCATAGTGCCACCCCCCCAAAGTGCCAGTATCAAGTGCCTCTCTCCTTCCCACCCCCATGTGCCAGTATCATAGTGCCAAACCCCCCCATGTGCCAGTATCAAGTGCCTCTCTCTTCCCCCCATGTCCCAGTATCATAGTGCCATCTCCCCCCCCCAAAAAAAGTGCCAGTATCAAGTGCCTCTCTCCTTCCCCCCATGTGCCAGTATCATAGTGCCAACCCCCCCCATGTGCCAGTATCAGGTGCCAACCCCCACCCCCCCCCCATGTGCCAGTATCAGGTGCCTCTCTCCTTCCCCACCCATGTGCCAGTATCCTAGTGCCAACCCCCCTCCCCATGTGCCAGTATCAAGTGCCAACCCCCCTCCCCCATGTGCCAGTATCAGGTGCCAACCCAACCCCCCTCCCCCATGTGCTAGTATCAGGTACCAAACCCCCCCCCCTCCCCATGTGCCAGTATCAGGTGCCAACCCCCCTCCCTTATGTGCCAGTATCAAGTGCCTCCCGCTCCCCCCATGGCAGTAACAGTCGGGTTTTAAAAAAAAAACACTTATACATCGCATCCATGTCAGTAATGCGATGCAGCCTCTTCCTGTGTCCCGCCCTGTATGTCCATATATGGAGTCAGTGCTTGTATTTCAGAAAAGTTTCTGCTGGGATTCGAACCCACGACCTTCTGTATCAGAAGCAAAGCACCTAACCACACGGCCATAAGAGACACTGACTGAAAAAATATGAGACTTCTACTGTTATAGTTGGCTAAGTGTACATCTATACACATGACTGTGCCCTAACACACCCAGCACTGCTATATCTCTATATAAAAGCTGTCCCTGCACACTCATCTCTACTATATCTCTATATATGACAGCTGCCCCAGCACATCCAGCTCTGCTACATCTATACACATGACAGCTGCCCAAACACACCCAGCACTGCTATATCTCTATATGACAGCTGTCCCAGCACACTCAGACCTGCTATATCTCTATATATGATAGCTGCCCCAGCACATCCAGCTCTGCTACATCTAATACACATGACAGCTGCACCAGCACACTCAGCTCTACTATATCTCTATATATGACAGCTGCCCCAGCAAACCCAGCTTTGCTACATCTATACACATGACAGCTGCCCAAACACACCCAGCACTGCTATATCTCTATATGACAGCTGTCCCAGCACACTCAGCTCTGCTATATCTCTGTATATGATAGCTGCCCCAGCACACCCAGCTCTGCTACATCTAATACACATGACAGCTGCACCAGCACACTCAGCTCTACTAAATCTCTATATATGACAGCTGCCCCAGCACACCCAGCTCTGCTACATCTATATATCTCTAAGTATTGCTATACAGTAGATATATAGACATATAGCAGAGCTGAGTGTGCTGGGGCAGCTGTCATGTGTATAGATGTAGCAGGGCTGGGTTTTCTGGGGCAGCTGTCATATATAGAGATATAGTAGAGCTGAGTGTGCTGGTGCGCTGGTGCAGCTGTCATGTGTATAAGATGTAGCAGGGCTGGGTGTGCGTGGGAAGCTATCATATATAGAGATATAGCAGAGCTGAGTGTGCTGGGACAGCTGTCATATAGAGATATAGCAGTGCTCTCACATATAGTGCAGTGCTGTCATGCTGACAGCTGTCATATATAGAGATATAGCAGTGCTGTCATATATAGCAGTGCTGTCATGCTGACAGCTGTCATATATAGAGATATAGTAGAGCTGAGTGTGCTGGTGCAGCTGTCATGTGTATTAGATGTAGCAGAGCTGGGTGTGCGTGGGAAGCTATCATATATAGAGATATAGCAGAGCTGAGTGTGCTGGGACAGCTGTCATATAGATATATAGCAGTGCTGTCATATATAGCAGTGCTGTCATGCTGACAGCTGTCATATATAGAGATATAGTAGAGCTGAGTGTGCTGGTGCGCTGGTGTAGCTGTCATGTGTATAGATGTAGCAGAGCTGGGTGTGCGTGGGAATCTATCATATATAGAGATATAGTAGAGCTGAGTGTGCTGGGACAGCTGTCATATAGAGATATAGCAGTGCTGGGTGTGTTAGGGCAGCAGTCATGTGTATAGATGTACACTTAGCCAGCTATAACAGTAGAAGTCTCATATTTTTTCAGTCAGTAGAAGTCTCATATTTTTACAGAAGGTCGTGGGTTCGAATCCTAGCAGAAACTTTTCTGAAATACAGGCTAAATTAGAATACACAAGCACTGACTCCATATATGGACATACAGGGCGGGACACAGGAAGAGTTGCGCTGCCGCCCGGCCTGCTACTGAGTTTGTGAGTACAGAGAGCTCAGAGGGAGAGGATTTCAAGTTGTTCACATATGAATATTAGTATTACAGTGAGCGGGGCCCGCTGCCATTACCAGGCCAGCATAACATTCGGAATCAGGGTGCTGGGCATAACATTAACACATAATGTTATTCTGCGGCGGGCCCCCATCCCGGCCGGGCCCTCGGACCATGTCCGAAGTGCCCGACCGGTCAGTCTGCCCCTGGATACCAGGAGGATGACATGCCTGGAGTACCCCTCAGCTACAGGCTTCCAGCAGAGGCTAAATAGTCCAAGTAGCCACACCCACACAAACACACACTGTGATGGGGGAAGGGGAATGACAAAGTAAGGGGGCACCAATACAGACAACGGTGAGAATCGAATGGCGGGGAAAAGCCACTCACCGCGCCGTTAACGGTGAAACCCCCATAATGCTCTCCCTCCGGAGAATGTGCATGCACCCCATCAACAGACGGCGATACATGCTGCACCCTCTTTAGAAGGTTTCGCAGCAAGGAGCCATTGTGGTCATACTGTCACGGATGAGAGTAGGGGAAACCCTCATCCACCGCATGCGGCTCAAGGAACCACGACCATGACCATGGTCGTGACACTGCAGGAATGTCTACCAGAGCTGTTGCCCATGCAATGAATGTTCATTTCTCTACCATAAGCCATCTCCAAAGGTGTTTAAGAGAATTTGGCAGTACATCCAACCTCACAACCGCAGACCACGTGTAACCACACCAGCAAATGACCTCCACATCCAGCATGTTCACCTCCATGATCATCTGAGACCAGCCACCCGGGCAACTGCAGCAACAATTGGTTTGCATAACCAAAGAATTTCTGCATAAACCGTCTCAAGAAAGCTCATCTGCATGCTCGTTGTCCTCATCAGGGTCTGGACCTGACTGCAGTTCATTGTCGTAACCAACTTGAGTGGGAAAATGCTCACATTCGATGGCATCTGTCAAGTTGGAGAGGTGTTCTGCTCACAGATGAGTCCCGGTTTTTACTGTTCAGGGCAGATGGCAGACAGCGTGTGTGGCATCGTGTGGGTGAGTGGTTTGCTGACGTCAACGTTGTGGATCGAGTGGCCCATGGTGGCGGTGGGGTTATGGTATGGGCAGGTGTATGTTATGGACAATGAACACAGGTGCATTTTATTGATGGCATTTTGAATGCACAGAGATACCATGATGAGATCTTATGGCACATTGTTGTGCCATTCACCCACGACCATCATCTCATGCAGCATGATAATGCACGGCCCCATATTGCAAGGATCTGTAAACAATTCCTGGAAGCTGAAAACATCCCAGTTCTTGCATGGCCCGGACACATCACCCATTGAGCATGTTTGGGATGCTCTGGATTGGCGTATACGACAGCGTGTTCCAGTTCCTACTAATATTCTGCAACTTCGCACAGCTTTTGAAGAGGACTGGGCCAACATTCCACAGGCTACAATCAATACTGATCAACTCTATGCGATGGAGATTTGTTGCACTGCATAAAGGAAAATGGTAGCCACACAAGATACTGACTGGTTTTCTGCCCCCCCCCCTTCCCCCCCAGTAAGGCAAAACTGGGCACATTTCAGAGTGGTCTTTCATTGTGGGCAGTTTAAGGCACACCTGTGCAATATTCATGCTGTCTAATCAGCACCTTGATATGCCACACCTGTAAGGTGGGATGGATTATCTCGGCAAAAGAAGAAGTGCTCACTTACACAGATTTAGACAGATTTGTGAGCAATATTTGAGAGTAATGGGTCTTTTGTGTATGTAGAAAATGTTTCAGATCTTTGAGTTCAGCTCATGCAAAATGGGAGCAAAACCAAAAATGTTGCGTTTATATTTTTGTTCAGTGTACATTTTTTGGGTAAGAGAAGCCATTTTGACCCTTTTTTCCATTATACCATTTCCCGTATTGAAAAAATATTGCTATATTTTAATTGTACAGGCTTTTTTGGACGCAGTGATGCCTATGTTTATATTTTTTGTTATTTATGTATTTTTTTTTATTCTATGGAATATTTTTTCGTTTTTTTAATATATTTTTTTAAGGTTTTTTAAAACTCTTTTTATGGTGTTGTAGCTGATGTTTGAGGCTATAAAACTTTTTTTATGTTTTATTCTGAACCATCATGGTTCTTATAGATTCAAAAACTGGAAGAACATCAAATAAATGCGATAAATGCCTACACAAGGCACTGTATTTGACAAAAGCACCCTTGAGCCCTCTTAGATACCAGGTCCTATGTGCAATTGCTGGTATACCTCTGAACCCTCCCTAGCTACAGCTCTTCTGGAATTTCTATATGCTGAACATTGCTGAATTGCAGGTTGCATATTCTAATTTATTATCACACTGTTTTAACCTGCTTTTGCTTTAAATTTCAGATGCATTCACTGCATCCCGATTTCTAACAGTGATATCTTCCCATATAGTGAAGATAATGCTATCATTCTGGTATTGTTTAAAAGCTTGACATGGCAATACTAAGCTCATATCTGTAGCTGCTACCAAACCAGAGATGTGAACAGCTAAAGCAGCAGATCCCTCTCCCCCTTCAGTTTGGAGGATGGGGGGGGGGGGGCAGTTGGGGAGCTTACAGCCTAACTAAACAAATGTAACAGCTTTCCAATTAACTCACTTTATCTCCAGTGGCTGGTTTCTCAGATTTCACTGAGGGTCACATGACCTGTGATGTCAGCTTCTCTCCCTGCTCTGATAAAGGTCGTTTACAAGCCTGTAAACAAGACGTCACTGTGCTGGCCATGCCCCCCTTCACTGCCGTCTACTCTCTGCTAGGATTCTTAACCCCTTCAGCTGCAAAGCTCTGCAGGCAGTGAGGAGACAATGCTGGGCACTGGAGCTGATATACTAGAGAAAGCATTGCACAAGAAGGTAGGGGAAGATCCTGTGTGTATTAGCAGTGTCATTATACAGGTGGGACTTGTAGTTCTACACATACAACATGCTGCAGAGTCTCCCAGCAGGCAGACATGTCACTCAGGGCAGCTCTTGTATCCACTCCCTTAGCAGTGTCATTATACAGCTGGGACTTGTAGTCCTACACATACAACATGCTGCAGAGTCTCCCAGCAGGCAGACATGTCACTCAGGGCAGCTCTTGTATTCACTCCCTTAGCAGAGCAGGGGGAGGGGCAGAGATTGTTTTTATTGCATGTAAACAAAGGGCCAGAAAAGAACCAGGGAAATGAGGAAATATATATTTTTTTTTTGCATAAAACTTGCTTAGCTCAGTTATATATCAGATTTTCAGTGCTATATTATTTTTTTCATAACTCGGACAACCCCTTTAAGGAGGAATGGAAAAATAGTAAATAAAAATATACCATCACAGTAGTGATCTGCATAATAAAGTTATGTTATTTTTACCACACAGTGAACACCACAAATAAATTCCACAAAATAATGTTAAAATTGCAGGGTTTTTTTTCTTTCCCCCTAAAAATAAAATAATGGGTCCAAAAAAAAACAATCTCTGCTTATGAGATTGTTTTTTCGTAAAATATTCTACTTCATGTTATTGGTAAATTTTGTGTGATATATTTTGTTTCTACTTATAAAATAATTTCAAATTTAACAAAGTTTTCGTCTGAAGCAAAAAAGCCAGAACTTCTGATTTATTTGGCAGCAGAATTTTTGTGATATTCATAACAAATCTGATTTGTTCAGAATTGATTTGCTCATCTCTAGTGTATATGTTACCAGAAAATCTATCCTGAAAAATATAGCTAGTGAGCTCCTAATGTGTTCAGTTCTGTCTGGTTGACTGCTGTGTTAGAGCCTAAAATACATCAAAGATTTAGTGCGTTCTATTTTTGTTCTTTTCTGAGATGTTTCACCATAACATACTTTATTCAAGAAATAGTATTCACTAGAGGATATTTCTAGTGATTAATAGTTGCAATTAACACTAGCGCTGTGTATGTTATTAAAAACATCTTCATTTGGTTTTCTATATCGCTATTTTTCTTTCTATTTCAGAATGAAGAGGGATTTGGCCAAGAGGGAATTTTGGAACATACAGACAATATGAACCCAGACGAGACTTATGAAACGCCCCGTCAGGTATGAAAAGAACTTTAAGCCACAATGAACCTGAGCTACATTACCCGGCACAGTTAATTGTGCTTTTTGGAATCTTGGGGTAACATTTTGCTTAGCGGGCTCTAAAGTTACTACTTGGTGAGGTTATGCTGCATTATGTCACTATTTACTACAGGTTTATGTCACGGCCTATGGTGTGCGCTGTGACACTGTTGCTACACTTGCAGTTGCCCGCGGCAACGTGTTGCAGTGTGAGCATGCGGTGGCAGTGTCTCGGCCTTCTGGGTGATTGCCGTGACATGGTTGCCACGCATGTTGTTGCCTGCGGCAACGTGTAGCTTTCTATGCTTGTGTGTGCACTTCCCCTTTAAGTGGCTTTCTTCCCTTGTCTGGTGTTGGAAGGGTTAACTCCCTTCCTAGTGTTTTGTTAACACTGGGTTTATGTGTGTGTGGGTGTGGCTGCTTGGGCTATTTAGCCTCTGCTGGATGCCTGTAGCTGAGGGGGTACTCCAGCCATGGTGTATGCTGGAGCTAGCCTCCTGGTCTTCATTTTCCATCTGTCCAGTGAGGGCCACCCTTGTGGTCATAGATGGTTTTTATGGTGTCTCATGTTTATTGCAGCTATGGGTGTCCTGGGTTCCTGTGTGGTTGTGGTGTGTCCTTTTAATGTTGGTGTGGACACCAGCACTTGTGCACGGGTTCCAGTCAGTGTGTCTGTGGCAGGTAAGTGTGTTACTAGTCTCGCTTACCTGCCATCTCTATAGCTGTATGTGTTCCCCTCTCCTTGCAGCCTGGCCTCAGATAGAGACTCCTGTTCCTCCATGACTGGGATGAACAGGTTGTCTCTCTCCTGCTCCTAAGTGGGGGATTACCAGGGCGACTTAGGGTCTCTAGGTATCCTGAGTATGAGTCGCCCTACCATCGGGGTCCGCTCATACTGTGAGGAATCAGGGAGAGGATTAGGGACGCGGTAGGAGGTGACCTGCTCCCTTATTACTCCTTTTGGCCAGGCTGATCCCCTTTACTCTTTGACACCGCACGGTGGGGGGTTTCCCCCACTCCCTGCCGTGACAGTTTATGAAACTAACTAAATATCAGGAAACTCTTTAACCCATTAACCTCCTCTACCCCAGGCCTGTTTTCACCTTCCTGCCCAGGCCATTTTGTGCAAATCTGACAAGTATAATAACTTTGGAACGCCTTTACTTATCCAAGCCATTCTGATTGGAAAATTTGAGTCGATATATTTCACCTTTATTTTTTTTAAAAATCTAAAATTTACCAAAAATTTGAAAAAATACACAATTTTCTAAAATATAATTTTTCTACTTTTAAGACAGATCATATGATATTTTTATAGAGCCAGTTGTATTGGACGTGGCAATACCTAATATATCAAATTTTTTGTATTTTTTTTTAAGTTTTACACCGTACAGTAAAAACATTTTTGAAAAGAATAACATCTTGTTTTTGTGTTGCCATTTTCTAAAAGCCATATTTTTTTAATTTTGAGTCGATTGTCTTAAGTAAAGGCTCATTTTTTGTGGGATGAGATGATGGTTTGATTGGTACCATTTTGGAGTATATACAACTTCTTGATCACTTGGCATTACACTTTTTGTGAAACAAGGTGACCAAAAATGGCTGTTTTGGCACAGTTTATTTTTTTTTTACAGCATTCATCTGAGGGAGTATATCATGTGATATTTTTATAGATTAAGTTGTTACAGATGTGACGATACCTAATATGTATATTATTTTTATTTTTGTTAAGTATTACACAGCAAAAGTATTTTTGAAAAGAAAAATATCTTTTTTGTGTTACCATATTCTAAGATCCATATTTTTTTGTGATTGTCTAATGTAGGATCTCATTTTTGGGGGGATGAGATGATGGTTTCATTGGTACCATTTTGGGGTACATACAGGTTTTTGATCACTTGGTATTTCACTTCTGTGAGTCAAGGTGACCAAAAAATGGCTGTTTTGGCACTGTTTTTATTTTTATTTATTTAGAGCATTCATCTGAGGGAGTATATCATGTGATATTTTTATAGATTAAGTTGTTACAGATGTGACGATACCTAATATGTATATTATTTTTATTTTTGTTAAGTATTACACAGCAAAAGCATTTTTGAAAAAAAAAATCTTGTTTTTGTGTTACTATATTCTAAGATCCTTTTTTTGAGCGATTGTCTTATGTAGGATCTCTTTTTTTTGTTGATAAGATGATGGTTTGATTGGTACCATTTTGGGGTACACACAGATTTTTGATCACTTGGTATTACACTTCTGTGAGTCAAGGTGACCATAAAATGGCTGTTTTGGCACTGTTTTTATTTATTTTTACAGCATTCACCTGACAGGATGGATCATGTGATATTTTTATAGAACCGGTTGATATGGACGTGGCAATACCTAATATATCAATTTTTTTTCCTGCACCCACCCAATCAACACGCTGTACCTGCATAGCACTGGGGCTTAAGTCGCATCCCGCAGCAGGCAAGTGTTAAAGGAGTTATCTGGTTTGCACCAACATCTTTTAAAACAACCATTTATAATGGTAGCTATAATTCTATAACGTATTTATTTTATCCTCATTGCTCCAATGTATCTACTTATGGGCTGTTGTCACATAACCATGTCCATGCAGCAGTTATTTGTGATGTTATCTCCATGAGCATGTTAAAGCAGCAACAGCGGCAGTGATAGAGGAGAGTCTATGTAACTAGCTGGTTGCAAGGTAGCTGTAAACTAACTGGGCATTGTAAGTGTGGTGCTGGAGCTGTGGCAGAGAAAAAAGTACATCATGGGTTTGGTTGGATACACCTACATGAAGTGCTACATACAGGATATATGGCAGAGCGATTTGCTTACATGGTGAAAAAGGCTCAGGACCTACATAAGTACAGTCAGGTCCATAAATATTGGGACACAATTCTAGCATTTCTGGCTCTATACACCACCACAATGGATTTGAAATGAAACAAACAAGATGTGCTTTAACTGCAGACTGTCAGCTTTAATTTGAGGGTATTTACATCCAAATCAGGTGAACGGTGTAGGAATTACAACAGTTTGCATATGTGCCTCCCACTTGTTAAGAGACCAAAAGTAATGGAACATAATAATAATCATATATCAAACTTTCACTTTTTAATACTTGGTTGCAAATCCGTTGCATGCCCACGCCATGACACTACCACCACCATGCTTCACTGATGAGGTGGTATACTTAGGATCATGAGCAGTTCTTTTCCTTCTCCATACTCTTCTCTTCTCATCACTCTGGTACAAGTTGATCTTGGTCTCATCTGTCCATATGATTTTTTAGATGTCGTTTGACAAACTCTAATCTGACATTCCTGTTTTTGAGGCTCACCAATGGTTTACATCTTGTGGTGAACCCTCTGTATTCACTCTGGTGAAGTCTTCTATTGATTGTTGACTTTGACACACATACACCTACCTCCTGGAGAGTGTTCTTGATTTGGCCAACTGTTGTGAAGGGTGTTTTCTTCACCAGGGAAAGAATTCTTCGGTCATCCACCACAGTTGTTTTCCGTGGTCTTCCGCGTCTTTTGGTGTTGCTGAGCTCACCGCTGCATTCCCTTCTTTTTAAGAATGTTCTAATCAGTTGTTTTGGCCACGCCTAATGTTTTTTATATCTCTCTGATGGGTTTGTTTTGTTTTTTAAGCCTAATGATGGCTTGCTTCACTGATAGTGACAGCTCTTTGGATCTCATCTTGAGAGTTGACAGCAACAGATTCCAAATGCAAATAGCACACTTGAAATTAACTCTGGACCTTTTATCTGCTCATTGTAATTGGGATAATGAGGGAATAACACACACCTGGCCATGGAACAGCTGAGAAGCCAATTGTCCCATTACTTTTGGTCCCTTAACAAGTGGGAGGCGCACATGCAAACTGTTGTAATTCCTAGACCGTTCACCTGATTTGGATGTAAATACCCTCAAATTAAAGCTGGCAGTCTGCAGTTAAAGCACATCTTGTTTGTTTCATTTCAAATCCATTGTGGTGGTGTATAAAGCCAAAAATTTTACAATTGTGTCGATGTCCCAATATTTATGGACCTGACTCTATATCTGTTAAAAGCCATTCTAATGCAGGAATATGCCTATCAAGACCGAGAAAATGTTGGTTTTAAGGACAAATAACAATATTTTCAATCTGACGTGTCTCTTTTTGAGATTTTTTTTTCGTGACACATTCTACTTCATGTTATTGGTAAATTTTGTATGATTATATTTTGTTTCTAATTCCAAATTTAACAAAGTTTTAACAAAATTTGCAATTTCTGCAATTTTATTTTTTCTGCTTTCAAGTCGGATAGCCATACCTCACAAAATTATTAATAATAAATATTTACTATATGTGAATTTTATGTTGAGATCATTTTTTATATGCGCACCAATAGTAAACAGCTCAAAAAATTAGTATGAGTGCTAGGCCTACATACCAAATGTCAGCACCAAAAAGAAAAAGGCATAACACAGCTAACAATACATATAAACTTTAATGTAACAAAAAGAATATAGAGTAAAATACAATGACAAACAATGCAATGGTGGATAAAAGACACACAGGATGAATAAAGGGATCACAATCTGGATGATTTACTAGAACAATTGATGAATAGGTCAAAAAGGTGCTAAATAGTTAATCAATACCCAAACTGGGAATAAAGTGCAAAGACCTGATCAAAAGCCATGAACAAGATACTGAGGCCAGATACAATACATATATATAAAGTGCAGAGTGCAAAGTACAGTGTAAATGGACAATATAATGAACAGTATAATAAATAAGTAATCCCCTTAAATACCAGAATAGTAATCCACAGCCCCGACGCGCGTTCCGCGTAAGCTTCCTCAAGGGGTGTAAATTATTCCCAGTTTGGGTATTGATTAACTATTTAGCACATTTTTGACCTATTCATCAATTGTTCTAGTATATCATCCAGATTGTGATCACTTTATCTATCCTGTGTGTCTTTTATCCACCATTGCATTGTTTGTCATTGTATTTTACTCTATATTCTTTTTGGTACATTAATAAAGTTTATATATATTGTTAGCTGTGTTATGCCTTTTTCTTTTTGGTGCTATCATTTTTTATATGCAGTTTTGTTTATTCATTTTTTGTGATGATGTTAATACGTTTACCAGTATTTTAGCAAAATTAAAAAAAATAAGGGGTTGGGTCAGCACAACCTGCCTGCAGGTGCACATCACTATGGCGAAATACATATACAAACGGAAAATGCAAATGTGATCGCACACTACATCCAGCACTCTGCCCTCCATGCTGGATGAGACATTGGTTTATATTTTGGCCAAAGCATAGTAAGCCACTCACCGCGTCAAGGTTGTCTCATGAGTGGTCCCTAACTCTTGTTCCTACCTGTTCATGGGCCATGACAGCCACATAAAATCCAGGGAATGCAGGTCAGCATGCAAGCCAAGTACACTTTGCTTGTAACCCCGTCCGGTGCCATTACAGCTTTCATCGGATCCAGGGATGCAAGTACCAACATGCATGCTGAACCCACCATATACTTCTCCTGGAGCCAGATGGCTAATGGTAGGTTCTATACAAGCAGACTCAGTTTTATACTGACTTTAAAACCAGCCTCAAGGACAGATTAACTGGTCAGGTGTGCAATGACTCCAAGGAGATCGCCACGCCTCCAATATATACTACAAAGAAAAAAATAAGGGGTTGGGTCAGCACAACCTGCCTGCAGGTGCACATCACTATGGCGAAATACATATACAAACGGAAAATGCAAATGTGATCGCACACTACATCCAGCACTCTGCCCTCCATGCTGGATGAGACATTGGTTTATATTTTGGCCAAAGCATAGTAAGCCACTCACCGCGTCAAGGTCGTCTCATGAGTGGTCCCTAACTCTTGTTCCTACCTGTTCATGGGCCATGACAGCCACATAAAATCCAGGGAATGCAGGTCAGCATGCAAGCCAAGTACACTTTGCTTGTAACCCCGTCCGGTGCCATTACAGCTTTCATCGGATCCAGGGATGCAAGTACCAACATGCATGCTGAACCCACCATATACTTCTCCTGGAGCCAGCAGGAGAAGTAGTGGGTTCAGCATGCATGTTGGTACTTGCATCCCTGGATCCGATGAAAGCTGTAATGGCACCGGACGGGGTTACAAGCAAAGTGTACTTGGCTTGCATGCTGACCTGCATTCCCTGGATTTTATGTGGCTGTCATGGCCCATGAACAGGTAGGAACAAGAGTTAGGGACCACTCATGAGACAACCTTGACGCGGTGAGTGGCTTACTATGCTTTGGCCAAAATATAAACCAATGTCTCATCCAGCATGGAGGGCAGAGTGCTGGATGTAGTGTGCGATCACATTTGCATTTTCCGTTTGTATATGTATTTCGCCATAGTGATGTGCACCTGCAGGCAGGTTGTGCTGACCCAACCCCTTATTTTTTTCTTTGTAGTATATATTGGAGGCGTGGCGATCTCCTTGGAGTCATTGCACACCTGACCAGTTAATCTGTCCTTGAGGCTGGTTTTAAAGTCAGTATAAAACTGAGTCTGCTTGTATAGAACCTACCATTAGCCATCTGGCTCCAGGAGAAGTATATGGTGGGTTCAGCATGCATGTTGGTACTTGCATCCCTGGATCCGATGAAAGCTGTAATGGCACCGGACGGGGTTACAAGCAAAGTGTACTTGGCTTGCATGCTGACCTGCATTCCCTGGATTTTATGTGGCTGTCATGGCCCATGAACAGGTAGGAACAAGAGTTAGGGACCACTCATGAGACGACCTTGACGCGGTGAGTGGCTTACTATGCTTTGGCCAAAATATAAACCAATGTCTCATCCAGCATGGAGGGCAGAGTGCTGGATGTAGTGTGCGATCACATTTGCATTTTCCATTTTAGCAAAATTGTCAAGAAAATTTCTAAAACTTACTATATTTTTACGCGACCAATTCTGTTCTAACTGAGCTTTCGGACACCTATATATTAGAAATCTCCCTCAAATCACCACCTTTTAAAACTGTACCCCACAAAGTATTCAAAATGGCATTTACAAAGCTTGTTAACCCTTTAGGTGTTTCACAGGAATTAATGCAAAATGGAAGTGAAATTTAAATATTTCAGTTCCTGTTGCCAATTTTTAATTGAATACTTTTTTTTTTATCCAACAGATGGTAAAATAGAAAAAAAGCTCAATATTTGTTTCCCTAATTCTGCACTTTTTAGAAATATCTTAAGTGGCACTAGATTGCTACTTGACTAAATACGAGCTTCAGAAGTGGAAATGCACCTGGTGGATTTTGGTTGTCCCTATTATTTTGAATGTTTTTTATTGACTATTTCAGGCTTGGAAAAGCCTTAAGGTACCAAACATAGGTACCACACCCCCAAAAATTTTGCAAACTTTCAACCCTCAAGGAATTCATCTAGGATTGTGGTGAGCATTTTTACCCCACATATGTTTCATAGAATTTATTAAAATTGGGCTGGGATAAGTAAAAATTTCATTTTTCCAATAAAATGTAGATTTAGGTATTAATTCTTCACAAAGCTTAACAGGAGGCTGCTATGTCTACCATATAGGAACCCTGCAGTCAAATTGAGGGGGGAGGGCCTAAGGTGTACAGAGGGAACCACTTAGATGCTGGGGTCACTTTTGACTATAGCTTGTAAGCTATAAACTGCCAGAATCAGAGCTAGCTTCAATCTCACCATTGCAGAAGGAGCCTGTCCGTGTATTGTGTACACCTGCCGTCAGTGAAGATGAACAGAGATAACTCAGATCCTGGTCACTTAACCCCTCAGATGCTGCTGTCAATAGTAACCCAAGCATCTTTGGTATTAGGGCTCATGCACACGAACATAGTTTGTTTCCACATCCGAACTGCATTTTTTGATGCTCGGATGTCAACCCATTCACTTCAATGGGGTCACAAAAAATGCGGACCATACTCCGTTTGCTGTCCGCATCCGTTGCTCTGTTCTGTGTGGCCACAAAAAATAGAACATATCCTATTCTTGTCTGTTTTGCAGACAAGAATAGGTATTTCTATTATGGGTGTCCCGTTCTGTTCTGCAAATTGCAGAATGCACATGGGCGGCATCCATCTATGTTTTGCGGGTCCACAATTTGCAGACCACAGAACACGGCACGGTCATGTGCATAAGCCTTTAGACAGAGGTAGATAGCTCCCTTTGCCCTCAAATTGGAGTCCCCGTAGTGAAATTGTGTCACTCTGATCGGTTGCTATGACAGCCTTGCGAAAGCTCCCAGGCCTATCATAGCAAGCTGCCTGTAAAGCTAGGCCTAAGGCATGGCCTGATAGACAGCCTGTGAAATCCAATAAACTCCAATAGTATTCTATTGCAGTCTAGGGTACATGTGATCTACTGAAGGGACCAAAAGGTGTAAAGAAAAAGAAACAAATGTTTTTAAAAAGATAAAAAAAACACAAAAATGTTATGAATTCAAATTGCCATTTTTTCCCAATTTTACCATCTGTGTGATTTGCACGCTAAGATATCTTGTTTCCTATCCCCCTCTCCATAGTCTGATCTCCCAGCTGCATCCTCTGTTCTCCTCCCAGTTGCTATGAGATTATAAAGGAGGAGAGCAAAGAGAGCCAAGAGAGTCAGGAGAAGTTAGATTCATATATTCCACAGTAGCAAAATGGTAGAAGAATTTTATTGAAGACTATTAATGGAATTTCCAGAACTCAGAATGACCTAACTAGAAATGAGCGAATCGAATCCCACAAAGTGGAATTCGATCCGAATTTAAGGATAATTCGATTTGCCTCGAATCCGAATTCCCTCGTGCTTTGTGTCAGCGAATCGATTTAACCTAAAATAGTGTAAAAAATAAAAACTATCTTACCTCCTCCATTTGCTCCCGACGGGGCGCCAGCCTCCATCTTGATTGAAGATCTCGTCCAAATCCGGTGCGTGGTGACACATGGCGCGTCGCACAAGATTTCGCTCCAGATCTTCAAGCAAGATGGCGGTGGCTGGCCCATCACAAGCAAATGGAGGCGGTAAGTTTGATAAAAAAAAAAATTATGTTAATTTCACACTGTTTTTACACTCAGATTTCGCAATCATTTATGAACGCGGCATCTGAGGGGTACAATGACGGGGGGGCGGCGCTATCGCTGCTCCCTGTCATTGCACCTGCTACTTACAAAAAAATGCACTTCGCAATGAAGTTATTCGTCACAAAGTGAATTATTTTATAAAATTCGGTGAATCAGCCAAATCACACTTTTTAGAAATTTGCTTATCTCTAGACCTAACCTTAGGATCACCCCTGCCAATCAGCTCCCATTTAAGTGAGTAGGAGCAGCTCTGCAGTAACCAGGCATGGCCACTAAAGAGTGTATGGAACTCAGTAGTTATGGAGCCTGGTTCCAGTGCCACAGCTACTGAAAACAACTTATTGTCGCGAGTTGGATCCTAGCCAATCCCAGCAAAGATAATGATAACTTACCCTACTTCAGTGCCTCCAGGGGGGGCGCCAGGCTCCGTAAAGGGGGGCTCGTTCAGGGCCGGCCTTTGGGGTGTGCGAATTTCTTCTGTATAATGCCGGCAGGCAGGTCGGGCGGCCGGCGCGTCCCTCAGTGATGTCACGTTCCTGCGCCGCCTGCTTTATGAATGAAGCAGGCGGCGCAGACAAGTGACGTCACTGAGGGACGCGCCGGCCGCCCGGCCCGCCTGCCGGCATTATACAGAAGAAATTCGGATATACAGTACTATTAGGAGTGAGGGGGGCATGTTTAATAACTTTAAACGGCGGCGGGCACACGGAATCTGTGGATGGCACAGTTAAGGGGTGGGGGTCTGTGGATGGCACTGTTATGGGCTGGGGGGCACTGTGGATGGCACTGTTATGGGGTGGGGGGTCTGTGGATGGCACATATATAACAGTGCCAGCCACAGATCCCCCTCATAAGTGTCCGTCATCCACAGATCCCCCCATAAGTGTCCGTCATCCACAGATCCCCCCATAAGTGTCCGTCATCCACAGATCCCCCCATAAGTGTCCGTCATCCACAGATCCCCCCATAAGTGTCCGTCATCCACAGATCCCCCCATAAGTGTCCGTCATCCACAGATCCCCCCATAAGTGTCCGTCATCCACAGATCCCCCCATAAGTGTCCGTCATCCACAGATCCCCCCATAAGTGTCCGTCATCCACAGATCCCCCCATAAGTGTCCGTCATCCACAGATCCCCCCATAAGTGTCCGTCATCCACAGATCCCCCCATAAGTGTCCGTCATCCACAGATCCCCCCATAAGTGTCCGTCATCCACAGATCCCCCCATAAGTGTCCGTCATCCACAGATCCCCCCATAAGTGTCCGTCATCCACAGATCCCCCCATAAGTGTCCGTCATCCACAGATCCCCCCATAAGTGTCCGTCATCCACAGATCCCCCCCATAAGTGTCTGTCATCCACAGATCCCCCCATAAGTGTCTGTCATCCACAGATCCCCCCATAAGTGTCTGTCATCCACAGATCCCCCCATAAGTGTCCGTCATCCACAGATCCCCCCATAAGTGTCCGTCATCAACAGATCCCCCCCATAAGTGTCCGTCATCCACAGATCCCCCCATAAGTGTCCGTCATCCACAGATCCCCCCATAAGTGTCCGTCATCCACAGATCCCCTCATAAGTGTCCGTCATCCACAGATCCCCCCATAAGTGTGTGTCCGATCCACATTTCTTTCTTTTTTTATTCTCTTATACATTAATAAGGATACAGTGTTATGCAGAGGTGTACTTATAACAATTTTATAGACAAATGATACTATTTACAGTCGCGCGGGGGGCGCGAAATGTTTTCTTCTTCCTAGGGGGGGCATGACAGAAAATAATTGAGAAGCACTGCCCTACTTATAGGCCATCAATAGGTAAGTCCTAAGAAAAAAACATTAAGAAAGTTTTTAAAATAGATTATCCAGGATACAGGTGGTTGGATAGGATACAGAGACTGGCAGGGAACTTCGGAATTGGAGCATGTAAGCAGTGATGGACTGGTAAGATGAGTATTTAAGTTTGTTATTTTATAGCATTCTAAGCTTTTGGTTAAAAAAAAAAAACATGGTTTGCAAATATATTATTTTAAAGGTGTCACACCTGAATTTTCATTCATTTACCGCAGATCATAGTAAGATGATTACACCGTCAGCATATGAATCAGAGTTTCTTCTTGGTGTGCTTAACCCCTGCCATTTTTCACCTTAAGGACCAGGCCATTTTTAGCAAATGTGTCACTTTATGAGGTGATAACTTTAAAACACTTTTACTTATCCAGGCCATTCTGAGATTATTTTCTTGTCACATAATGTACTTCATGACAGTGCTAAATTTGAGTCAAAATATTTCATTTTAGTTATGAAAAAAATGCCAAATTTACAAAAAATGTGGAAAAATTTGTAAATTTCAAAATGTCAATTTCTCTACTTTTAAAATAGATAGTAATACCTCCAAAAATTGTTATTACTTTACATTCCCCATATGTCAACTTCATGATTGGATCATTTTGAAAATGACATTTCATTATTTTTTTGGGACGTTAGAAGGCTTAGAATTTAGAAGCAAATCTTAAAAAGTTTTTTTTTTTTCCAAAACCCAATTTTTTAAGGACCAATTCAGTTATGAAGTCACTTTTTGAGGCTTACATAATAAAAACCACCCATAAATAACCCCATTTTAGAAACTACACCCCTCAAGCTATTTAAAACTGATTTTACAAACTTTGCTAACCCTTTAGGTGTCCCACAAGAATTAAAGGAAAATGGGAATAATTTTTTTTTGCAGATTTTACATTTTAATCCATTTTTTTTCTGCAACACATCAAGGGTTAATAGCCAAACAAAACTCAAAATCTATTACCCTGATTCTGGAGTTTACAGAAACACCCCATATGTGCTCAAAAACTGATGTATGGGCACACAGAAAGCTTCAGAGTGGAAGGAGCACCATATGGCTTTTGGAGAGCCGATTTAGCTGGAATGGTTATTGGGAGCTACACTCACCTAAAGAATTATTAGGAACACCATACTAATACGGTGGACCCCCTTTTGCCTTCAGAACTGCCTTAATTCTACGTGGCATTGATTCAACAAGGTGCTGATAGCATTCTTTAGAAATGTTGGCCCATATTGATAGGATAGCATCTTGCAGTTGATGGAGATTTGAGGGATGCACATCCAGGGCACAAAGCTCCCATTCCACCACATCCCAAAGATGCTCTATTGGGTTGAGATCTGGTGACTGTGGGGGCCATTTTAGTACAGTGAACTCATTGTCATGTTCAAGAAACCAATTTGAAATGATTCGAGATAATGCACATGGTGCATTATCCTGCTGGAAGTAGCCATCAGAGGATGGATACATGTTCTCATTCTGTTTACGCCAAATTCGGACTCTATGATTTGAATGTCTCAACAGAAATCGAGACTCATCAGACCAGGCAACATTTTTCCAGTCTTCAACAGTCCAATTTTGGTGAGTTCGTGCAAATTGTAGCCTCTTTTTCCTATTTGTAGTGGAGATGAGTGGTACCCGGTGGGGTCTTCTGCTGTTGTAGCCCATCCGCCTCAAGGTTGCGCGTGTTGTGGCTTCACAAATGCTTTGCTGCATACCTCGGTTGTAACGAGCGGTTATTTGAGTCAACGTTGCCCTTCTATCAGCTTGAATCAGTCGGCCCATTCTCCTCTGACCTCTAGCATCCACAAGGCATTTTTGCCCACAGGACTGCCGCATGCTTGATGTTTTTCCCTTTTCACACCATTCTTTGTAAACCCTAGAAATGGTTGTGCGTGAAAATCCCAGTAACTGAGCAGATTGTGAAATACTCAGACCGGCCCGTCTGGCACCATCAACCATGCCACGCTCAAAATTGCTTAAATATCCTTTCTTTCCCATTCTGACATTTAGTTTGGAGTTCAGGAGATTGTCTTGACCAGGACCACCGCCCTAAATGCATTGAAGCAACTGCCATGTGATTGGTTGACTAGATAATTGCATTAATGAGAAATAGAACAGGTGTTCCTAATAATTCTTTAGGTGAGTGTATGTCGCATATGAAGACACCCTGAGGTGGCCCTACAGTGGAAACCCCCAAAAAGTGACCCCATTTTGGAAACTACACCCCTCAAGGAATCTTTCAAGGTGTGTAGTGAGCATTTTGACCTCAAGGGTGTTTCCTAGAATTAGGAAACACTTGGCAGTGAAAATGAAAAATTACATTTTTTTCTATAACAATTTGCTTTACATCCACATTTTTCACTTTCCCAAAAGGTAACAGGACAAAATACACCCCACATTTTGTTTTCCATTTCCCCCCAAATACGGCAACATCCCATATGTGCTAAAAAAAATGATGTATGGACACATAGCAGGGCTCTAGATTCAAACAGCAAAATATGGATTTTGCTGACCTGAATTTGCAGACATAGATTTTAGGTGCTATGTCACATTTAAAAAATTCCTGAAGTCCCCAAAAATTAAAAGCCCCAAGAAGTGACCCCATTTTGGAAAGAGCATCCCCGTACGAACATTTTAAATGGTGAAAAGGGTACTTTTCAGCAAACAGGTGTCTCAAAGAAGGCAGAAACACTTGTTTAAGGATTTCAAAGTACAGTCGTGGCCAAAAGTTTTGAGAATGACACAAATATTAGTTTTCACAAAGTTTGCTGCTAAACTGCTTTTAGATCTTTGTTTCAGTTGTTTCTGTGATGTAGTGAAATATAATTACACGCACTTCATACGTTTCAAAGGCTTTTATCGACAATTACATGACATTTATGCAAAGAGTCAGTATTTGCAGTGTTGACCCTTCTTTTTCAGGACCTCTGCAATTCGACTGGGCATGCTCTCAATCAACTTCTGGGCCAATTCCTGACTGATAGCAACCCATTCTTTCATAATCACTTCTTGGAGTTTGTCAGAATTAGTGGGTTTTTGTTTGTCCACCCGCCTCTTGAGGATTGACCACAAGTTCTCAATGGGATTAAGATCTGGGGAGTTTCCAGGCCATGGACCCAAAATGTCAAAGTTTTGGTCCCCGAACCACTTAGTTATCACTTTTGCCTTATGCCACGGTGCTCCATCGTGCTGGAAAATGCATTGTTCTTCACCAAACTGTTGTTGGATTGTTGGAAGAAGTTGCTGTTGGAGGGTGTTTTGGTACCATTCTTTATTCATGGCTGTGTTTTTGGGCAAAATTGTGAGTGAGCCCACTCCCTTGGATGAGAAGCAACCCCACACATGAATGGTCTCAGGATGCTTTACTGTTGGCATGACACAGGACTGATGGTAGCGCTCACCTTTTCTTCTCCGGACAAGCCTTTTTCCAGATGCCCCAAACAATCGGAAAGAGGCCTCATCGGAGAATATGACTTTGCCCCAGTCCTCAGCAGTCCATTCACCATACTTTCTGCAGAAGATCAATCTGTCCCTGATGGGTTTTTTTGGAGAGAAGTGGCTTCTTTGCTGCCCTTCTTGACACCAGGCCATCTTCCAAAAGTCTTCGCCTCACTGTGCGTGCAGATGTGCTCACACCTGCCTGCTGCCATTCCTGAGCAAGCTCTGCACCGGTGGCACTCCGATCCCGCAGCTGAATCCTCTTTAGGAGACGATCCTGGCGCTTGCTGGACTTTCTTGGACGCCCTGAAGCCTTCTTAACAAGAATTGAACCTCTTTCCTTGAAGTTCTTGATAATCCTATAAATTTATGATTGAGGTGCAATCTTAGTAGCCACAATATCCTTGCCTGTGAAGCCATTTTTATGCAACGCAATGATGGCTGCACGCGTTTCTTTGCAGGTCACCATGGTTAACAATGGAAGAACAAGGATTTCAAGCATCACCCTCCTTTTAACATGTCAAGTCTGCCATTTTAACCCAATCAGCCTGACATAATGATCTCCAGCCTTGTGCTCGTCAACATTCGAGTTAACGATTAAGACGATTACTGAAATGATCTCAGCAGGTCCTTTAATGACAGCAATGAAATGCAGTGGAAAGTTTTTTTTTTGGGATTAAGTTAATTTTCATGGCAAAGAAGGACTATGCAATTCATCTGATCACTCTTCATAACATTCTGGAGTATATGCAAATTGCTATTATAAAAACTTAAGCAGCAACTTTTCCAATTTCCAATATTTATGTAATTCTCTAAACTTTTGGCCACGACTGTACACATTTGTGAAAATGAAAAATTACTAGCAATTTTTCACTTTCACAGGCCCGGTGCTACCATAAGGCAGACCAAGCAGCTGAGAAGGGGTGGGCTGAAAAATGAACTTTTTTTTTATAAATCACTTGCGAGTACTCCGAGTAGTTGTTGCGCCGCAACGCCGCCGGGCGCCCGCCCCAGCCTGCGTGCGTGTGTCGTGCGGCCCCAGCATCAGCTCTCACTCACAGAGCAGCACGTGAGCACGGAAACACGGTCACGAGGTCAGCAGGGTGTGTGACTGGCGTGGCGAGTAGCGTTGTGGCGCTGGGACTGGAGGGAGCTGTTGACTCATGCTGTGACTCACACACAGCCAGACTGCCGACTGGTAGGTCGTAGAGCGCATAATGTTTATTACTGTAACTTACTTACACAACATTAATGGGGGGGAAATTGTCTGTAGTCTGTGCCAGTACCATGGAGGGGGAGAAATGTGCCATGGGGGGATGATGTGCCATGGGGGAAGATGTGACACAAAAGGGGGTCATGGGGGTGATGTAAAAAGGAGGGGGTGATGTGCCATGGAGGGGGAGAAAGGTAACATGGGGGGATGATGGTAATGGGGGGGGAGAAATGTGACACAATAGGGGGTCATGGGAGTGATGTAAAAAGGAGGGGGTGATGTGACATGGAGGGGGAGAAATGTGACATGGAGGGGGAGAAATGTGACATGGAGGGCTGATGTGACATAGGTGATTTGACATGGAGGGGGAGAAATCTGACACGGGGAGAGAAATGTGACATGGGGGGCATGATGGCTGACAATGGGGGTTGATGGCTGACATGGGGGGCTGATCTGAGGCATTGGTGGTTTGATCTGAGGTCTGATTAACATTGGGGGTCTGATTGGGGCAGTGAGTTGAGGTCTGATTAACATTGGGGGTCTGATTGCTGGTCTGACCTGAGGTGTAATGGAAAATATATATTTTTTATCCTCCTCTAAAACCTAGGTGCGTCTTATGGGCCGCTGCATCTTAGAGGGCGAAAAATACGGTCCTCAAAGCAGCAATTGTCTGAAACAGAGTGAAGATACCAGGACCACACAGAGGAGAAGCCAGCTGTTGCAGACGGGACCAGGGCCAGGTGAGCTGGGGGGGGAGGCAAAATGTAGCTTCGCTTGTGTGTTGGCAAAAATCCTTGCACCGCCCCCTGAACTTTCACAAGGGGTTAAAGGAGAAAATGCACCCCCAGTATGTGTTCCATATTTTCTCCCCATTCAGGAAACACCCCATATGTGCTTGTAGCCTGCTGTATGGGCGCACAGCAGTCAGACAGCAACATGTGGATTTTGCTGGCAGGCCTGAATTGGCAGACATGGATTTTAGGTGCCATGTCACATTTACAAAATTTCCTGAGGGACCCAGAAATTAAAATAAAAAAAGTGACCCCATTTTGGAAAGTGCACCCCCGTACGAAGATTTTAAAGGGTGGAAAGGGCACTTTTGATCTAAAAGGTGTTTCAAAGAGATGAATATGTAGTGGTTGGTGAGACGTGGATTAGTGTTGACCGAGCATGCTCGGCCGAACACCAGTTTGGTTCGAGTATCTCGATGCTCGGCACATGGCGGTATTGGCCTTGAGCGCAATGCTCGAGTCTCTTCCCTGCATGTTTGTTGGCTGCTACGCAGCCAATAAACATGCAGGTAGGTACTGCCCTTTACTGTAATGCCATAGCCATGTTGGTTACTGGCATTACAGTGATTGACTGTCCGGAACGTATAATCGGGTGCTATATAGCACCCCATTACACATGTTCGGGTCAGTGTTAGTCAGGTAGAGCTGTGCTGAAGAAGGGAAAGACAGTGTAGGAAGTGAAATTTTTTGGGGGGGGAGTTTAAAAACTTGTCTGAGACCCAAAAGTCCTTTTAAGGACTATTGTTATCAGTGACATCCAGTGTACTTTTTCCGTAGATGGTGTCCGCTGCGGACAGTGACATTACCTGGGGTACATCTCCTGTGTAATGTTTCCACATCCAAAACACCTGTGACATTCCCTGTAATTTTATATTAGCTGCTGCTGACATCAGCGACATTATCTGTGGTATATCTCCTGTGTGATGTTTCCACATCCCAAATGCCTTTTTTTTTTTTTTATTGCGCATACACTTACAAATCCTACGCTACTGTACTTGTTACATACTTTCAAGCATACAGTGGGATGCGAAATTTTGGGCAACCTTGTTAATCGTCATGATTTTCCTGTATAAATCATTGGTTGTTACGATAAAAAATGTCAGTTAAATATATCATATAGGAGACACACACAGTGATATTTGAGAAGTGAAATTAAGTTTATTGGATTTACAGAAAGTGTGCTATAACTGTTTAAACAAAATTAGGCAGGTGCATAAATTTGGGCACTGTTGTCATTTTATTGATTCCAAAACCTTTAGAACTAATTATTGGAACTCAAATTGGCTTGGTAAGCTCAGTGACCCCTGACCTACATACACAGGTGAATCCAATTATGAGAAAGAGTATTTAAGGGGGTCAATTGTAAGTTTCCCTCCTCTTTTAATTTTCTCTGAAGAGTAGCAACATGGGGGTCTCAAAACAACTCTCAAATGACCTGAAGACAAAGATTGTTCACCATCATGGTTTAGGGGAAGGATACAGAAAGCTGTCTCAGAGATTTCAGCTGTCTGTTTCCACAGTTAGGAACATATTGAGGAAATGGAAGACCACAGGCTCAGTTCAAGTTAAGGCTCGAAGTGGCAGACCAAGAAAAATCTCGGATAGACAGAAGCGACAAATGGTGAGAACAGACCCACAGATCAGCACCAAAGACCTACAACATCATCTTGCTG
The DNA here is from genome assembly GCF_905171765.1 of Bufo bufo. Classification (NCBI taxonomy): domain Eukaryota; kingdom Metazoa; phylum Chordata; class Amphibia; order Anura; family Bufonidae; genus Bufo; species Bufo bufo. Next base: position 558,583,138 of record NC_053390.1, on the reverse strand, counting down.
CAGATGGAATCACTGTGCATCGTTCAACCAATAAAAAAAAATATATATATATGAAAAATAAAAATATAAATAAAAAATAATAATAAAAAAAATATATATATAAATAAAAATATGAAAAACAAAAGCTTAAAAATCAACATTAAAATTCAAATATTAAAAATAAATCTATACAAATAACAATACCGAATAATAAAAATTATAACAAAAATATATGATCAAAAGCAAAATAATAATAAATAATAAAAAATAAAAAAAGCCAAATAGCAATCAAAAATAATAAAATATGTTACATCCTAAAAACAATATACGGTATATATATATATATATATATATATATATATATAATTAAATAAAAAATCCAATAAACTTAATTTCACTTCTCAAATATCACTGTGTGTGTCTCCTATATGATATATTTAACTGACATTTTTTATCGTAACAACCAACGATTTATACAGGAAAATCATGACGATTAACAAGGTTGCCCAAACTTTCGCATCCCACTGTACATAACATTTAATATGAAGAAGGCGAGCAGTAAGAAACAGGGAAGTGGCCGTGATGCTGATGGGACACGCAGAGGCCATGGCCCTGGGCGTGTTGAAGCTGTGCATTCTGCCAGAGCACAAGATAAACAATCATCCAAAGGCGCAGGACAACGCTCTCAAAGTCAGACCAGTGCAACCAGGTGGTTTGTTGGATTGCAGCAGATAATGCTTCTAGTCGGTTAAGCACCACCCTGTCTTCCACCAAGTCCAGTCTCAGTAGCCAAGAGTCTGGTCAACACAATCTACACCCTGATCCTCCTTCCTCCAACTATGGAGAGTCTTGCCAAACAAGCTATTTTCAGCGCCATTCCTTCATTTGAGCCTCTCGACAAGCCCGCTTGAAGAGGGACATGAGAAGATCTTGTGCCCTGATTCCCAAACTCTTGACCATCCATAGTCACAAGAAGATGACGGTGGGGAATGGCAATTAGTGTTACGCGAGGTGGATGATGATAATGAGACACAGTTGCCAATAAGTCAATGGCAATTAGCATCTCAAGAGGTTGATGATGAGGATGAGACACAGTTGTCAATAAGTGAGGTTCTTGTTAGGTCAACAAGTCAGGAGGATGAGCAGAATGAGGAAGCGGAAGAGGAGGTGATGGACGATGAAGTCACTGACCCAACCTGGAAAGGTGGCAAGCCGAGCAAGGACAGCAGTACAGAGGGGGAGGGATCCGCAGCACAGCAATAGGCTGGAAGAGGCAGTGGGGTGGCAAAAGGGAGGAGGCGGGCCACACCAAACAAGCCCACAACTTTTCCCTGGAGCACACTCTTGCCAAGGGGTAGGTTTTCCTTTAGTCTGGCGCTTTCTTGAGGAAAGTACGGATGACAAAAGAATTATAATTTGCAACCTTTACCATACAAAAATTAGCAGGGGCGTGAACACTAGCAACCTCACCACCGGCATGATCTGCCACATGGCATCAAAGCACCGTAAAAGGTGGGCAGAACGCCTGGGTCCACAATCTGTGACTGCAGGTCACACCACTGCCTCCTTTTCCCCTGTGTTACGTGCTGGCCATTCCCCTGTTGAAGGCGCAGGCCTCCCGCCCTGCACCTGGACCTTTGCAAGCACCATCAGCAACCACATCCACTTCCGTGTCCCACACAGCATACAAATGTACTTACCCCAGGCATTTGAACGCAAGCACAAATACCCATCCACCCACCCACAGGCCATAGCACTAAATGCGCAACTTTCCAAATTACTGGCCACGGAAATGTTGCCATTTAGGCTTGTGGACACTGAGGCCTTCCGCAGACTGATGTCGATGGACGTTCCTTGTTACGCAGTCCCCAGCTGCCACTATTTTTCACGGAGTGCCATGTCCACCTTACACCAGCATGTGTCCCGTAACATCACCCGTGCCCTGACCAACGCGGTTCCTTGGAAGGTCCACTTAACCTCTGACACATTGACAAGTGCTTTCGGCCAGGGACGCTACATTTCCCTGATGGCACACTGGGTGAATATTGTGTAGGCCGGAAGCGAGTCGTACCCTGAGATGGCACAGGTGCTACCGATGCCAAGGATTGTGGGCCCTACTTCCATTAGGGTTTCCGCCACCACGTACGTTAGTTGCTCCAACCCCCACTTCTCTTCCTCCACCTCCTCCTCCACTTCCACCTCAGAATTATCCTCTTGCAGCACCAGTCAGCCATCAGTCGGTAGCTGGAAGCAGTGTAACACTGCAGTTGGGAAACGTCAACAGGTCGTGCTTAAGCTGATCTACAAAGCTGTGGTAGGGGATAAGAGACCAGACTGAGCTGTGGCTCTCGCACCATAACCTAGAACCAGGAAAGGTTGTGTCTGATAATGGCCATAACTTGGTGGCGGCTTTGAAACTCGGCAAGCTCAAACACATACTGTACCATGCCTAGCCCACGTCTTCAACGTAGTGGTTCAGTGGTTTCTCAAAACCTACCCCAAATTGCCTGAGCTACTGGTGAAGGTGTGCCGCGTGTGTGCCCATTTCTGCAAGCCATCAACAGCTTCCGCCGGTCTGACAACGCTGCAGTCGCGCTTACAATTGCCAGCTTACCGACTGTTGTGCGACGTGAGCATGTGCTGGAACTCGACATTCCACATGTTGACCAGGCTTTGTGAGCAGCAGAGGGCAGTAGTGGAATACCAGCTATAACATGGTCATCGCCTTTCCAGTCAGCTTCCACTCTTCACAAGCGACGAGTGGGCATGGATGTCTGACCTCTGTGAGGTTTTAAGAAATTTTGAGGAATCAACACAGATGGTGAGCGGCGATAACACTATTATCAGCGTCACCATCCCACTTCTGTGTCTACTTAAACGCTCACTGCTCACAATTAAGGCCGACCCTTTGCATGAGGAAGAGGTGGAAATGGGGGAAGACATTACACAGGGTGATAGCCAGACCAACCCTCAGTTCATCTTCTCAGCGCAAACTGGATAATGATGAGGAGGAGCAGGAGACGGTTGCCTCCGCTACAGTGGGTAGTACCCATACAAGTTTAATTCCATCTGTTCAGCGTGGATAGACAGAAGAGGAGGAAAAGGATGAGGAGATTGAGAGTAATCCTCCTGATGACAACAGCGAAGTCTTGCCTGTTGGGACTCTGGCACACATGGCTGACTTTATGTTATGCTGCCTTTCCCGTGACCCACGCGTTTTACTCATTTTGGACAACACCGATTACTGGTTGTTCACCCTTCTCGACCCCCGCTGCAAAAATAACTTCCCATCTCTCATTCCTGTGGTGGGGAGGACGAGCAAAATGGTGCAATACCAGAAGGTCCTTGGTCAAAAAATTTCCAGCTGACAACAGCTGGCGGCAGAGTACATTGTTCTTTGGGCAATCGAGGAGGGGAGACGAGGGGAACACACAGCAGTTCCAACAGAGGAAGGGCAACGCTCTCCATAGCCTGGGACAGTTTCATGACACTCCGCTAGCACCCTCACCCTGATGCACGGCCCAGTGTCACAAGGAGGGAAAAATTTTGGAAGATGGTGAAGGAGTACATAGCAGACCGTGTCAGCATCCTCAATGATCCCTCTGTGCCTTTCAACTACTGGGTGTCCAAGCTGTACACGTGGCACGAACTGGCGCTATACGCCTTGGAGGTGCTGGCCTGCCCTGCCGCCAGCGTTTTCTCAGAGCGGGTATTTAGTGCTGCTGGGGCATAATAACTAATAAGCCTATCTGCCTGTTAACTGAAAATGCTGACAGGTTGACTCTTATAAAAATGAACAAGAACTCTATTGCCCCTAACTTCTCTACTCCACCAGAGGAAAGAGGCTGAATATAAAGGCACTTTAAATGTTGTTTTGTATAATGTACTGAATACACTGTATTCCCATGCACCCCTTCCACCACAAAAAAGGGTATATGGTTCAATCTTCCCTTTCTCATCCTCCTCCTCTTCCATCATATCCACATGCTTATTAGTCTGCCCTCGCTTCTAATGTTGTATAGTGACCCTCACCTGCAGGCCCTCGCATGTAATGTTTTAGAGCAGGCATGGCCAACCTGTGGCTCTCCAGCTGTTGTAAAACTACAACTCCCACCATGCCCTGCTGCAGGCTGATAGCTGTAGGCAGTCTGAGCATGCTGGGAGTTGTAGTTTTGCAACAGCTGGAGAGCCTCAGGTTGGCCATGCCTGTTTTAGAGGGTCAGCTCACCAGCAGGCCCTCACCTACAATCAATTAGAGGGTCAGCTCACCTGCAGGCCCTCGCATATAATGTTTTAGAGGTTAAGCTCAGCAGCAGGCCCTCACCTACAATCTTTCAGAGGGTCAGCTCACCAGAAGGCCCTCAAATACGATCTTTTAGAGGGTCAGCTCACCTGCAGGCCCTCGCATGTAATGTTTTAGAGAGTCAGCTCACCAGCAGGCCCTCACCTACAATCTTTTAGAGGGCCAGCTCACCTGTAGGCCCTCGCATGTAATGTTTTAGAGGGTCAGCTCACCAGCAGACCCTCACCTAGATTCTTTTAGAGGGTCAGATCACCTACAGGCCCTCGTATATAATGTTTTAGAGGGTCAGCTCACCAGCAGGCCCTCAACCATAATGTTTTACAGGGTCAGTTCACCAGCAAGATCTCACCTACAATCTTTTAGAGGGTCAGCTCACCTGCAGGCCCTAGCATATAATGTTTTAGAGGGTCAGCTCACCAGCAGGTCCTCACCCACAATCTTTTAGAGGGTCAGCTCATCTGCAGGCCCTTGCATATAATGTTTTAGAGGGTCAACTCACCAGCAGGCCCTCAACCATAATGTTTTACAGGGTAATTTTATTGGGCTACTTGTCCATGTAATCTAATATATGTCGGAATGACATCAAGACAGTTTAAGAGAAGGATTAGGGAGCATGTCCTGTCCATTGAGGTGATGAAAGAGGTGGAGGATTGGACCCAACTTCAAACCCTGGCAAGGCATATCAAAGAAGAACACAATTGTGAGGGATCCCTTTTACGTTTCAGGGGTATTGACCAGGTCTTAATTTCTCACAGAGGTGGTAATTGGAAAAATATATTCTGTCAGAAAGAAACCAAGTGGATTTGTGTCTTGGACATTGTTGCACCAATGTTTCTAAATTAGGAAATTTTAATTCATGATCATCTTGTGGTGTTTTTGAACATATGGTCGGGAATATGCCCCTTTGAACCTTCTTGTGGACAATGAACTGACAGAGATATGAATTTTGAATATATGAACATACACAATAATTTGGGATATATATGTATTTTATGCACTTATATAGCGCTACTATATTCCACAGCGCTTTAGAGACATTAGCATCCAACCGTCCCCAATGGGGCTCACAATCTAAGGTCCCTATCAGTATGTCTTTGGAGTGTGGGAGGAAACCCACGCAAACACAGGAATACACACAAACTAAGATTCAAACCTAGGACCCCAGAGCTGCAAGGCACCAGTGCTAACCACTGAGCCATCGTGCTGCCTGTTGTACCTTCTACTTTGAATGTGATAGTCATAAATATTTTTGGGGGTAGTGGTTGTGATACCTCATACAGGAGCAGGGGAGCTGGTGTTAGTGTGAATGGTGGTCAGTACAAGGACGTCCCTCTTGTCCTTGTACTTAACCATCAGCATGTTCTCATGGAGGAGAGCCCTACTTTCACCCATTCTCAGTGGTTGCCCTACCAGGGATCTAGGGAGGCCTCTCTGATTTTTGCGCACTGTGCAGCAAGACACAGTACCTCTGGCAGTTAGGGACATGAATAAGGGTATGCTGGTATAAAAGTTATCCACATAGAGGTGGTAACCCTTATCCAGCAGTGGGTGCAGTAAGTCCCACAGATCTTCCCACTAACTCCTAGGATAGGGGGGTATTCTGGGGGTTCTATCCGGGAATCTTTCACTTCGTAAATGCGGAACTTGTGGGTGTACCCGGAGCTATTCTCACAAAGTTTGTAAATCTTTATGCCATACCTTGCCCATTTGCTAGGCAGGTACTGGTGGAATCTAATCCTCCATTTGAAAAGTAATAGGGACTCATCTACACAGACATTTTTATCTGGGTTGTACACCTCAGCAAACTTATTGTTAAAGTGGTCAATGACCGGCCCAATCTTGAACAGACGGTCAAATGTTGGGTCGTTTTGGAGTGGGCACTGAGCATTCTCGTTGTAATGTAGGAATTTCCAAATTGACTCAAATCACTTCCGGGTCATGGTGTTACTGTAAATTGGAGTCTGGTAGAAAATGTCCGAACTCCAATATTGTCTAATGTTTGGCTTCTTCATAACACCCATATGCAGCGTCCCCAAAACTTCATCATCTCTGCTGCACTTAGGGGTCTAGCGTATGCCGATGTAGGGTTCTGAGCAATGAATTGTTAGGCATAAAAATTGGTTTGGGCCACCAATACATTTACAAAATGTTCAGAGAAGAAGATTTTGAAAAAATATAGTTCAGTGAAGCCCGCACAGTCTATATGTATTCCGGAGCTGCCCTCAAAATCCAGAATTTGGGGCTAATAATCGTCAAGGGGTGGGGTCCATTTGGGCTCACTCTGGGGGGCTGCCTCAGCTGTTGTTCTGGGGCGCCTTCTAGAGGGTCCCTCATCAGCAGATGATGATGAGGGGGGTAGAAGAGTAGAGTAAAGTGGCATCCTCTTCTCCCTCACTGGCAGACTCAGTATCAGAGGCAAGATACGTGTATGCCTCTTCAGCTGAGTATACTCGTTGGGACGGACAGGCCATTTTTATTTTATTGGTGTGTGATGTGTGAAATGTGTAAACCTTTATTTTGTGTGAGAGGTGTGTATGCAAAAATCTACACTAACACTACCTAAAATTGATTTCTATTTAACACTAAATGTTTTTTTTTACACCAAAAAAAAAAGAAGAAAACTGAGCACAAAAGCGACCAGTAAAGAAATTGTACTTATTGGTGCTTAAGGTTTCAGAACGCACGCAAACTGATGTTTGGTGCATCCGTGCAGACACTGCAGTATAAAAATTTATATATATAAGATTCTATTACTTCTTTAAAAAAAAAAACACAGATGAAAATATATATATTTATCTGTACCAAAAAAATTAGCCCAGGTGCTGAACAGTGGATTACCGACTGATCAGCGCTTGGCATTCACAGCTTACACATGAAAAAAGTGGTGCAGAGCAGAAAAAAAAAAAGCCATATAAAAGTGACAAAGTCATAATTTGTGATGAGGGGGGATAGGGATTAGTGCATGATTAGGGATCTGGAACTTCTGCTGCAAAAAAAATAAAAAATCACTGCAGAGATGTTCCAGATGTTGTTCTTTTCACAGGTTGTAGAAAGCTGTGGTGGTGCACCACAAGTACCAGCAAGCAGATTTACAGCCCCGAGGGTCACAGGTCCACTCTGCATGCAGTCGCCAGCTGTAGCGCTGTCATTGGCTTGAGCGTTGTTCCAGCCAATCGCAGCACTGGCAGGGGATGCCAAACACTGGAGTCCCCTGCCTGACCTCGGAGGAGAGCGGTGCTGACTATTTCTGTGACCCCCTCCCCAACCCCCCTGCAGCATCTTTTTGCTTCCGGCGCTGCGATGTGCCGATCTTCATTGACGAACCCATTGCAGCGCTTGGGGGGCAGAAATACACCAAGCTGCCCTTACCCGGCATGGATGCTGGTCTTTTAAGTCACGTCCAGCTGCGCCATTTACGGAGCAGGTCCTTAAGTGGCCCAAGATGGGCCACTTTAGAGCTATTTTTCTAATAGAAATGTATGATTTTAGTAAATAAAATATATTACAAAAATGGTTAGTATCACTGCCCCTATATATTACACAAATAAAAGTAGAATGGCAGTTACGCTTTAAAGGGTTGTTCAGGACTAGAAAATGATTGCTGCTTTCTTCCAAAAACAGCACCACTTCTGTCCACAGGTTGTGTGTGGCATTACATCTCAGCTCTACTGACCTCCATAGAACTTAGCTGCAATATCAAGCACAACCCATGGACACTGGTGGGGCAGCTTTTGTAATGAAGGAGTTATCTTTTACTAGTCCTGGACAACCCCTTTAACCACTTAACGTAAAACGCTGTGCATATACGGTGGGGGATGCATTGCCAGAATGCATTCCTCCGTACATGCACGCGGGCTGATCGGGCGGGCACTGCAGCGTTGCGCGCCCGATTGCTGCAGGGGTCAAGCAGTCCCTGGTAGCCGGGTCCCTGCTGTATCCGCCGGTATCGCTGTAAAAGCCGATGCCGGCGGATTAACCCCTTCTATGCCGAGGTCCGCGCCTACAGCGAAATAGAAGGGGTTTGTGTCGGGTGAGAGAGCGCATTGAGTCCCCGCGCTGCTGTGGCTGGGACTCCATGTGTCAGAAGGCAGCTCGATGCCATGCAGATGCTGCCCAATGCCTTGCACGGCATTGGGACCTGCCTTCTACGGGTGCCCAGGAGATCCAGCCTCAGGCTGGGTCTCCTAGGCAACCTGTTTGTGTATTACTCTGTGTAATACAGTAACAGGCAATGCATTACAATACAGATGTATTTTAATGCATTGCAGAGGGGATCAGACCCACAAAAGTTGAAGTTCCAGAGTGGGACAGAAATAAAAGTAAAAAAAAATAAAGTTTCTAGTTAAAAAAAAGAAAGAACGCCCCTTTCCCCTGATTTTATAATAAAAAATAGAAAAAAAAATGAAAAAACACACATATTAGGTATCGCCGCGTCTGTAACAATCAGCTCTATAAATATATCACATGATCCACCCTGTCCGATAGACACCATAAAAAATAAAAACTGTGTAAAAAAAAGCCATAATTGTCACTTCACATCAACTACTAAACGAGATAGACCAGGCTGCAAATCATAATGAGGTGGTTATTATGGGGGACTTCAACTACCCAGATATAGACTGGGAAACTGAAACTTGTATATCTCATAAGAGAAACAGGTTCTTGGCACTAACCAAAGACAATTACCTCTCCCAACTGGTTCAGGACCCGACTAGAGGGACGACCATACTGGACTTAGTATTAACCAATAGGCCTGACAGAACAACAGACGTGCAGGTGGGTGGACACCTGGGAAATAGTGACCATAAAGTAATAACCTTCCAATTATCATTCAAAGGAGCGTTTCTACAGGGAGGAACAAAGATACCAAACTTCAAAAAAGCTAAGTTTAGCCAACTAAGATAGGCCATAGGCCTAACTGGGACAAAGTCCTCAAAAATAAAAATACAGCCACAAAATGGGATATCTTTAAAAACATCTTAAAATCTCATTGTGAGAGGTACATACCGTATGGGAATAAAAGGTTAAGGAACAAAAAGAAACCAATGTGGATAAACAGAACTGTAAAGAAAGCAATAAATGACAAAAAGAAAGCATACAAATCACTAAAACAGGAGGGTAGCACGGAAGCACTGAAAAACTATAAGGAAAAAAATAGAACATGTAAAAAACAAATAAAAGTGGCCAAACTAGAGACCGAGAGATTAATTGCCAAAGAGAGTAAAACTAACCCTAAAATGTTCTTCAATTATATAAATGTTAAAAAGTATAAATTTGAAGGTGTCGGCCCTTTAAAGAGTAATGAGGGGGGAGTCGCAGAGAGCGACGAGGAGAAAGCAAAGCTGTTAAATATTGGGTCACTGTCACTAGTGGGGTACCTCAGGGGTCAGTATTGGGCCCTATTCTCTTCAATATATTTATTAATGATCTTGTAGAAGGCTTGCATAGTAAAGTATCAATTTTTGCAGATGACTCTAAACTGTGTAAAGTAATTTACACTGAAGAGGACAGTATACTACTACAGAGGGATCTGGATAAATTGGAGGCTTGGGCAGTTAAGTGGCACTGGCAGATGAGGTTTAACACTGACAAATGTAAAGTTATGCACATGGGAAGGAATAATGCAAGTCACCCGTACATACTAAATGATAAAACACTCGGTAACACTGACATGGAAAAGGATCTAGGAATTTTAATAAACAGCAAACTATGCTGCAAAAACCAGTGTCAGGCAGCTGCTGCCAAGACCAATAAGATAATGGGTTGCATCAGAAGGGGCATAGATGCCCGTGATAAGAACATAGTCCTATCACTGTACAAAAAAGCTAGTCAGACCACACATGGAGTACTCTGTACAGTTCTGGGCTCCTGTAAACAAGGCAGACATAGCAGAGCTGGAGAGGGTCCAGAGGAGGGCAACTAAAGTAATAACTGGAATGGGTCAACTACAGTACCCTGAAAGATTATCAAAATTAGGGTTATTCACTTTAGAAAAAAGACGACTGAGGGGAGATCTAATTATTATGTATAAATATATCAGGGGTCAGTACAGAGATCTATCCCATCATCTATTTATCCCCAGGACTGTTACTGTGACGAGGGAACATCCTCTGTGTCTGGAGGAAAGAAGGTTTGTACACAAACATAGAAAAGGATTCTTTATGGTAAGAGCAGTGAGACTATGGAACTCTCTGCCTGAGGAGGTGGTGATGGTGAGTACAATAAAGGAATTCAAGAGGGGCCTGGATGTATTTCTAGAGCATAATAATATTACAGGCTATAGCTACTAGAGAGGGGTCGTTGATCCAGGGAGTTATTCTGATTGCCTGATTGGAGTCGGGAAGGAATTTTTTATTCCTCTAAAGTGGGGAAAATTGGCTTCTACCTCACAGGGTTTTTTTTTTTGCCTTCCTCTGGATCAACTTGCAGGATAACAGGCCGAACTGGATGGACAAATGTCTTTTTTCGGCCTTATGTACTATGTTACTATGTTACTAACACCAAGTGATGAAAAAGGCGTATGCCCCCAAAAATAGTACCAATCTAACCATCACCTCATGCCGCAAAAAATTTGCCCCATAGGACAATCGCCAAAAAAAAAACTATGGCTCTCAGTCTAAAGCATGATATTTTTTTTTGTTTCAAAAATGCTTTTATTGTGTTAAATGTAAAAAAAAATTAAAAAGTATACATATTAGCTATCACCGCATCCGTAAAAACCTGCTCTATAAAAATACCATGTGACCTAACCCCTCAGGTGAACACTGTAAGAAAAATAAAACGGTGTCAAAAAAGCTTTTTTTGGGTCACCTTACATCACAAAAAGTCAAGCGATCAAAAAGTCATATGCACCCCAAAATTGTACCAATCAAACCGTCATGTCATCCCGCAAAATGATACCCTACCTAAGAGAATCGCCCGAAAAATAAAAAAAAACATGGCTCTCACTAAAACATGGAGACACTAAAACATGATTTTTTTTTTTGTTTCAAAAATTATATTAGTGTATAAAACTTAAATAAATTACAAAGTATACATATTAGGTATCGCCGCGTCCATAATGACCTGCTATATAAAAATATCACATGACTTAACCGCCCATTTGAACACCGTAAAAAAATCTAATAAAAATGGTATCAAAAAGCCATTTTGTCACTTTGCATCACAAAAAGTGAAATAGCAAGCGATAAAAAATAGTACCAATCAAACTATCAACTATATCATACTGAAAAAAATTAGCCCCTACATAAGACAGTCGCCCAAAAAATATAAAAAATTATGGCTTTCAGAATATGGAGACACTAAAAAATTTTTTTTTTTGTTCCAAAAATGCTTTATTATGTAAAACAGTAGCCGGCTGTGAGTACAAATACATTGAATGTTATACTACTGAGGGGCAGCAGGAATCATTATTCATTTCATTACACATTGTATAACTGTACTGGAGCGGCAATGGGGGGTCTGTGGGTATATGGATGGCACTGTTATGGGGTGGGGGGGGTCTGTGAATGGCACTGTTATGGGTGGGGGGGGTCTGTGGATGGCACTGTTATGGGGTGGGGGGGGGTCTATGGATGGCACTGTTATGGGGTGGGGGGGGTCTATGGATGGCACTGTTATGGGGTGGGGGTGTCTGTGGATGGCACTGTTATGGGGTGGGGGGTTTGTGGATGGCACTGTTATGGGGTGGGGGGGTCTCTGGATGGCACTGTTATGGGGTGGGGGGGGTCTGTGGATGGCACTGTTATGGGGTGGGGGTGTCTGTGGATGGCACTGTTATGGGGTGGGGGGGGTTTGTGGATGGCACTGTTATGGGGTGGGGGGGTCTCTGGATGGCACTGTTATGGGGTGGGGTGTCTGTGGATGGCACTGTTATGGGGTGGGGGGGTCTCTGGATGGCACTGTTATGGGGTGGGGGGGGTGTGTGGATGGCACTGTTATGGGGTGTGGGGGGGTGTGTGGATGGCACTGTTATGGGGTGGGGGGGTCTGTGGATGGCACTGTTATGGGGTGGGGGGTCTGTGGATGGCACTGTTATGGGGTGGGGGGGTCTGTGGATGGCACTGTTATAGGATGGGGGGGGTCTGTGGATGGCACTGTTATAGGATGGGGGATCTGTGGATGCCATCCCCAGATCCTCCACCCCATAACAGTGCCATCCTCAGATCCCCCCATTAACAGTGCCATCCCCAGATCCAGTGCCATCCCCATCTGGGGGGTTTCTTTGCTGGGCTGGACTTTTATAGCCCCCCCTCCCCCCCCAAATTTTACTTGCGGTCCTAGGGTTGGGTAGAGGGGCGGTCCTAGGGGTGGGTAGGGGGCGGTCTTAGGGGCGGGTAGGGGGGCGGTCCTACTGAAACGAACAACCAAAAAAAGTAGTCATATTTGGTATTGTCGCGTCCGTAACAACCTGCTCTATAAAAATAGCATATGAACTAACCTGGCAGATGAAAGTTGTAAATAACAAAAAATAAAAACAGTGCCAAAACAGCTATTTCTTTGTTACTTTGCCTCACAAAAAGTGTAATATAGAGCAACAAAAAATCATCTGTACCCTAAAATAGTACCAACAAAACTGCCTCCTTATCCCGTAGTTTCCAAAATGGGGTCACTATTTTGTAGTTTCTACTCTAGGGGTGCATCAGGGGGTCTTTAAATATGACATGGCAAGTTAAAATTATCCCAGTTAAATCTGCCCTCCAAAAACCATATGGCATTCCTTTCCTTCTGTGCCCTGCCGTGTGGACATACAGTAGTTTACGACCACATATGGGGTGTTTCTGTAATCTACAGAATCAGGGCAATAAATATTGAGTTTAGTTTGGCTGTTAATCCTTGCTTTGTTAGCGGAAAACAAATGATTAAAATGTAAAATCTGCCAAAAAAGTGAAATTCTGAAATGTCATCTCCATTTTCCATTAATTCTTGTGGAACACCTAAAGTGTTAACAATGTTTGTAAAATTTGTTTTGAATACCTTGAGGGGTGTAGTTTCTAAAATTGGGTCATTTTGGGGTGGTTTCTATTATGTAAGCCTCACAAAGTGACTTTAGACCTGAAATGGTCCTTAAAAAGTGGGTTTTGGAAATTCTCTGAAAAATTTCAAGATTTGCTTCTAAACTTATGTTATAAGCCTTCTAACATCCCCAAAAAATAAAATGGCTTTCACAAAATGATCCAAACATAAAGTAGACATATGGGAAATGTAAAGTAATAACTATTATATGAGGTATCACTATCTGTTTTAAAAGCAGAGAAATTGAAATTTGGAAAGTTGCAAATGTTTCCAAATTTTTGGTAAATTTGGTAATTTTTTATAAATAAAAATGAAATATTTTGATTCAAATTTACCACTGTCATGAAGAACAATATGTGATGAGAAAACAATCTCAGAATGGCCTGGATAAGTAAAAGCGTTTTAAAGTTATCTTATCACCACATAAAGTGACACATGTCAGATTTGCAAAAATCTGTCTGGTCCTTTAGGTGAAATATGACCCGGTCTTTAAGGGGTTAACCATTGTTTTTCACCTAGAGTTGCACATGGATTTCAGATTTTAATAGTGTCATATGGTATTTCCGTTGTTATTACTTAATCAGCCAGAAATTACTGAATGCATGACGATAAATATTACTGTATCCTTAGCTGTTACCATAGTGATATACACCGCATAGAAATTATGCAAAGCTACAAGTAAGACTAAACAGAGTGACAGAGTGACATATGGGATGTTTGATGTGGCTTTTCTGCAGAAGTCTACTGATTTTGGCAGTACATCAAGCACAGAGAAACTCTAATGTGTTAAGATAATTTCAGGATATGATTAATATTTCTGATGGACTGTTCCGTGTACATGGCCCTATTTCCCTATGCCCTATTAAGTCTTTAATAGCATAATAACTGAGATGAGTGAATCGAAGTTGACGAATTGAATCCGAATTTCCTGACGCTTTGTGGCAACAAATCTCATTTTTTCCTAAAATGGCTGCTGCACGTGTTAGGACATGGAGCAAAGAACTCTAGTAACGAGGGATCACCCACAATGCAATGCATGCAGCCAATCAGCAACCAGCCAGCCCTGTGATGTCACAACCCTATAAATAGCCTCAGCCATCTTGGATTCAGCCATTTTCCAGTGTACTTAGTGCAGGGAAAGACGTTAGCAGGCGCTAGGGAAAGTGCTAGGAAAGACTTGAAAACTTTTATTTTGCTGAATATGAGTTCATGAAAATAGCATTAGAAGTGTAGTGAAAGGATAGGGGGGAATTATTTGACAGTATTGAAGCAGAACAAGGTCCAATAGGGGAGTGTACCGCCTGGGTAATAGGGGCAATCCTATTACACCTTGCTGCACTGACTAGGGATTAAAATTGCCATTATACTGCTGCTTTCAGGTTTGCAATAGATGATACATACCTCTGTAATTCCAGAAAACCTTGCTTGTTTTTGGGGTGCAAGTGCTGTTTGATACAGCTATTAACAGGGTGTATTACTAGGAAATATTTTTACTTTTTATTATCCCTTGTGCGGTGCAATTATATGTTCTAAAGCAGGCATGCTCAACCTGCGGCCTTCGAGCTATTGCAAAACTACAACTTCCAGCATGCCTGAACAGCCTACAGCTATCAGCCCACCGCAGGGCATTGTAGTTTTACAACAGCTGGAGAGCTGCAGGTTCAGCATGCCTGTTCTGAAGCCTTTTTTGGCCTGTATAAGTGGGGGTTGAAGGGCTTACTTGCCATACAGCGGTGCAGTTATATGTTCTAAAGCATTTTTGGCATTGTAGGAAGGCGCAAGGGTCCATCGTTGATGGAAAGTATGTGTCACCGAGGTTCCTGGTCTCGGTGAAGAAATAGCGAGTATTTTCAGGTGTCAGCAGCAGCTAGTGCTGATTGACACTTTTGCTATTGTAGTATGGCTGTATAGCTGATCCGGGACGGCTTATACTGGGAGTACTCAAAAGTGCTGGGTGGGTGACTCCCCCCATGTTCCAGGCCGGGTCTTTACTGGCCTATATTAAACCCAGCCAGCAGTGTCAGCTGGGTGTGGATTACTCCTCTCTGACAGTGGAGCGCTGTCAGTCTCTTTGTTGGGACCTGGGAGTATAGTAGTGTTGAGCACGAATATTCGAAAAGCAAATTTTTATCTTGAATATCGGCACTTTGAGAATTTGCAAATATTTCGAATATAGTGCTATATATTCGTAATTTTTTCCATCTGAACACATGATTCCTCCTTGCTTCTTGCTTGTGGGCCAATGAGTGATTGGCCCACAAGCAACTTAAGCAGGGACGAATCATGACTTCAGTTGGAAAAAAATGATGAATATTCTAAATAAACAAATATATAGCACTATATTCAATATAGTGCTATATATTCATATTTTAGAATATTTGTCATTTTTTTCCATCTGAAGTTAACAGTGTTCACTTCAGATGGAAAAAAATGACGACTATTCTAAAATATTAATATATAGCACTATATTGAATATAGTGCAATATATATTCCTTTTTTAGAATATTCATAATTTTATTCCATCTTAAGTCATGAATCATGACTTCAGATGGAAAAAAATGACAAATATTCTAAAAACGAATATATAGCACTATATTCTATATATATAGTGCTATATATTTGTTTTTAATACACGCCTGTATTGATTGGGTAATATTCGCATATTACGTGATCATTATCTTGCCTCGAGTGAAAAAAAAAGAATGTAGAATATAATGAATATTCGAATTCGCGAATATTCGACGAATATTCTACAAAATATTCAGGAAATATCACAAATTCGAATATAACCCCTGCCGCTCATCACTAGAATATAGGCCTGGATTAAGGCCTGCTACCTTGTTAACGTGAAGGCAGCTGGATTCTGTTTTGTCCAAGGACATCTTTTTGGCGGCATGGTGTGAACAATCACCAGAATCACAAGGTGACTGTTTTTCTTTAAACTGACTTTTTGTTTGGCCTTTGGACTTAATGTGTGAATAAACACTGAACTGTTTAATTCAAAGACTTTGTTGTGGCCTCTATACTGTGTCGGCTAATCCTGTCTACCAGAGCGATCCCTACAGCATGTATTAGTGGGAAAAAAGGGGCTTATTAGCCGTTGTGTGGTGAAGTGAGAAAATTACAGTCTATTTTGTCGTGTATTAGTGGAAAACAAAAAGTATTATTTGCCGCTCAGCGGTGCAGTTATATGTTCTAAAGCCTTTCTTGGGGTGTATTAGTGGAAAAAAATAAGGGCTTATTTGCCGTTCAGCAGTGCAGTTATATGTTCTAAAGCCTTTTTTGGCGTGTATTAGTGGGAAAAAAGGTGCTTATTAGCCGTTGCGTGAAGTGAGAAAATTACAGCCTTTTTTGGGGTGTATTAATTTCCTTTTTAATTATTTATTTGATCTAACAGTATGTCAGACAGAGAAGTGACAGGACCTGCACAGGGGAGGGGCAGAGGCCTAAATGTTTCTGGTGCAAGCACAGGTCGCAGCAGTGTAAGGGGGCGTGGCAGCAGGGGTCACTTCGAGAGGCCTGAGCTCCCGGTGTCATCTAGTGGTCGTGTCTTGACCAGCAACCCAGCGGTTCCTGAATGGTTGACTCGTCATCCACTTCATCCCAAGTGACATCAGACACCCCTAGCCAAGAGTCGGTGGGTTCGCCAGACACAACCCTTAGTTTGTATGGCCCGGTAGCAGGCCCTGTGCCCTCACCTGTCCTCAACCTGCTTCTGTCCTTTTATGTTCGCTCAGCCAGAGAATTATTATATGCTGTGGGCTCAGCTCCTCTACACAGCGAGGACAAGCTACTAGAGGATAGTCAGCAGCTACTGCCCAGCCAAGATCTGGAGGAGACATCCGCCGCTTCCTCTGCTAGGTGGGCAAGTAATGATTAGGAGAGTGGCGTGGGAGCTGGTGTTGCGAGATCGGTCAGGCTCCTCGCTCAGACACCGTTGAGGAGGACATCAGTGACGTGCAGACAGTACTCAATGATAATGTAGCCGATCGCAATTGGGAGCTGGGTGATAAATGGGCTTCATCATCATTGGGAGAAGAGGGTGGCAGCTTGCGTGAGGCAGCGGCGGAGCCAGCAAGTCGGTAGCATGGCCAGGAGTCAGCACGAAGGCAGCAGTGGGAAGTCGGGAGCCAAATGTGCCAGGGGTAGACCACCCGCTTCTCAGGAACCTACCTGCCCGGAAAGTAGTGGTGCAGGGGTTCACGGAGGCAGCAGCAGTACCAGTCAGTCAGTGCGGAGTGTTGGGGGTAAAATCACCTACTCAGTGGTGTGCCAGTTTTATGTTAAGCCGCCAGAGGAGGGGAACATGGCCATTTGCCGAATCTGTGGGCAGAAGGTGAAGCGTAGCCAGAGTGCCAATGTTGGCACCACGGCCCTATGTCAACATATGCAGCGTTGTCACCATAAAGTGGCCTGGGAGAACCGTGGTTCCAATGTGGTGGTCCAGCCTGCCACAGCAACTACTGCATAACTCAGTGGCACACACCCCATTTACTAGTCCTGATGCTCCTGCTCTTTGCCCTCCTACTCCTCATCAGTCATTCCGTCAGCAATCGATCACCGAAGCGATAGCCAAGAGACAACAGCATGCGTCCACTCTTTCAACGGCGCAGAACCTGAACGTGCTCCTGGCCAAGTTGCTGGTGTTGCAGTCCCTCCGTTTCCAAATGGGGGACTCTGCACCACTTGGACCGAGCCGAGGTGAAGAGTCCCAAGCCATCAATTCTTTGCCAAAAAGGCAGTGCCAGCCCTGCACAAATATGTAGAACAGAATGTGGGCCAGTCCTTGAGCCTGTCGGTGATTGCCAAAGTGCACACAAGCGCTGACGTGTGGAGCTTTAACTACGGTCAAGGACAATATATGTCCTTTACGGCCAACTAGGTAAATGTGGTTCCTGCCCAGCCAAACCAGCAACTTGGCCAGATGACGCCAATTCCGCCTACAAGTTCTCACGCCGTTGGTCCTGCGAGAATGTACGCCTCTGCCTCCTCATCCTCCAACGTGTCCTCAGCCTCCACTGCAGAGACAATTCACAGTGCCCCACCAGCATACCACATGTGCAGGGCACGGCGGCGGTGTCACGCTTTTCTGCACCTAGTTTTCCTGGGCAAACAGAGTCACACAGGGGAGGAACTGCTCCTCGTCCTTCATCAAGAAATCGAATCCTGGCTTTCTCTGTGACCAACAATGGGAAGAACATGGTGTTGCCGCTGTGTCAAGAACGGATGAGCCATGGGCTCTGCATGGCACACGTGTTCAATCTGGTTGTCAAGTGTATATGAACAGAGAAAGGCCATAAACGATTTATTGATGATCCAAGCGAACAGGAGTACTCTCCTGTGTAACTTTGATGTCAGCCAGTGGCAGCTCATGCATAACACCTGCCATTTGCTCAGGCCCTTTGAGGATGCCACGTTATTTGTCAATCGCCAGGACTACGGGATGAACAATGTCATTCCACTGCTTCATATTCTGGAACAGATGCTGGTAAATCTGGCTGGTCAGGGGACTTGAGACATGGCGCCTACATCTCATGGCTACATGAGCACTGTGGGGGCTGAGCTGGAGGAGGAGGAATAGAACATTGGAGCACAAGCAATGTGTAGCAAAAGGGGTGGTTTTTCAATACAGGTGGCAGGAGAGGAGCAGCAGGAGCAGCTGAAGGAGCAAGAGGGAGATGAGGAAGATGAGGCAGATGACCCAGGCACATTGTTGCAGTATGCAGTGGAGATGAAGGCAGGGTTTGCCTCCGAGTCACTTGAGCAAATGGCCCGCTGCATGCTCACTTGCTTGAGTAGTGACAGCTGAATTTTCACCATTCGGCAGAGGGATAACTTCTGGTTCTCCACCTTGTTGGACCCTCTCTGCCAGTCCAAAATGGGGGCCTTTTTTACATCCAAACTGAACTACTATAGAGACATCCTATGTAGTGTTGAGTGATCATGCTCGGCCGAACACCAGTTCGGCTCGAGCATCGCGATGCTCAGCACATTGCTGTGTTTGGCCGAATACTGCGTGTGATTGAGCACGGTGCTCGAGTCTACTCACTGCACGTGTGTTGGCTGCTACGTTGCTACATGTTGGCTGAGGAAGAGTTGTGGTCACCATCACCACCAGAAGCAGCCTTGTCATCGTCGATTGCTGGACCTGCGGGAACGCAGAGAGAGGAGTCTGAAGAAGAGGAGTCAGAGGAGGAAGGTGGCTTTGAGGAGGTGGAAGACCAACAACAGCAGGCGTCCCAGGGGGCTTTTTGTCACCTTTTAGGGACCCTTGGTGTTGTACGTGGCTGGGTGGAGGAAGAGACCTTCAATGACGTCAGTGAGGACAAGGAACGGGACATGGCTAGCTTGGTATCCAACCTAATGGGGAGTTTGCAATGCGTTAAATGGGGAGTTTGGTCTGTCAGAGTTTGGTCTGTCACTGTGAAACATGCGTAACCCTTACACTACCTGATCGATACAACATACCTGATGTTTTAAAGCACGTTATTCCAAACAATTTAGGAATGTTAGGTGATTTATGCCCTTTATGGATTAAAACCTGACTCTGCGTCAACTACGTAATTTTCCATGGGAGTTTTTCCATGGATCCCCCTCCGGCATGCCACAGTCCAGGTGTTAGTCCCCTTGAAACAACTTTTCCATCACTATTGTGGCCAGAAAGAGTCCCTGTGGGTTTTAAAATTCGCCTGCCTATTGAAGTCTATGGCGGTTCGCCCAGTTTGCCAGTTCGCGAACGGAAAATTTTATGTTCGCGACATCTCTACTGTACGTGTGACATATTTGCAAGCATATATACCATTTAATATGATGAAGGCGAGCAGTAAGGGACGGGGAAGTGGCCGTGCTGCTAAAGGAGCACGCAGAGGCCGTGGTCCTGGGCGAGGTAAAACTGTGCCTGCTGGCAGAGCACAAGTTAGACACTCATCCACGATACCTAGCTTTATGTCCCAGTTTGCAGGGTGGTGAAGGACACCACTCTTGAAGTCACACCAGTGCGACCAGGTGGTCGGTTCAATTGCAGCAGATAATGCTTCCAGTCGGTTAAGCACCACCCTGTCTTCCACAAAGTCCAGTCTCAGTAGCCAGGAGTCTGGTCAACAGAATCCTCGCTCTGATCCTCCTTCCTCCCACCATGGAGAGTCTTGGAAAACAAGTGATTCCACACTCAGATATTCCGAGGAATTCATTAGTTGATTTGGGCCTCTCGCCAAGCCCGCTTGAAGAAGGACATGATGAGATATTGTGCCCCGATTCCCAATCTCTTGAGCATCCACAGTCAGAAGAAGATGGCGGTGGGGAACGGCAATTAGTGTTTCATGAGGTGGATGATGATGATGATAAGATACAGTTACCAATAAGTCAACGGCAATTAGTGTGTCAAGAGTTTGATGATGAGGATCAGTTGTCAATAAGTGAGGTTGTTGTTAGGTCAGCAAGTCAGGAGGATGACCAGAGTGAGGAAGTGGAAGAGGAGATAATGGATGATGAAATCACTGACCCAACCTGGGAAAGTGGCAAGCCGAGAGAGGACAGCAGTACAGAGGGGGAGGGATCCACAGCACCGCAACAGGCTGAAAGAGGCAGTGGGGTGGCAAAAGGGAGAAGGCGGGCCACATCTAACAGGCCCGCAACTGTTCCCCGGAGCACCCCTTTGCAGCAATCTCCCTTGCCAAGGGGTAGGTGTTCCGCAGTCCGGCGCTTTTTTGATGAAAGTGCGGATGATAAAAGAATTGTCATTTGCAACCTGTGCCATACCAAAATGAGCAGGAGCGTGAACACTAGCAACCACCAGCATGATCAGCCACATGGCATCAAAGCACCCTAATAGGTGGGCCGAATGCCTGGGTCCACAATCAGTGTCTGCGGGTCACACCACTGCCTCCTTTTCTCCTGTGTTAGGTGCTGGCCAATCCCCTCTCCAAGACGAAGGCCCAGATGCCCCCCGCCCTGCACCTGGACTTTAGCAAGCACCATCAGCTAGCACATCCACTCTGGCACACATGGCTGACTTTATGTTATGCTGCCTTTCCTGTGATCCTCGTGTTATACGCATTTTGGCCAACACCGATTACTGGATGTTCACCCTTCTCGACCCCCGCTATAGAGAGAACTTCTCATATCTCATTCCTGTGGTGGAGAGGACTAGCAAAATGGTGCAATATCAGAAGGTCCTTGTGGAGAAATTGCTCAAAAAATTTCCAGCTGACAACCAAGGAAGGGAGAAGAAGGGAACACACAGCAGTTCCAACAGAGGCAGGAAAACACTCTCCAAGGCCTGGGACAGTTTCATGACACCCCTCCAGCACCCTCACCCTGATGCGCGCCCTAATGTCACAAGGAGGGAACAATTTTGGAAGATGGTGAAGGAGTTTGAAGATCCGCTGAACTACTGGGCTGCCAAACTGGATTTGTGGCTGTAACTGGCCAAGTTTGCCCTGGAAAAGCTGTCTTGCCTGGCCAGTAGTGTGGCATCAGAGCGGGTGTTTAGAGTTTCGGGTCCATAGTTACCCCAAAGAGAACTCGCCTGTTCACCCAAAATGTGAAGAGACTGACCTTTGTCAAAATGAATCAGGTGTAGATCGGACAGGATTTCCACTCAATAATGCCTGTTGCATCAGATTAGATCATCCATGCTGCCTCACCCAAACCTTGACAAAAGAGATCGGTTTCTTCTGGCTACCTGCCTCAGTGACTATTCTGATTCTGCCACCCGCCTGATGCCACACATCTTATGCCAAGTGCTCCTTTTTACACTCACCATCGTCAGAGGGTACTGTTATTGCTACCTCCTCCCCACTCTGTCACCGGGTCACTCTGTGGTCTCCTGAGGCTGCTGCCACCTTACCACTTAGGTCTCCTCATGCTGCTGTTGCCACCTCCACACTATGTCATTGTGCCACTCTGTGGTGTCCTAATGCTGCTGCCAACCCACAACTCTGTCTCTGGCCCACTTTGTGGTCTCCTCATGCTGCTGCTGCCACCTCCACACTTTGAAAGTGTGCCACTCTGTGGCATCCTCATGCTACTGCCACCTCCACACTATGTCACATTGCCACTCTGTGGTCTTGCTGTTGCCAAATCACAACTCTGTGTCTGGGACACTCTGTGGTCTCCTCGTGCTGCTGCTGCCACCTCCACACTAGGTCACCTTTCCAGTCTGTGGCCTCCTCATGCTGCTGCCACTTCACCACTCTGTGGTCTCCTCACGCTGCTGACAAATCACCACTCTGTGGTCTCCTCATGCTGCTGCCATCTCCACACTATGTCACCTTGCCAGTCTGTGGCCTCCTCATGCTGCTGACTCAACAATATGTCACTGGGAAACTCTGTGGCTTCCTCATGATACTGCCACCTCAACACTATGTAAATGGTCCACTCTGTGGTCTTCTCTTGCTTCTGCTGCTGCTGCCGCCAACTCCCCACTATGTCACTGGGCCACTCTGTTGTTTTCCTCATGCTGCTGCTACCTCAACACTATGTCATTTGGCCACTCTGTGGACTTCTCAAGTTGTTCTCCCACCCTCCCCACTCCAAGACTGGGCCACTGTTTTGCCGTTTTGGCCTGGTTGACATAATCATTTATTTGACTCTTCTTCTGATCTGTCAGATGGAAGGAAAAATTGGACGCACAATGGATCTTGTCTGTGTAGCAGCTGTGAGGACTGTATGGTCCCATCAGAATTGGCTTATGATTTGATAGCCAAAAGCAGGAGTGGGTACAAAACACAGGACATGCAAATATTCCATTTACGTGTCATCTCTGTTTTGGATCCACTCCTGTTTTTTTTGGGGGTTTTAGCAATACTGATGAATTACTGACCAAATGCTGACCAACTGAAGGTGGATGCTCAACAGACAGGATCCGTTTTTTTGGGGGGTTATTGTTCTGACGGATCAGAAGAAGGGCAAAATAATCAGTGACGTCAACACAAATTTACTCCTGACACCCTCTCCACTCTGTAAGGAGGGCTCTACTTGTGTAATTGTTTCATAGAACAGGTTTTGTAGACATCTATGTGGAATCAGCTGATAACGGTTTAAAAAGAGTGCGCTTTTTCATGCTACAGTAGAATCTTGGGCCTCTACACCGTTCTTTATATGGCGCTAGTATCGTCCTGTAAGGCTGAGTTCACACTTGAGTAATTTGGTCAGTTTTGGCCCCTGTAACTGCCAAAATAAGTGAAGTGTGCAGTGATTCTAAGAGTGACGCCTGTCATGTGCGTGTCATACTAACTCACAGTATTATTTCACTACCATAGCAGATTCCCTATGTGCGTTACTGCAAGGCACAGTGTTCTACACCACTATACAGGCAGCCAGGAAATAGCTGTTTTTAACACGATTCGCTGTAAATAAATACGGATCAAATCAAATCTTTTCAGAAAATTCGGCGAATCAGTTGAATCAAATTTTTGAGAAATTCGCTCATCTCTAATAATAACCTATGTGTATACTTTTCAATAAAGTTTAAAAAAAGGGAATACCGACACATACCACTCAAACGTATGTTAAAAGGACCCCTGCTGATTAGAGGCAGGGGTCTGGCTGTCACTGATAGCCGTACCCCTGCTGTATGCTCCGGCATCAGTGAAAATACAGATGCTGGCGCATTAACCCTTGCACGGCCACGGTCAGCGCTGACCGAGGCACGTGCGGTATCCTCACGGGTGCCGGTGTCCATGGGGTCCCCGCACTGCTGTGACGGGGACCCCATGGCAGGGAAGGCAGCCCGATGCCTTCCATAGGCATCGTGGCTGCCTTCCGGGACAGCCTGTGAGATCCAGCCCCCTGGATCTCACGGGCAAGCAGGCTGTAAGTGTATTACAGTGGTAATACACTTATAGCCAATTCATTACAATACAGAAGTATTGTAATGCATTGTAAAGGGGATCAGAACCCCAAAAGTTGGTCCTAGACAAAAAAAAATAAAGTAAAAATAAAGTAAAAAAATAAAAAAGTTTTCAAAAAACATTTTACGTTTCAAAATAAAGTAAAAAAATAAATAAAATAGGTTTAAAAAAGAAAAGAAGATTTATTAGGTATCACCATGTCCTTATCGACCGGCTCTATAAAAATATCACAGGACCTAACCCCTCAGATGAACACCGCCAAAAAAATAACACCGTCTTAAAAAAACATTTTTTTTATCACCTTACATCACTAAAAGTGCAACACCAAGCGATCAAAAAGGCATATGCCCCCAAAATAGGACCAATCTAACTGTCACCTCATCCCGCAAAAAATGAGCCCCTACATAAGATAATCGCCCAAAAAAGAAAAAAACATATGGGTCTCAGACTATGGAGACACTAAAACATGATTTTTTTTGTTTCAAAAATGCTTTTATTGTGTTAAACGTAAAAAAAAATAAAGAAAATATGACATATTAGGTATCGCCGCATCCGTTACAACATGCTCCATAAAAATATCACATGAAATAACACCTCGAGTGAACACTATAAAAAAAAAAGAAAACGGTGTAAAAAAAATCTATTTTTTGTCACCTTACATCACACAAAGTGTAATACCAAGCGATCAAAAAGTGATATGCACCCCAAAATAGTGCCAATAAAACTGTCATCTCATCCTGCAAAAATGATATTCTACCTAAGACAATCGCCCCAAAACTGAAAAAACCTATGACTCTCTGACTATGGAGACACTAAAACATGATTTTATTTTATTTTTTAAATTATATCATTGTGTAAAACTTACATAAATAAAAAAAAGTATACATATTAGGTATTTCCACGTCCGTAACGACCTGCTCAATAAAAGTGTCACATGACCTAACCCATCAGATGAACACCGTAAAAAAAACAAAAAACGGTCACCTTACATAACAAAAAGTATGCAATAGCAAGCGATCAAAAAGTCATACGCACCCCAAAATAGTATTAATCCATCATCTCTACCTAAGAAAATAAAAAAAAACTATGGCTCTCAGAATATGGAGACAATGAAACATTATTTATTTTATTCAAAAATGCTGTTATTGTGTAAAACATAAATAAATAAAAAAGTATATATATTTGGTATCGCCGTGTCCGCAAGAACCTGCTGTATTAAAATATCACATGAACTAACCCCTCAGGTGAACACCGTAAAAAATTAAAATAAAACTGTGTAAAAAAGCAATTTTTGGTTACTTTACATCACAAAAAGTGCAATAGCAAGCGATCAAAAAGTCTTATGCACCATTAAATAGTACCAATCAAACTGTCATCTCATCACGCAAAAAATGAGCCCCTACATAAGACAGTCGCCCAAAAATAAAAAATAAATATGAAATATGACTTTCAGAATATGGAGACACAAAAAAATCTTTTTTTTTTTAAATGCTTTATTATGTAAAACTGAAACAAACAACCAAAAAAAGTAGTCATATTTGGTATTGTCGCATCCGTAAAAACGTGCTCTATAAAAATAGCACATGATATAACCTGTCAGATGAACATTGTAAATAATAAAAAATAAAAATTGTGCCAAAAAAGCAATTTTTTGTTACCTTGCCTCACAAAAAGTGTAATATAGAGCAAACTACAGAATCAGGGCGATAAATATTGCGTTTTGTTTAGCTCTTAAAGGGAACCTGTCACCAGTTTTATGGTGTCCTAACTAAGGGCAACATAAATAAGTGACTGATTCTCTTGGCAAAATGCTGGGTCACTTTCTTTAATTGACCCAGTCAATCTGCCAACATCTTGTATTGAAAAGCTCCAGCTGATAATGATGAGTCATGAATATTTATGAGCTCCTGACACTCCCCGCCTACCTGCTGCTGAGTGACAGTTATTTTCCATATGAATCAGCAGCAGGTGGGCAGGGGAGTGGCAATAGCCCTGAATTAAAAATACGCTGGACTCAATGATATCATACTGGACTCAAGTCAGCTCATTAGCATGTGGCATCTTTGTGTGTATATTATGAGGTAACCATCTGTCACACCAGTAAGTGAATACATCTAAGGCACTTTTTAGTAGTTAATGATTGTATATAATTAGTTAGATTATGATCAAATATCCACATGACAGGTTCCCTTTACCCCTTGCTTTGTTAGTTGAAAAAAGTTGATTAAAATGTAAAATCTGCCAAAAAAGTTAAATTCTGATATTCCATCTACATTTTCCATTCATTCTTGTAGAACACCTAAAGGGTTAACAAAGTTTGTAAAATCAGTTTTGAATACCTTGAGTGGTGTATTTTACAAAATGATGTCACTTTTTTGGAGTTTCTACTGTAGGGGTGCATCAGGGCGTCTTCAAATGTGACATGGCAGCTTAAAATTATCCCATTGAAATCTGCTTTCCAAAAACCATATGGTGTTCCTTTCCTTCTGCGCAATGCCGTCTGCATGTACAGCAGTTTATGACCATATATGGGGTGTTTCTGTAATCTACAGAATCAGGGCAATAACTATTGAGTTTTCTTTGGCTGTTAACCCCTGCTTTGTTAGTGGAAAAAAAATATTAAAATGGAAAATCTGCCAAAAAAGGGATATTTTCAAATTTCATCTCCATTTTCCATTAATTCTTGTGGAACACCTAAAGGGATAACAAAGTTTGTATAATCAGTTTTGAATACCTTGAGGAGTGTAGTTTCTAAAACGGGGTCATTTTTGGGTCATTTCTATTATGTAAGCCGCACAAAGTGACTTCAGATTTGAACTGGTCCTTAAAAAGTGGGTTTTGGAAATTTGCTTCTAAACTTCTAAGCCTTCTAACATCCCCAAAAAATAAAATGGCATTCACAAAATTATCCAAACACGAAGTAGACATATGGGGAATGTAAAGTAGTAACTATTTTTGGAGTTATTACTATATTATATAAAATTAGAAAAATCGAAATTTGGAAATTTACTAATTTTTTTAAAATTTGGGTAAATTTGTTATTTTTTTATAAATAAAAAATTTTGATTCAATTTTACCACTGTCATGAAGTACAATATCTGACGAGAAAACAATCTCAGAATGCCCTGGAAAAGTAAAAGTGTTTTAAAGTTATTACCACATAAAGTGACATGTCAGATTTGCAAAAATCGGCCTGGGATTTAAAGTGAAAAGAGGCTTGGTAGTGAAGGGGTTAAAAAAATTTATAAATTCCATTGTTTTGTTTTTGTTTGTTTTTAGCATCCCAATCTCTGCAGTGTCCTCAGTATACACCCACATTAGAAAAATCGAAATTTGGAAATTTACTAATTTTTTTAAAATTTGGGTAAATTTGTTATTTTTTTATAAATAAAAAATTTTGATTCAATTTTACCACTGTCATGAAGTACAATATCTGACGAGAAAACAATCTCAGAATGCCCTGGAAAAGTAAAAGTGTTTTAAAGTTATTACCACATAAAGTGACATGTCAGATTTGCAAAAATCGGCCTGGGATTTAAAGTGAAAAGAGGCTTGGTAGTGAAGGGGTTAAAAAAATTTATAAATTCCATTGTTTTGTTTTTGTTTGTTTTTAGCATCCCAATCTCTGCAGTGTCCTCAGTATACACCCACAGTGTCTCCAGTATCTATAATGTCCTCTCTCTTGTGCCCCAGTGTCTGTAATGCCAGCCATAGTAGCCCCAGTGTATTTAAGGGCCACACAGTGCTCCCATATAAAAAATTCCCCCTCCCACAGTACGCCCTGTATATAAAATACTCCCCAATAGTGTCACACTGTATATAAAATGCTCCCAATAGTGCCCCACATATATAAAATACCCCCAATAGCGCACCACAGTATAAAAAAGCCCCAAATAGTGCCCCCTGTATAAATAAATCCTCCACAGCTCACTTCATCCACTTAAACACGCTGCACTAGAGGGAAGTGGAAGGACCTGACACTCCCAGAGTTATTATCATTTTTAACCCCTGAAAGGCACGTTTTTAAGACACATGCACTACTTTCTATGCAACCGTTAAAAACTGGCCCATTGATTTTAATAGGGTCTGTCTAGCCATGAACACGGACAAAAATACATGTCCAATTTTTTGACCGCTGCTATTAACTGGTTGTTAAAAGAAACGGCCATGTAAATAGCTCCATATACTTTGATTGGTTCTAAAACTTTTACTAAAACAGTTGTAAGACAGCAGTTTTTAACTGCCGTGTGAATGTAGCCTAAGGATTGGCCAATCCTGGACAATTACTTTATAGGGGTTCATCTACAGTGCATACATTGCCATATCACATATACACACATGCCCCCATAGTTCTACTGATTTTTACACATAATATGTAGCTCTTAGCCCTTTTCAAGCTGTGATACAAAACAAAATGTTATTAGTCTACAGTTTGATGTTACTGCCCATAGTGAAAGGGACATCAGATAACACAGATTTTAATAACCAGTTAGAGAGATATGTGTGTATGGATATTACAAATGAAAGTCAACTCATAATGTGAGGTATGTGTTAACATAAGAAATAGCATTTTTTATTTTAATAAAACAGAATAAGCAGACAATTTATTCAAATAAACAATTTAGAGCTCGTTTACACCAGCGCTATTATTTACCATTCTTCTGCTGTGTTATAGGAGCAGATGTATGGAAACAATGGAAGTGTCGGATTCAGCACATAACTGACATGAATGGAACCTAACAGATCCTGTTGATTATAATGGGATCCGTTCAGTTTCTGTTCTGGAGAACATTCTTTTAGAGGAGTAAAAAGTCCTGCATACAGGACTTTTCTGCTCACTATTTTTGGCAATTTCTGTGACGGAGGCTTTGAACAGAGCCTCCAACGCAAATGTGAACATACCCTTACACATCTCAAATAATGGCACCTATGTATGTTTTTTTCTAGAAATAAGGCGGTTCGCTATTCCACCCATAAAAAGAAAAAAGTGCTGTCCAGTGTCCAGTCATAATGACAACTTAAAAGAGTATTTCGGTAAGAAGTTATCCCCTATCCACAGGTCCCCCACTGATCACAAAAACAGAGGTCCCATTATACCCCCAAAATAAAATGTATTAATTGAGTGGTTGTATACCTACTGCTGCTCCAATAATTCCCTGGTCTGCCAGAGATCAATGAGTACAGAACTTGGCTCTCTCCATCATTCCCATAGAAATGGAGTAGAAGGGCACTCATTAGACTGCTGGAACCCCCTAATAGTTATCTCATATCCTGTGGGTAAGGGATATCTTTTTCTTATTGAAATATCCCTTTAACCTTTCTAATGTGATACAAAACTGAAATAATGATGTCCTTGTCGCCAAATCTGCAAGAAATGGCATGCACCTTAAAAGCTTCATTCTAAAATTTCAAATCTTGTTTCATTTACAGTACATAAAAATTAAATAAATAAATATAATACAATTGTAAGGCTTTGTTTACTTGTACCTGATTTCTTGCAGAAATGTCAGTCCTATTCATGCGGCTTGCATAAATCCTTTACATGTAGCAGAAGCAACGCTATTCAGATGCATTCAATAGATTTCCAGTTGAATATTTTCTGTAGCAAATCTGCAGAGTGTGACTATACTCCTTTGTTCTGGGCTGTAATGGCTATGTCAGGTGACTAAAAGACAATAATAAAATTTCATTAACTATATCAACTACATTAGAGTATGAATAACCAAGAAAAATAGCAGTTTTGTAAAACAAAAATAAATTTTTCTTAATGATGTTGTGAATGTGACTCCAACTGTTTTGTATATAATGGTCCACATTTATAAATAAACTGTGGCAAAATTTGGCACAAATTGACCCAATTTCTAGTCCTTTAGAAAACATTTGCACTTACCTCAATGAGGCTTACCAGAAAAGGACTGTGTGCTTAGCCTAATAATACCGGAAAGAAAACCGCTGATGTGAACATGTTAGATTTCTGGAAAACCTGATAAAATTTGAAAATAGATAAAATAAGGACATTTTGTATTTGGTTCATATTATGGAGCTATTCTGTCTTCATCTTCATCATTTTGTCAATAATATTCGAAAGAAACTCATAAAAACACAATGTACAACCATTTTATAGTCGAGTCAGGAGCCATTAAATATCATTTTTTTCTAACAATTTATTGCCATGTTTTCTAATGTAATAACACAAGTAACAAATTACATAAAAAGAATTGTCTTTTCTTTCTTCATTCTATTTTAAATAGAGATATAAGGATGCTTTTAGTAAAAGTGAAGTTCTGCCTTTGATTAACAATTACTTTAGTGTGCATATGTAAAATATGCATGTGTATAATGTATCTGCTTTACCATTTTACATCAATTTAATAAATTAATGTTGAGCTCCAATTGGTTATCAGTATCAAAGCCAGTTATTAGGTTTTTCTAAATCTCCCAATGGTTCCTTAACATATGAAGTCCATATTAAAAGGATCTGATACGACAAAATGAAATGCAATCTGCCAACATCATGTTATAGAGCAGGAAGAGCTGAGTAGATTGATATATAGTCTTGTGGGAATAGATTGAGTTAAACTTGTAATTTATACATTTAAGCTTCTGCTTCGACTTCATTATTCACTTGGGAGGTGTTATCCGTGACTGATAGTATTCTCTGTGTAAGTGTGTATACACATATAGCTGTCAGTCACTGATAGTTGTACATGAGGGAGGTGATATCAGTGATTGATAGAATTCTCTTTGTAATTGTGTACACATAGATAACTGTCAGTCACTGATAGCTGTACATAGGGAGATGATATCAGTGACTGATAGCATTCTCTGTGCAAGTGTGTATACAGACATAGCTGTCAGTCACTGATAGTTGTACATGGGTGAGGTGTTAACAGTGATTCATAGTATTATCTGTGTAAGTGTGTATACATAAATATATGTCAGTCACTGATAGCTGTATATAAAGGTAGGTGTTATCAGTGATTAATAGCGTTCTCGAGGGGCATGGCCTGCTTGCTGATGGCGCCGGTCGCATAGCGCATCTGCTCCGGACTAAAACATCTATAAAGCGGCTCACAGCAGCTACTCCGGCATCCTACTAACACCAGATACAACCTTATAAAGAGCTCCAGACATGGGGAAGGTTAGGAGACGTCCTGCTCCGGCAAAGCTGACCGAATTCTTCGGTAAAACAACGCCAGCAGAGTCCGGCCTAAGGGGGACTCCACCTCCGCCCTCCACGCTTACCTCTCCGGCGGGAACGCCATCGATACCTACGCACAGCCCAGCTGTTAGGAGCGGGCCTGAGCGGGAATCCCTTGAACACACTCAGCTCACAGCAGATGTTATGCGTTCCATGCTGGATACACTGCGATCTTCTATGAAGGAGGACATGCTGGGGCTTCTGAAAGATCTCAGAAAAGACATCCAAAGCATCGGTGGCCGCACGTCGCACCTGGAGGCTAAAATGGCTGAATTTGCTACCTCCCACAATACCCTCATCGATGCCCATGAAGCTATGGAGGATGATGTCGCTAAACTAACAGCTAAGTTACAAGACTTGGAGGACAGACACAGGCGGAATAATGTAAGAATCCGTGGGGTCCCAGAGTCTGTTGAAGCGCATGAGTTGGAACATTTCCTGCAGCAACTTCTTAAAGTGGCACTGCCTGAGTCCACAGAAAGGGACTTGATCATAGATCGTATCCACAGAGTGCCCAAGCCTAAAGGTCTGGACCCATCTCTTCCACGTGATGTTATTGCCAGGATCCACTTCTACACCATTAAAGAGGCGTTTCTGAGGGTTTTGAGGCAGTATCCGTCCCTATCGGAGGACTTTGCAGGTATTGCGGTATACTCGGATCTTTCCGCAGCCACGCTTACAAAGCGCAAAGAATTTGCCCCGATCACCGCTGTACTGAGACAGCAACAAATAAAATATCGCTGGGGTTTCCCAGTGAAGCTGCTGGTCACGTATAATGGAGGCCTGCAAGTCTTCAACTCACCTCAAGTGGCGACTCGTCATCTAACCGACTGGGGCCTCATCAGTGGGGACTCTCTTCGGGCAAAGGAAGCTGCGCCACGTCCAGACAAGATTCCACCGGATTGGGACGTTGCCTGATATGTGAGTTTGCATCAGCAGGGAGTAGCCGGATGACTGTTCATATCTGTTGATGTTGGTCCGAAGCGGGGAGCTTTAGTTCTCTGCCCCGACTGAACTTGTTTTTTCTGGTCTCTCGACCATTCATTTTTGGTCAGGCCTGACACGCCTTGATGACCACACTGTATTCACTTTACTTTTCCTTATACATGTGTTTTACTTTATTTTCTTTTTGTTTGGTTCCTATACTCATATTGTATGTAACATATGCTTTTTGGGTCTCGATGTTGGCGGGATTGGATAGAGAGGTGTGGCGTGGCGTATTGCAGGGAGCTCCTATGTATAAGCAATGGGGTTAAAAATTTTATCTTTGAATGTGCGGGGGGCTAAATTCTCCATATAGACGCACGCAGCTAAGGTCAGAAGCCCTTAAAGCTAATTGTGACGTGCTTTTTGTTCAAGAATCGCATCTATTGGAAAAAGATGCATTCAGATGTAAACATAGGAGCTTCCCTGTAGTGCACCATTCCCACACAAGAAGAAAAAGGAAAGCAGGGGTTTTCATTGGTGTAAAGTCTACGGTTGCCTTTTCCCTACAGAAATGTATAACTGACTCAGCTGGGAGATATGTTATTTTACTGTGTCCCCAATGTCAGACAGGTGGCCTTCTGTTGGAGGCTGTTTAACAAAGTAGAGAAAACAGCGGTGGGGGAGATAGTAATCGGAGGAGACTTCAATATGCCAATCAACTCAGCATTGGATTGTAAGTCCACACATATGAGCCGTCGAGTACACCTACAGGCGACTTTATTTGAGTCTGCCTTTCACGATATCTGGCGATATCAGCACAGTGAGGAGCGAGATTACACGTTTATATCTACTGCGCACTTATCTCAGTCTCATATCGATTATATTCTAGTTTCCAAAGGCCTTCTGCATAGGGTCGCAAGGTCTGACATTGGGGGAGCGGCATGGTCGGATCATGCCCCAGTTAGCATTGTAATTGAAGATGGTCTCCCCAATCTCCCACGCCCACAATGGAGGTTGAACACTTACCTACTGAAATGCCCTGAAAGAGTTAAGCAGATCACAGATACTTTACAAGAATTTCTGGCGTTTAATGATCTCCCTGACACCAGTGTACACACTCTTTGGCTTACCCATAAAGCATATATGAGAGGGGTTCTGATAAAAATAGCGGCAAGAATGAACAAAAGTAGAAATAGGGCTATTCAGGATGCTCTAACTCGGCTGCAAGATGCAGAGAAAAACCACAAGTTAAATAACAACTCCTCTACATTAGCTCTCCTACAGGAATGTAGAGCTGCGCTTAGGACTATTCTTTTATACCGTCAAGAACTAGGTCTAAAGCGAATGCAGACAAACTTTTACCACACTGGGGACAGGGCGGGTGCATTATTGGAGCGCAGATTAAAATGTAGAGCAGCTGTAGCTAGGATAACTAGTTTGAAGTACGACAGTAAAGTGTTTACACACCCTCAGGAAATAGCCGATGCCTTTGCGGCGTATTATTCCTCTCTATACAACTTGCGATCAGATAGTAATACGGTTCAGCCATCCGTAGAAGCAATTTCGGCATATCTAGACTCTCTTCAGCTTCCCAGGGTTTCTGCGGATGACTTGAGTATTGTAAATAGGCCAATTACTTCCGAGGAAATTTCCACTACCATTAAAACTACCCCATCTAATAAGGCCCCAGGACCCGACGGATTCCCAGCAGAATATTATAAAACATTCCACTCTACACTAATCCCTCCCTTAGTTAAGCTGTATAATACTTTTTTTTACTTCTCGGGTCATTCCATCAGAAATGTTGCAGGCCACCGTAGTCACTCTACCCAAACCGGGGAAACCCCCTGATGCCCCTGAGAACTTTAGGCCAATTTCCCTGTTGAATGCTGACCTCAAGCTGTTTGCTAAGATACTGGCGGCATGCCTCAACAAAGTGCTACCTGCCCTAATAAACCCTGACCAAGTGGGCTTTGTGCCAGGCAGACAATGTAGAGATGGCGCTAGGAAAATGTTAAACTTAATCCAGGTTGCAGAATGGTCCAGAGCCCCTACGATCTTTGTCTCCCTAGACGCTGAAAAAGCGTTCGATAGAGTGCACTGGGGGTTTCTGGACCAGACTCTTAGGAAATTTGGGTTCAACGGGCATATCTTACAGGCTATCTTAGGATTGTACTCAGCGCCCAAGGCAAACGTTTTAGCTTCGGGCTTTTTGTCTGCTCCTTTCTCGATTACCAATGGGACTAGACAGGGGTGCCCATTATAACCTCTGATATTCGCACTGGTAATGGAGCCATTGGCGGAAAAAATAAGGAACTGCACGCAGATATCTGGAATCACAGTAGGGTAATGTTCGCATTGCATTGGTTTATACGCTGATGATGTTATTTTGACACTCTCTAATCCCTTAGCATCCCTTCAGGCTGTAACTGAAATACTAAACCAGTATTCCTCATTATCCTATTATAAATTGAATGTTGGCAAAACTAACGTACTCCCTATTAATGTACCAGAGAGCTTATATCAGGAATTAAGTGAAAGATATCCCTTCACCTGGGCCATCGAATCGATACGTTATTTGGGTGTGGAGCTTACTAGCTCATTGCCTACTCTGCTTTCACTAAATCTTAAAAAACTGAGGACTGAATTACAAACTGACTACTCCAAGTACAGTAAAGCAATGCTTCCGTGGATTGCAAAAATAAACGTGGTTAAGATGCTAATTCTTCCCAAAATTCTATACATATTCAGGTGCATACCTCTGAAAATACCAAGAACGTACATCAAACAACTGCAAGGTGACATGCTTAGCTTCGTATGGGGAAACTCCCCCCCCAGGATTAAGAAAAATGTGTTGTATCCCTCTATTAGTAAGAGTGGGCTGGGGGTCCCAGATCTATACAATTACTATTTAGCCAATCTAATGGACCAAACTATGGAGTTGTGGTCACCTTCATCACCTCACAAATAGCTCAGCATATCAGCATAGAGGAGGTTTATGTTAGGAGACGGTCCCTTAAGTCACTGCTAGCTGCCTATTTGTTAAAGCCTACCACATTTCCTGTGCCACTAAGCACAATGCAAGCCTCCATGTTCGCATGGGCGCAATTATTCAAAACCAGGACACTTTTACCCCTGGAAAAGAAACATATCCCTATCTCAGCTATAGAGTATCATATCCCTGCACTCCATATCACAGGTTGGCTGAACTGCGGGATTGATACACTTGGGAGCCTATTTGACCAGTCCACTCTACGATCCTTTGAGGTACTGCATTCCACCTATAACTTACCCAACTCGATTTTCTATCAATACTTACAGATCCGTCATTTTCTCTCACCTCTCAACTTAGATGCCATAGCGGATATGAGTGACCCAATTGGCAAGCTACTAAGAGCAGACAATCGTTCCCATTCCAGCCTCTCTTTTTGGTATTCACATCGGATGTCAATAGGCAAAGATAGCAAAAAGTCCTTTATGTACAGGTGGGAGGCAGAAATGGGAAAGGAATTCTCTCTGAGTAAATGGACGGATGCCATGTACTGGTCCATGAAAAGCTCTAAATGCATAAAACATGCAGAGCAAAACAGGAAAACCCAATTAAGGTGGTACCTAACGCCGGATAGACTGGCTCATGTCATTCCTAACTATTCTCCATTGTGTTGGAGAGGATGTGGTCAGATAGGCTCCCCGTATCATATGTGGTGGGAGTGTCCTGTCTTAACCCATTTCTGGGCCTCAGTCTCGAAGGCTCTGGAAGAAATAACTGGGATTACGGGAATAATGACCCCAGAGCTAGCAATACTCAGTATAGGATTGGTGGATATTCCATGTGACAGCAGAGGCACGGTAGCACATATCCTCTTTGCATCAAAGAAAGTGATTGCACGTCAATGGAAAAGTCTACAGTCTCCTCTACTTAGTGAAGTGTTCAAACTAGTAAATCATCATATGCAATGCGAATTTACCTTCGCCTCCTCGCTGAAAGCTAGAATTGCAGTGCACAATTCTTGGCTGCAATGGTTGTCCAGCCCATATGCAGTAGCACTTTCAAGATTCCTGATCTAGTCCTTCTGCGCAAATATAATGGCAATATGTGCAGTATGGTATGGCTGTAAATAATGAGAGACATTTGCTCGCCATGTAATACTTACAGCATATGTACTAACCTCAACTTATTGACCCTCTTATTTTTCTGTATGGAGCCTTTATGATTTATTATTCATTTCCTTTTCTTTATGTAAATTTTGTCTATTTTGTTTACCTGACTTGAAGTAAAACTTTCAATAAAAACGTATTGATGAAAAAAAAAAATATAGCGTTCTCTGTGTAAGTGTGTATACAGAGATAGCTGTCACTGATAGATGTACACAGAGGAAGTGTTATATCAGTAATTTATAACATTCTCTGTGTATGTATACATAGAAAGCTGTCAGTCACTGAAAGTTGTACATGGAGGAGGTGTTATCAGTGATTGATAGCATTCTCTATGTAAGTGTGTATGTATATAGATAGCTGTCAGTCACTGATAGCTATACATGGGGGAAGTTTTTTCAGTGATTGATAGTATTCTCTGTGTAAGTGTGTATATAGATATAGCTGTCAATCACTGATAACACCTGTTCCGTGAACAATAAAATCAGAAATAGCAGAGATATAAATGCATAAATTACACATTTTACTGAATCATTTCCCAAAAATATATATATCAATCTGCTCAGCTTCTCCTGCTCAATAATATGCTACCTGCAGATTGCACTGCATTTTGTGGGGACAGGTTTACCTCACCAGACATTAACCTTGATTTCCTCGAGAAGGTCCCAGGCTGCCCTAAATAGTAAAGAGCCTCACTCCACAGAGCACACAGTGGTGGTGATCATATTAAAAGGATTTTCCGAGATATTTATACTGATGATGACTAAAGTTGGATGTTCGGGTTCGACGGGTTCGGCCGAACTTCACAAAAAAGTTCGAGTTTGGGACCCGAACTTGACCCCGAACCTGAACTCCATTGAAGTCAATGGGGACCCAAACTTTTGAGCACTAAAATGGCTGTAAAAA
Source organism: Bufo bufo (assembly GCF_905171765.1). NCBI lineage: Eukaryota > Metazoa > Chordata > Amphibia > Anura > Bufonidae > Bufo > Bufo bufo. Next base: position 558,545,799 of record NC_053390.1, on the reverse strand, counting down.
TGTCATGGAAAGGGCTAGAGGGCTGCAAATGGCATCAGAATGTGGTTAAGAGCATGGCAAGTGGATAGGGAAATTACTTTAAATAACATAAAATACGTAAAATTTAAAAATAATAATCTTGATCTAGGAGGACGAGGTCTATATGGAGTAGGAGGTTGAGGAGGCGGTGAATGAGGCGGTGAATGTGGCGGTGTATATGGAAGCGGCGGTGGATGAGGAGGAGGTAGCCTACACTGCTTTTTAGTTTTACATTTATTTTTATTTTATTAAATTAGGGTACACCCCAAAACATTGGGAAATATAACCTGTGATAACCCCCTCGTGCTAAACACACATTCAGACAATACACTGGCTGCAGGGAAGGCCAGCACCTCCAAGGCATAAAGGGCAAGCTCAGGCCATGTGCCCAATTTGGAGACCCAGAAGTTGCAGTGGGCAGAACCATCAGTCAGTTCGTGTAGGCGTGTGCAAACATACTGCCCCACCATGTCGCACATCACTGTGATGTTCACGATCCAAATGGATATCTGCTCTATCAACTTTTGATATTCTTTCCTACCATGTTGATCACGGTTAGCGGCGAATCAGGGTTCCACGCTGCAGAGGGAGCGTGAGAAAGAGAGACCACATCCAAGGGAGATCAATGGATGGAATTTTATTGTGATTGAGCGGAAATGTGGGACAAATTATTAAAGCATGAGAATAGAAGGAAAGGAGGGGGCGCGCGGCAATTACCCACTCCCGACTCGGGGAGGTAGTGACGAAAAATAACAATACAGGACTCTTAAGATGCCCTGTTATTTGAATGATTAATTAAAAATTACAGGGAATGTCACTGCAGTATTTTGGATTAGGAAATGTTAGACAGGAGAGGCCCTGCTGGCGCTTTGTTGACTCTAGATAACTTCTGCTTGATCTCAATTCCCTGTGACGTCCACCATTCATTTGGATATCTTCTCTATCAACTTTCGATGTTCTTTTTTGAGCCTATCATGTTGATAACGGTTATCGGCGAATTAGGGTTCCACGCCGGAGAGGGAGCGTGAGAAAGAGAGACCACATCCAAGGGAGGTTAATTGTTTCAAATTAAATATGATAGAGCGGAAATGTGGGACAAACTATTGAAGCGCAAATGTGGGACAACTTGTTAAAGTTTAAGCATTGAATGAAAGGAGGTGGCGCGCATCAATTAAAGAAGAATTTCTTAAATTTAATTCCCTGTCACCTATGCAGAGCAGGGGTTTCCATCGGGCAAAATTGGTAAAATGTCACCTGACAATGTAACAGACGATTTTTTGAAAATTTTGTTCTTGTCACCTATGCAGAGGTGCCCCCATAACGTCCACCATCCATTTGGATATCTTCTTTCTCAACTTTCGATGTTCTTTACTGAGCCTACCATGTTGACCACGGTTATTGGCGAATCTGGGTTCCACGCCGGAGAGGGAGCGTGAGAAAGAGAGACCACATCCAAGGGAGATAAATGGATGAAATGTAATTTTGATCAAGCAGAAATATGTGAAAAGGTATTAAAGCAAAAGGATCGAAGGAAAGGGCCAATTAAAGACGAATTTTAGAAATTTAAGTCCCTGTCACCTATGCAGAGCAGGGGTTTATTCACATCAAAAATTGTAAAATGTCAACCCTAGAAAAATTAGTAAAATTTATTAATCTGTCTACTTGGGCAGAGCAGGGGTCTATCACAGCCAAAAATTAGTGAATTTCACCCGAAAATGTAACAGACAAATTTGTGAAATGACATAAAATAAAATAAAATACGTACAAATAAAATAAAAAAACTTGATTTATGAGGTGGAGGTCCATATGGAGTAGGAGTTTGAGGATGCGGTGGACGTAGCGGTGTAGGTGGAAGCAGCGGTGGAGGAGGACCAGGTAGCCAACACTGGTTTTTGGGTTTAATATATATATATTTTTTAATTAGGGTACACTCCAAAAGAGTGTGAAATATTCAAAATACAAGAATGAGCAATTGCGCTGTAGTATAAAAAAAGCTGGTTAAGGCCGGTATACATGTCTATTCTGCACAATGTACGGACGAGTCCTGCAGGATCCATGCCTGGTTCATTTTAATGAACGTGAGCTTGTCCACATTGGCTGTGGACAGGCGGCTGCGCTTGTCTGTGATAACGCCCCCTGCCGTGCTAAACACACGTTCAGATAATACACTGGCTGCAGGGCAGGCCAACACCTCCAAGCTGTAAAGGGCAAGCTCAGGCCATGTGCCCAATTTGGAGACCCAGAAGTTGAAAGGGGCAGACCCGTCATTCAGTACGTGTAGGAGTGTGCACACATACTGCTCCACCATGTTGGTGAAATGCTGCTTCCTGCTAAGACGTTCCATATCAGCTGGTGGTGCTGGTTGTTGTGGCATGCTGACAAAGCTTTTCCACATTTAGGCCATGCTAACCCTGCCATCTGAGGTGCTGGCGGTGCCCCAGCTGCGTTGGCGACCTCTTCCTCCTCCTCTGCCTTCGCCTTGTGCTTCCACTGTGCCCCCTCTGTCAGGTGGGAATGCCACCAGCAGCGCGTCTACCAGCGTGCGCTTGTACTCGCGCATCTTACGATCACACTTTCTCTTCCCCTCCAGTGTTTGGGAGATGGAGAGCTGAACGCTTCCGTGGGACATTGTGGAGATGCTTGGTGACCCTGATGGTGGTGTTTCTGGCAGATCCTTTGTTTGCGGGGTGGCAGGTGGCACTGTCACTCCAGAGGTGGATGAAGAGGCCGAGACTGCAGCAGAAGAGGAAGCAGGAGGAGCCAGAGACCTTTCTTGGTTTTTGAGGTGTCTACTCCACTGCAGCTCCTGCTTTGCACTTAGATGCCTGGTCATGCAGGTTGTGCTCAGGTTGAGAACGTTTATGCCTCGCTTCAGGCTCTGATTGCACAGCGTGCAAACCACTTGTGTCTTGTCGTCAGCACATTGGCTAAAGAACTGCCACGCCAGGGAACTCCTTGGAGCTGGCTTTGGTGTGCTCGGTCCCTTGCTGCGGAGGGCAGTAGCAGGCGTACTGTCTAAAGGACGGCCGCTCCGCTTTTGCACCCTGCTCCCTCTTCTGCTGTGCTAGTGGCTCTGTGCGACCACCGCTTCTTTCTCCGAACTACACAGGTTACTCGCATGACCTTGATTCTATGTGGGGTCGAGGACCTCATCGTCCTCCACATCATCTTCCACCCAGTCTTCACCCCTGCCCTCCTTGTCGGTCTGCACACTTTCAAAAGCCACAGCAGTTGGCACCTGTGTTTTGTCATAATCATGTACTCATCTTGAAACATAAGTGGTTGGGCATCGGTGCACTCAATCTCTTCCACTTCTGGGGCAGGGATAAGTGGATGACCCTGGGAAACCCTGCTAACAGAGTCATCAAAAAGCAGAAGAGACTGCTGCATGACTTGGGGCTCTTACTGCTTGACTGATTTTCAAGGGAGTGAGGTGAAAGACTGATGGACATCAGTTGCAGGAGCCAACTCTGATCTGTCAGCAGGAGACTGGGTGGGAGACAATGTGAAGGAACTGGAGGCACTGTCAGCAACCCAATCTACTATCTTCTGTACTTATTCTGGCCTCACCATTCGTAGAGCCACATTAGGCCCGACCAAATATCGCTCCAGGTTCTGTTGCCTACTCGCACCTGAGGAAGGGGTTCCACTTGTGCGTGTAGCTGGCACAGATCGACCACGTCCTCTACCTGCAACAGGAGCTCCACCAGCAGCACCACGACCTGGGCCACGTCCCTTATTTGACGCTCTCCTCATATTTCTCAAATTTAGGATCTTGCCCTAAATGGGTGTTTTATTAATAGCAGAATAGAACCACAGTATCTAAAGGGTGTATCTCACAATGTCATATGCAGCAAAGGCTGCAAAATTAAGTTTTTTGCCCAAAATGGGTGTTTTTTTTCATAGCAGAATATGACAGCAGTATATAACGCTTGAATTTTACACGTGCAGATGCAGCAAGGGCTGTAAAATTGTGTATTTAGCCCAAAAATGGTGTTTTTGAAAACCCAGAAAATTATAGCTGTATTTCTAGCTTAAATTGCACATTGACTAATGCTGCAAAAGCACCAGATGTAGGATATTGCCAAAAAAGGGTGTTTTTTTAAAACCAGATTATTATTGCAGTATTTCAAGCTTGGATTTGAATGTCACAAAAGCACATATACAGTGCTGGTGCACTGAGCTTGCATAAAATGGCCGCCGCTGCCCACCTAACTAAACTAACAGACGGATAAAAGTTATTTTTCTCTGTCACTGGGCTCAGGGGCAGGGTAAAAAGATTGTGCACTGCACCCACACAACTAAATTGCTGTAGATCGCTGAGTTCAATTGGACTTCTGATTGAAGATTCTGTCCTATTCTCTCCCTCACAGCAGCAGCATCCTCTCCCTACACTAAGCACAGCAGAGTGACGTGCAGCGTTACGTGACTCCAGCTTATATAGAGGTTGGGTCACATGCTGCACTAGCCAATCACAGCCATGCTATTAGTTGGCATGGCTGTGATGGCTTCTAAGGTCACACAGTTAAACGCTTGTTGATTGGCTGCTCTGCAGCCTTTCAAAAAGCGCTAAGAAATCGCCGAACACCGAACTTTTACTGAAATGTTCGGGTTCGGGTCCAGGGTCCAAAAATTCTAAAGTTCGGTACGAACCCGAATTTTACAGTTTGGGTTCGCTCAACCCTACTGATGACCTATCATCTGGACCTATCAGTATCTGACCGGTGTGGGTCCGACACCCCGCTGATCAGCTGTTTGAGAAGTATGGTACTGATGGCTGGTGTGAACTTGATGTGTACCTATAAGTATGATCTATTGTTTGTGTTGATGTTCTCAGTCATAGTTAATAGTTAAAGGCGCCTTCATATGCAACTGTACTGTCTAGGAAATAAATGACACATTGTGGTGCAACAAACAGTCATGTCATTGTAATTTTGTTTACTGCTACATACTGAAAGCTGTTTTTTGCTGTCACAAGAGGTCTATTGTTGGCATTCTACTGATTCTCTGTTATTCTGATTTGTGTAGGAGGAATATCAAGATTATGATTCTGAAGCATGAATATTGCGAGCAAGTGTCATACTCATAGAATATTCAATGGATCATGATACATTCCCAAGTACCAAGGCTTCAGATTTAATTTATATTTTACTTTAACTGTAAATGGAAGTCTTCCATCAGCAAAACAAAGTATTTCTATTAGATTTCCTTTTCGGGTACATTCCACTCTAGGGGTCGACAATGAGTGGCTAGTTTGTGTTATGGATGTTGTGGCTTAAAATTACTTGTTTTTCAGTGGTTTTGTATTGTTTCTATTTCTTATAATTTTATATGTTGCGTATGTTATTACTGTTTTCTGTAACACAACAGTGTGAAATCTGTTTCTAAGTATCTAAAACTGTATTTCTGATTGTACGCATGATCTATGCACCAGCTGTTTTACAAACCCAACATGTGTTTCAATGGTTTATGTTTCTTCAGTGAAGATGTTGGGCATTCCTGAGATAAACTGTTTAAAGGCTATGTACACCTTTGGGGTCACTTTATTTTTATGATTGCATCTTATTCATTTTGGGCTCAAAATCATTTGTTCAATTGGTCTTTATTAAAAACATTTAGCAGCTTTGTCAAAAAAAGGTTAACTTCTGCCTAGCTGTGGGAATCGTACTTTCACTTTGTGCTCGTTGTCTAATAACCCTTATCTCTTAATTACTAATAGCTCAAAACAGTTTATAAGGTCAGATATCAGAGATAAGGAGCCATCAGCTGACCTACCTGGCAGAACACAGTATATATATAGAGCCTGGTGCTAGAGAATCTCAAGGCTGTACAGAGAAAGAAGCTCAACATTTTTAGTAAAGACCGATTGAAAAAATGATTTTAGCTCGAAATGAGTACAATGCAGTAATTGAAAAATGACCCCCAAAGGTGTTTATAGCCTTTAAGTTTCCTATTAGCAAAATGTTTTTTTTGTAATCATGCATTATGCTATGGAAATGCTATATTATATAGTATGTGAGTACAATCTTTATGATGCATCATTAATGTTGCTTAACATATACTTACTAGATTTGGCTAAACATTTTTACTGTATTTGTGTTCTATAGTTTAAAAGACAAAGCACAGCAATGATCATATTTATATGAATGAAATTATATCTATATTCTATGAATGATTTATACAGCCTTCTTTTTGAGTCACAGCTAGTGTGGTATGCCAACTTATACTGTGCCCAAGAAGTATTTTTAATGTCCCTAGTATATGGTATACAGATTAATACAGTATTGATTAATTTCCCAACATGAGGCAATACAAAGCAGTGACAGCTTATTTTTTTTAATGTGTTTAAAGGTCATCTGTCAGAGGTTTGTACCTATGAAACTGGCTCACCTATTGCATGTACACTTCGCAGCTGAAGGCCACTGTGTTGGTCTCATGTTCATATGTGCCCACCTTGCTAAGAAAAATGAAGTTTTAATATATGAAAATGAGCCTCTAGAAGCAACAGGGTGTTGCCCTTATTCCCAGAGGCTCAGCTCTCTCTGTAACTTCTGCGCCCTCTCCACTTTGATTGACAGAGCCAGGCAAGTATGATCACATTTGCAAGGCTTGGCTCTCTCAATCAAGGGTGCAGCAGTTACAGAGAGATCTGAGCCTCTGGGAATAAGGGCAACACACTCATTGGTCCTAGAGGCTCATTTGCATATATTAAAGCTTTATTTTTTTTAGCAATGTCGGCACATATGAACATGGGACCAACACAGATGCCTTCAGCTGCCAAAAGAACATACAACAGGTCAGCCAATTTCATAGGTACAAATCTGCCCACATAATATTTTGGTGACACACTGACTCCCTTTAATAAGGAAGGGGGCGTGCCCAAGAAATGTGATGTGATGGAGGATTCAGGTGCAAGAAATACCCTAATATGCTATGAACTACTATGGAATGTGAATGTTGTAAGATAAATAAAGGTGAACATGAGTCTGTAGATAACTGCCATCCAGAAGTGAGTAGTTGAATTTATCTATAAATGTATTTATAACCTGCATAAGACCAGCAAATTGATGTAATGTGTTAATCTCTACCATCTGTCCTCTCCTTCTACTATAGTATCAGCAGGTTAGGAAGAAGAGGACACAAATATAAGGAAGAAAAACATGACTGCAGGATCAGGCTACAAAGGGTTTCTCTGCAGTCTGTAGCTGTATACACAATATGATAAAATCATAATTATTTATAGTAAAGTACAAATAATTCCAGGGTGATGGACCTTTGAAAAATGGATAAAGCACAAAAATGAGACAAAAGTAAGTACAATAAATGTGAATAGGTGAGTGACAGTCTGGTACAGAGTGAGTGTGGAACCGCCTGTCATGGCTTACAATCTTCATTTTTTTAAAATTAAGATAGGCCAAGTTTTTAGCTTAGATGTATTGGACTCATATTATTCTTAAAGGAAGTTCTCCACCTAAAAGATCATGTATTGCTATAGGAGATATGTAAAAGCCTACTTTGAGGACTTGCACCTAAGGATACCCCACTGAATAAACTCATTTCAAAATATGCTTCAGTATGTCAAATGATCCAAACTTGGCCCTAGGAGGACTACAGACAAGGGGGGAAGTATCATGTTGTTTAAATCATGGCACCCTATCCTGAATCATTGATTAGACTTCATGCAAAATCTCTTCAGTTCTATCTTCTCCACATTATCATAGTGATATTTTCTTTTCCAAGTTATGTAAAAGCAGACTTTAAATTTTCAGCAATGTGTGACTGTAAATAATTAAAGGGATTCTCATGAAAAATCTGAATGCAGGTTCTATTGTGAATTTATCTAATTTGCCAGTCTAACTATAAACTGTCCCTTTTTATAGTTGCCAGAAGGAAAACTTGGGACTTTTATTTGATGAGAAAGAGTATATTTTTGATCTTTAAAGAATAAAAATAAATGATGCCTCAATGTCATAAAATTGTTATTAAAATATAGAATACAATTACAAAAGACTTTTAAAACTTTATGAAAATACATATGCAAAAACATTATCATGCTGTACATTCATTGTAATTTAACAAAAAATAAACGTCACCGATATGAACCCAATGTTTTGTTGTAAATTATTTCGGAATGAAATTATTGGCACAAATTTAGTTGACCTGAGCTGCATTAACCCAGCTGGGCTCTGTTGCCAGCTGCATTCTTAATGTCAGTTCTGGTGCTGGCAGCTGCAGATGATAAGTTGGAGTGGTGGTGTCGAAGCTCCACCAATCTGATGAGTTTATTAGTACTGTTCGCCTGGAACACCCCTTTAATGCAACTATTATTGCCACGTCTATATTCCTCACATATTTGTAATCAGCTACAGTAATTTTTGATGACACATTTTTGTCTGTATAATGCCCAGATTCAAACATGTGCTACGTGACTGCATCAAATGAAAGGTTCAACCATCAAAAACTGTTGCATGGTAGTTGCACAGCATTAAAGGGGAATTCCAGTTATGTAACTTTTTTTCAAAAATGTAACGTTGGTTTGTATGTGGTGTACTTAAACTAACCTGATACATTTCGACCTCTAAAGTGACTATTTTTAAATTATGCTTCCAGGTCTGCTTCTCTTTCTTGAAACACACAATGGGGAGCGCATCCTCTGTCTTGTGATGTTTGTGAGAAAAACAGAACAATAAATACAGAGAGAAATGGAAAATAGTGAGTGATGCATAGTGAAAAACATAAAAACCTGTAAGATTTGCAGACAAACAGGCTCAGACAAATTGACAGACACACAGTAATACAGAAACAGACAAATACAGAGAGACAGCCATGTAAAAGGAAGAAACATACCATCATCAAGACATAGACACAGAAAGAAGTTTGAAACAGTTTGAATACTGAACAAGATCTATACAGGTAAGCTAAAAAGGAAAAAGAAAAAGCTACAACAAAGCCTAAACTTACATGTCAGGATTATTCAGCAAGCCAATTTCAGGTGATGTAGAGCATAGCTCCCTTACAGGTGAAACTCGAAAAATTTGAATATCATGCAAAGTTCATTTTTTTCAGTAATGCAACTTAAACAGTGAAACTAATATATGAGATAGACTCATTACATGCAAATCGAGATATTTCAAGACTTTATTTGGATGATTATGGCTTACAGCTTATGAAAACCCCAAAGTCACAATCTCAGATACCCTTTGCTCAGGGAGTATGGATTAATTAGCTGACTAGAGTGTGACACTTTGAGCCTAGAATATTGAACCTTTTCACAATATTCTAATTTTAAGTTGCATTAATTTTTCGAGTTTTGTCTGTACATGCCAGTGGAATCAGCGGTCAGCTCCCTCTCTCACTAGACAGGAAGTTCACAGCAGAGAAGCCCCAACCAGATATAAGAGAATGCTCAATGACAGAGCTGGGACTTGACATAGAGCAGAGAAACTGAGCATGATTGAACAGCAGCAGGAGAGAGCAGACAGGTTGTAACTAAGGGAAGGCAGAGGGAGACTAAAAGATGTAAGTATATATTATTAGAGAACAGTGCAAAAACGTTTATTACAGTATATTAGACATTTGTAAATCCTGTATAATGCTTTCAAAGTAGACCCAATTCATTGAACCAAAATACCCTTTAATACATAAAAAATAACCACTGTTGTGGCTTATATTACTATGAATTCAATTTTTGGGGGATTTATGACAAGAACAGAGCCACATGACAGCATATATATATATATATATATATATATATATATATATACATACAGTGGATATAAAAAGTCTACACACCCCTGTTAAAATGTCAGGTTTCTGTGATGTAAAAAAATGAGACAAAGATAAATCATTTCAGAACTTTTTCCACCTTTAATGTGACCTATAAACTGTACCACTCAATTGAAAAACAAACTGAAATCTTTTAGGTAGAGGGAAGAAAAAATATAAAAATAAAATAATATGGTTGCATAAGTGTGCACAACCTTAAACTAATACTTTGTTTAAGCATCTTTTGATTTTATTACAGCACTCAGTCTTTTTGGGTATGGGTCTATCAGCATGGCACATTTTGACTTGACAAGATTTGCCCACTCTTCTTTGCAAAAGGACTCCAAATCTGTCAGATTGCGAGGTCATCTCCCGTGCACAGTCCTCTTCAGATCACCCCACAGATTTTCAAACAGATTCAGGTCTGGGCTCTGGCTGGGCCATTCCAAAACTTTAATCTTCTTCTGGTGAAGCCATTCCTTTGTTTTAAAGGGATTCTGTCACCAGTTTTCAACCCTGTCAGCTAAACATATGCTGCTGATAAGGGCGTCTTCACGATTCCTAATGTGTGCTTATAAATGTCATCTGTGGGCTTAGTTAGCTAAAAAACTGCTTTTACTAACCTGTCAGTCAAACAAATAAGGTGCCCAAGGGGATGTGAAGCGATGCCAGGTGCCGGCCGCACCTGCCGCCAATCGTGCCCAGCGCCCCCTTTCCAGACTTCTGCGCCACCTACTAATCCTCTGTGCCGCCTCTCGCTCTCCCTCCCTCCCCCCTCCTCCTGCTGTAAGATCTCGCGCGTGCGCACAGGCCTCTGCCTGATGCGCCCGTGCGGACTTCTCCATTTGGCTTCTTACAGCGAAGTGCGCATGCGCCGGCACTTTGTTCAACCCTTGTATGCGCGAGATCTTACAGCAGGAGAAGGGGGAGGGAGGGAGAGCGAGAGGCGGCACATAGGATTAGGAGGCGGCGCAGAAGTCCGGAAAGGCGGCGCTGGGCACGAACGGCGGCGGGTGCGGCCGGCACCTGGCATCGCTTCACATCCCCTTGGGCACCTTATTTGTTTGACTGACAGGTTAGTAAAAGCTGTTTTTTTAGCTAAATAAGCCCACAGATGACATTTATAAGCACACATTAGGAATCGTGATGAGGCCCTGATCAGCAGCATAGGTTTAGCTGACAGGGTTGAAAACTGGTGACAGAATCCCTTTAAATTTAACATCTTTATTAGTATACAAAGAAGTAAAAATACACAAAACAGAATTAGCATTTAGTATAGTTAGCTTACTCCATTTTCTCCCCCAATCCAATTTTACCCCCCATCCCCCGGCGCCCACCTGCGATGCGTCCACTGTCCTCCCTCCCCCTCCCCCTTCAAACAGAGTAGGGGGAAGGGAAGAGAGAAGAGTAGGAGGAACGAAAAGAAAGAAAGAGAAAGAAAGGGGAAAAAAAGAAAAAAAAAATAGCACCTTGTTAAATTCAGCAAAAAAGCCTATCAGAACTTCCAACCTTCCCATATCTTATTCCATTTTTCTAATCCGCCTCTGTGCTTGTACAGAATCCGTTCATAATTTTTGATCTTATTAACCAGATTTATCCAGTTATTTACTTCTGGAGTATGGCGTGCAAACCCACTTCGACTGATCAGTAATCTGGCCAGTAGTAATATTCTACCCAGTAGAATCTTTTGGTATTTATGGATAGTTAGGGTGGACAGATCATTCAGTAAAAACAATTGTGGGTCAAGAGATATACATATTTTTAATCTGTGGATAAGAAGATTTTTAATACCATTCCAATATGCTACAAGACCTGGGCAAAGCCACATCATGTGCAAATAGTCCGCTCCTACATTATCACAATGAGGGTACTTGGAGGTAACTCTTAATCCACATTTGTTTAACCAAGTGGGAGTAATGTACAGTCTATGGTAAATATTAAACTGTGTTAGAACGTGATTAAAATTGTGAGAAAGTACATTTGGATTAGTACATCTCCCAGGCCCTTTGTCCTGGCGATTGTGTCTCAGAAAAACGTGACTTAATTAGTAGTTTGTATATATTTGAAATCTTCCTTCCTAGTGATATCTTCCCTAACCATTCATTTAATGGAGACAAAGTATCTATTTCCAATAGTGATTTGTCATCCAAGCTAGAAAGTTCCGAGCGAAGCTGGAAGTACCTAAACCATGAGAGGTTCTGTACACTATGTGTTAGTTCCGCGAACGTCTTAATTTCTTTATTCTTAGCAACCTGTGCCACGTATAAAATCCCATTCTTTTGCCAGAATTGATCGGTTGCTATACCATCTAAGGTCTGTAAGTGCTTATTGTGCCAAAGAGGCGTGAATATAAGTGATCCTTTTACCCCAACCATCGTCTAGTGATACCCCACATTTTCAAAAGTGATTTTATAGTCTCTTTATAGCCCAACTCTTTATTAATCATTAGCCCGGATTCTAACAACGTAAATATATTGTTGTGCGTAGAGGCTCTTACTAGGCCGCTCAGAGATGTACTATTTGGCCATTCATTGCACGTCCATAACTGAGCTGCCATAAAATAGCCTTTGAAGTATGGGAGATTTAAGCCCCCACACTCCAGAGGCTTATATAGATATTCTAGTTTGAGTCTCACTCGTTTTCTTCCCCAAACTAAGTTATTAATTATTCTTTCCAAAAGTTTAAAATATTTGTCCTCTATCCAAATGGGTATATTTCTAAGAACATAGAGAAATTGAGGTAGAATTACCATCTTAACCATCTAGACTCGATCAGTTCTAGATAAAGGGAGTCTTAACCAGATCCCTACTTTTGCCCTGGTTTTCGTTATCAACGGAATCAGATTGAGTTCTACAAGGTTTTCAACCTTGGGGGATATCGTCATGCCCAGATATTGAAAGGTGTCAACAACGTCTAGCTGAGTTAGAAGGGGCTCTTTTTGCGGCAGAGGATCAATTGGCATCAGGGTTGTCTTTAACCAATTTATATCTAGGCCTGATACCTCACCGAATAGTTTAACCAAACGTATAATTCTTGGAACATTTATTTCTGTATCATCTATAAAAAAAGGACATCTTCCGCATATAGGGAAATACGGTCTTCCTCTCTTAATGTTCCAAACCTTTTGATTTGAGCATCTTGCCTAATGGCCAACGCCAGGGGCTCAATATAAATATCGAATAGTAGGGGAGTTAATGGGCAGCCCTGGCGGGTACCTCTCTTTAGATCAAAACTGGTAGTGAGGCTCCCTGGACGGAAGCTCTTCCTTCGACCCCATAGAAACCCTATCTGTCGCCGGATGAATTACGCAATTGAAATCACCAATAATCAGTGTAGGGCATTCTGGCCATTTGTCCATAAATGTTAAGAGGGAGTTGAGTACTGAGAAGGAAAAAGGGGGTGGAATATAGACAAAGGCCAGAATACACATCTTCCCCACCAGTTTGCAATACAAGAATACAAATCTCCCCTGTTGGTCAACAGATGATGCCTCGCACAAAAATTCAATCGTCCTATGAACAAAAACAGTCACTCCCCTGGAGTGGCTGGAAAAGGTAGAATAATAGGTGTCCGCAGCCCATCCCCTGGTGGCCAACCTGGAGGTCTCCCCGGTAAGGTGTGTTTCAGTCAAACATACAATTGCTGGAAGATGTATGCGCATCCAGTCAAAAAACACTTGTCTTTCTTTTAGCTCCCAGACCCCTAACGTTCCAGTTAATAATTCTGATAGACATTAAACATAAAGATTAAAAAAATAAAAAAAATAAAAAAGGGAATACAAAAGATAACAACCTTCCCCACACTAGACGCATCGCAGCCAGTCCCCCCCCCAGTCCCTCCCAGTCCCCCCCCCAAAACCGCATAATCCACCGCAAGTGCAGCAGATCTCTCACCTATGACCATCCCTCCCCCCCCCCCGCCCCGCCTGCTCGGCACCTCCCCGTTATTTAACCAAAAGGAGAGAAAATAAAGAACGTCATCTGCAAGCTCTTATTCTCCTCAAAGCCCTAGACATTTAGATCACATATTATTTTGTTCAAGCCAGTCCACGGCTCTGTCCGGCATATCAAAGAAGAGAGTTGAATCATTGAAGATAATCCGTAATTTGGCTGGAAAAATCAGTGAATATTTAATGCCCCTTTCTCTTAAGGTCTTTTTCACAGTAATAAACAAACGCCTCTTTTTTTTAACTTCTTTTGAAAAGTCTGGGAAAAAGGTCAGTCTGTTTCCGTCATATAACACGGGGGAAAATTCCCTCGCCCTTCTTAGTACCATATCTCTATCTCTTGAGATCAGCATTTTAGCAAGAAATGTCCGTGGTTGTCTCCCGGGGATGACTTTGCCACCTGGGACAAGATGAGCTCTTTCTACTAAAAGTTGGGACGAGAAATGTTCCCTCCCAATATTTTGAACAATCATCGTCTGTATAAGTTGAGCAGGGTTGTTGTCTTCCGCACCCTCTGGAATACCCAGGATTCTTACATTATATCTCCGTGATCTATCTTCCAGATCCACCACCTTTCTTTTAAGGAGATTAAAATATGACTTCAAGGTGGACATCTCTAAATTAATTTTTTGGGAATCATTCTTATAGTAGCCATCGAGCTCTCCACTTTATCAACTCTTTCTCGGATTTTAGACAGATCATCTCTAATCAACCTCACACCGGCTTGGATTGCCCCAATTTGGAATGTAATGGCCTGTATTAGGTCGCCATTTTGTTTAACCGCCATTAATATCTCTTTTAATGGGGAGGGGTTGGTATCAAGAACGTCTTCTTTCTCTATAACCTCCTCCCTTTGGTGGTACCGGGAGTCTTTTTGTGAATCTAGTTCGAACATTTCAGGGTTGTCAGGTTTTTTAGTAGTAGTTCTTGTATCCTTTTGCGTGCCTCTCTTATTAACCCTTGGGCACCTCAGGAATTGGTCTATTTTTGCTCCTTCATAGGCTTTAGTGGCAGATTTCTGACCAGAAAGGTCCGTAGACCGCCTACTGGCCTTTGGAGCCATTCCTTCTTTCTTAATTATCTCCTTTCTCTCTTTTTTTTTTTTTCCTTTTCCCTTCCCCTTCCTTTGTTTTTTTTTTTGTTTTTTTCCCTTTTCCTCTTATTTTAAAAAGTACATTAGTGTCCTTTAGATGGTTAGATGAATAGTTAGTTGGTTAGTTCATTAATGGACAAAAAATACAGTAGAGGAACAATCTCACCAGACTTCGTTTTTTCAAGCCTTCAATCAGCCCAACCGGGAGGCACGGGGAGCGCGACCAGGAGGACCAGCAGGATCGAGGGAGCCGAAGGACTAAAGAGAGGACTGGAGGGGATCACAGAGAGATGCAGTCGCCCAGGCCCTGCCACCAGGAAGAAGCACTCAGGACGCGGCAGCAAGAACCATCCAGAGGAGAGAAAACAGCCCCCCCAGCCACCGGCAGGCACCAACAGCCACAAATGGACCCAGGAGGCGCCAGGAACCAGACACAGAAGGACAAACCATTCCTTTGTTGATTTGGATGTATGCTTTGGGTCGTTGTCATGCTTAAAGAAGTTCCTCTTCATGTTCAGCTTTCTAGCAGAAGCCTGAAGGGTTTGTGCCAATATTGACTGGTATTTGAAACTGTTCATAATTCCCTCTAGCTTAACTAAGGCACCAGTTCCAGCTGAAGAAAAACAGCCCCAAAGCATGATGCTGCCACCACCATGCTTCACTGTGGGTATGGTGTTCTTTTGGTGATGTGCAGTGTTGTTTTTGCGCCAAACATATCTTTTGGAATTATGGCCAAAAAGTTCAACCTTGGTTTCATCAGACCATAACACCTTTTCCCACATGCTTTTGGGAGACTTCAGATGTGTTTTTGCAAAATGTAGCCTGGCTTAGATGTTTTTCTTCGTAAGAAAAGGCTTTCATCTAGCCACTCTACCACATAACCCAGACATATGAAGAATATGGGAGATTGTTGTCACATGTACCACACAGCCAGTACTTGCCAGATATTCCTGCAGCTCCTTTAATGTTGCTGTAGGCCTCTTTGTAGCCTCCCAGACCACTTTTCCTCTCGTCTTTTCATGAATTTTGGAGGGACGTCCAGTTCTTGGTAATGTCACTGTTGTGCCATATTTTCTCCACTTGATGATGACTGTCTTCACTGTGTTCCATGGTATATCTAATGCCTTGGAAATTCTTTTGTACCCTTCGTCTGACTGATACGTTTTAAAAATGAGATCCCTCTGATGCTTTGGAAGCTGTCTGTGGACCATGGCTTTTGCTGTGGGATGCGATTAAGAAAATTTCAGGAAAGACCAACTAGAGCAGCTGAACTTTATTTGGGGTTAATCATAGGCACTTTAAATGATGGCAGGTGTATGCTGACTCCTATTTAACATGATTTTGAATGTGATTGCTTAATTCTGAACACAGGTACATCCCCAGTTATAAGAGGGTGTGCATAATTATGCAACCACATTATTTTAGTTTTTTTTTTGTTTTCTTCCCTCCACCTAAAAGATTTCAGTTTGTTTTTCAATTGAGTGGTACAGTTTATAGGTCACATTAAAGGTGGAAATAGTTCTGAAATGATTTATCTTTGTCTAATCTTTTTACATCACAGAAACCTGACATTTTAACAGGGGTATGTAGACTTTTATATCCACTGTGTGTGTGTATATATGTATATATATATATTTTTATTTATTTATTTATTTATTTTGCTCACGAAAAACCACTCAGCTCTTTACAGCTTTTTGTTTCTTTAAAATCTGTGGGTGGGCAGCAGCTTATCCCATGTGAAAGTCAAGCACCAGCATCTCCCAGGAGTGCATAGTAGTCAGTACTGTTGATCGAGCACCAAAGTGCTCGGGTGCTCTGGTGCTCAAGTAGAACACTTTGGGATGCTCGGGTGCTCTACAGAGCATCAGAGCACAATGGAAGTCAATGGGAGAACCAGAGCATTAAACCAGGCACCCTCTGCTCTTAAGAGGGGAGGGTGTTTGGTTCACAGGAAAAGGTCAGAAATTGATGGAAACAGCACTGAAATTGTTTGGGAACAGCATGAGGAGGATGTCTGGATGCATATTGGACTCCCAGGTCGCAGCAGGGAGCGATGCTGTCCTAATAGTACACCACTTTTACAGACTGAAAATAATACGCACAAAACAGAAGGTAAAATCGATTTAGTGCTGCCAAAAATTACAAGGAAGAGGCACTCCGATACAATCTATATATCACATAAAGGAGGGCCTCATTCACATTGTGGTACAATTGTTCAGGTAGTGGGACTCCTACACTCATACAGCCTATGCACTAAGTGAAAGGGCTGCCAAAAATTACAAGGAGCCGGCACTCCAATACACCGTTTATTACACATAGAATGGCATCATACACACCCTTGAAAAATCATGATTGATGGCCTGCTGGTGACCCTCAAAAACATTAGGGGTGAGGGCCTGCTGGTGACCCTCTAAAACATTAGGGGTGAGGGCCTGCTGCTGATCTGACCATCTAAAACATTAAGGGTGAGGGCCTGCTGCTGATCTGACCATCTAAAACATTAGGGGTGAGGGTCTGCTGCTGAGCTGACCCTCTAAAACATTAGGGGTGAGGGTCTGCTGCTGAGCTGACCCTCTAAAACATTAGGAGCGAGGGCAGCCTAATAAGCATGTTGATATGATGGAGGAGGAGGAGGAGGATGAGAAAAAGAAGATTGAACCATATACCCTTTTCGAGGTGGAAGGGGTGCATGTAAATACAGTGTAATTTAATACACCATAAAAGCCACATTTAAAGTGCTTTTATGTTCAGCCGCTTTCCTCTGGGGGAGTAGAGAAGTCAGGGGCAATCCAGGCCTTGTTTATTTTGATAAGAGTCAACCTGTCAGCATTTTTAGTTGACAGGTGGATGCGCTTATCAGTTATTATGCCACCAGCAGCACTAAATACCCGCTCTGACAAAACGATGGCGGCAGGGCAGGCCAGCACCTCCAAGGTGTAGAGCGCCAGTTCGTGCCATGTGTCCAGCTTGGACACCCAATAGTTGTAAGGCACAGAGGACGCTGACACGTTCTGCTACGTACTCCTTCACCATCTTCCAAAACTTTTCCCTCCTTGTGACAATAGGCCGCTCATCAGGGTGCGGGTGCTGGTGGGGTTTCATGAAACTGTCCCAGGCCTTGGAGAGTGTTGCCCTGCCTCTGTTGGAACTGCTGTGTGTTCCGCTCATCTCCTCTCCTCGGTTACCCAAGGAACTATGTACTCTGCCGCCAGCGTTGTCAGCTGGAAATTTTTAGGAGCAATTTTTCCACAAGTACATTCTGGTATTGCACCATTTTGCTAGTCCTCTCCACCACAGGAATGAGAGATGAAAAGTTCTCTTTGTAGCGGGGGTCGAGAAGGGTAAACAACCAGTAATCGATGTTGTCCAAAATGTGTATAACGCAAGGATCACAGGAAAGGCAGCATAACAAAGTCAGCCATGTGTGCCAGAGTCCCAACAGACAAAACTTCGCTGTCCATATCAGGAGGATGACTCTTAATCTCCTCATCCTCTTTCTACTCTTCGGCCCATCCACGCTGAACAGATGGAATAAACCTGCTATGGGTACTACCTTCTGTAGCAAAGGCAACCATCTCCTACTCCTCCTCATCCAATTATCGCTAAGAAGACGAACTGAGGGTGGTCTGGCTATCACCCTGTGTACTGTCTTTCCCCATTTTCACCTCTTCCACATGCAAAGCATCCGCCTTCATTGTGAGCAGAGAGCGTTTCAGTAGACCCAGAAGTGGGATGGTTGCGCTGATAATAGCGGCATTTCCGCTCACCATCTGTGTTGATTCAAAGTTGCGTAAAACCTCACAGAGGTCAGACATCCATGCCCACTCGTCGCTTGTGAAAAGTGGAAGCTCACTGAAAAGGTGATGACCATGTTGCAGCTGGTATTCCACAACTGCCCTCTGCTGCTCACAAAGCCTGGCCAACATGTAGAACATGGAGTTCCAGCGCATGCTCAAGTCGCACAACAGTCGGTGAGCTGGCAATTGCAAGCGCTGCTGCAGCATTGCCAGACCGGCAGCAGCTGTAGATGACTTTCGGAAATGGGCACACACACGGCGCACCTTCACCAGTAGCTCAGGCAAATTGGGGTAGGTTTTGAGAAACCGCTGAACCACTAAGTTGAAGACGTGGGCTAGGCATGGTACCTGAGCAAATTAGTTTCAGCACGGCCTGTTGCCGCTTCCCCACTGCAGTGCTACACTGCTTCCAGCTACTGACTGATGCTGTAAAAGGGCTGTGTACTAGCTTGTACACACTGTGATACCTTTTGGCGCAAAACCACAATAGTGAAAGTCGTCTTTTTAGAAATATTTATTTGTTCAGGTGACAACGCGTTTCGGAGTAAAAATACTCCTTTATCAAGTCTAAAAGAAACAGTAGTATGTGAAGTGATGGTATCAGAAAATAATACATAAGGATAAAACATAACGAAAGACTATATATATATATATATATATACACATATATATATAGGTATGTAAATGACAATAATAGCAGATCATAATAATAATAGATCAGATAGATGTGGGATTAAAATTTGTGGTATAAAATATACGGTAAAAAATTAAAAATGCAAGAGGAAGCCGTGGTTGACGTGGTGGCCTAAGTACAGAGAGAACGGATGGACTAATATAATATTATAATATTATGATTAAAAACTAAAAATAAAGAATAAAAAATAATAATAGAATAAAGCTGTGACTATGGGTGCAACTGTCAGGGGGTTCATAATTGATTGTATTATTGCTCCAGTTGCGATTGGGCTAACCACAGATGTACTTTTATTTGAAAGATGACAGTGGGCCAGGTATGCCGTCAGTGGTCCCTTGGGTGGTGATGAGTCATATGTATACGCACACACACACACACCCGCATGCGGAATAGGAAGCAAATTTTAATCCCACATCTATCTGATCTATTATTATTATGATCTGCTATTATTGTCATTTACATACCTATATACACTGCTCAAAAAAATAAAGGGAACACTTAAACAACACAATGTAACTCCAAGTCAATCACACTTCTGTGAAATCAAACTGTAGACTTAGGAAGCAACACTGAGTGACAATCAATTTCACATGCTGTTGTGCAAATGGGATAGACAACAGGTGGAAATTATAGGCAATTAGCAAGACACCCCCAATAAAGGAGTGGTTCTGCAGGTAGTGACCTGACAACTTCTCAGTTCCTATGCTTCCTGGCTGATGTTTTGGTCACTTTTGCATGCTGGCGGTGCTTTCACTCTAGTGGTAGCATGAGACGGAGTCTACAACCCACACAAGTGGCTCAGGTAGTGCAGCTTATCCAGCATGGCACATCAATGCGAGCTGTGGCAAGAAGGTTTGCTTTGTCTGTCAGCGTAGTGTCCAGAGCATGGAGGCGCTACCAAGAGACAGGCCAGCACATCAGGAGACGTGGAGGAGGCCGTAGGAGAGCAACAACCCAGCAGCAGGACCGCTACCTCCGCCTTTGTGCAAGGAGGAACAGGAGGAGCACTGCCAGAGCCCTGCAAAATGACCTCCAGCAGGCCACAAATGTGCATGTTTCTGCTCAAACGGTCAGAAACAGACTCCATGAGGGTGATATGAGGGCCCAACGTCCACAGGTGGGGGTTGTGCTTACAGCCCAACACCGTGCAGGACATTTGAAATTTGCCAGAAAACACCAAGATTGGCAAATTCGCCACTGGCGCCCTGTGCTCTTCACAGATGAAAGCAGGTTCAAACTGAGCACATGTGACAGACGTGACAGAGTCTGGAGACGCCGTGGAGAACGTTCTGCTGCCTGCAACATCCTCCAGCATGACCGGTTTGGCATTGGGTCAGTAATGGTGTGGGGTGGCATTTCTTTGGAGGGCCGCACAGCCCTCCATGTGCTCGCCAGAGGTAGCCTGACTGCCATTAGGTACCGAGATGAGATCCTCAGACCCCTTGTGAGACCATATGCTGGTGCGGTTGGCCCTGGGTTCCTCCTAATGCAAGACAATGCTAGACCTCATGTGGCTGGAGTGTGTCAGCAGTTCCTGCAAGACGAAGGCATTGATGCTATGGACTGGCCCGCCCGTTCCCCAGACCTGAATCCAATTGAGCACATCTGGGACATCATGTCTCGCTCTATCCACCAACGTCACGTTGCACCACAGACTGTCCAGGAGTTGGCAGATGCTTTAGTCCAGGTCTGGGAGGAGATCCCTCAGGAGACCGTCCGCCACCTCATCAGGAGCATGCACAGGCGTTGTAGGGAGGTCATACAGGCACGTGGAGGCCACACACACTACTGAGCCTCATTTTGACTTGTTTTAAGGACATTACATCAAAGTTGGATCAGCCTATAGTGTGTTTTTCCACTTTAATTTTGAGGGTGACTCCAAATCCAGACCTCCGTGGGTTAAAAAATTTGATTTCCATATTTTTTTTTTGTGTGATTTTGTTGTCAGCACATTCAACTATGTAAAGAACAAAGTATTTCAGAAGAATATTTAATTTATTCAGATCTAGGATGTGTTATTTTTGTGTTCCCTTTATTTTTTTGAGCAGTGTATATATATGTGTATATATCTATATATATATATATATATATATATATATATATATATTGTTTTTCGTTATGTTTTATCCTTATGTATTATTTTCTGATACCATCACTTCACATACTACTGTTTCTTTTAGACTTGATAAAGGAGTATTTTTACTCCGAAACGCGTTGTCACCTGAACAAATAAATATTTCTAAAAAGACGACTTTCGCTATTGTGGTTTTGCGCCAAAAGGTATCACAGTGTGTACAAGCTAGTACACAGCCCTTTTACAGCATTCTATATCACTCCTCTGGAGTACTGGCGACTCCAAGGATTGAGAAAGATACCGGCAGCATACCTCATCTGGATCGAATTTTTACTCCCCCCCGCCTTTGCAAATGTTGTGCTGACACAAGCACAAACACCAGAAGATGAGTGTAATTACTGATACAGTACTCTATCTAACACTATCTACCAGAAACTACTACCCTATGAGCGCCTTGTTTCCCGTTTATCTCGCCAAATTAGCTGTATATTCCTGAAAACCTCAGGACTAAGGCCAACAAGGTTGGCCTGGGCATACGGCGGCTCTAGGTTCACCGAGACATACATAGCAGACAAACCAAGTGAAATTGGGCGTCCGCAACTATGGATTACTGCCTCCAGAGAATCCAACAACGCACGAAACTGGTCCTAACGTGGACGAACGCCAGCCACGAATTTCTACCACCACCATCCGAAGATTCCCCTACGGAAACAGAAATCGATACCAGAGACCTACTCCAACTATTTTTTGGCTTGGAAAAACTTCTGAAGAAAGAGATCCAACACCATATGGACTGGATGTTACTGGAAATTTACCTAAAAGATCTCGTACCCAGAGGCCTAAGACTGAGTATTAGAAGCAGTTTTGAAAATGATCCAATTTTTTCCAAAGAATGGGACATATACATGCTATCATGTGCTAGGGGTATGCTTGACATGCTTCACACCAAACGCAAAAAATTATGTGACACCCTGAAAACAAAAATAGACGAAAAAGTGGCCCTCCTAGCCCAGTACGCAACACATAATGATTTCATCAAATATGACAGACTAATCACCTCAAGGGTCCTCCAACATGAAAAAGAAGTAATCGAAACCAAATCCTCCAAACTAAATAGAGATAGGATTGACTTCCGCACAGACAACATCAAATTCTGGCTTAATAAGTCAGACCCCCGGAGGAATCCAAATTGCGAAGCGAGCAGCAACCTGCCTTGCACCCCCCTACAACACCAGTACACATCGAGGCGCGGTCCCCCACACGTCCCCACCAATCTACAACCGACCCCCCCAGGACTTCCCACTCTGGCAGACATCTACCTAATCGCATACATAGACACACACGTCCAAACCACCACACCACCACCGCTCCCAAAAAATACCACCAAAGGAACACATTCATCAACAGCAACAGATGGAAACCCCACAAGGGGTCCAATATACCCAACCAACCCCACAATTCCAACTCCGGCACCCACATGCCCAATCCAACCCCGATGATTGCCACCTTTGTCCACCCAACATCCTTCGACCCAGAACCTCAAAAGCTGGGACCATCCATCAACCAATGGTTCACTCCAAAGAACCACCACCTTAGGTCCCCTCCAATAGAAACAAACCACTTACCCACCAATCATCTATTGTTTTCCCCAACCACATTCAGTGCAGCACCCCCAACACAGGCACCACCAGACACCAACACCCATAAATCTGCTCATGTCACTCAAGCACCTGACACACAACACGAGCCAAGTGATAAAAATCTGTCTGTCCAATTTGAAGACTCCCTCATCACCATCCATAACACCAGTGACCAGTACATCACTGAACACATTAGTCACCAATCTTTTTTACCCTTACCCGGGGCCCTGACCCCGGAAGCAACCTATGCCTTACGGCAACCATCAGGGACCATGGTGATCACAGACTACTTTCATCCTGCCCCCAACAGGGGAACCAAAAGACATATAAGCTCAGACGTGGACGACGAGGAGGAAGAACAAGAACAAACAAGACCACCAACATCCCCAAAAACAGAGACACACAAGGTAAGTCCAAAGAGGAACAAGAGGACACATTAGTCAGAATCTTTAATCTCTCGTCACACGCACTTACCAAAGCGGAAACTGGCCTACTACAGAAAGGCCTATCGTTCTGCCCCACCAGTAAATTTGACGAATTCGAACTGTTTGTTGACCTCAACACCTACATCCGCAAACTGACACTAACCAGACACTTCGAAATCCAAGCGTCAAGACCAAAGATTCCACCACAGGTAACAACAGACAATGGAATCTCTCAGTCCGCTGGGAGCCCTGAAGCCATCAATACTGGGTTTAAACCCAAATCCACATTCAACCCCACACACCACAGGGGGAGCCAAATAGAAGCATTCTCGGCCCTGGTCGCGAAAGACCTCAGAACCATAAATAGAGGCCTGAAAATCCCCAACAACCTCAACAAAGATGAAAAAACCGCCCTAAAAAACCTTATGGCCAATAAGTCGCTTGTCATCAGGAATGCTGACAAGGGGGGTGGCATTGTGATCCAGGATAAGAAATGCTACCTGGAAGAAGCCTACAAGATATTAAGCGATAAGGAGTACTATATAATTCTAGCAGAAAACCCACTAAGGGAAGACGCCAAGAAACTAACAGCACTCTTGAAAGCAGCCGAAATAGAAAGAACACTATCCAAAAAAGAAAAAGATTATATCACAATAGACCATCCGAATCTAGCACTATTCTATCATCTACCAAAAATTCACAAATCCATCACCAATCCACCAGGAAGACCTATCATTTCCGGAATTTCCTCTTTAACATGCAACCTATCCCACTACAGTCATGGCCAAAAGTTTTGAGAATGACAAAAATATTAGTTTTCACAAAGTTTGCTGCTAAACTGCTTTTAGATCTTTGTTTCAGTTGTTTCTGTGATGTAGTGAAATATAATTACACGCACGTCATACGTTTCAAAGGCTTTTATCGACAATTACATGACATTTATGCAAAGAGTCAGTATTTGCAGTGTTGGCCCTTCTTTTTCAGGACCTCTGCAATTCGACTGGGCATGCTCTCAATCAACTTCTGGGCCAATTCCTGACTGATAGCAACCCATTCTTTCATAATCACTTCTTGGAGTTTGTCAGAATTAGTGGGTTTAAGTTTGTCCACCCGCCTCTTGAGGATTGACCACAAGTTCTCAATGGGATTAAGATCTGGGGAGTTTCCAGGCCATGGACCCAAAATGTCAACGTTTTGGTCCCCGAGCCACTTAGTTATCACTTTTGCCTTATGGCACGGTGCTCCATCGTGCTGGAAAATGCATTGTTCTTCACCAAAATGTTGTTGGATTGTTGGAAGAAGTTGCTGTTGGAGGGTGTTTTGGTACCATTCTTTATTCATGGCTGTGTTTTTGGGCAAAATTGTGAGTGAGCCCACTCCCTTGAATGAGAAGCAACCCCACACATGAATGGTCTCAGGATGCTTTACTGTTGGCATGACACAGGACTGATGGTAGCGATCACCTTTTCTTCTCCAGACAAGCCTTTTTCCAGATGCCCCAAACAATCGGAAAGAGGCTTCATCGGAGAATATGACTTTGCCCCAGTCCTCAGCAGTCCATTCACCATACTTTCTGCAGAAGATCAATCCGTCCCTGATGTTTTTTTTGGAGAGAAGTGGCTTCTTTGCTGCCCTTCTTGACACCAGGCCATCTTCCAAAAGTCTTCGCCTCACTGTGCGTGCAGATGCGCTCACACCTGCCTGCTGCCATTCCTGAGCAAGCTCTGCACTGGTGGCACTCCGATCCCGCAGCTGAATCCTCTTTAGGAGAAGATCCTGGCGCTTGCTGGACTTTCTTGGACGCCCTGAAGCCTTCTTAATAAGAATTGAACCTCTTTCCTTGAAGTTCTTGATGATCCTATAAATTGTTGATTGAGGTGCAATCTTAGTAGCCACAATATCCTTGCCTGTGAAGCCATTTTTATGCAACGCAATGGTGGCTGCACGCGTTTCTTTGCAGGTCACCATGGTTAACAATGTAAGAACAATGATTTCAAGCATCACCCTCCTTTTAATATGTCAAGTCTGCCATTTTAACCCAATCAGCCTGACATAATGATCTCCAGCCTTGTGCTCGTCAACATTCTCACCTGAGTTAACAAGACGATTACTGAAATGATCTCAGCAGGTCCTTTAATGACAGCAATGGAATGCAGTGGAAAGTTTTTTTGGGGATTAAGTTAATTTTCATGGCAAAGAAGGACTATGCAATTCATCTGATCACTCTTCATAACATTCTGGAGTATATTCAAATTGCTATTATAAAAACTTAAGCAGCAACTTTTCCAATTTCCAATATTTATGTAATTCTCAAAACTTTTGGCCACGAGTGTATATCGACATTCTGCTTCAAAAATACGTCACACAATTACCATCATACCTAAAGAACTCAGCCAGCCTCATCACCCTTCTCAAGGACATCGAATGGAAGGAATCCTACACCTGGGACACACTAGACGTTTCATCCCTGTACTCTAATATTCCACACACCACAGGAATCAATGCCATACGGCAGGTGTTACAGTGAGACGTAAGCCTTCCAGACAAACAAAGCCAGTTTGTACTGGAAGCCATAGAGTTTATACTCAATCACAACATCTTCACCTTTGAGGACAGAATATACAAGCAGACAAAAGGGACCGCAATGGGGACGCGTTTTGCGCCGAGCTACGCAAATTTATATATGGGGGTCTTTGAGAAGCAATATATCCACAATGGGCAGCCTTGGCGAAATAAATTAATCTTCTACAGACGTTATATTGATGACCTACTATTCATTTGGGACGGAAGCATAGAAGACATCAACAAATTCACCACTCACTTGAACAATAACGACTTCAACCTCACCTTCACAGCAAATTACTCAAAAACATCCATTGAATACTTAGACCTAGTCCTCTCGTCCAGGAACAACCACATTGAAACCAAAACCTTCTTTAAAAAAGTAGATGGAAATAGCTACTTAGACTACCAGAGCGCACACCACAAAAAATGGAAGAACAATGTCCCATTCAGTCAGTTCAAACGCATCCGTAGAAACTGTACTAATGACGAAGGCTTCAAACAACAAAGCCAAATCATCGAAAAGAGATTCTTAAACAAAGGGTACCCCAGTGGAGTCATCAAGGCAGCCCTCAAGCGGACACAAGGATACACACAAGAAAACTGCTTATCCTCAAAAACCGAAGAGGTCGGTTCAAAAACCACCAAGAAATATCAAACCTCCTTCACCACCACATTTAACACCAACCATAATGTCTTGCGCAATATTTTTTCAAAACACTGGCCTATCCTACAAGCAGATCCGTTTTTAAAAAAACATATCCAATCAAAACCCCAAATAACTTTCAGAAGAGCAGAAACCCTCAAGAATCTCATCGCCCCCAGTCGTTTACGGTCCCAAAAGACACATACACCATCCACGGTAACCATGTTCCCCCAAGTCCTTGGAAGCTTCAAGTGCGGACACCGCCGATGCAAATGCTGCAATAACATCTCCTCCCGGGTCACCAATTTTGTTAGCAATGTCACCGGAGAACAATTCAAAATTGGAAATTTCTTAAACTGTCATCTATTTGTTCGAATGCACCTGCGGATTACAATATATAGGCCGCACTACCATGACTCTGAGAGAGAGAATAAACAAACACCGGTGGAACATCACTAACGGCTTCACAAAACATGGAGTCTCGCGACATTTTCTCAATTGCCATAACAAAAATCCTGTGGACCTTTCAATAACACCAATAGAACAAATCCTGACCACCTGCACCAACCGGTACCAAAAATTAAGAAGAAAAGAAATGTTTTGGATATTCAAATTACAGACAATAGAGCCGTATGGTCTTAACGAATCCCTTGAAAGCAACTGCTTCTAATAGCCAACCCCCCCCCCCCCTCTGTCAACACACACACTCCTAAACCATCACCAATCATACTCACATTGACATTCATATGCAGATGCTTGTGTATGTGTACGTGTGTATATGCGGGTATACATGTATATAGTTATATATGGATACCAAACCAATTCACACCGGTGTCCGCCTGCTCGTGTGTGTGTGTACACACATATATAGGTGTGTATGTGTATATATATATGTGTAAATACACCCCCTCTCATCATCATCACTTTATAACATTGTCCACTCCCATCATTTAATTCGGTCCATCATCATTTTATTGTCTCCATCATCATCAATATCACCATACACCATCACCTACACCATCACACAATAATTATCCACCATGTAGTCGCATCAACTGATCCCCTCTACCACCATTATAATAATCATCATCATCATCAGGGGTGCCATTATCATTATCACCACGTCATCTACTATCACCCACATTCACCACCACACTTCTTTACCCTCAGGTCGACCCCTCAATCAACCTCATCTCATCCCAAATTTGTCCACCCATGTATCACCAACCACCCACACCACTGACCATATCCATTTATCCTACACCCACACACCCTTTCCCCGACATCAGTACATAACCGCCGACATTAGCGCAACAACATCAGGTCACTAAGCGCACTGACATCAACAGAGTTCACCACAGCAGCCCGCAAGTAGCTCCGCCCCCCGCCTTCTCACATCCCCCAATGAACTGCCAGCAAGCTGCCACACCTTCCCCAGAGCGCACAGACACTAAGAACTTCCACCGCAGCAGCCCGTGAACAGCCCCGCCCCCCGCCTCCTCACATCCTCCAATCGAATGCCGGCAAACTGCCACACCTCCTCCCTCTGTTCGGCTCTTAAAGCGCGCGCTTGCACACACATGGCAAGCCGTGCTACACAAGGACAGGACCCGGCACCAGGTAACACTCTGAACTATAAACTTACACCATGTATCCCAGTAAATCTGATTAGTTTAATAAACCACCCATACCAATTTGAACTTTTAATTTACATGGATAATAATGTCTTTCCCCTTATTCTAACTCTAGCAATTGGACCAGCCCTGCCAATCGTGTATGCCCAGCCCTTAAGGTAACTGCCTCCACCTTCTCTCCCCCCATGTGCCTCCCCCCACCACCCACATATACCATCACATCTTTTTGACTATTGTACATGTGTATTTATGTATTTGTGTATCTATATGTATAAGTTTGCTTCCTATTCCGCATGCGGGTGTGTGTGTGTGTGCGTATACATATGACTCATCACCACCCAAGGGACCACTGACGGCATACCTGGCCCACTGTCATCTTTCAAATAAAAGTACATCTGTGGTTAGCCCAATCGCAACTGGAGCAATAATACAATCAATTATGAACCCCCTGACAGTTGCACCCATAGTCACATTCATATTTACAGCTTTATTCTATTATTATTTTTTATTCTTTATTTTTTGTTTTTAATCATAATATTATAATATTATATTAGTCCATCCGTTCTCTCTGTACTTAGGCCACCACGTCAACCACGGCTTCCTCTTGCATTTTTAATTTTTTACCGTATATTTTATACCGCAAATTTTAATCCCACATCTATCTGATCTATTATTATTATGATCTGCTATTATTGTCATTTACATACCAATATATATATATGTGTATATATCTATATATATATATATATATATATATATTGTTTTTTGTTATGTTTTATCCTTATGTATTATTTTCTGATACCATCACTTCACATACTACTGTTTCTTTTAGACTTGATAAAGGAGTATTTTTACTCCGAAACGCGTTGTCACCTGAACAAATAAATATTTCTAAAAAGACGACTTTCGCTATTGTGGTTTTGCACCAAAAGGTATCACAGTGTGTACAAGCTAGTACACAGCCCTTTTACAGCATTCTATATCACTCCTCTGGAGTACTGGCGACTCCAAGGATTGAGAAAGATACCGGCAGCATACCTCATCTGGATCGAATTTTTACTCCCCCCTTGCCTTTGCAAGTGTTGTGCTGACACAAGCACAAACACCAGAAGGTGAGTGTAATTACTGATACAGTACTCTATCTAACACTATCTACCAGAAACTACTACCCTATGAGTGCCTTGTTTCCCGTTTATCTCGCCAAATTAGCTACTGACTGATAGATGACTGGTGCTGCAAGATGAGAATTCAGAGGTGGAAGTGGAAGAGGAGGTGGAGGAGGAGAAGGGGGGGTTGCAGCAACTAATGTAGGTGGGGGCATAAATCCTGATGAAAGTAGGGCCCTCAATCCTTGGCGTCAGTAGCACCTGTGCCATCCCAGGGTACGACTCGCTCCCAGCCTCCACAACGTTCACCCAGTGTGCTGTCAGGGAAATGTAGAATCCCTGTCCAAAAGCACTTGTCCGTGTTTCAGTCGTTAAGTGGACCTTCCCAATAACTGCGTTGGTCATGGCACGGAAGATGTTACCGGACATATGCTGGTGTATGGCGGGGACGGCACAACGGGAAAAATAGTGGGGACTGAGTAACGAGGGATGGCCGTCGCCATCAGGCTGCAGAAAGCCTCAGTGTCCACAAGCCTAAATGGTAACATTTCCAGGGCCAGCAATTTGGAAAGGTGCACATTTAGTGCTATGGCCTGTGGGTGGGTGGCTGGGTATTTGTGCTTTCGTTAAAAGGCCTGGTGTATGGACATCTGTACGCTGCGCTGCGACACAGAAGTGGATGTGCTATCTGATGGTGCTTGCGAAGGTCCAGGTGCATTGTGGGAGGCATCCGGACCTGCGTCTTGGACCGGGGATTGGCCAGCACGTAACACAGGGGAAGAGGAGGCAGTGGTGTGACCCGCAGACACTGATTGTGGACCCAGGCTTTCGACCCACCTATTAGGGTGCTTCGATGCCATGTAGCGGATCATGCTGGTGGTGGTAAGGTTGCTAGTGTTCACGCCCCTGCTCATTTTGGTATGGCACAGGTTGCAAATGACAGTTCTTTTATCGTCCGCACTTTCCTCAAAAAAGCGCCAGACTGAGGAACACCTACCCCTTGGCAAGGGAGATTGCCACAAGGGGGTGCTCCGGGGAACAGTTGCAGGCCTGTTTGGTGTGGCCCGCCTTCTCCATTTTGCCACCCCACTGCCTCTTCTAGCCTGTTGTGGTGCTGCGGATCCCTCCCCCTCTGTACTGCTGTCCTCCCTCGGCTTGCCACCTTCCTAGGTTGGGTCAGTGATTTCATCGTCCACCACCTCCTCTTCTACTTCCTCACTCTGGTTATCCTCCTGACCTAACAAGACCCTCACTTATTGACAATTGGGTCTCATCATCAACCTCTTGAGACACTAATTGCCGTTAACTTATTGGCAACAGTGTCTCATCATTATCATCCACCTCGTGAAACACTAATTGTCGTTCCCCACCGTCATCTTCTTCTGACTGTGGATGCTCAAGAGTTTGGGAATCAGTGCACAAGATCTCCTCATGTCCCTCTTCAAGCGGGCTTGGCGAGAGGCCTTAATCAAGGAATGACGATGAAAAGAGATCCTCAGAATACCTGAGTGTGGGATCACTTGTTTGCCAAGACTCTCCATGGTGGGAGGAAGAAGGATCAGGGTGGGGATTCTGTTGACTAGACTCTTGTCTAATGAGACTGGACTTTGTGGAAGACAGGGTGGTGCTTAACCAACTGGAAGCATTATCTGCTGCAATCCAACCGACCACATGGTTGCACTGGTGTGACTTCGAGAGTGCAGTCCTGTGCTGCCCTGCAAACAGGGACATGAAGCTAGGTATCGTGGATGAGTGTGTGTTTCTTGTGCTCTGGCAGCGGGCACAGTTTCACTGCACCTAGGGCCATAGCCTCTGCGTGCACCATCAGCAGCACGGCCACTTCCCCGTCCCTTACTGCTTGCCTTGATCATATAAAATGGTATACTGTATATATATGGAGAGGAATAGAAAAGCGGCACTCACCGGCGTGGTTCAAATCCTTCATTCGTACAAGCAAGGTAAAAGGTAAAATCTTCGGGCTGGAGCGTGCGGTGCGATACAGCTGGGGTCAGCGGCGACGGCCATTTCGCGCTAACTTGCGCTTCGTCTGGCCTGACGAAGTGCAGGTCAGCGCGAAATGGCCGTCGCCGCTGACTCCAGCTGTGCACCACCTAGACGGGCAAGAGACAGGCAGTTGGAGACGGGGTGTCAATATTAACGTGACGTCTGGCAGTGCCGCCTTTCTCTCTACTCTCCATACTTTAGTATACTGTATATGCTTGCAAGTATGTCACACGTACAGTAGCGCAGGTTTTGTAAGTGTATGCGAAAATAAATTACACTGAATGTCACTGATATTTAGGATGCGCAAACGTTGTACAGGAGATGTAGCGCAGGTAATTTCGTTGTCAGCAGCGGCCAAACAATTGCGCTGAATGTCACAGATATTTAAGATGCGCAAATGTAACACAACAGATGTATCAGAGGTTGTGTCACTGTCATCAGCGGCCAAACAATTGCACGCAATTTAGCGCAGGTTGCGCTAATAATATATGTTGCAGCCAGATAAAACAATAGTCCTCAAAAGGACTTTTGGGTCTCTAACACCTTTCAACACTAAACCCTGCCTAAAAAAAGAAAAACTATTCCTGTCCCTACACTATCTGTCCCTTCTGCTGCAGCTCTCTCTG
Organism: Bufo bufo; assembly: GCF_905171765.1. Taxonomy (NCBI): domain Eukaryota; kingdom Metazoa; phylum Chordata; class Amphibia; order Anura; family Bufonidae; genus Bufo; species Bufo bufo. The sequence continues at coordinate 558,513,769 of NC_053390.1, read as the reverse complement.
ACTAAGACTGAGCCGAACCACGTGTCATAGCACCCGATGATGCGTTGCGGCCAGCCAATCACTGTAATGCCAGTAACCAATATGGCTATGGCATTACAGTGAGTGTCAGTACTTCCTCGCACGATTATTGGCTGCGTAGCAGGCAGCAAACATGCGGGGAGGAGACTCGAGTCAAAATGGTGTTCGGCCGAGCATGCTCGCCCAACTCTACTGATATGGCTATGAAAGTAGTAAGACAAAAACTAAAAAATCCTCAAGCTATATGAACAAGTATAGCACCCCCATTTCTGTTGGTAAAAGGGTTAAATTACAAACGCTTAGTTTGGCCATGGTGCCCGTAGTCAACTCTACTTCCACACCTTTTCAATATGGGAATTTTAGACCACATTTATCAAAATTTTGCATATACTGTCATATCCAAGCACGTCTTTTTATAATCTCTAAAATGGATACTTAGGGGGTAATTTATCATACTGGTGTAAAGTAGAACTGGCTTAGTTGCCCATAGCAATCCAATCAGATTCCTTTCATTTTCCAAAGTAGCTGTCAAAAATGAAACGTGGAATCTGATTGGTTGCAATGGGCAACTAAGCCAGTTCTAGTTTACACTAGTTTGATAAATAACCCCATTTATTCTCATCTGACTTTATCAAAACATGCATCTTGACACAACACATAATTCTACAATTAGAATCATTTAAAGGGAACCTGTAACCGGGATTTTGTGTATAGAGCTGAGGACATGGGTTGCTAGATGGCAGCTAGCACATCCGCAATACCCTGTCCCCATAGCTCTGTGAGCTTTTATTGTGTAAAAAAAACTATTTGATACATATGCAAATTAACCTGAGATGAGTCCTGTCCCTGACTCATCTCACATACAGGACTCATTTCAGGTTAATTTGCATATGTATCAAATATTTTTTTTTACACAATAAAAGCACACAGAGCTATGGGGACTGGGTATTGCGGATGTGCTAGCGGCCATCTAACAACCCACGTCCTCAGCTCTTTACACAAAATCCAGGTGATAGGTTCCCTTTAATCTAAAACTATAAAAGAAGAATAGATGGTATATATATATACCTAGATGAATTTGTTCTCCATAGCTCAATCATATTATTTTCCTGTGGATACAATATTACAACAGTGCTCTAAAGCATTAGGCTACTTTCACACTAGCGTTAATGTTTTCCGGTATTGAGATCCGTCATAGAGTCTCAATACTGGAAAAAACGCTTCCGTTTTCTCCCCATTCATTGTCAATGGGGACAAAACATAACTGAACAGAACGGAATGCTCCAAAATGAAATCCGTTCCGTTCTCATACCGGAAAGCAAACCGCAGCATGCTGCTGTTTGCTTTCTGTCCTGAGATGCAGAGCAAGACGGATCTGTCATGACCCACAATGCAAGTCAATGGGGACGGATCCGTTTTCTCTGCCACAATCTGACACAATAGAAAACAGATCTGTCCCCCATTGACTTTCAATGGAATTAATGACGGATCCATCTTGGCTATGTTAAAGATAATACAACCGGATCCGTTCATAACAGATGCAGAGGGTTGTATTATCAGTAACGGAAGTGTTTTTGCTGAACTCTGCCGGATCCAGCAAAAACGCTAGTGTGACACTAGCCTTATGCTGATTTTAAGCAACTGCTACATCAAAAGATAAACAATGTATTAATGTAAATTACTTTGTATGTCAGCTGAGGCTCCTGTCCTTATCATAAAAAGCACACACCCTAACCAAATAAATATAAAATTGCATTATGTATCATGAATACCCAAATATAGAATAGTAAATCATATTACTTCCGTGAAGTAAAGATGAAATGCTTATAATCAGTATGTAGGTCTTAAAACCATTACATGAAAAAAATATCAACAGAGGCACCTTGACTTGACTGCTAAATAACCAAGCAGCTAATAGAAAATAAAAATCTAGTCTGTATTTTACCTGACTGAAACGCACTTTGTAATAAAGTGCTGGGACTCTTTGTCTGCTTGGTAAAAGGAATGCAAGAAGAAAGCATCTTTTTGTTCTTCTCTGCAGGAGAAAGAAATTGAAATTATCAAAAATAGAGCCCACATAGCTTGGAGGATTGAGTTGCTGAGCAGTCTGGTATTGTGGTTGGTATAGATAACTAATAGTTGACAAGCACTGTCCAGAAGATGTCTTCTCTTCCCTTGAGATAACGTGATGGAAAAAAACTTGTGGTCTTCAATAGAATAGTTTTTAGCAGAAGAGAATGCATTGGAGAAGAAACAAAAAACAACAAGAAATCCACATGTCCACTTGGAGCTCTCCTGGGTCAGCACTGATCAAGCTTCTACTGAAAATGCCTCCACCTCCAAGAAGAACTGTCAGTCATGTCTGGGAAAAGTAAAATGGAGACAGAAGAGAATAATTGCTTTAAGGTTTGGAATGCTGTCTCTGCTTTTGATGTCCAATCCTTTGCATTCATCCTCTTTCTGTCAAGGGAAGAGATAGGTGCAGTGAGTGTGGAGAAATCTGGGATAGATTAACAATAATAATTAGCAAAACCCTAGAACCTCTGGGTGGCACTCAGACCCTGAGAGGTCTTTCTGTTGGCCGTGGTCTGAGATCACATAACCCTTAAAAGGAAGAGACAATCTCTCAAAGAGGCATTTCTCAAATTTGGTGTAGAGCCTATTCTCCTGCAGGTGCTGTAGGACAGCACAAACATGCCTTTGATGCAACATCAAGTCAGGTTAGTAAATCTGGATGTCATTAGGATATTTTATCATGTAGAATCAGAGAACATTATGGAAGATACCAATGACAAACTCCTGGAACACAGCAGGGGCATTAGTGAGGCCAAAACACAAGATGAGATATTTGAAATGGCCATCACAGGTGTTAAAGGCTATCTTCCATTTGCACCCTCATGAATATACTGTAGATCAATTTATAAATACTTTGAAGTTGCAACTTGATGAAGACTTTTGCCCCATGGATCAGAAAGCAGTGGCAGGGGATATTTTTTATGGCGATTCTCACCATAGTAGACTATACAGGACCAAAGAAAACCATCCTTTCTTGTGACAAAAAAGTAAGTTCCAGCATGGGAGTAAGATTTGTATATAAATCATCTCTTCAGGTTGTCCTTTATGTAGGCTGAAAGGGTGTTAGTCTCAGGAAGGGATAGTGAATATACACGACCACATGTAGGAGTGTTGCCAGGAAATAGACACAATTGTGTGGCCTATGAGGCAGCAAAGTATCAGCTTCCTTCTTGTCGAAAACATCTGTATAAATGGCATATGAAAGAGGTAGTCCCTGATAGAGATGGCCGAACGGGCGAACATATGGCGATGTCTGCCGGCGCCATATTCTTTTACATTGTGAAGAACTTTGACCCATGACACATCCATCAGGTGGTAAAGGACAGCCAATTAAGACGTTTCAGCACATGGACACACCCCCTACCTTATAAATAAACCTGATCTGGCCGCCATTTTACATTCAGTCTTTTGTCAGTGTAGGGAGAGGTTGCTGTGTGGAGCAGGGTCAGACTGTTACGGACACCAAACGCTAACTAATAGGGCCACATAAGTCTTTTTAAGGACTGGTATAGGTGTGCCATCGATAGGTGTGACTTACTGAAGGGTGTAATATCCTTTTAATATACTTTCTAACATAGAAAGTACAGTATATTATAGTGCATTTGCATTGTGCAGCAGTTGTGTGCGATTCTGCTGCGATACTGCAGCTACAGAGAGTGCCAAACACTATTGGAACAAATAATTTCCCATCCATTACAAGACGTTACCGATGCGCAGCCATTCTTGGCATCGGATCAGGAAGAGGAGGTATCAACGGTCGCCTCCCAGCAGTCCGACGACAGTACCCAGATTAGCCCAAGGAGGGTGGTCCCCTCTGTTGCTGCCTACTCCGAGATCTCTAATGTCACTGGTGGTGAAGGTGACGATGATGACGTGTCGATGGACGTCACGTGGGTGCCCACAAGAGAGGAAGAGGTGGGCCAATAACCTCGTACTCCCACTTAGCCAAAAATATATTTGCATAGCTGGGGGTAAAAAACAATATATTGGGAGAACAAAACGGTCCCTTAAAAAGAGGGTATTAGAAAACATCAATAACATAAGAATTGGATACGAGAAGCATACAGAATCAAAACACTTTAAGATTCATCATTACAGTGACCCAAAGACTTTAACATACACTGCATTAGAATCAGTTAAACCACATTGGAGAGGAGGGAACCACATTGCAAACATGTCGCGAGTGGAGTCCAGAAGAATATTCAAATTCAACACCAGTACTATACGGTCTGAATACTGATTTAGAATTGTTTGGCTTTTTGTGATGTTGATGGCCTGGGTTTGACGGGACATTGGGTTCAGGCTGCTCTTTACCAGCACCCCAATCTCCCCTTGACCCCCGGCTCCGTTATTTATTTACTACCTCAAGGACTATATTCTGTATGTATTTCTATATGTGTGAAGATATTAGAACTGTGAATAGTCCAAAAACGCTTTATTACAAAAAAAGCAAAAAAAAGGGGGGGACACAATAAAAACGCAAGTGAGCCAAATATATATATTTCGAGAAGGAATGCCAATATATTCAATGTGAAAGTGGGGCATTTGATAAGAGAGACACCCCTTTAATAAAAAGGAAACTGCAGGGGAGAATTTTTTATAAATGGCAAATTCAGTCCATGTTTTTACTATAACTTGGGGTGGTCCAGTTCCATTGTTTGGATTGAAACCTGTAAAGAAAAGGCTTTGTGACACAGACCTTTAGCCACTGAGGGAGAAGTAGGAGGCTTCAAAACGCATCTGACCCAGTTCTGTGTCACGTACTACAAAGACCCTTTTGTCCGGACTTATTACAGAGGCATGTGCAGCTGCAACATTGATTATCATTCATCCTCCATGCACGGAGTACAAGCTACGAGACCTACAGCACCTGACTGACGTCTGCGATCACATGACTGGATCATGTGACTTACCAAGATAGCGTGCAGAGAGCAAGGGACGCTCGTACACAGCAAAATCAGCCGGCTGTTACCCCACATGAGCCACACCATGTTTGATGTGCGGTAATAGCCTCAGTGGAGGCGCTTAAATCTTGTATTGGAGTATACTCATATAGTATAAATCTTTGACTGCCCGGGATAAGCTTTAGGGTACCTTCCCATTAGCGGCAGGGGAGTCCGGCAGGCTGTTCCGGCGGGTGAACAGCCTGTCGGATCCGTCCTGCCGCTAGTTCACGTGTGCCCTCGGACTGCCGCTCCATCCCCATTGACTATAATGGGGGCGAGGCGAAGTTCCGGCGGCAGCACTGCAGCATACGGCGAGAGGCAGCCAGACTAAAACTACGACATGCAGTACTTTAAGTCCGGCTGCCTCTCGCCGTGCTGCCGCCGGAACTCCACCCCCACCCCCATTATAGTCAACGGGGATGGAGCGGCAGTCCGAGGGCACACGTGAACTAGCGGCAGGACGGATCTCAGCCACAGGAAAAGCCTGCCGAACTCCCGGTGAACGCATTTGTTTCAGACCAGCTCGTGGCGCGGGCACAGGTAAAGACTTACCTGTGCATCGCCGGACTTGTGATTTAAGATGGCAGCCCGCATGTGTTCGCGGGCGAACACGGCGAACTGGCCATCACTGCCTATGAGGGCTTACAATCTACATGGCATGGGAGAAGGACACAGTAGGTGCGGGTGAAGTTGGTCATGGCGGTATAGAGGAAGTAGGGTCACTGGTTGAAGGCTTGTCTGAAGAGGTGGGTTTTCAGGTTTGTTTTGAAGGATTCCACTGTAGGTGAGAGTCAATCAATCTATATGACTGCTAACTGTTCTAACAAAAGTGAGATATAAATGTGTATTGCTCCCTTAATGTCCACCACTACTTCAGACTATTACTAAACGCCTCAATTAACGCTGTGCAGACTGTGTATCCATCCTTCATTGTCAAATACGGATCATTCTGGACACTTGCCATTTGCCACTTAGATGTGGAGTGAATATACTCAGCTGCATTAACACTGTGTACTTAATCACAGAGAGGACTCGCACTGGACTTCAGTTATATTCAGTATCAGAATGAACTGCTATGAACAGTGGTCCGCATAGTATGTACAGTCGTGGCCAAAAGTTTTGAGAATGACACAAATATTAGTTTTCACAAAGTTTGCTGCTAAACTGCTTTTAGATCTTTGTTTCAGTTGTTTCTGTGATGTGGTGAAATATAATTACACGCACTTCATATGTTTCAAAGGCTTTTATCGACAATTACATGACATTTATGCAAAGAGTCAGTATTTGCAGTGTTGGCCCTTCTTTTTCAGGACCTCTGCAATTCGACTGGGCATGCTCTCAATCAACTTCTGGGCCAATTCCTGACTGATAGCAACCCATTCTTTCATAACCACTTCTTGGAGTTTGTCAGAATTAGTGGGTTTTTATTTGTCCACCCGCCTCTTGAGGATTGACCACAAGTTCTCAATGGGATTAAAATCTGGGGAGTTTCCAGGCCATGGACCCAAAATGTCAACGTTTTGGTCCCCGAGCCACTTAGTTATCACTTTTGCCTTATGGCACGGTGCTCCATCGTGCTGGAAAATGCATTGTTCTTCACCAAACTGTTGTTGGATTGTTGGAAGAAGTTGCTGTTGGAGGGTGTTTTGGTACCATTCTTTATTCATGGCTGTGTTTTTGGGCAAAATTGTGAGTGAGCCCACTCCCTTGGATGAGAAGCAACCCCACACATGAATGGTCTCAGGATGCTTTACTGTTGGCATGACACAGGACTGATGGTAGCGCTCACCTTTTCTTCTCCGGACAAGCCTTTTTCCAGATGCCCCAAACAATCGGAAAGAGGCTTCATCGGAGAATATGACTTTGCCCCAGTCCTCAGCAGTCCATTCACCATACTTTCTGCAGAAGATCAATCTGTCCCTGATGTTTTTTTTTGGAGAGAAGTGGCTTCTTTGCTGCCCTTCTTGACACCAGGCCATCTTCCAAAAGTCTTCGCCTCACTGTGCATGCAGATGCGCTCCCACCTGCCTGCTGCCATTCCTGAGCAAGCTCTGCACTGGTGGCACTCCGATTCCGCAGCTGAATCCTCTTTAGGAGACGATCCTGGCGCTTGCTGGACTTTCTTGGACGCCCTGAAGCCTTCTTAACAAGAATTTAACCTCTTTCCTTGAAGTTCTTGATGATCCTATAAATTGTTGATTGAGGTGCAATCTTAGTAGCCACACTATCCTTGCCTGTGAAGCCATTTTTATGCAACGCAATGATGGCTGCACGCGTTTCGTTGCAGGTCACCATGGTTAACAATGGAAGAACAATGATTTCAAGCATCACCCTCCTTTTAAAATGTCAAGTCTGCCATTTTAACCCAATCAGCCTGACATAATGATCTCCAGCCTTGTGCTCGTCAACATTCTCACCTGAGTTAACAAGACGCTTACTGAAATGATCTCAGCAGGTCCTTTAATGACAGCAATGAAATGCAGTGGAAAGTTTTTTTTTGGGATTAAGTTAATTTTCATGGCAAAGAAGGACTATGCAATTCATCTGATCACTCTTCATAACATTCTGGAGTATATGCAAATTGCTATTATAAAAACTTAAGCAGCAACTTTTCCAATATTTATGTAATTCTCAAAACTTTTGGCCACGACTGTACTATGTACTGTACTAATCACAGTTTGCCTAACAATCAACACTCACAACTACTATTTTATGGTTTGAGAAAAAAAGAGGTTTCAGCACTCACTTTTAAGATGTGTCATTTTTTTGTGTTTCTTCAATTGTCAAGGACAATCCATCCACCATACGACCATTGTTTACGTGTTTCGAACAACCGTTCTTAATCGTGACAAAGATATATGCCCAAATTAGGAAGTTTTATACACTGCTCAAAAAAATAAAGGGAACACAAAAATAACACATCCTGGTTCTGAGTTAATTAAATATTCTTCTGAAATACTTTGTTCTTTACATAGTTGAATGTGCTGACAACAAAATCACACAAAAATTAAAAAATGGAAATCAAATTTTTCAACCCATGGAGGTCTGGATTTGGAGTCACACTCAAAATTAAAGTGGAAAAACACACTACAGGCTGATCCAACTTTGATGTAATGTCCTTAAAACAAGTCAAAATGAGGCTCAGTAGTGTGTGTGGCCTCCACGTGCCTGTATGACCTCCCTACAATGCCTGTGCATGCTCCTGATGAGGTGGCGGACGGTCTCCTGAGGGATCTCCTCCCAGACCTGGACTAAAGCATCTGCCAACTCCTGGACAGTCTGTGGTGCAACGTGACGTTGGTGGATAGAGCGAGACATGATGTCCCAGATGTGCTCAATTGGATTCAGGTCTGGGGAACGGGCGGGCCAGTCCATAGCATCAATGCCTTCGTCTTGCAGGAACTGCTGACACACTCCAGCCACATGAGCTCTAGCATTGTCTTGCATTAGGAGGAACCCAGGGCCAACCGCACCAGCATATGGTCTCACAAGGGGTCTGAGGATCTCATCTCGGTACCTAATTGCAGTCAGGCTACCTCTGGCGAGCACATGGAGGGCTGTGCGGCCCTCCAAAGAAATGCCACCCCACACCATTACTGACCCAATGCCAAACCGGTCTCAAGACTCTGTCACGTCTGTCACATGTGCTCAGTGTGAACCTGCTTTCATCTGTGAAGAGCACAGGGCGCAAGTGGCGAATTTGCCAATCTTGGTGTTCTCTGGCAAATGCCAAACGTCCTGCACGGTGTTGGGCTGTAAGCACAACCCCCACCTGTGGACGTCGGGCCCTCATATCACCCTCATGGAGTCTGTTTCTGACCGTTTGAGCAGACACATGCACATTTGTGGCCTGCTGGAGGTCATTTTGCAGGGCTCTGGCAGTGCTCCTCCTGTTCCTCCTTGCACAAAGGCGGAGATAGCGGTCCTGCTGCTGGGTTGTTGCCCTCCTACGGCCTCCTCCACGTCTCCTGATGTACTGGCCTGTCTCCTGGTAGCGCCTCCATGCTCTGGACACTACGCTGACAGACACAGCAAACCTTCTTGCCACAGCTCGCATTGATGTGCCATCCTGGATAAGCTGCACTACCTGAGCCACTTGTGTGGGTTGTAGACTCAGTCTCATGCTACCACTAGAGTGAAAGCACCGCCAGCATTCAAAAGTGACCAAAACATCAGCCAGGAAGCATAGGAACTGAGAAGTGGTCTGTGGTTCACCACCTGCAGAACCACTCCTTTATTGGGGGTGTCTTGCTAATTGCCTATAATTTCCACCTGTTGTCTATCCCATTTGCACAACAGCATGTGAAATTGATTGTCACTCAGTGTTGCTTCCTAAGTGGACAGTTTGATTTCACAGAAGTGTGATTGACTTGGAGTTGCATTGTGTTGTTTAAGTGTTCCCTTTATTTTTTTGAGCAGTGTAGTTTGGAAAATCTCCCCTGCCTCACAAGAAAGGGGGCAGAGCTTTCATGCTCCAATCCTCCACCTGAGCATTTGTTAACTTCTTGTTCGTTTCACATGTGTGTCAAAATCACCACTCCCTGTAGAAAATCTAATAAAATATAAAATCATGCAGGATGTGTAGTGTGAACAGAGTCATCACACACATGCTGTTTTTTTCCCTTTTTCCCCCTTTTTTTTTTTCAATTTTTTACATATACAGTAAAAATACATATACAAAAAACACACATACAGTAACGACTTAGTACTCTCCAGTGTAAAAAACATGCAATATATCAGATTACATTTTAGGAATAAAGTTACATAATCTCTTTTTTCAGGTTTTACTACTCCAATCCTCTACCTGGGCATTCGTTAAACTCTTGTTTATATCTCATGTGTGTTAAAATCACCACACCCTATAGAAAATCACCTAACACAATAAAAAATCGCTCAGGATGTCATCACACACATGCTGTTCTTTCTTTTCTTTCTACTTGTTTTTGCACATATAATGGGAATATTTGTACAAAAAACAAACAAAGGCGGCTCAATACTTTCCAATATAAAAAATAAGCAGATAGTATTTCAAATAACATTTTATCAATAAAAATGCATGATCTCTTTTTTCAAGTTTAAACCTGAGGGATATCTTGTGTTTAGTCCAAAAGGTTTCTCTCAAAAGAATACAATTTGAAATGTAATTTGAAATACTACTTGTATCACTTTATATTGTAATAACTTTGGAATGCTTTTATTTATCCAAGCTATACTGAGATAGTTTTTTCATACTTCATGCTAGTGGTGAACTTGAATCAATATGTTTTGCCTTTATTTATTTTTTTATCCAAAATTTATAGAAAATTTGGAAAAATATATGTTTTTACAAATGAGCATTTCTCTGTTTTTAAGACAGCTAGTGATACTTCACAAAATAGCTATTAATTAACATTGACATTATGTCTACTTTATGTCGTTTGAAGGCTTATCATTTTAAAAACAAATTTTCAAGTTCATGGAGGACTCAGATGGAAATGGCTAAAACAGATGCAAAATGAGCACAACGAATGCTCAAAATAAAGATCCGTTTTTTTTTTTATTATTATTACTTTCAGAAGAAGGGAAAATTAAACGGTGATGTAAACCTAGCCTCACACATTTGAAAAAAAGTCATGTTTTCTGATAGCCATGTTTTTCTGGCAATGGTCTTGTTTAAGGGCTCTTTTTTGCAGGATGAGTTGATGTTTTCATTGGTGCCATTTTAACTTTTTGAACACTTGAAACTTTATACTTTTGTAGGAGGGGATTTGATTTTAAAAAATGGCTATTCTGGCAAATATTTTTTTTTTTTACGGCCTTCACCTTTCAGAATAGATAATGTGATATTTTTTATAGCAGGTGATTAAAAACACGGTAATACCAAATATATATATTTTTTTTCAGTAAATTTGCCTAGAGGACAGAAATGCCTTTTTCGCACTTGAAACCTATATTTTTGTATTTTTCAAATCTTTGTTTTACTTTTTAATTTATTCCCACTAGAGGACTCCAACTTTTGATGTTCTGATTGCTGATACAATGAACTAGAGCACATTCTGTTTTGCAATGCATTATAACTATCAGTTTTTACACTGACACAATGCCTGTGGCATGGCCTGATAGGCTTACGTAGATAGCAGACCCACAGGCCTTTGTAAGGCCTTGGGCTGACATACTGTAGCAGCTATCAGCCCCCATCGACTGCACCTAAAAGGTTAAACTGCAGGCATCAGAGTTATCAGTTACAGCCAGGCCATTACCCTGATCAAACAAACACAGCTCCTATGCTCACCTGATCATGCAGGAACTCCTTGCCCACTGCACCACACATATACTTTGCAAGTTGGGAAAATGTTAAAAGTACTTTTTCTCCAAAATTGAAAACCTGAATGCCTAAGTGGAAGGTATCACAGCAATGGGCTCAGCTCTCTGCAATAACAACACCCCTGTTGCTCCTAGAGGCTAATTTGCATATATTAACCACCTCCGGACCGCCTAACGCAGGATCGCGTTCCGGAGGTGGCAGCCCTGCGCAGAGTCACGCATATATGCGTCATCTCGCGATGGCCGAGATTTCCTGTGAACGCGCGCACACAGGCGCGCGCGCTCACAGGAACGGAAGGTAAGAGAGTTGATCTCCAGCCTGCCAGCGGCGATCGTTCGCTGGCAGGCTGTTTTTTTTAACCCCTAACAGGTATATTAGACGCTGTTTTGATAACAGCGTCTAATATACCTGCTACCTGGTCCTCTGGTGGTCCCATTTGTTTGGATCGACCACCAGAGGACACAGGTAGCTCAGTAAAGTCCCACCAAGCACCACTACACTACACTACACCCCCCCCCCCGTCACTTATTAACCCCTTATTAGCCCCTGATCACCCCTGATCACCCCATATAGACTCCCTGATCACCCCCCTGTCATTGATCACCCCCCTGTCATTGATTACCCCCCTGTAAAGCTCCATTCAGATGTCCGCATGATTTTTACGGATCCACTGATAGATGGATCGGATCCGCAAAATGCATCCGGACGTCTGAATGAAGCCTTACAGGGGCGTGATCAATGACTGTGGTGATCACCCCATATAGACTCCCTGATCACCCCCCTGTCATTGATTACACCCCTGTCATTGATCAACCCCCTGTAAAGCTCCATTCAGACGTCCGCATGATTTTTACGGATCCACTGATAGATAGATCGGATCCGCAAAACGCATCCGGACGTCTGAATGAAGCCTTACAGGGGCGTGATCAATGACTGTGGTGATCACCCCATATAGACTCCCTGATCACCTCCCTGTAAAGCTCCATTCAGATGTCCGCATGATTTTTACGGATGCACTGATAGATGGATCCGATCCGCAAAACGCATCCGGACGTCTGAATGAAGCCTTACAGGGGAATGATCAATGACTGTGGTGATCACCCCATATAGACTCCCTGATCACCCCCCTGTAAAGCTCCATTCAGATGTCCGCATGATTTTTACGGATGCACTGATAGATGGATCCGATCCGCAAAACGCATCCGGACGTCTGAATGAAGCCTTACAGGGGCATGATCAATGACTGTGGTGATCACCCCATATAGACTCCCTGATCACCCCCCTGTCATTGATCACCCCCCTGTAAAGCTCCATTCAGATGTCCGCATGATTTTTACGGATGCACTGATAGATGGATCCGATCCGCAAAACGCATCCGGACGTCTGAATGAAGCCTTACAGGGGCATGATCAATGACTGTGGTGATCACCCCATATAGACTCCCTGATCACCCCCCTGTCATTGATTACCCCCCTGTAAAGCTCCATTCAGATGTCCGCATGATTTTTACGGATGCACTGATAGATGGATCGGATCCGCAAAACGCATCCGGACGTCTGAATGAAGCCTTACAGGGGAGTGATCAATGACTGTGGTGATCACCCCATATAGACTCCCTGATCACCCCCCTGTCATTGATTACCCCCCTGTAAAGCTCCATTCAGACGTCCGCATGATTTTTACGGATCCACTGATAGATGGATCGGATCCGCAAAACGCATCCGGACGTCTGAATGAAGCCTTACAGGGGCGTGATCAATGACTGTGGTGATCACCCCATATAGACTCCCTGATCACCCCCCTGTCATTGATTACCCCCCTGTCATTGATTACCCCCCTGTAAAGCTCCATTCAGACGTCCGCATGATTTTTACGGATCCACTGATAGATGGATCGGATCCGCAAAACGCATCCGGACGTCTGAATGAAGCCTTACAGGGGCGTGATCAATGACTGTGGTGATCACCCCATATAGACTCCCTGATCAACCCCCCTGTCATTGATCAACCCCCCTGTCATTGATCAACCCCCCTGTCATTGATCAACCCCCCTGTCATTGATCAACCCCCCTGTCATTGATCACCCCCCTGTCATTGATCACCCCCCTGTCATTGATCACCCCTCTGTAAGGCTCCATTCAGATATTTTTTTGGCCCAAGTTAGCAGAATTTTTTTTTTTTTTTCTTACAAAGTCTCATATTCCACTAACTTGTGTCAAAAAATAAAATCTCACATGAACTCACCATACCCCTCACGGAATCCAAATGCGTAAAATTTTTTAGACATTTATATTCCAGACTTCTTCTCACGCTTTAGGGCCCCTAGAATGCCAGGGCAGTATAAATACCCCACATGTGACCCCATTTCGGAAAGGTATTCCGTGAGGGGCATATTGAGTCCATGAAAGATTGAAATTTTTGTCCCAAGTTAGCGGAACGGGAGACTTTGTGAGAAAAAAATTAAAAATATCAATTTCCGCTAACTTGTGCCAAAAAAAAAAAATTTCTATGAACTCGCCATGCCCCTCATTGAATACCTTGGGGTGTCTTCTTTCCAAAATGGGGTCACATGTGGGGTATTTATACTGCCCTGGCATTCTAGGGGCCCCAAAGCGTGAGAAGAAGTCTGGTATCCAAATGTCTAAAAATGCCCTCCTAAAAGGAATTTGGGCACCTTTGCGCATCTAGGCTGCAAAAAAGTGTCACACATCTGGTATCGCCGTACTCAGGAGAAGTTGGCGAATGTGTTTTGGGGTGTCATTTTACATATACCCATGCTGGGTGAGAGAAATATCTTGGTCAAATGCCAACTTTGTATAAAAAAATGGGAAAAGTTGTCTTTTGCCAAGATATTTCTCTCACCCAGCATGGGTATATGTAAAATGACACCCCAAAACACATTCCCCAACTTCTCCTGAATACGGCGATACCACATGTGTGACACTTTTTTGCAGCCTAGGTGGGCAAAGGGGCCCATATTCCAAAGAGCACCTTTAGGATTTCACAGGTCATTTACCTACTTACCACACATTAGGGCCCCTGGAAAATGCCAGGGCAGTATAACTACCCCACAAGTGACCCCATTTTGGAAAGAAGACACCCCAAGGTATTCCGTGAGGGGCATGGCGAGTTCCTAGAATTTTTTATTTTTTGTCACAAGTTAGTGGAAAATGCTTATTTTTTTTTTATTTTTTTTTTCATACAAAGTCTCATATTCCACTAACTTGTGACAAAAAATAAAAAGTTCCATGAACTCACTATGCCCATCAGCGAATACCTTGGGGTCTCTTCTTTCCAAAATGGGGTCACTTGTGGGGTAGTTATACTGCCCTGGCATTCTAGGGGCCCAAATGTGTGGTAAGGAGTTTGAAATCAAATTCTGTAAAAAATGACCTGTGAAATCCGAAAGGTGCTCTTTTGAATATGGGCCCCTTTGCCCACCTAGGCTGCAAAAAAGTGTCACACATCTGGTATCTCCGTAATCGGGAGAAGTTGGGGAATGTGTTTTGGGGTGTCATTTTACATATACCCATGCTGGGTGAGAGAAATATCTTGGCAAAAGACAACTTTTCCCATTTTTTTATACAAAGTTGGCATTTGACCAAGATATTTATCTCACCCAGCATGGGTATATGTAAAAAGACACCCCAAAACACATTCCTCAACTTCTCCTGAATACAGAGATACCAGATGTGTGACACTTTTTTGCAGCCTAGGTGGGCAAAGGGGCCCACATTCCAAAGAGCACCTTTCGGATTTCACAGGTCATTTACCTACTTCCCACACATTTGGGCCCCTAGAATGCCAGGGCAGTATAACTACCCCACAAGTGACCCCATTTTGGAAAGAAGAGACCCCAAGGTATTCGCTGATGGGCATAGTGAGTTCATGGAAGTTTTTATTTTTTGTCACAAGTTTGTGGAATTTGAGACTTTGTATGAAAAAAAAAATAAAAAAAAAATCATCATTTTCCACTAACTTGTGACAAAAAATAAAAAATTCTATGAACTCACTATGCCCATCAGCGAATACCTTGGGGTCTCTTCTTTCCAAAATGGGGTCACTTGTGGGGTAGTTATACTGCCCTGGTATTCTAGGGGCCCAAATGTGTGGTAAGGAGTTTGAAATCAAATTCAGGAAAAAATGAGGAGTGAAATCCGAAAGGTGCTCTTTGGAATATGGGCCCCTTTGCCCACCTAGGCTGCAAAAAAGTGTCACACATCTGGTATCCCCGTACTCAGGAGAAGTTGAGGAATGTGTTTTGGGGTGTCTTTTTACATATACCCATGCTGGGTGAGATAAATATCTTGGTCAAATGACAACTTTGTATAAAAAAATGGGAAAAGTTGTCTTTTGCCAAGATATTTCTCTCACCCAGCATGGGTATATATAAAATGACACCCCAAAACACATTCCCCACCTTCTCCTGAGTACGGAGATACCAGATGTGTGACACTTTTTTGCAGCCTAGGTGGGCAAAGGGGCCCATATTCCAAAGAGCACCTTTCGGATTTCACAGGTCATTTTTTACAGAATTTGATTTCAAACTCCTTACCACACATTTGGGCCCCTAGAATGCCAGGGCAGTATAACTACCCCACAAGTGACCCCATTTTGGAAAGAAGAGACCCCAAGGTATTCGCTGATGGGCATAGTGAGTTCATAGAACTTTTTATTTTTTGTCACAAGTTAGTGGAATATGAGACTTTGTAAGAAAAAAAAAAAAAAATCATAATTTTCCGCTAACTTGTGACAAAAAATAAAAAGTTCTATGAACTCACTATGCCCATCAGCGAATACCTTAGGGTGTGTACTTTCAGAAATGGGGTCATTTGTGGGGTGTTTGTACTGTCTGGGCATTGTAGAACCTCAGGAAACATGACAGGTGCTCAGAAAGTCAGAGCTGCTTCAAAAAGCGGAAATTCACATTTTTGTACCATAGTTTGTAAACGCTATAACTTTTACCCAAACCATTTTTTTTTTACCCAAACATTTTTTTTTAATCAAAGACATGTAGAACTATAAATTTAGAGCAAAATTTCTATATGGATGTCGTTTTTTTTGCAAAATTTTACAACTGAAAGTGAAAGATGTCATTTTTTTGCAAAAAAATCGTTAAATTTCGATTAATAACAAAAAAAGTAAAAATGTCAGCAGCAATGAAATACCACCAAATGAAAGCTCTATTAGTGAGAAGAAAAGGAGGTAAAATTCATTTGGGTGGTAAGTTGCATGACCGAGCAATAAACGGTGAAAGTAGTGTAGGTCAGAAGTGTAAAAAGTGGCCTGGTCTTTCAGGGTGTTTAAGCACTGGGGGCTGAAGTGGTTAATGCATAATTTTTCTCAGTAATGTGGACACATATGAACATAGGACCAATACAGATGTCTTCAGCTGCCAAGGTCACATGTAACAGGTCAGCCAGTTTCATAGCTACAAATCTGCTGACAGATGCCCTTTCGCTCTCATACAGAGCTTCCATAAATAATAAATTCATACAGAACTCAAAATGAACATACAGTAATCCTTTGCTTTAGGGCTCATACACACAAACATTCCACAAAGTCCACAAATTGCGCATCCGCAAAACACACATACCGGCCGTGTGCATCCAGCATTTTGCGGAAAGGAAGGGCAGGCCCCTAATAGAGCAGTCCTGTCTTTGTTCGTAAGGTGGACAATAATAGGACATGTTCCATACGGACATACGGCTACGGAATGCACCCAGAGTCATTTCCGGTTTTTTGCAGCCCCATTGAAGTGAATAGTTTTGCATACAGGATGCAAAAAAAAAAAACAAAGGTACATAGAAAAAAACTTTTGTGTGCATGAGCCCTATGAGTACACATAGAGCTGTAACTGTAAGCTCCTGGGCCCCATTGCAAAAACATTAAGCATGGTATAATAATTGCGTAAAGAAATGTATCAAGCGCTCAATTTCTCACTAAACTGAGTAAGGTATTAGAATGGAAAATCCCAGCGGCTCAACCTCTCACCTTGGATGGATAAGGTGCTCACCTAAATGGCCCACTCTCAGGCCCAGATTAGAACGTGAATGATAAATATACATTTTTCTTTCACAAAGTCACCTCTTTTACACTATGTGTAACATTATATGCAGTAGCAATGCTGCTGAGCACAGTTGGTTTAATATGCACCAATGGCAATGACTAAGACTAATTAATGTGTAGGAAGCATCCTAAGCAGCTAATTGGTATGTAAATGCTAAAGGGAAACAGATGATTCTTACCAAGCATTAACCCTGTAAAGCAAAAAATAATATCAAGAAAAATAACATTTGCAGTAAAGTAAGTGACTAGCGCTTCATTTTTAGGAAAACTCTTGCCACAGCACAATTTTTATAACTACTGTAAGGCCTCTTTCAGATGGGTGTCCCGGATTTTCTCAGGATGCGTCCCGGGTGCATTGTGGGAAACCTGAGCGAGTGCGCACACAATTTCAGTCAGTTTTGACTGCGATTGCGTTGCAGTGTTTTCTGTTTTTATTGCGCGGGTGCAATGCGTTTTGCGCGCGCGTGATAAAAAACTTAATGTGGTACCCAGACCTAAACCCCGACTTCTTCACTGAAGTTCAGGTTTGGGTTAAGTGTTCTGAAGATTTTATTTCTTTCCCTTATAACATGGTTATAAGGGAAAATAATAGCACTCTAAATACAGAATGCTTACTAAAATGTCGATTGAGGGGTTAAAAAATGAAAAAAATTAACTCACCTTATCCACTTGAGCGTGCAGCCGGCATCATCTTCTTTCTTCTTCTTTCAGGACCTGCAAAAAGGACCTTTGATTACGTAATCGAGCTCACCACGTGGTGAGCGCGGTGACGTCAGTGCAGGTCCTACTGAATGAAGATAGAAGATCCTTCTATCTTCTTTCAGCAGAACATGCGCTGACGTCACCACGCTCACCATGTGGTGAGCGCGATTACGTCATCAAAGGTCCTTTTTGCAGGTCCTGAAAGAAGAAGAAAGAAGACGATGCCGGCTGCGCGATCAAGTGAATGAGGTGAGTTTATTTATTTTTTATTTTTTAACCCCTCAAGGCACATTTTAGTAAGCATTCTGTATTAAGAATGCTATTATTTTCCCTTATAACCATGTTATAAGGGAAAATAATACAGTGATTAGACTTTAATGGGGTTGCTCATCCCTATCATCTCCTAGCAACCATGCGTGAAAATCGCACCGCATCTGCACTTGCTTGCGGATGCTTGCGATTTTCACGCAGACCCATTCATTTCGATGGGGCCTGCGCTGCGTGAAAAAAAGCAGAATATAGAACATGCTGCGATTTTCGCGCAACGCACAAGTGATGCGTGAAAATCACCACTCATCTGCACAGCGCCATTGAAGTGAATGGGTCTGGATTCAGTGCGGGTGCAATGCGTTCATCTCACGCATTGCACCCGCGTGAAATTCTCACCCGTGTGAAAGGGGCCTAATAATATAATACAGATGTAGCCACCATTATTTTGACTAGCTTAGGCTACTTTCACACTAGCGTTAATATTTTCTGGTATTGAGATCCATCATAGGGTCTCAATACCATAAAAAAAAAAAAGCTTCAGTTTGTCCACATTCATTGTCAATGGGGACAAAACGTAACTGAACAGAACGGAATGCTCCAAAAAGCATTCCGTTCCATTCTCATACCGGAGAGCAAACAGCAGCATGCCACGGTTTGCATCCCTTTCTGTGCTGCGGAGCAAAACGGATCTGTTATGACCCACAATGCAAGTCAATGGGGACAGATCCATTTTCTCTGACACAATAGAAAACGGATCCATCCCCCATTGAATTTCAACGGAGTTCATGACTGATCTGTCTTAGGTTTGTTAAAGATAATACAACCGGATCCGTTCATAACGGATGCAGATAGTTGTATTATCAGTAACGGAAGCGTTTTTGCTGAACCCTGCCAGATCCAGCAAAAACGCAAGTGTGAAAGTAGCATTAGGGTGCATTCACATCACCGTTTAACTTTCCGCTCTTCTGATCCAGCAGAAGAAGAGAGAGAAGAAGAAAAACTGTATCCTGTAAAAAATACAGATCCTGTTCCATCAGTTGTCATCCTGTGCTTTTTCAATGTAGGACCGCGCTGCTGTTTTGCCAATAGGGGAATCTTCAATCTAGCACAAAGTCATGCGCATATTTGGACATAGGAAGCAGTATCAACCTCCACAAATGCACTCCTCTTCTCCAACACACTCCTGTAGGATATCAAGAGATCGCACCAATAGTGAAGCACTGATTTCTCCAGTCATATAAAAATGTTTATTATACTCACCAAGCCAATCTTTGTTAGAAGCATATCACAAGTTGATGAGATACAATTCGTACTCTTGCCCGACCCAGGTTTTCGCTTTCGCGCTTCTTCCTGAGCATAATACACCTTTTTATCTGACTGGATAAATGGATGACGGAATTTGGGACACCTACACGTTACATTTACACAAGCTTTTATGACATTACATGCTAAATAGGAATTTATATCTAGTTGGTCCCACCCTCCTCCTTCTGGGAAGGCTTTCTACAAGATTTGTGTCTGTGGGAATTTTAGCCCATTCATCCAGAAGAGTATTTGAGAGGTCAGGCACCGATCACAATCTCCATTTTAGTTCATCCCAAAGGTCATAAACAACCTACATAAGGAAATGAGCCAATAATGTACCCATAAATTCTAAAAATATAAATCTTTATTATAACACGTGCCTTCGCCTCGGGCCGCATATGTCAATGGTCTTACCTTTTTTATGGACTGGGCTCAGTTATCAAATTAATAATTTGGGCTTTTCCATTGTATATGCACTATGCTTATTTTGAAGTAGTAGTCCAGACATTCTTGTGTATCTTATTTTAATTCCCACTAGACATTTTTTGGCTCAGGAATGGCATCTTTTCTGTCACCTATCTTTGTATCATGTAGTTTTATTCATTTTAAACATGTGTTATAATAAATATTTATATATTTATAATTCATGGGTACATTATTGGCTCATTTTCTTATGTAGGTTGTTTATGGTCTTTGGAGCTTGTACCAAGTAATTTATATTTGGGTATACTGCAGCACAACAGCAGTGTACTATACTCTGCTGACTAAAGTGTCATGTGTGCTTCTAATGTTTGGTTTGTTTTGTTTATTCATCCCAAAGGTGTTCGATTGGGTTGAGATCCGAACTCTGTGGGGTCCAGTGCAGTCATGTTTTTCCACACCAAATTCAGTCAACCATGTTTTTATAGATATTGCTTTGTGCACTGAGGCAAAGTCATTCTGGAACAGGACGGGACCTTGCCCATTCTGTTCCTGCAAAGTTGGAAGCAAATAATTGTCCAAAATTTGCCAAAATTGGAATTCTGGAATTCAGCAGTTATTGAGTCAGAAGAGCAATTTTACTTTTATGCATTATGTGTCTCACACACAGTGACCCTGCTCTGTAACGTTGCGTGGTCTCCTCTTTGTGGCTGAGTTGCTGTGGTCTCCTCTTTATGGCTGAGTGCAGTGTCCCACTCTGTTTTGGAAGTGGGCCACTTAAATCCCATGTATGTCATTTTATGCCATTATATTTTCTATGTGTTAAGCTGCAAATTCCCTACAACAGGCTGGTAGTTGCATTGCATCCATTCACCCCTAGATGGTGCTGGTACCATATATATATATATATATATATATATATATACACCTTAGGGTGTGTCAGTTCTGTGTAGAAAGAAGGAAGTGGGCTGAGGAGTAAGGAGAGAGATAGTGAAGGAGTCAGGAGCAGAACCGGATAAGTCCAGTATGTAGCTGCTAATTTTAACCCCTTTGCCCTGGCCAAGCTAAGGGAGGAGGGAGAACATCCTTACAGCTACCTAGCACAGACCAGAGTAAACTGCGAATATAGAGAAAGTCTAGTGGAGATAGTAGCAGCATTAGCTTATGGATTCCACAGCGTCAGTGACCGGGAAAAGCCTAAAAGCACCTGGACACAGCCGGACGACTAGGCGCAAGGTTGTCCATTACCACATACTTTTATGGACATTGTGGACCAGTGTTTCTGAAAGCAACCAGTGCAAACAATGGAGCAGAGGATTCATGCCTGCCATTAGGGAGACCACCCTGTCGGTTGCCAAACACAAATAAGAGTCATTATTATATCCAGTATCTGGTGGCTAGAGTGTGGACAGTTAGAAAGGAACTCTCTCAGACCATCCAAAGGAAAATCTCAATGCACCTATTGTCAAACCTGTTACTAGGATTGCAGCTAAGCCAATCGTGTATGCATCATATGGGTTGTCACCCTTGCCATGTAAATGTACTGCACTAACTACCTCAAGGCAATTGATTAAGTAAAAGGTTCCGTTGTTTACAACCATCGACTCCTCATCCTTTCTACCACCTTCCTTTGCACCTAACGATGCTGGCGTTACAAACACCCGGGACCCTGCCTCCACGGAACCTTAAACCATTCCACCAAGGGAACCTCAACCACCATCTGGCGGGAGTCCCTGGACAGCAGAGTGTGCCCCGAAGGAACTGGTGCTGTCTTTCCATTCACTGCACACAGGCCCAGGGAGCTCTACAAAACATTGAATAAACAACTACTACCCCCATCGGCCCACCAACACTCAGATATTGCCCCTGCGGCCCGATCGCTGCATGAGTTGCTGTGGTCTACTATTTATGGCTGAGTTGCTGTGGTCCCTAAATGCTTCTACTTTGCAATAATACCACTCACATTGTGGAATAACTAAGAGGAAAGAAATTTCATGAACTGACATGTTACAATGGTGGCATCCTATTAAGTCTCTTTCATACGCGCGTTACGGATTCTCTCAAGGTCTGTTCAAGAAAAAACTGATGGTTTTGCAGGCAAATTCAGTCAGTTTTGTCTGGGAAGGCGTTCAATGTTTCAGTTTTTTCCACACGGGTGCAATCAGTTTTTGATGCGTTTTTCACACACGTAAAAAATAAATAAATGAAGAATAACAATCTACACCTCCTAGCAACCACCAGTGAAAAATGCATTGCATCCAGAAGCAATCCGTTTTTTACTGAAGCCCTTTTACTTCTATGGAACCAGAGCTGTGTGAAAAATGCAGTACATAGAACATGCTGCAATATTTTTTTTCCGAACGCAGAAATGATGTGTGAAAAACTATGCTAATGTGCACAAATCTCTCACCTTTAGGCTTATTGCACACGAACGTGTGCGCTCCGTGGCCGTATTGCAGACCGTATATGCGGATCCACAATACACGGCACCGCTTCGTGTGCATTCCGCATCACGGACGCCCACCCATTCACTTCAATGGGTCCTCAAATCTGGAGATGCGGAATACTGCGGAATGGAAGTACGGAACGGAACCCTACAGAAGCACTACGGAGTCCTTCCGTGGGGTTTTGTCCCGTATGTCCGTTCCGCAAAAAGATAGAACATGTACTATCTTTTTGCGGAACGGCTGGATCGCGGACCCATTAAAGTTAACGGGTCCGTGATCCGCTGCGGCTGCCCCGCCGTGGGTGTTCGTGCATTACGGCCCGCAATTTGCAAGCAAATATACTTTTAAGGTTCCTTCACACACATTTTTATTCAGAGTTTTAAGTGGTAGTAGGCAGGGCAGTATTAATCTGTACATACATCTTTTAGGCTCAGTTCACACTTCAACTATTTAATTAGTTATTTCATCAGTGATTGTGGTCCAAAACCAGTAGTGGATCCTACACAGAGATAAGGTATAATGGAAAGATCTGCACCTGTTCTGTGTTTTTGCACCGCACCTTGTTGTGGCTCACTATAACTGATGGAAATAACTGATCAAATAACTGGTGTGAACTCAGCCTAAGGCCTCATGCACACGACCGGGTGCCAGCCGTCTGTGGACGCGGACTCATTCTCTGCATAGGAACGATAATTTGTGGTGTCGGCAAAACGACATGATCACCAGATATACGAGTGTTTGCTCTTCACCGGCACCTTTTACACAGGCCAATTATCGGGAACAAGCATTTATACAAACATTCATCCTTGATAATCAGCCATGATCGATGGTCTGTGTTGAAGGACATTTAGGGAAACCAATTAAACGTTCCCGATAATTGCCTGATCATCATTTACATGCAGCAATCACCTCAGCTGTATGGGGACAAGTGTTGGTATAGTGATAGTTAATATATACTACACTGGTGGGGAAGGGGTTAACCTAAGTGATCGCCAGTAACTGGTGATCGCTTTATGTCACCTGGGTTAGTATTATGCAGATTTTACTACGGCTAGGGCTACATGGCAGTTTTGGCAGAAATACAACAAACCGGATAGGCTTTTAAAACATTTCCTTTGTGTTCACTGCATAAAGGAAGGAGAGAGTATAAAATGGAATGACTTGAACTTTAGACAGGTAGATGTGCTGGAGGGGTTTGCTTCTGTCATTTGAACATACTGTTACAACTCAAGTATCTGCTGATGAAGACCTATTGTTTAGGACTCGCAGGAAAAACAGTGCACTCATCAGTAATGTGTTTGATGATGGATAAGCCTGCAATCCTCAGGAAACGCTTTACTTTTATTTGCTTTTTCGGAGCAATAATGACAGAGCCAGATTACTGGTAATTTAATCCCAATTACTTTTTTATGTCATGTTATTTTTATTACGTTGTATTGATCATTGTCTGCTGTTTTTTTATGTGAAGCTTGCATCCACTGATGCTTATTATCTTCTGCTTTTTATCTTCTGAATCTGAATGTACCAAAATGATTTATGCATTTTTCTATTTTCATATGGGTCAAGTTATTAAGTTTGTTCTTGGGATTAAATTACCAGTAATCTGGCTCTGTCATTATTGCTCCAAAAAAGCTAATAAAAGTATAGCAAGTGTTTCCTGAGGATTGCAGGCTTATCCATCATCAAACACATTACTGATGAGTGCACTGTTTTTCCTGCGAGTCCTAAACAATAGGTCTTCATCAGCAGATACTTGAGTTGTAACAGCATGTTCAAATGACAGAAGCAAACCCCTCCAGCACATCTACCTGTCTATAGTTCAAGTCATTCCATTCTATACTCTCTCCTTCCTTTATGCAGTGAACACAAAGGAAATGTTTTAAAAGCCTGGCCATCTTTTCTATCTCCTCACTACTGCAGATTTATTGATGGTGAAAGCCACTATAAAATTACATGACTCAGATAGGATTATCCAAGAATTATCTTATGCAGATGGTTTCCAGAGTCAAATGGACTGGCTATCTTTAGCATCATTTGCCCATAGTCCAATAACATGTCGATCAGACACATCATAGGTTATGTATTGGTCCATGATCATCAATGAAGAGCTAACCTATCATGTGTTGCCCCACTCTGTTGTACTTCTGAAGTTTATGTGAGATACATGCCTCCAAGAGCTCTCAGTAATTTGAAACAGTAGTTTTGCATGTCATTTTTTCATTTTATTTTTATATCATTTATTCTATCCATTTTGCTCCTGTTATGCTATAAAAAAATATACCAAACAGATACGTTTTCTCATCAGTAGACTGCATCTGGATATTACTTTATAATAAAAATCAGTGCTGTGGGGCCTAAAACTTATACCTATAGATAAAACAGCTTTGCCTACAAATAATTTGCCCCATCATAAACACTAGTGGAAATATAATAGCAAGTCTCTGAATAATACAGGCACACATGTACCAAAAAAAAACTATACAAGGAACACATAATATATTATAATATACTGTAAGATCAAATATAACTACCACAAAGACCAATAATATCATCATACAGCAGGGGCAGACTGGTCAGGTATATTGGCCAATTCCCAGAGAGCTGCCCCGAACCCTCCACATGGCCAGCCGTGTACATAGCAATCTGAATGCTCCTTGCATTAACTAACTCTTGGAGTGTCAGGTACTTATGTCCCCGGGCAACTGCAGCAGGCGTCCTTCTGAATTCTATTATGTTGCCATCCTCAGGACGATGATAACAGTTGAGAACTGCAGAGGGATACAGGAGCCAATGTTTCTGTGCCCCGGCGTTTACCATCATAGGCCTCAAGGCATTAGGCTGGAAGCCTATGAGGCAGTAGAACAACACAGGCAGTTGTTAAGCAATAACATCTTCACAAATTCAGAGCTCAGGGGGCGCAATGATGTCATTGTCACTTCATCACCCTTCCTGCAATGGGAGAATTTAATGCCGCAGGCCGGAAGAGACCTGTGACCTGCATTGCAGACAGTGGTGTGCAATGGGACTCAGGTGAGTATTAGAATCTTTTATTTTTACTTGCAAACTGGGGCATTATAGCGAGAATTACTAAGGGCAATATAGCAAGCATTTCTACAGGCACTATGGGGGCATTTTTAATAATGGGCACTATAAAGGCATTATTAAAAGGGTTTTCCAGGATATTTTTATTGATGACCTATCTTCAGGAGTCTCAATCAGGAAAACACTGATTAGGTCCATACATGAGGTGTCGTCCCCCCCCCCCCCCCCCCCCATAGGATGAGCTTCTGACTTCCTTCCTGAAGGGTTACAGCTTTATACCGATTAAACAAAAAGCTCCATTCCCTAGTGCAGGCATGCTCAACCTGCGGCCCTCCAGCTGTTGTAAAACTACAACTCCCATCATTCACGGACAGCCTACAGCTATGAACCTACAGAAGGGCATCGTGGGAATTGTCGTTATACAACAGCTGGAGGGCCGCAGGTTGAGCATCCCTGCCCTAGTGGAACATAGCCAGAGCATGCACCCTATAGTTTTCACTGTGTACGTGTTGTCCATCTGCTCTCACCCCAGACTTTGGAGCGACCAGTTCCCATGTCTGCAGTGAGTCAGAATCCTAAAATAACCTTGATAAAATACGTAGACAAAGCCTTACTCCCTTGCATATGCATTCACAGGTACAAAATGGAATTCAAATGATCAGAAACGACATCTTCACACTTTACCTGCTCGCCATCAACATCGCAACGGTGAACAGGTGTAATTACAATAAGCAAAGTGAATGGGACTGCTCGTTCCTCTACAATTGAAGTGAATGGAATGCCTTCTTGTAATTACAGCTGATTGGCGTTTTGCTGGGTGTCGGACCCCCGGTAACCCCTTTGGTACTTATGGCCCCGCCTACTTGTGTTGATACCACCTTCTGTCAATTTGGATCTTCTTTCAACATTGGGCCTATTTTACTTTTTTCCAAGGGGCATTTTAAGTTCCCAATCTACAACAGTCATGCAGTGACCATACAGTGGTCACAGTATGGTGATACCATATACTCTGCAGAGTATAATCATACTGTGAGTAGAATCAATACAGTACAATTAAAGCCAGTGATTCAGGGATGATGTCTTCTTGGATTGGAGTAATTCAGTTTACCTGTTATTCTCAGTAACAGTGCACCACACAAAAATAATTGGCTTCTCAGCCACCCACCACTTGTGTCCCACACAGTAATAGCTGCCCACACAGTTTTGTATTCATCTATACAGTGCCAACATATTTCAAGTGCTGGACAGAGATTGTCATCACTCACATTGGTGCCTGCCCCCACTGGGGCTCAGAATCTAAATTCCATATAGTCTCCCAATCTGATTTTGGAGTGTGGGTGGAAGCTGATGTACCTGTAAGAAATCCACAAAGACACAACACATACACTCTGAGCAGATGTTGTTCTTGATCAGATTCAAACCCCAGATGTCAATGTTGTAAGGCAACAGTGCTAATCGCTGAGCCACTATGCTGCCCATACTGTAAGAATGGTTTCTTTGTCCTCAGAAGAAGCATTACCCCCATTTGCATCCATACAGTAATAGTGCCCCACACTAATAGTGCACAACACAGGAATTATACACTGCGTGCAGAATTATTAGGCAAATGAGTTGTTTGACCACATCATCCTCTTTATGCATGTTGTCTTACTCCAAGCTGTATAGGCTCGAAAGCCTACTACCAATTAAGCATATTAGGTGATGTGCATCTCTGTAATGAGAAGGGGTGTGGTCTAATGACATCAACACCCTATATTAGGTGTGCATAATTATTAGGCAACTTCCTTTCCTTTGGCAAAATGGGTCAAAAGAAGGACTTGACAGGCTCAGAAAAGTCAAAAATAGTGAGATATCTTGCAGAGGGATGTAGCACTCTTAAAATTGCAAAGCTTCTGAAGCATGATCATCGAACAATCAAGCGTTTCATTCAAAATAGTCAACAGGGTCGCAAGAAGCGTGTGGAAAAACCAAGGTGCAAAATAACTGCCCATGAACTGAGAAAAGTCAAGCGTGCAGCTGCCAAGATGCCACTTGCCACCAGTTTGGCCATATTTCAGAGCTGCAACATCACTGGAGTGCCCAAAAGCACAAGGTATGCAATACTCAGAGACATGGCCAAGGTAAGAAAGGCTGAAAGACGGCCACCACTGAACAAGACACACAAGCTGAAACGTCAAGACTGGGCCAAGAAATATCTCAAGACTGATTTTTCTAAGGTTTTATGGACTGATGAAATGAGAGTGAGTCTTGATGGGCCAGATGGATGGGCCCGTGGCTGGATTGGTAAAGGGCAGAGAGCTCCAGTCCGACTCAGACGCCAGCAAGGTGGAGGTGGAGTACTGGTTTGGGCTGGTATCATCAAAGATGAGCTTGTGGGGCCTTTTCAGGTTGAGGATGGAGTCAAGCTCAACTCCCAGTCCTACTGCCAGTTTCTGGAAGACACCTTCTTCAAGCAGTGGTACAGGAAGAAGTCTGCATCCTTCAAGAAAAACATGATTTTCATGCAGGACAATGCTCCATCACACGCGTCCAAGTACTCCACAGCGTGGCTGGCAAGAAAGGGTATAAAAGAAGAAAATCTAATGACATTGCCTCCTTGTTCACCTGATCTGAACCCCATTGAGAACCTGTGGTCCATCATCAAATGTGAGATTTACAAGGAGGGAAAACAGTACACCTCTCTGAACAGTGTCTGGGAGGCTGTGGTTGCTGCTGCACGCAATGTTGATGGTGAACAGATCAAAACACTGACAGAATCCATGGATGGCAGGCTTTTGAGTGTCCTTGCAAAGAAAGGTGGTTATATTGGTCACTGATTTGTTTTTGTTTTGTTTTTGAATGTCAGAAATGTATATTTGTGAATGTTGAGATGTTATATTGGTTTCACTGGTAAAAATAAATAATTGAAATGGGTATATATTTGTTTTTTGTTAAGTTGCCTAATAATTATGTACAGTAATAGTCACCTGCACACACAGATATCCCCCTAAAATAGCTAAAACTAAAAACAAACTAAAAACTATTTCCAAAAATATTCAGCTTTGATATTAATGAGTTTTTTGGGTTCATTGAGAACATGGTTGTTGTTCAATAATAAAATTAATCCTCAAAAATACAACTTGCCTAATAATTCTGCACTCCCTGTAGTTCTTTAGTGATCCCCAAATACAAACCAAATGGGAAACATCATTTGTTCGCCTCTTATAAACGTGGTCATCACAAATGCGCGGCATGCCTAGGTAAAAAGTACATTCATTCCCTACACCACACAGAAGGAATTATTGATGGGACACATCACAAACCATTTGAACACCCACATAAGATGTTACCTTTAAGATGTGATATTCAACTGCTAATATTTCCAATGTATCTAAGCACTTTAGAGATGTTCGCTTTGTTTTTCAAGGCATCAAAAGGATATAGAACCCAATTAGGCGAGGGAACCATGAAATGAAACTCTTCAACAGAATTAGGGAAAGATCACATCACCGTTATTTTTCCATTCTTCTGATCCATCAGAAGAACAGGAAAATAATGAAAAAAACGGACTCTATAAAAAAAAGTATCTCAGACGGAAATGGCTCAAATGGCTCAATTTTTTTATTTATTTTTCTGTTCTTCTGACGGATCAAAAGAACAGAAAAATCACGGTGATATGAACTATCCATAACTTATTAATTTAGCATTTTAGCAAAATAGAAAACCAAGGGGCACTCTGTAACTAGAAATACATGAACCTTTGCAAAAAAGAGGGTAGCAGAGCACATGGCAAATATTAAAAAAGGATACGAATTACATTCCCTGTCAAAACATTTTAAAGAACAACATAATTGTGACCTTTCCACTTTGTTTTATACGGCATTATAAAAAGTTAAGAGGCCTTGGAGGGTAGGTAACCACATCGCACACATATCCAGAATGGAGTCTAAAAGAATATTTGATTTTAACACCCTGATACCAAGAGGTTTGAATGCTGATATTGGAATTGTTTGGATTTCTTTAGAACTCTGGGGTGGCGGCCTGTTGGTGATGGGACATCGGGTGTCTGGCTGCTTATCAGCACCCCAATCTCTCCTTCCCGGCAGGCTGCCTCCCCCATTCACTTGTAAATTCCTCCAGACATTTCTCCCCATCAACATTGTGTGAGATATATCTGGATTTATATTTGTACCTTGATAGATGACTTAAATAGCACATGAAAAGCGTGGTGAAATCGCATATGCGTTTTCTTATGTTTTTTCCTATATGTTTTTTTTTTCCATAATTTTATATATGCGTTTTTATATATGTGTCTTTTACATGCGCTTTTAAGAGTCCCCCTAAAAGATAATGTTTTAAAGGATACTATTTTTGGAAATATGTGTAGCAGTATGTTTTATGTAGTTGGAGTATCCTATAGTTGTCCCACATATTATCCAGAGACATTTAAGAATCCAGGTTTATATATTGTGGTCATCTCACTGTCCCAGCAAGCACTGCTTTATTCTCCATGTACCATATAAAAAGGAGCCTTTGACACTCACTGTTCAACCACTGAGGAAGGGGCACGTTTAGTCCTGAAACGCGTCTGGTACAGAACAGTGAGAGACCTATGAGGGCCAGTATCTTGTGGATGTTTGAAGTTCTACTCTTGGCCAGGAATAACACATAAAAGCTGCCGCATCTTCAGTCTGGACCCTAGGACCCAGAATAATTATACTACCTCTGTCACGTGGGACGCCTTGTGGAGGCTTGTGGACCACGTGGGATGCCGCGTATGTCCTGGCAGCGCACAGAAACAGCACACAGCACCGACGGCTGCAACAACTGTGGAGCGGTAAAGTACCTAACCTGAACAAGTCTTAAAGGAACAAAAGTCTGGATATATACTTATATATAGCAGGGTGTCTCTGTGATATATTGCTACAATACCTGGCATATTAAATAACCTCACTGGAGTATTATACCCCACAAATAATAAGGACACTCGGGTCGCTGCACATCTGTGAGATTAAGAAGCAGCTTTCATTGCATGAATACTGTTCTATTTAAGTTCTAGACTGTTGTTTTATTGTTTTGCCACAAGAGGTCGCTGTTTCCCATGCACAGCTCATTCTCTTCTCAGATTACAATATGCATGAGAGGTGTCGTTAACAAGCTGCAGAGAAGACAGCAGGCAGTTGCCATTTTGTGAGGAGAGAGAAAGACAGACTGAGGTGAATCTCTCCGCATCCAAGTGCTCGAAAGCATTCTTTTGTGACCAGTACCGCAGCCAAAGGGAGCTGATCGAGACCAGGATACAAAGGCTAACCAGGAGAGCGGATGTCTTCCAGGAGTACTGTTGAGAGCTGAAGAATGGATTACCTGTTCTGTGGTACCACACGTTAGACTGAAAGACTGTTCGATTCAGCTACCATTAGAGGGCACCGTGCGGTGCAACACAGGGGTCTCAGCTTCAGGCTGAGTATATGTAACTTTATTTCATGCTAACTGTATTTTAGAGCTGTAGATTATTTTGCTGTGTTTCAGTAAATAAGTTTTGTTTACAAAAGCCAGTGTCTGAGTTGCTTTCCTTGTCTGTGACTTCGCTGTATCCTGGGGATCCCATCCCGGTACACGGCTTACACTTCGGATTCCTGTAAGATGGTCTTTTAAATTTTGATACAAAATTATTTCCAAGTTGCTGAACATATCTCTGTGCACACAAAGATTGCTAACTGCAGAAAGGGGTGAGTTGTGTTTTTAAGGCTACTTTCACACTCGGGTTTGGTGCGGATCCATCATGTATTTGCACAGACGGATCCATTCAGATAATACAACCGTCTGCATCTGTTCAGAACGGATCCGTTTGTATTATCTTTAACACAGCCAAGGCAGATCCGTATTGAACACCATTGAAAGTCAATGGAGGAGGGATCCGTTTTCTATTGTGCCAGATTATGTCATAGAAAACAGATCCGTCCCCATTGACTTACATTGTGTGCCAGAACGGATCCTTTTGGCTCACTTTTGTCCGCCTCCAAAGCGGAATAGAGACAGAACGGAGGCAAAATGAAGCATTCTGAGCTGATCCTTTTCCATTCAGAATGCATTAGGGCAAAATGGATATGTTTTGGACCGCTTGTGAGAGTCCTGAACGGATCTCACAAACGGAAAGCCAAAACGCCAGTTTGAAAGTGGCCTAAGAATAAATGTACTTCTGGCAATGCTATGAATAAAAGATCATCAGAATGCTTCCTGTAGCTGGCCAGCTAAGACCTGTCCTAGGTTGCTAATATAGCTTATATGTTTACACAGCTAAACCTGCCAAAAACCTTAATACAGTTCCTATGTTCGTGTGTTAAAGACAAAAGCAGAGTTATTCACTGTGACTTCATGTTTGGATGTCATAAAACTGTTATATATTGTGTTCACAGAAGCAGAAAAGATAATATGCCTTTAAGATCCATTATATGGATGTGAGGTAAGCTCAATGACACAGCAGAAACAACAGAAATCATAGAGTTAAACTGTTGCTGCTGGGCAGGAGTTTTGACCAATCACAGCCAGCCTCACACACAGCCTGTGTGGGAAATTCCCCTAGCAGGAGTTGCTGGAATCACCAGAGAGAGAAGCTGAACAGACATTCACTCCACTAAGAGCTGTGTTTTATGGAAGCAAGGAGACCAAAATAGGTATTTAAAACACGACGAGTATGGTGGCTCACCCCCTAGTGCAATATGTAAGGTGCTCAAGGTCTGATCTGACTCACCCAGTCAGAGGATTCAAGGGGGACGGAGATGTAGACCGGCACTTTATATATGGAAACAGCAGATATTTATTAATATATAGGTAAAAAAGGTGATTTACACAATAGATAAAATAGTAACTGCAATAAAAAGAAACACAATATATTAAAATAAGTGCAGATGTATATCAAGGGATGTACATGCCACTCATCAAAGAAGTGGTGTCCAGGTTCCAGATAATATGATCCAATATTATTGATCCTGGTTAGTAGCAGTTAGTTTCAGCCAGAAAAAATCGCCAGTATTCTGGTTGAACTGCTCAGCTATAATGCACCATATCATATATGCACCATATCATATACCGTCAAGTTTTTCAGCCAACGAATTGGCCTGATAATAAATATTTATTATTATTATATTATTAATATATTTATCATCAGGCCAATTCATTGGCTGAAAAACTTGACGGTATATGATATGGTGCATTATAGCTGAGCAGTTCAACCAGAATACTGGTGATTCTTTCTGGCTGAAATTCTTTTGGGTCTCAAACCTTAATTACAGATTCAATGAGCTTCACAGATATTGCACCAGAAGCAATTGTGTGATCCTGTGGAATACAGGGTAGCTATTATACTATCCGTATACTATTGGTAGATGCCATCAATATATTGGGCTGACTTGCACCTTCCTATATTTCATCTGGATGCCTGAAGCACCTCTCATCTGTCCAATTTCAAGCTGCACCGGGCCCTCTGCCATTACAAACTAGATGCCGCCCCAACCCCCTGTATTGGGGGTCATTCACACTACACAGGGACACTGTTATGGGGGGATCTGTGGATGCTATTTATGTGTCAGCCACAGAAACCCTCCCCAAAGCAGTGTCATGCCATCCACAGATGCTCCCATAACAGTGCCATCTACAGATCCCACCCCCCCCTAACAGTGCCATCCACAGATTCCCCCATAGCAATGTCATGCCATCCACAGATGCCCCATAACAGTGCCATCCACAGATCCCCATAAAAGTGTCAGCCACAGACCCCCATAACAGTGCGTCATTGACAGATCCCCCATAATTGTGTCATCAACAGACCACCATTAGTTCAAAACCCACCAAAAGCACTCCTTTTGGTTCAAATTTTTTTTTTCTTATTTTCCTCCTCAAAAACCTAGGTGTGTCTTATGGTCCGATGCGTCTTATAGGGCGATAAATATGGTATTTCAAGCATTTGGTGCGCTCTTTAAACCTACTGTTTACATAGAACGGTGCTAGAGGAATTACAGAGTAATAGACAGTCTGGTTAGACTAAACGTCAGAGATATCAAAATTCTTCTAATGCCACAGCGCAAAAGACAATTCATAGTGCTGCGCCTGCCACAATTCCTACATAGAAGCAAAAAGGAAATATATTTTATGTAATGACTAGAGTTTTTATTAATATATAAGCCTACCTGATATTTTTCCATGTTTGACTAAAGCAAAATGTTGCTTTTACTTTGAAAGAGATTTGTGCTCAGTGCACGCAACTCACTTTGAAAGGTTATCTCTGCAGCTCTACAAACACAGACCGTCCTAGTTATTATTTTACAGGCACGAAAAGAATCTTTAAGTGTGTCTGAGGCTACGTAATGCAACAGATATATAAAGAGTGGGCCTGAATTGTATAATATAAAGAAGTCTGTGTGGGATCTGCAACCAGTATTCTCCTAGACAAGATGGAGCAGAGCTGGTTTGAGAAGACTGCTGCCAAAGAAATTCTCAGAGAGTTTAAGGCCTGATTCACACGTGCAGTAAATACTGCCCGTGTATCCACCGCATCTCCCAGACCAACAGTGGCTCCCCTGACCGGGACTGACTGCATCATAGTTATTTATGATATAGTCAGTTTATTTCTGTGAGGAATATGGATTCATATTTACTGTCAGCCATGTCCTCACACCCCCATTTGCTGACAGATAGCGAAGGTAGTGAACTCCACAGGAGGACACTGCTTCAAAGCCCCCAGCCCTGCTTGTCATTTGATTCACCTTTTGGCAGGTTCATCAGTGTAGACGCAAAATAAGTTTCCACCCCCCAGCCATCTGATGGTCAGCTGGCAAGGAAGAAAGCCCCAAGGCTCCACGCTTCAAGGAGGCCCCAGGTGGAGAAGGTCACACCTCAGTCCACCAGTGTGGAGCCAAGCTAAATCCTGCAGGGAAACCCCCAGCAGGAGGTGTCAGCCCTGTCAGGATGAATGCGACCTCCCAGACATGTTGACACCTACATTTCATAAGGAATTATGAATCGCCTGGCCATCGCAGGCGCAAACCAGATACATATTTGTGTCCCAGTGGCCATGATGTACGTGCCGTCTTTGTTTAATAGGGCAAGGTAAGGGAAAGGAGATATCCATATCTCCCCACAGAAAACACATAACGGTACCAGGTTTGGACTCTACTTGTAGCCGGAACCCAGGCAGATCCGTTGGTCCCAGAACCATCTCCCTGTGACCCTCTGGTCTGGAGCTATGAACCCTAAAGGGTTTTGTAGGTCATTTGCTGCCAGCTCAGAAGAGGGGGAGTGGACCCGTCCCTGAGGCCGGAAGGGCAGGGGCCGGCTACAGGTTAAATGTCTAGTGCCAGCAAGCAGGCGGGTCTTTCTCTGAAGAGGGGTCACATCCTGCAAATGTGTTTAGAGGAACCCTAGAAGTAGCTGAGATCACGGCCCTTCATGTGGACTCCAGCAAAGAACATCTCACAACCAAAAGGAACTTTCATCTACCCGGTAACTGACTTTTACACTGCTTAACCCTGTTGTACCCATATAATCTATATCTGTAACCTCAGACCACTGTATATATTCTCTGTGTATATTGTGTTAAATCTAGTGTGCCCTTACGGGCACACTATCTTGTATCTCGATCACGAATCCCCACGTCCGTGTTTTGGCCTATTTATAAGCTACTGCGGGTTGGTTTCTGACCCTATATAATACCGTTAGCGGACCGGGCTTATATCAAACGAGAAGCTGGTGGCAGATTTCCCGGGCTGAGACAGCGCTGTTTTCACTGCGGCAGTGAAAAGGCTCTCTCAGCTTGTTGACTCTCTGTGCCCGCGTGGACAGGAGGTGTGTGTGTAAACTGTACCAAGCTGACATTACAAGCTCCTCTGGAGGGCGTAACTTCACGTTTTTGGTAATCCATGACTATACCGCATAACGTGAGCTCGACGTAGGTGACGTCAAGCGGGCACGAGGTGTGGTATTCGTCACACTGTCTGATCGCAGATCTATTGTACTGTACTCTTATCATCATGTGCGCACAATAGAATAGACCTGCAATCACATAGAAATTGACTGTATTTCGAATCACTATGATACAGTCACTTGGGGTCAGGGGAGCCATGGTTGGTCTGGGAGATGCAACGACACATGGGCCGTGTTTCCCGGTCCAAGCATGGTTGTATGAATCACGAATAACATTTAAAGCCTAATGTCAGGTTGACGTACCTTTAATAAGGGGCTACAGTTTGTACTGACTAAGGTGAGGTGAGGAATAGTGATGAGCGGCATAGGCAATATTCAAATTTGTGATATTTCGCAAATTTTTGGCAGAACATTCGCCATAAATTTGCAAATTCGAGAGCTCGTGATCTCCAGTCATTGTTTACTCGATTGTGAAAATAGGCAATGTAATATATTCATGATAAATTTGCGATAAATTCACGATTAAAATATTCAACACTATTCGCGAATACGAATATATAGCACTATATTCTAAATATTTGCGAATTCTCGAAGTGGCGATATTCGTGATTAAAATTTGCGATTTTAATATTTACGCTCAACACTAGTGAGGAACCTAGGAGACCCTAACATTCTTCACCATGGACCTCCACAAGGTGGACTTAATCAGTCAGATGCCCAGGTTGTGTAATGCATGGACTACACCCATGACAGCAGAGGGAGCTGTGTGAGATGTATTCAGCAACCTGAAGGAGGCCAGGACCCAGTAAAGAGAGGTAAATGTGTGCTGTGGGAGGCAGCTAAGGTTGAGCTGATGAAACATTAGGTTCAAGGGGCTCTGGCTTGAAAGCCGGAATAGGAGATTCCGACACTGGTGTACCAACAGGGACAGAAGCCAGAGGGTGAACTGTGTAGTGCACACCACAGATTACCAGGGAGTCCTGAGAGGACCTTATAAGGGCTGTTTGCCAAAGTGAAATGAATGTGCAGGCAGCAACAGTGAGCGTAGCATTTCCCAGGGCAGGGAATATATGCTGTTTAGGGTTAAATCAACCAGGTCTAATTCCTTCCAAAAAGTTTGTTAGTTATACTGTTATTTCAGAATCAGCTCCCGGTGTCCTTCCAACCACTCCCATAGTTCATTAGGATAAACGTAGAATCAAAAACAGAGGGAGCATGGGCCTCACAGGGTGAGACAGCATGTACAGTTTCAGTGGGAGCCTTGCATAGTCACCTTGTAAGACCGTGTACCGGGGTGGGCTTCCCAGGATACAGCGAAGTCAGGGACAAGGAAAGCAACACCGACACCAGCTTGTGCAGAAACAGAAACTTTACTGAACAGTGGTATTAAACAGGATATCACATATAGTTGAAAATGCAGTGAACATAGCATAAAGTTACATCCACTCAGCCCGTAGACTGAGACCCCTGAGTTACACAGCACAGCGCCCTCGAGTGGTAGCCAGTAGAGTTGAGCGAACCCGAACTGTAAAGTTCGGGTTCGTACCGAACTTTAGGGTTTTCGGCACCCGAACACGAACATTTACGTAAAAGTTCGGGTTCGGTGTTCGGCGATTTTTATGGCGCTTTTTGAAAGGCTGCAAAGCAGGCAATCAACAAGCGTCATACTACTTGCCCCAAAAGGCCATCACAGCCATGCCTACTATTGGCATGGCTGTGATTGGCCAACTGGAGCATGTGACCCAGCCTCTATATAAGCTGGAGTCAAGTAGCGCCGCCTGTCACTCTGCTCAGATTAGTGTAGGGAGAGGCTGCAGCTGCTGTGAGAGAGAGATCAGGGAGAAATCTTATGAAGATTCAGAAATGCTTCTTTACTCAGCGATCTACAGCAAATGTGTTTTGTGGGTGCAGTGCACAATTTTTTTAAGCCTGCCCTGAGCCAACTACTACTGAAAATGAACTTTTTTTTCTTCAGTTAGTCAATATCAATACATAATCGGCAGCCATTTTATGCAACGATAGTGCACAGGCTATCTGCATGTCTGCAAGTCCAGAAATACAGACTTAGGCCTCATGCCCACGACCGTTGTGTGCATCCGTGGCCGTTGTGCCGTTTTCCGTTTTGACTTTCAATGGGTCCGTGGAAAAATCGGAAAATGCACCGTTTTGCAGCAGCATCCGTGATCCGTGTTTCCTGTCCGTCCAAAAAATATGACCTGTCCTATTTTTTGACGGACAACGGTTCACGTACCCATTCAATGGGTCCGTGAAAGAACACGAATGCACACAAGATTGGCATCCGCGTCCTTGATCCGTGGCCATAGGTTACTTTCATACAGACGTATCCGAAGATCCGTCTGTATGAAAGCTTTTTCAGAGCTGAGTTTTCACTTCGTGAAAACTCAAATCCGACAGTATATTCTAACACAGAGGCATTCCCATAGTGATGGGGACGCTTCTAGTTAGAATATACTGAGAACTGTGTACATGACTGCCCCCTGCTGCCTGGCAGCACTCGATCTCTTACAGGGGGCTGTGATCCGCACAATTAACCCCTCAGGTGCTGCACCTGAAGGGGTTAATTGTGCATATCATAGCCCCCTATAAGAGATCAGGGGCTGCCAGGCAGCAGGGGGCAGACCCCCCTCCCTCCCCAGTTTTAATTTCATTGGTGGCCAGTGCGCCCCCCCTCCCTCCCTCTATTGTATTATTTTCATTGGTGGCACAGTGTGCGGCCCCATCCCCGCCCCCCCCTCCCTCCCTCTATTGTATTATTTTCATTGGTGGCACAGTGTGCGGCCCCCCCCCGGCCCCCCCTCCCTCTATCTATTGTATTATCATTGATGGCCAGTGTGCGGCCTCCCCTCTCCCTCCCCCCCCGATCATTGGTGGCAGCGGAGAGCTCCGATCGGAGTCCCAGTTTAATCGCTGGGGCTCCGATTGGTAACCATGGTATCTATGGTTACTTAGCAATATTAGAAGCATCATACTTACCTGCTGCGCTGTCTGTGACCGGCCGGGAGCTCCTCCTACTGGAAAGTGACAGATCATTAAGCAATGCGCCGCACAGACCTGTCACTTACCAGTAGGAGGAGCTCCCGGCCAGTCACAGACAGCGCAGCAGGTAAGTATGATGCTTCTAACTCTCCGCTGCCACCAATGATCGGGGGGGGGGAGAGGGGAGGCCGCACACTGGCCACCAATGATATTAATACAATAGAGGGGGGGCCGGGGGGGGCGCACACTGGCCACCAATGATAATACAATAGAGGGAGGGAGGGGGGGGCCGGGGGGGCCGCACACTGTGCCACCAATGAAAATAATACAATAGAGGGAGGGGGGGCCGCACACTGTGCCACCAATGAAAATAATTAAATAGAGGGAGGGAGCCCCCCTCCCTCCCTCTATTGTATTATTTTCACTGGCCACCAATGAAATTAAAACTGGGGAGGCAGGGGGGTCTGCCCCCTGCTGCCTGGCAGCCCCTGATCTCTTATAGGGGGCTATGATATGCACAATTAACCCCTTCAGGTGCAGCACCTGAGGGGTTAATTGTGCGGATCACAGCCCCCTGTAAGAGATCGGGTGCTGCCAGGCAGCAGGGGGCAGTCATGTACACAGTTCTCAGTATATTCTAACTTGAAGCGTCCCCATCACCATGGGAACGCCTCTGTGTTAGAATATACTGTCGGATCTGAGTTTCACGATCTAACTCAAATCCGATTGTATATTCTAACATAGAGGCGTTCCCATGGTGATGGGGACGCTTCAAATTAAAATATACCATCGGATTGGAGAAAACTCTGATCCTATGGTATATTAACTCCTGACTTTACATTGAAAGTCAATGGGGGACGGATCTGTTTGAAATTGCACCATATTGTGTCAACGTCAAACGGATCTGTCCCCATTGACTTGCATTGTAATTCAGGACGGATCCGTTTGGCTCCGCACGGCCAGGCGGACACCAAAATGACTTTTTTTTTCATGTCCGTGGATCCTCCAAAAATCAAGGAAGACCCACGGATGAAAAAACGGTGACAGAAAAACGGAACCCCGTTTTGCGGACCGTGAAAAAATACTGTCGTGTGCATGAGGCCTTACTGGGGTAAAAAAAAATACATCTGTTTCATATAGTGCACGTCTGGGATTAGACGTGCATAAGTGAGTGTCACATTTAGGCCAGAAATACGGCTTTGGCATACTGGGGTGAAAAAACCCTCTGATATACTGCACATCTGGGATTACACGTGCATAAGTGATTGTCACATTTAGGGCAGAAATACGGCTTTGGCATACTGGGGTTAAAAAAAAAGCCTCTGATATACTGCACATCTGGTATTACACGTGCATAAGTGATTGTCACATTTAGGCCAGTAATACGGCTTTGTGCTTACTGGGGTGAAAAAAGCCTCTGATATACTGCACATCTGGGATTACACGTGCATAAGTGATTGTCACATTTAGGCCAGAAATATGGTTTTGTGCTTACTGGGGTGAAAAAACCCTCTGATATACTGCACATCTGGGATAACACGTGCATAAGTGATTGTCACATTTAGGACAGAAATACGGCTTTGGCATACTGGGGTGAAAAAAGCCTCTGATATACTGCACATCTGGGATTAGACGTGCATAAGTAACTGTGAGATTTAGGCCACAAATACCGCTGTCATATAGAGTTTTTTTTTAAAAAATTGAGTGCAATACCCTACATCAGGTTTTTTATTGGCGGTTAATTATTTTTAACAGACTTTTTACTTTGCTTGGTGAACGCTAACTATGAGGCAAACATCTAATTAGGGATGCGGTCATGGTCGTGGTGGTGGTGTTGGTGGAGCCTCTGGTGCAGGGAGAGGACGTGGCCGTTCTGCCACAGCTACACGTCCTACTGAACCTACTACCTCAGGTCCCAGTATCCGCCAGAATCTACAGCAATATTTGGTTCGGCCTAATGCCGTTCTAAGGATGGTAAGGCCTGATCAAGTACAGGCACTAGTCAATTGGGTTGCCGACAGTGGATCCAGCACGTTCACATTATCCCCCACCCAGTCTTCAGCAGAAAGTGCACAGGTGGCGCCTGAAACCCATGCCCATCAGTCTGTCACATCACCCCCGTGCATATCGGGGAACCTGTCTTAGCCTTAAGTCATGCAGCAGTCTCTTATGCTGTTTGAAGACTCTGCTGGCAGGGTTTCCCAAGGGCATCCACCTAGCACTTCCCCAGGGGTGGAAGACATAGAATGCACTGACGCACAAAGACTTATGTTTCCTGATGAGGACATGGGAATACCACCTCAGCACGTCTCTGATGATGACGAACCACAGGTGCCAACTGCTGCGTCTTTCTGCAGTGTGCAGACCTAAAAGGAGGTCAGGGAGGGAGACTGGGTGGAAGACGATGCAGGGGACGATGAGGTCCTAGGCCCCACATTGAATGAAGGTCGTGCCACTGACTTTCAGAGTTTGGAAGAGGCAGTGGTGAGACCGAGCCAACAGCGTAGCAAAAGCGGAAGCAGGGTGCAAAAGCAGAGCAGCCATCGCCAAAACAGTTTGTCTGCTACTGGCCACCATCACCAGGGACCGAGCACACCAAAGGCAGCTTCAAGGAGTTCCCTGGCATGGCACTTCTTCACACAATGTGCTGACGACAAGACCCGAGTGGTTTGCACGCTGTGCCATCAGAGCCTGAAACGAGGCATTAGCGTTCTGAACCTTAGCACAACCTGCATGACCAGGCATCTACATGCGAGACACGGGCTGCAGTGGAGTAAGCACCTTCAAAACCAAGAAAAGGCTCAGGCCCCTCCTGCTCCCTCTTCTGCAGCTGCCTCGGCCTCTTCCTCCGCCTCTGGAGGAACGTTGGCACCTGCTGCCCAGCAAACAGAGGATGTGCCACCAACAACACCACTTCCGTCACCAAGCATCTCCAACATGTCACACGGAAGCGTTCAGCTCTCCATCTCACAAACCTTTGAGAGAAAGCGTAAATTCCCACCTAGCCACCCTCGATCCCTGGCCCTGAATGCCAGCATTTCTAAACTACTGGCTTTTGAAATGCTGTCATTCAGGCTGGTGGAGACAGACAGCTTCAAACAGCTCATGTCGCTTGCTGTCCTTCTGAGGTGCTGGTGGTTCCCCAGCTGCATTGGCGACCTCTTCCTCCTCAAGTTAGCACAAGTTAGAATGTGGGCAATTAGGCAGTCTATGCGGAGACACTGCAGAATGTAATCGCTCATGTGTGACAGGCTGCGAGGCAACTAAAAGCTGTCCTCTGTGGGAGGTGTATCGTCTGTATCTTCTGTATCCACCCAGCCACGCACCAGTGATGTTATGTTATGTTACTAAGTCCTTGTATAGAGCTCTAGAGGAACTCAATCCGATCGAAGCGCTTGTGGACGGCTATATTGATGGGCCCCTACGTCATCCTACACAAATAGCCAGGTCTTAACCAGCTTCCTGAATTCCAGGTAATCTGGTATTGTTCTGATATATTCTGGAAGGGAGTGATGGCCATGAGCTGGTCTGGGTGCCACCCTGCTGTGAACATGGTTCCTCCTCCTCCATCTCCTCCCCCTCCTCCTCCTCCTCGTCATCCTCCAGAACTGTGCCCTGGCTGGACAATTGTGTACCTGGCGTTTGTGGGTGCAGAAACCCCCCCTCCTGTGCCACATCCTCTTCCATCATCACCAGCAGCGTTTTTTGAAGGAGGCATAGAAGTGGGGTAG
The DNA here is from genome assembly GCF_905171765.1 of Bufo bufo. Taxonomy (NCBI): domain Eukaryota; kingdom Metazoa; phylum Chordata; class Amphibia; order Anura; family Bufonidae; genus Bufo; species Bufo bufo. The sequence goes on along the minus strand of NC_053390.1, from coordinate 558,471,547 downwards.
TAACGCTGAGAATGGCGTTATCGGCACTGGCCATGTTGGTGGAGTACTTGAAACAGTGCAACAAGGAACACAGGTCTCGCATGGAGGCCCAGTCATTGGTGGTAAAGTGGTGCTGTTCCACAGAGCGACTCACCCGTGCGTGCTGCAGCTGAAACTCCACTATCGCTACTGCTACTGCTGCTCGCACAGTCTGGCCAGCATGTGCAAGGTGGAGTTCCACCTTGTGGGCACGTTGCATATGAGGCGGTGAGCGGGAAGGCCAAAGTTAGCCTGCAGCGCTGACAGGCAAGTAGCAGCAGGGTGAGAACGGGTTTGTACCCCAAACAGATAAGTTTTAAAACTGCCTGCTGTCTTTTACCCCTGGCTGTGCTGAAGTTGGTGGTGAATGTATTACGCTGACCAGATGAGGAGTCGGTAATGGATGAGGAAGCGGAGTAGGAGGAGGAAGCAACAGGAGGCAAACTGAAGCGCTCTGCAATCCTCGGTGGTGGAAGGACATACAGCAAACTGCTATACGCCTCGGGCCCAGCCGCCACTGCATTTACCCAGTGTGCTGTTATGGAGATATAACGTCCCTGGCCGTGCTTACTGGTCCACGTATCCGTAGTGAGGTGCACCTTGCCACAGATGGCGTTGCGCAGTGCACACCTGATTTTGTCCCCCACTTGGTTGTGCAGGGAAGGGATGGCACTGCAGCATACGGGTAGGTTACCCGACACTGCTAGATTATATGTGTATTTCCCCTTTAAACCAGTTAGGCCTGTTGCAAGCAATTCTTGTTCCTGTCAGCAGAGGGAGCTCCCAGTTGAGTATAAATAGGCTAGGGCCTAGCCTAGGAAGGGAGTTCAGAAGTTTCTAGAGTCAGTGCTGGGAGAGACAGAGGCAAGTCCAGAAAAGCAAGAGGTACTAAAGATAACAGAGGAGGTACTTGATCATTATAAAACCAAGGATATAAGCCAGAGCTAGGGCATTGGGCCTTGGAGAAGAGTTTCTATGTTCCAGGATCAGTCAGGAATAGAGTGCAAGCCGCCTGTACTGCAAGTCCTGTGTTTAACACTCTGAAGTCACCTTGCTATATATTGCCTGCATCAAATGTATTGAAACCAACTGTCTTCAAAGGAACTGCGCTTCCATCTGCGTCCATGTATGATGACTACTAAAGTTTGAGTTCTGTTTTAACATCACGTGGTTCCTCAGTTATTCCTGCTATCAGCAAACGGCGTGCCACTGTTTAATTGGCACTGGCGTCACGAACATTACCTATCATTACCTGCCCTTGCAGAGAGTCAGCTGTCTCAGGTTAGTGGTCACAATTGCACTACAACACCCAGGAACACTATTAACCCTAACTTGAGTACGCTGCACCTCTCTTTTGGCGTCACGAACAGGATGCGCACGCTTTCTAGTGCAAGAAGCGTGAACTTTGTGCCTTATACAGTTGCCCTGTGACCAAAGTGACAAATTGCCTGTTTTATTAAAGTGGACTTTGTGGACTGAAAAACATACCAAAAGTGTCCCTAAAACCTCCAAAAAGCACTGTGCAGTGTTGTGCTATCAAGAGGAAGGAAATCGCCACATCGGAGTGTGGTTTTATGGACTTTTTACAACCCTGCTTGCTGTCAGGGAATGGTGACCAAGATGGCCACCGGCCGCCTGGAGTAAAGTTTCCCGCGCTGCTGAGGACCTTCGTGGGCGGATCCCTTCAAAGACACAGAGAATCCCGCCCCTCTTCGTCATCGCACCGCCGCGGCCCTGCTTCTTCTACGTCACCGCGTACTCAGGACGTCCGGAGTCTCTCGAGATTTGGTCTGCGCAAACCCGGCGATACCGGTAAGGACTTGTAACCGGAGGGAAGGGGATTGTTCCGGCCCCTTTAGTCGCCAGCGGCCACATCTCAATAGACTAACATGTCAGAACCGGGAGTGCCCGAGCAGCCGGCCCCGGGAGAGCTTGCGGCTCCTAATCATCCTATAGCCCCCATCATGATGCCCTTTACCATGCCTTACTATTTTGGGGCCCCATGGTTTCCCCGCTACAGAGGAGAGACCCATACCCTGAGAGACTTTAAAGAAAAGTTGCTGGCATTATTCAAACTGTACCCCATAAATGCCGATCAGCAAATGGAAATCCTGCTAGCGCAGCTGGAGGGAGCTGCCCGCAGGGAGGTATTATCCTGGCCTGCTACTGAGCGGAGTACTCTAGAGCAGATATTCACCCGCCTCAGGGCCACTTTTGAAACCAGGACTGCCTCAGAGATAAAGATGCACTTCTTTGGCAAGAAACAGAAGCCCGGTGAGTCCCTCCGTGACTATGCCCTATCACTTCAGGAGGCTTTAGGGGCTGTAATCCAGATAGATCCCAAAGAGGCTGATAATCAGGACCAGACCTTGAGGGAACAATTTATCAACGGGGTGTCTAGTGAACAAATAAGGACCCAATTAAAGATGCTGTCCGCCCAGCACCCTAACAGTACCTTTCTGGACTTTAAAGAACTGGCGATAAAAATTCTGGGGTCAGCAGTATCTCCGGAGTTGAGCACCCCACCTGAGTCATCAGCCTGCAGGCCAAAACCGCTTATCACTAACCAAGCTGAGGCCGGCCAAGCTGTTCAAGCGTCAGCTACCGATACTATCACCATGTTGACAGAGCAAGTAAATCACCTCACCAAAAGTCTAGAGAGAGTGTGCAGAAAAATAGAGGAATGGGAAAAACCCATAATGTCAGAAGAAGAGTTCCTGTCACCTCCTAGGCCGTTCCCACCTCCATACCAAGAGACTCACCCCAGGGATCCTGGGAGGCGTAATAGAAATCGCAAGCGGCCTGAGTGTACATACTGCAAAAAGGTGGGACACACAGAATCCACATGCTGGCAGTTAAACGGGCAACCCCTGAGGCTGAGGACCACCCCTCGGGAGGTAGAACACTAGGTCCAAAGGATCCAAATTGGATGCCACGGTATGTAGGATCCCATCCTAAAATCAACATAGAGATCAACGGGGTCTCCTTTGAAGCCCTATTGGATACCGGGTCCCAGGTCACTACCATTCAGCTGCCTGCATTTGAAAAGTTCTGGGACACCGACCAATTGATCCAGCCGCCTGAATCCTGGGTAGAGATTATCGCCAGCAATGGCAAACCAGTAAAGATTCACGGATACTGGGAACCCACCCTGCAGGTGGGAGAAGTAACCTTACCGCAACAGGGCGTGATAGTAGTACAGGCCGGCGACAGAGGAGGACACCCTGTCATTCTAGGCACCAATGTCTTCAAAAACTGTTATTCAGAAATACTTGCCGTATTACATCAGACTTTGCCCACTGCTTCCTCTGCATCCAAGAGGGTAATTCAAAAGACTATTACTGTGTTAAGTGCCCAGCAGAGGTTTGCTAATGGGAAAGGAGAAATTTGTACTGCCAGGATTAGTGATATTAAGCCTGTGACTTTGCCTCCTAATTCTCAAACTCTTTTATGGTGTCGTGCTGTCCTGGGAGTCCAAGGCCGAGATTATCCAGCCCTGGTGGAACCAATCCAGATGGAGGATTACCCTTATGTGAGAGCTGCCAAGTGCCTGGTGAACGTCTCCCAAGGTAAAGTACCTGTCCGTCTGATTAACCTGAGTGATCATCCTGTGGCGCATTGCCGTGTTGCCCAGCTTTCTCAGGTGTCCTTCCAAGACATCATTCGTCTTCCAGTGACAGAAAAGCCGCCAGCTGCAGGCAGTGGACGCCCGTCAGTGACCCAGCCACAAGTGCCCTGGTGGGAAGAGCTCCATGTCGGGGACGAGACTACCCCCCAACAGCAACAAGAAGGGATCCTACAGCTTGTCAAGGAGCACCACCAGGCCTTCAGTAAGCATGCTACTGATTATGGAGAGGTGAGTGCCATACAACACACCATACCTACTGGCTCACATCCTCCTATCAAGGAGAGATACAGACCTTTACCGCCTACTTCATATCAGACTGTAAAAGAAATGATCCAAGAGATGAAAGACTCTAATGTAATCCGGGACAGCCGTAGCCCGTGGACGGCACCCCTGGTCCTTGTAAAGAAGAAGGACGGTGGTATCCGTTTCTGTGTGGATTATCGGAAAATTAATCAAATAACCCACAAAGATGCATACCCACTGCCCCGCATTGAGGAGTCACTAACTGCTCTGGGCTCCTCTGCCTATTTCTCTACCTTGGACTTGACCAGTGGCTACTGGCAAGTACCCATGGCTCCTGCAGATAGGGAAAAGACTGCTTTCACTACTCCCATGGGCCTGTTCGAATTCAATTGTATGCCGTTCGGGCTATGTAATGCCCCAGGAACTTTCCAGAGACTAATGGAGCGGTGTTTGGGTCACAAAAACTTCGAAACGGTGCTGCTGTATCTAGATGACGTCATTGTGTACTCAAAAACATATGAAGACCATCTGAAACATTTAGCAGAAGTATTTGAAATCCTTATCAAATATGGCCTGAAGGTAAAGCCATCCAAGTTTCACTTGCTCAAACCTGCAGTAAAATACCTGGGGCATGTGGTAAGCGGAGAGGGCGTGCAACCTGACCCTGATAAGCTAGCGGCTGTCCGTAATTGGCCGGTTCCTACTACCGTCAAGGAAGTGAGGGGTTTCCTTGGTTTTGCAGGCTACTATAGATGGTTTATGCCCCATTTTGCTCAAATAGCTGATCCTATCCAGGAACTCTTGAGGGGTTATAGTTCCTTCAAACTAGAGTTCCTGGCATTAGTGTGGGCAGTGACTGAAAAATTCAAAGATTGTCTAGCCGCCACCCCGTTCATTGCATTCACTGACAATAACCCTCTGGCACATCTAAATACAGCTAAATTAGGGGCCTTGGAGCAGAGATGGGCCTCTCGCCTCGCCAACTATGATTTCTCTGTAAAATATCGTGCTGGACGTACTAATGATAATGCTGATGCTTTATCCAGGCTTCCCACAGAGACAGCTCCTGATGATGTGCGAGATGCTTGGGAAGATGTAGAGATGCCGGCCTTCTATAACAAATTTGCTCAACAGGATCAGGCTCGAGCTACCAATGACAGAGCTGCAGTTCCTTCACCCTCCAGTAGGCCTGAACCTAAAGAAGAAAGGTGGGTGAAACTACAGTCTGAAAGTAGAGTGCTGGGTGAGTTGTTGGACTTCATTACTAGTGGCAGAGCCCCTGAGAGGATTCGGCGTAAGAGTGCAGATCCTGAGCTCATCAAACTGTGGAGACAGAGCCATCAACTTTTCATACAAAAGGGCCTATTGCTACGGAGAAGCCTAGACCCAGTGTCCAACGAAAGAGTACACCAGATTTTCATACCCCGACGAGATGCAGGTATGGTGTTGGAGATGTACCACAATCAATCCGGTCACTTTGGGGTCCAAAAGACTGAGGCTAATATCCGCCAGCGGTTTTACTGGGTGGGCATGAGAGAAGACATTGAGAAGTGGTGTCGGGAGTGTGTAGCCTGTGCCTTAAAACGAAGTGAGCACCATGATCAGAGGGCACCACTGAGACCCATTGTAAGTACCCGTCCTCTTGAACTTGTCGCCATCGACCATGTGAAGCTGGAGCCTAGTCGCTCAGGGTATGCTTATGCCATGACTATTATTGACCATTTCACTAAGTTTGTTGTAGCGGTGCCTGTGAGAGACCAGACAGCCAAGACTACAGCCGAACTGTTCTGGAAACACTTCCTCCTGCCCTACGGATGTCCAGAAAAGATCCTCACCGATCAAGGACCTGCCTTTGAGTCCCATCTATTCCATGAACTGTGCCGCTTACACAACTGTAAGAAGATCCGGACAACGGCCTACCATCCTCAAGGTAATGGATTATGTGAAAAAATGAATCAGACCTTGATAGAGATGCTGAGGGCCGTACCTCCTGAAACCAGAGGAGATTGGCCTAATCTGTTGCCACAGCTCATGTTCACGTACAATCATACCATCCATTGTTCCACTGGGTATACCCCTTTTTATTTGATGTTTGGGCGCCAAGGGACATTGCCTGCTGATCATTCATTGGACATACATGTACCTGATTGCATTAACCCATTACCTAACACCGACTGGGTTGCTGAGCATCAAAGGCGATTGAATACAGCCAAAGCCATTGTTCAGGAACGTATGGACTATGCTAGGGACCGACAGCAGAAAGACTATGATCAAGCAGCCCATGCAGAACCCTTGACAATAGGGGCTGTGGTATGGTTAAAAAATAACCGCCGTACCAGTAAACTGGACAGTAAATGGGAGCGAAGTCCCTATGTTGTCACTGCAATCCCAAATGTTGGAACTCACACTTATGAGATCACCCGGGAAGGCAGGGGATCCCAAATTGTACACAGAAACCGGTTAAAGCTCTGCCTGACACCAGAACCTAGTGCCGAGAGTTCTAGATCTGAATCCCCTGTGTCAGAGTCATCAGTACCGCCCGAGGATCCTATGCAGGCTGTCAGTAATCTAAGGTATGACGCTGATCCCATGCATTGGCTTCTGACACCGTGGCTGAACTTGTTGGTGCCCGCTCCTACTGTATCTTCACCTCCAGAAGAGCCGGTTCAAGATGCCCCGGATCCAGTTTCCCCTCTAGTGGATCTAGTTGTTCCTGTTGTTCCTGTTGTTCCTGTTGTTCCTGACCAAGGTCTCACTGATGGAGACCCTCCTGTTGCTCCTCTCTCTTCTACCTCGTTGCTAAGGGAAGAGGAGACCCCTGTGTTGAGAAGGTCCACCCGGATGACCAGGGGACGTCCGCCAGTCCGTTTAGGAGACTTTGACTATACTGGTGGTGTCTCCTCCCGAGCAGTTGCTACTGGTAATACCTTGCTTGACATTTGTGCGCAAGAATGGACTCCCCCACGTGAGCCCTTGCCTGTGATACACCCACAGGAAACCCCTGGGTAGTTCCGTTATTATACTGCCACCAAAGAAAATGGACTAACCTGGTTCACCCTAAGTCCGCTGTGCCAGGTCAGCGGCCGTGCCTAAGAAGCAAGAAGACGCGCCTTTTCCTTACGTCATTTGTTCATGAAGTTACCAATGTTATGTTTTCTGTGTGAAATAATTATTTATTATATTTATAATGTAATGCTTATGTTATGTACCATGTTATGCCGGTTCAGGAAGGTGTGTGTGAGTACGAGGCCTTACTCACGTTAAAGTCTGGGGGTGTGCAGCATACGGGTAGGTTACCCGACACTGCTAGATTATATGTGTATTTCCCCTTTAAACCAGTTAGGCCTGTTGCAAGCAATTCTTGTTCCTGTCAGCAGAGGGAGCTCCCAGTTGAGTATAAATAGGCTAGGGCCTAGCCTAGGAAGGGAGTTCAGAAGTTTCTAGAGTCAGTGCTGGGAGAGACAGAGGCAAGTCCAGAAAAGCAAGAGGTACTAAAGATAACAGAGGAGGTACTTGATCATTATAAAACCAAGGATATAAGCCAGAGCTAGGGCATTGGGCCTTGGAGAAGAGTTTCTATGTTCCAGGATCAGTCAGGAATAGAGTGCAAGCCGCCTGTACTGCAAGTCCTGTGTTTAACACTCTGAAGTCACCTTGCTATATATTGCCTGCATCAAATGTATTGAAACCAACTGTCTTCAAAGGAACTGCGCTTCCATCTGCGTCCATGTATGATGACTACTAAAGTTTGAGTTCTGTTTTAACATCACGTGGTTCCTCAGTTATTCCTGCTATCAGCAAACGGCGTGCCACCGTTTAATTGGCACTGGCGTCACGAACATTACCTATCATTACCTGCCCTTGCAGAGAGTCAGCTGTCTCAGGTTAGTGGTCACAATTGCACTACAACACCCAGGAACACTATTAACCCTAACTTGAGTACGCTGCAGCACGCCTGGAAAAGTAGTGGCGGCTGGGCTAGTGGTGGCCATAAAGCTTTTAAAACTCTCCATATCCACCAGACGGAATGACAGCATTTCAAAGGCCAGTAATTTTGAAATGCTGGCATTCAGGGCCAGGGATGGGTAGGGGGGGTACTTCCTCTTCCGCTTCAGTGTTTGGGAGATGGAGAGCTGAACGCTTCCGTGGGACATTGTGGAGATGCTTGGTAACCCAGATGGTGGTGTTGCTGGCAGATCCTCTGTTTGCGGGGTGGTAGGTGCCACTGTCACTCCAGAGGTGGATGAAGAGGCCAAGACTGCAGCAGAAGAGGAAGCAGGAGGAGCCAGAGACCTTTAGTTTTTGATGTGTCTACTCCACTGAAGCTCGTGCTTTGCACTTAGATGCCTGATCATGCAGGTTGTGCTCAGGTTGAGAATGTTTATGCCTCGCTTCAGGCTCTGATTGCACAGCGTGCAAACCACTCGTGTCTTGTCGTCAGCACATTGTCTGAAGAACTGCAATGCCAGGGAACTCCTTGGAGCTGGCTTTGGTGTGCTCGGTCCCTTGCTGCGGTGGGCAGTAGCATGCGTTCTGTCTAGGGGACGGCCGCTCCGCTTTTGCACCCTGCTCCCTCTTCTGCTGTGCTGGTGGCTCTGTGCGAACACCGCCTCTTTCTCCGAACTACACAGGTCACTCGCATGACCTTGATTCCATATGGGGTCCTTCACATCATCTTCCACCCAGTCTTTACCCCTGCCCTCCTTGTCAACCTCACACTTTCGAAAGCCACAGCAGTTGGCACCTGTGTTTCGTCATCATCCGAGATGTGCTGCGATGGTCCTCCCATGTACTCATCTTGAAAGATAAGTGGTTGGGCATCGGTGCACTCAATCTCTTCCACTTCTGGGGCAGGGATAGGTGGATGGCCCTGGGAAACCCTGCTAACAGTCATCAAAAACCAGAAGAGACTGCTGCATGACTTGGGGCTCAGACTGCTTGGCTGATTTGCAAGGGGGTGAGGTGAAAGACTGATGGACATCGGCTGTAGGTGCCAACTCTGATCTTTCAGCAGGAGACTAGGTGGGAGACAATGTGAAGAAACTGGAGGCACTGTCAAAAACCCAATCTACTATCGCCAGTACTTGTTCTGGCCTCACCATTCGTAGAGCCGCATTAGGCCCGACTAAATACTGCTGCAGGTTTTGTCACCTACTCGAACCTGAGAAAGGGGTTTTACTTGTGCGTGTAGCTGGCACAGAATCGACCACGTCCTCTCCCTGCAACAGGAGCTCCACCAGCAGCACCACGTCCCTTATTTGACGCTCTCCTCATATTTCTTAAATTTAGGATATTGCCCAAAAAGGGTGATTTTTTAATAGCAGAATAGAACCACACTATCTAAAGTGTGTATCTCACACGTACAGATGCAGACTAGGCCGCAATTAAAGATTTTTGAACAAAAGGGGTGTTTTATTAATAGCAGAATAGAACCACAGTATGTAAAGGGTATATCTCACAATGGCATATGCAGCAAAGGCTGCAAATTAAGTATTTTGTCCAAAATGGCTGTTTTTCAAATAACAGAATAGAACCACAGTATCTAAAGTGTGTATCTCACACGTACAGATGTAGACTAGGCCGCAATTTAAGATTTTTGCCCAAAAGGGATGTTTTTCTAATAGCAGAATAGAACCACAGTATCTAAAGTGTGTATCTTACACGTACAGATCCAGACTAGGCCGCAAGTAAAGATTTTTGCCCCAAAGGGGTGTTTTATTAATAGCAGAATAGAACCACAGTATGTAAAGGGTGTATCTCACACGAAGAGATGCAAACTAGGCCGTAATTAAAGATTTTTGCCCAAAAGGGGTGTTTTATTAATAGCAGAATAGAACCACAATATCTAAATGTTGTATCTAACAATGACATATGCAGCAAAGGCTGCAAAATTAAGTTTTTTGTCCAAAATGGCTGTTTATTAAATACAGAATAGAACCACAGTATCTAAAGGGTGTATCTCACACGTACAGATGTAGACTAGGCAGCAATTAAAGATTTTTGCCCAAATTGGTTGTTTTTTTAATAGCAGAATAGAACCACAGTATGTAAAGGGTGTATCTCACAATGACATATGCAGCAAAGGCTGCAAATTAAGTTTTTTGTCCAAAATGGCTGTTTTTCAAATAACAGAATAGAACCACAGTATCTAAAGTGTGTATCTCACACATACAGATGTAGACTAGGCCGCAATTTAAGATTTTTGCCCAAAAGGGATGTTTTTCTAATAGCAGAATAGAACCACAGTATCTAAAGTGTGTATCTCACACGTACAGATATAGACTAGGCCGCAATTAAAGATTTCTGCCAAAAATGGGTGTTTTATTAATAGCAGAATAGAACCACAGTATGTAAATTTTGGGCAAAAATCTTTAATTGCGGCCTAGTCTGGATCTGTACGTGTAAGATACACGTACAGATCCAGACTAGGCCGCAATTAAAGATTTTTGCCCAAAATTTGTATTTTTATAATAGCAGAATAGAACCACATTATCTAAAGTGTGTATCTCACACGTACAGATGTAGACTAGGCCGCAATTTAAGATTTTTGCCTAAAATGGCTGTTTTTCAAATAACAGAATAGAATCACAGTATCTAAAGTGTGTATCTCACACGTACAGATCCAGACTAGGCCACAATTAAAGGTTTTTGCCCAAAATAGGTGTTTTATTAATAGCAGAATAGAACCACAGTATCTAAAGGGTGTATCTCACAATGAAATATGCAGCAAAGGCTGCAAAATTAAGTTCTTTGCCCAAAATGTGTGTTTTTTTAATAACAGAATATGAAAGCTGTATATAACGATTGAATTTCACACGTGCAGATGCAGCAAGGGCTGTAAAATTGTGTATTTTGCCCAAAAACTGTGTTTTTAAAAACCCAGAAAATTATAGCTGTATTTCTAGCTTAAATTGCACATTGACTAATGCTGCAAAGGCACCAGATGTAGGATATTGCTAAAAAAAAAAGGGTGTTTTTTTTAAAACCAGATTATTATTGCAGCATTTCAAGCTTGGATTTGAATGTCACAAAAGCACATATGCAGTGCTGGTTACTTTTCTCTGTCACTGGGCTCAGGGCAGGGTAAAACTATATGGCGTTCCTTTCCTTCTGCGCCCTGCTGTGTGCCTGTACAGCAGTTTATGACCGCATATGAGGTGTTTTTGTAAACTACAGAATCAGGTTTTGAACACCTTGAGGGTGTAGTTTCTAAAATGTAATCCTCACAAAGTGACTTCAGACCTGAACTGATCCTTAAAAAGTGGGTTTTGGAAATTTTCAGAAAAATGTCAAGATTTGCTTCTAAACTTCTAAGCCTTCTAATGTCCCAAAAAAAGAAAATATCACTTACAAAATGATCCAAACATGAAGTAGACATATGAGAAATATAAAGTAATAACTATTTTATGAGATATCACTATCTGTTTTAAAAGCAGAGAAATTGAGATTTAGAAAATTGCTAATTTTTCCACATTTTTGGTAAATTTGGTATTTTTTTTATAAATAAGAATGAATTATTTTGACTCAAATTTACCACTGTCATGAAGTACAATATGTGACGAGAAAATAATCTTAGAATGGTTTGGATAAGTAAAAGAGTCTTAAAGTTATCAGCACATAAAGTGACACATGTCAGATTAGCAAAAATCAGCCTGGGATTTAAAGGGAACCTGTCACCTTTACTATGCTACCCTCACTGAGCATTTGTAAATGTTCATTGTGTTACCCTAAACATATAAATTGCACTTTTAATTTTATTTGCAGACGAATTCAATAAGTATTCCGCATTTTTGTACTTCCCGCCTTTTATGCAAATTACCTTAAAAGAGTCATATCTTACTTGTGCGACCAGAGAATAGTCATATTTTCAAGCTCTGACTCATCTCAGGTTAATTTGCATATGTATCAAATCGTTTTTTTTACACAATAAAAGCACACAGAGCTATGGGGACTGGGTATTGCGGATGTGCCAGCGGCCATCTAGCAACCCATGTCCTTAGCTCTATACCCAAAATCCAAGTGACAGGTTCCCTTTAAGGTGAAAAGTGGCTCAGTACTGAAGGAGTTAAGTCCACTGAGCTGTGCACTACTATATAGTTATTTGAGAAACACATTCAAAATCTAAAATAAAATTAAAAAAAATTCAAAAGAGTTTTTCTAATTTTAATGTGTCAGTTAGGGGGTTAATCAATCAGACATTGACTTATGGCATACATATTTATATGCATATATCAAAAATGCTTTTGTGGGTAGATAAATTTGAGTATATCATCTACAACCATGCTATAAACAACAAGTATAAATAGCTAAAAATTACACCTTTTGCATTTTATGGCAAACTACAGAAAAGGAAATGCATATCCCCCACTTTTTCTTTCATTCATGATATAGGAAATTCTGTCACCCCCATGCAAAGCAACCCAAACAAAAAAGCAAAATAATAAAAAAATGATTAGACAAAATGTTTGATCAAGGTAACATACTATAACTGGACAGGCAATAACATGCAATTCGGGTGGCCATTCCAGCAGAGCCAGTGCTGAAGGGCACCAGAGACCCTAGCAAAGTTGTTAATTTCACTATTTAACAGCCATACCATAATATTCCTTTATTTAGAATCTGTTCTATTTGTGTTGAGTGATGATCTCAGTGGTTGAAAGAAAAGGGACAGTTAATAGACAGTAGATAGTTCCATTGCTTCAGACAACACGTTTTATGTTGCGTGCTCCAAGTACAAAATATTGCTAGGTTAATATCACACATGGACATTATGTACTTTATACACTTTGTACCACGTCTCTTACAACATATCTGACATCCTGAATACATTTCCTCTCTGCTGTGGTTCTTCCCACCTACTGCTCATGAACCTTACTTCCTAAACATATTAGAATAGGCACATTATCCTGCTATGTATTATTGCAACCAATTACCCAAACTGCAAACTAACTTATGTAAACCCTCCTAAATAATAATGATAAAAAAGCAATGTATAAATAGACATAAACACAGCAAGAAATTCATTATTCCCCCGACGCCTGTTTTTGCCTTTAAAAGACCCTGGTTTAGCTACTTTTTTGTAATAATTGGCATTTTATGCCACCCTCACCTGGCTTACTAAAAGCTAATGCTGACCGAGTGAAGGCGTATGCTCCACAGACTGGATCAATTTTTTGGGGGTTATTGTTCTGACGGATCAGAGGAAGGGCAAATTAATCAGTGACGTCAACACAAACTTACTGCTGACACCCTCTCCACTCTGTCGGGGGGGCTCTACTTGTATAAGCATTTAATAGAACAGGTTCTGTTTACATCTATGTGGAATCATCTGACGACAGTGTAAAAGGAGTGCGCTTCTTCTTGGCGCTAACATCGACCTGTAAGGCTGAGTTCATACTTTAGTTATTTGGTCAGTTTTGGCCCTGTGACTGCCCTAATATGTGAAGTATGCAGTGATTCTAAGAGCGACACCTGTCATCTGCATGTCATACGGACTCACAGTATTATTTCACTACCACAGCAGACTCCCTATGCGTGTTACTACAAGGCACAGTGTTCTACACCACTATAAAGACTCTCAGCAGCCAGGAAATAGCAGTCTTTTTAACCCCTTAAGGACCTAGGACGTACCGGTACGCCCTATTTCCCGAGTCCTTAAGGACCCAGGACGTACCGGTACGTCCTGACTTAAAATCTGTATTCCGGCGCCCCAGGGGTTAATTGGAACAGGATTTCGGCTGAAATCATTCAGCCGGCATCCCGTAACAATGCAGGGGGGGGTCATTTGACCCCCCCGTATCGGCGATCGCAGCAAACCGCAGGTCAATTCAGACCTGCGGTTTGCTGCGCTTTTTGCAGTTTCTGATCGCCGCGGTCCCTGACCGCGGGGATCAGAAACTTTAGAGTGGCTAAAATAAATATTTTTCACCCCCCCCTGCACCCCTGCACGATTTTATGCCGGAGGGTGGTGCGGGGGGTGTGTCGCAGGCGGTGGGGGCATTGCGGGAGGCGGGCGGTGCGGCAGGCGGGATCGCGATCCCCCGCCCGCCTCCCCATGAACGATCGTTGGCTTCTAGTGGTTGCACATTGCTGGCACCCTGGTATAAACGGCTGACATCTGTGAAGATGTCAGCCGTTTAACCCTTTCCATACCGCGGTCCGTACGGACCGCTGTATGGAAAAAGTTAACTGTCATTGGTCAGGGAGCTCCCTCCCTCTCCATCGGGGGGCTGCTGTGCCTTTGCAGCCCCCCGATGGAGAGGGAGAGAGCCCCCCTCAGCCCCGTGCTTACCCTTCCCCGTCTGCGAAGTTCTGAGCAGACGGGGAGGGTTCCCATGGCAACAGGACGCCTGCTCAGGCGTCCTGCTGTCCATGGTGCTGAACAGATCTATGCTAAAAGCACAGATCTGTTCAGTGTAAGTAAAATACAGTACAGAACAATATATATTGTTCTGTACTGTATTATACAGACACCAGACCCACTGGATCTTCAAGAACCAAGTGGGTCTGGGTCACAAAAATGTAAAAAAAAGTGAAAAAAGTTAAGATAAAAAAAAAAACATTTATCACTGAATAAAAATTAAAAAAATAAAATAAACTACACATATTAGGTATCGCCGCGTCCGTAACGACCTGATCTATAAAATTGTCATGTTACTTTCCCTGCACGGTGAACGCCATAAAAATAAAAAAATAAAAACTATGAGAAAATTGAAATTTTGCCCACCTTACTTCCCAAAAAAGGTAATAAAAGTGATCAAAAAAGTCGCATGTACGCCAAAATAGTACCAATCAAACAGTCATCTCATCCCGCAAAAAATGAGACCCTACTCAAGATAATCGCCCAAAAGCTGAAAAAACTATGGCTCTTAGACTATGGAGACACTAAAACATGATTTTTTTTTTTTCAAAAATGAACTCATTCTGTAAAACTTACATAAATAAAAAAAAAGTATACATATTAGGTATCGCCGCGTCCGTATCGACCGGCTCTATAAAAATATCACATGACCTAACCCCTCAGATGACCACCGTAAAAAAATAAAAATAAAAACAGTGCAAAAAAAGCCATTTTTTGCCATCTTATGTCACAAAAAGTGTAATAGCAAGCGATCAAAAAGTCATATGCACCCCAAAATAGTGCCAATCAAACCGTCATCTCATCCCGCAAAAAATGAGACCCTACTCAAGATAATCGCCCAAAAACTGAAAAAACTATGGCTCTTAGACTATGGAGACACTAAAACATTTTTTTGGTTTTAAAAATGAAGTTATTGTATAAAACTTACATAAGTAAAAAAAAATGTATACATATTAGGTATCGCCGCGTCCGCGACAACCTGCTCTATAAAAATACCACATGATCTAACCTGTCAGATGAATGTTGTAAATAACAAAAAAAAAACGTGCCAAAAAAGCTATTTCTTGTTACCTTGCTGCACAAAAAGTGTAATATAGAGCAACCAAAAATCATATGTACCCTAAACTAGTACCAACAAAACTGCCACCCTATCCCATAGTTTCTAAAATGGAGTCACTTTTTTGGAGTTTTTACTCTAGGGGTGCATCAGGGGGGCTTCAAATGGGACATGGTGTCAAAAAAAACAGTCCAGCAAAACCTGCCTTCCAAAAACCGTATGGAATTCCTTTCCTTCTGCACCCTGCCGTGTGCCCGTACAGCAGTTTACGACCACATATGGGGTGTTTCTGTAAACTACAGAATAAGGGCCATAAATATTGAGTTTTGTTTGGCTGTTAACCCTTGCTTTGTAACTGGAAAAAAAATATTAAAATGGAAAATCTGCCAAAAATGTGAAATTTTGAAATTGTGTCTCTATTTTCCATTAAATCTTGTGCAACACCTAAAGGGTTAACAAAGTTTGTAAAATCAGTTTTGAATAGCTTGAGGGGTGTAGTTTCTTAGATGGGGTCACTTTTATGGAATTTCTAATCTAGGGGTGCATCAGGGGGGCTTCAAATGGGACATGGTGTCAAAAAACCAGTCCAGCAAAATCTGGCTTCCAAAAACCAAACCGCGCACCTTTCACTCTACGCCCTACTGTGTGCCCGTACAGTAGTTTACGGCCACATATGGGGTGTTTCTGTAAACGGCAGAGTCAGGGCAATAAAGATACAATCTTGTTTGGCTGTTAACCCTTGCTTTGTTAGTGGAAAAAATGGGTTAAAATTGAAAATTAGGCAAAAAAATGAAATTCTCAAATTTCATCCCCATTTGCCAATAACTCTTGTGCAACACCTAAAGGGTTAACGACGTATGTAAAATGAGTTTTGAATACCTTGAGGGGTGTAGTTTCTTAGATGGGGTCACTTTTAGGGAGTTTCTCCTCTAGGGGTGCATCAGGGGGCTTCAAATGGGACATGGTGTCAAAAAACCAGTCCATAAAAATCAGCCTTCCAAAAACCAAACGGCGCACCTTTCACTCTACGCCCCGCTGTGTGGCCGTACAGTAGTTTACGGTCACATATTGGGTGTTTCTGTAAACGGCAGAGTCAGGGCAATAAAGATACAATCTTGTTTGGCTGTTAACCCTTGCTTTGTTAGTGGAAAAAATGGGTTAAAATGAAAAATTTGACAAAAATATGAAATTCTCAAATTTCCTCCCCATTTGCCAATAACTCTTGTGCAACACCTAAAGGGTTAACAATGTATGTAAAATCAGTTTTGAATACCTTGAGGGGTGTAGTTTCTTAGATGGGGTCATTTTTGGGTGGTTTCTATTATGTAAGCCTCGCAAAGTGACTTCAGACCTGAACTGGTCGCTAAAAATTGAGTTTTTGTAAACTTCTGAAAAATTTCAAGATTTGCTTCTAAACTTCTAAGCCTTATAACATCCCCAAAAAATAAAATATCATTCCCAAAACAATTCAAACATGAAGTAGACATATGGGGAATGTAAAGTCATCACAATTTTTTGGGGTATTACTATGTATTACAGAAGTAGAGAAACTGAAACTTTGAAATTTGCTAATTTTTTTCAAATTTTTGGTAAATTAGGTATTTTTTTGTGCAAAAAAAATAATTTTTTTTACTTCATTTTACCAGTGTCATGAAGTACAATATGTGACGAAAAAACAATCTCAGAATGGCCTGGATAAGTCAAAGCGTTTTAAAGTTATGAGCACTTAAAGTGACACTGGTCAGATTTGCAAAAAATGGCCTGGTCCTTAAGGTGAAAATGAGCCCGGTCCTTAAGGGGTTAATGTAATTCGTGGCAAATATATTCGGATTGAACCGAATTTTTCCCGAAAAATTTGGCGAACTAAATTGTTAAAAAATTTGCTCATCTCTAACTAGGATGTTGAAGTCGTCCCCTATAATTTCCACCGCTACAGCTATTTTCTGCATTTTCTTGAAGCATATGCGGAGATGAGAGATCTGGTTGGAATTGGGAGCATACAAGGCCGCAATGTACAATACATTGCCCAAATAACATTTAAGAATGATATATCTTCCCGCTGTATCAGAAATACATGCATGCAGCTGGAAAGCCACAGTCGATCTGACCCCCACAGCTACCCCAGCTTTCCTCTTCTTCATAGATGGAGAAAAGAACATGTGAGGACTCCCGCCGATGTGAGCATCTGCGGGAGTCAGACTCAATTAGGTGTGTCTCCTGTGCCATAAATATATCACAATGCAAGGATTGGACCTCATTCCAGAACAATGATCCCTTGAAAGGGGAGTTCAATCCCTTTACATTAAGAGAAATGATTTTCAAACCCATATTAAATAAGCGAAGAGAGGATGCTGGAATGTCCCTAGATAGGTGAGAGATCCTGTCATCAAGATTGTCATCCAGATTGCAGGGAGGAGAGCTGACTCATCCAAAGGCGGCATACAGTAGAGGGAGCGACAAAGGTGAATATAAAAATGTAAAAAATTAAAAAATTAAAAATAACAAATAAACTCTAATAATCGGTGAAAACTTGCAGAAGTCTTATCTGCAGGCGACGTCATCAGTCGCTAGGAGGTAGAAGAAGGACCCACTATGAAGTGCTGGAACCCATGGGGTCATCTGCCCAACAGGGCTCAGGCACCTGGTGAGGCATCTCAGTGTCCCAAACAGGAGGAGTAGAGGATGTGGATCATTTCAGACCTTTTCCCATTCAGGAGCCACTTTATCCGGTCTGGTAGAGGTAACGGCAGGAGACTAAGGTAAGGCGGATATAAGGCCCCACGAATGCAGCATAGACTGAGCTGCTTGCGGTGATTTGCATGTGTGGAGTACGCTGTTATGGTAAATCTAAAGTTTCACCGGGAACCCCCATCTGTACCGAACGTTGTTCTCCTGCAGGATCTTAGTAGCAGGTGCAAACTCCTTACGTTTAGCCAAGGTGCTAGACAACAAGTCAGGATAAACCGAAACTCCTGCAAACAATTCCGATGGTGTGGCGTTCTCACAGAGTTTGCGGAGAAAGGCATCTTTTATATGATAAAAATGAATTCTGGCCAGTACATCTCTTGGGGTACTCGGGTCAAGGCCAGATGGCTTCAGGATTCTGTGGATTCTATCCACGGTGAGATCAAGCTCTGTCACCGTAGGAATGGCAGCTTTTATAAGCTCCTTCAATAGGCCCTCAAGGGCTTCTGGAGCCACTGATTCCAGGACATCCCGGAGACAGACATTGTTCCATATCTTAGTGGCCAGTCTCGCACACTCTTCCTCCAAAGCTTCATGTGCGGTCTATAAGGGAGTTGTCACGAGGGTGTCAAGAGCCACGTCTGACTCCGTTATACACGGGGTCAGGAAGTCGCAGCGGGTGGCTGCGCGCTCTATGTATAAAGATAGTGCTGTTTCTTAATGGTAGCTTTCTGGGTTTGCCTTGCAACCCTTTTTGGCTCACTCAGGGATCCGTAGCTTCTTCTCCTCAGCTGTTTCTTGTCCAGCATTCCCAACCTCCTTATATTCCCCTCTCCCACTTCTCTGGTTGCCAGATATAGAGCTTCCTGCCTGGACTTCTATACTGACCCACTGGAGCTGAGTAGCTGTGATCCCTGGTTGTTGTTCCAGAGCGTTACCCTCCGGATCCCTGTTAGGCTTTTGTTGTCTGCTGTTGTCGCCCACCTGGGATTATATGTTTTGTCTGTATTGTCTGTCCTCTCCTTGGTGTTTTCCTTTAGAGTCAGTGGTGCGGACTAGTGATCCCACCGCCCTGTTCACTACGTAGGGCTCATCTTAGGGAAAGCCAGGGTTTAGGCACGTGATCGGCGTACGGGTGAGGAACCCGTCTAGGGATGTCAGGGCAGTCAGGTGCCAGCCTCAAGGTGAGTCAGGGGTCACCACCTTTCCCTCTCCCTTGGACAGGGCCTTCCCATTTCCCTCCCTTTGCGTGACGCCGGTCATGACAGGAGTTATGTGAGATGGTGATCTCTGCCATCTTGACCTCAACTTGAGCGGTGCGGTCACCCAAAGCCTGCAATCTTAATCTCTCTTGTGGCCAAACAGCAAAATAACAGTGTTCATGCAATAAGAGCTGTTTCACAATCTTACAATTGCGTGAAGGACACGCCCCCCAAAACCTGCTACTGTATGTAACCCAGATATGCCACTGGTTTATTGAAAAAGAATCATACTGTTACTACATAATTATGCTATACTTCACAGATCTTGTTGACAACAAAACATAACTAAAATTATATATAACTGTAACAAAGAAAATTGTTTTGCAGCAAAAAAATAATCCAAAATCATACCTGCAGATTCCATATCATTGATATATATGCATTAGATCAGTGGTCCCCAATTTTTTTTGCACCAGGGGCCGATTTCATTCAGGATAATTTTCCTGTGGACCATGAGGTTGGTTATTGGGCGGGAGGTAAATCATGCACATAACAAAACACAATTAATAATCCCACTTAGGCCCCCATTAAGTGATTTACAGTTGATGTTGCATCTGGCTGGAGTCGTACTATTTCCTTTTGTTCTCAGTCCTGCACAGATGACATTTCTTCACCATAACTTATTTCTGCATAATTGAACCCACCTATTTAGTATTAATGTCTTCTCTTACTAATGTTAATGTTACTGATGAAAAAAAAATCTAGAATATTCTAAATTATGAATATATATCACTAAATTCTAAATATTCACAAATTCTCAAAGTGCCAATATTCACAAATAATATTTGCGATTCGAATATTCGTGATCAACACTATTAATGATCCAGAAATATGCCTACATTAGGTGAATTTCTGGCACAGATTGCGGCAGAACGGTTAGTTGTGCTGCAATATGTGACATTTCCCCGCTCACACCAGGTCTTAAAAAGTGGGCGTGATATGGGTGGGGGAAGGGGAGCGGCTGGCAGGCCCTTCTCATTCATCATTTTCTACACCTGTTTTAGGCGTAGAAACTGGTCTAAGAATCTGTCTTACATTTAGCCTGTGCCTCTTCATAACTTTGGTGGATCCACCGCCAGATATAGGAGTTATTAAGACCGACATCTAAAACGCCAGTCTTAATTAAAGACCCCCCTTGTTTCTACAGTTCATAAGTGTTTTTTTACGTTTTTTCCCAGCACCAGCTGCCTATATTTTGCTGCAAACACTGCACAATCTGCCCTTTTTTTTCTAAAAAACATTTTCAATTTTGCTACCATTTAGAATTTAGCTTTTCAGCACATTTCAGTGCATTAATACCAGTGAGTTCACAAAAGGGAATGTATAATCCCAGCCATCTCTTAATTACAACCATGCCTTTACCCATAGCTATACACGTCAGTGTTACTGTATCAAAATTTGCCAGTGCTGCCATTGCATTGAAGATTTTAAAGGGGGAGGGGGAGAAAAAAAGCAAAAATTAAAAAAAAATTAAAAAGAGAAAGACGAGAAAATAAATATGAATTGTAGGTAAATTTGGTGGGATTAGAGAAGTACATATAGCTAAAATCAGGGCATTATATCATACTTTGCACAAAACATGAAATATGTAGAAATCTTCTAAAAGACTGCTTATGCAGAATATCAAATATTTCACTTACAATTTATTTGGATGTGTTGCTGTTTGAATGTTGAAGTCTATAGCACAGTTTTTGTTATTTCAAATAGAAAATCATAATTTTGCTTTGGCCATTAAGATATATTATCTGATGAGATGTCAGTACCTTTCCATACTAGTGATGCTATGCTATCATCTTGTGGTAGCTACTGGATATGCTGCGGTTAGATTTTTTTCAGACAGTCTTCATTTTACAGTGAATAAAATAAATAATGTTGTCACCTAATGCAAGTGAAAAACAAAAATTAGGCTACGCTATCACTTAATGCAAACCTCCACTGAACTCTGCTCTCAGAGCTGTTAATCCTCACTCCATACATCACAGAATAATGCAAAGCAAACATGTTTAGGAAGAATATTTCTATTCAAAAAGATACTTTTTGTTATTGCAGCACAAATTCCACAGATATAAAAAAAAACTAAAAAAAAAACTGTGTGATATCAAGTTCTCAAGCAGTCTGGTAATAGTTCTTTAGTAGTTGCTCTCTGATACTAATAGTAGTGGTTTCCTGGGCACAAATTTATCACGGAAGTAGAAGGAGAAAGAACTTAATTATCGAAAGGTATAATAAACCAATTGAAACATGGTTACATTATAGAGATCAGGAAAGAAACCATGGGAGGTGGAAAACAGTGGAGAGATGTCCACAGTAACATAGTAACATAGTACATAAGGCCGAAAAAAGACATTTGTCCATCCAGTTCGGCCTGTCATCCTACAAGTTGATCCAGAGGAAGGCAAAAAAAAACAACCCTGTGAGGTAGAAGCCAATTTTCCCCACTTTAGGGGAATAAAAAATTCCTTCCCGACTCCATTCAGGCAATCAGAATAACTCCCTGGATCAACGACCCCTCTCTAGTAGCTATAGCCTGTAATATTATTACGCTCCAGAAATACATCCAGGCCCCTCTTGAATTCCTTTATTGTACTCACCATCACCACCTCCTCAGGCAGAGAGTTCCATAGTCTCACTGCTCTTACCGTAAAGAATCCTCTTCTATGTTTGTGTACAAACCTTCTTTCCTCCAGACGCAGAGGATGTTTCCTCGTCACAGTCACAGTCCTGGGGATAAATAGATGATGGGATAGATCTCTGTACTGACCCCTGATATATTTATACATAGTTATTAGATCTCCCCTCAGTCGTCTTTTTTCTAAAGTGAATAACAGTGGTGAGATAATGTCCAAATTTCAAAGATGGATCAGTCAGATTCAAAATTTAGTTGTGGTCATTGCAGTACCTTCAATGTAGACAGACCGTGCGTTTTCTATGAGGCCCGATGCTGAACTCCTTTCTCTTCTCAGGGCAAGAAAATAATATTTTTTAATCTAGTGGCCATTAGGTGGCGCTCACTGCAAAGGGATTTATGGAAAGTATTTACATTCCTGAAAGGGATTTTTCATAATTTTACTATTGATACATCGCAGATTATACAAGGTCTACAAGCCTCATCTCTTGTGGAATACAGTACCCCGAATTAGCACATCTCACACCCTGCCAGTTGGTGAACACAATAGCACATTCCTCCCTTAACATAAGGCTATTTAAAATCACATCTCACATACAATGACAGCAACCTATGATAAGTCATTCAACTTATTAGCATTTAGATTAACCTTGGTCAATATGTAAAATAACCCTTTCATGTATTTTATATAGAAGATACCAGTTTTGTTTAACAAAGTTTCACTTGTATCCTGCCAGACACTATGTTCCCACCCCCCAAAGCCCTATAGGTATGTGCTGTGGAATAAAGATTTTAGATATTGACAACCCAAGTTCAGTCTGGGCTGTTTTTTATCTCCTGGACAGTGCAAATCGGATATTTATTGCACAGGGAAATATTCACGGGTTGGAGGTCTGATGCCTCATCGTATAACCATCATAAACCTGAGCTCCCCCTAGTGGTGGCTGCAGGCAAACAGCAGATTCATCATTGTATATTGTGAGAAATATGGTGCTCAGAATGACCTGTTCCCCTTTTTCTGCCATAGAAGGGCAACATTTTTATTACAGTTTTTTTTTTATTCAAATTTCTTCCACTTAAAAGAAAATGTAAATTAGGCTGAGAAATGGGGCACTGTGGCTTGCGTTCTGCGTTGCCTGGAAGTGACTGAAGCACACATGGGAAACTGGGTGGAGTGGGGATCCCATATTAAGCCCTGTGAGATGTGTGTATGTCCTTAGTTGTAGTACAGCATTGACTTCTTAAAACACAAGATACGGTAATTGAAATACATATACTGCAGCTTCTGTAATGGTAAGGCTTGGAGCAGATAATATAATTGTCATGGCCTTTGGTGTGCGTCTTGACACGGTTGCTGTGCCCCAGGAGAAAGGAGGAGGCACCTACATGATGCAACCACAACACATTGCAAAGGCTGTGACAATAATCTGAGAGAAATGGTTTCAAAATCACTTCAATGAAAATCTATGAGGTACAACATTGTCTTCATAACACAGTAGCTATTTTATCAGGTTCTAACTTCACAAAAACAAAAAAAGTTATTCTTTAGTCTTAGGCCTCTTGCACATGAACGTGTGCTGCCCGTGCTGCGGACCACAAATTGCGGTCCACAATGCACGGGCACCGATTGTGGGCCAGCCGCATGCGGATCGCGACCCCTTTCACTTGAATGGGGTCTGCGATCTGTCCATTCCGCAAAAAGATAGGACAAGTTTTTGCGGAACAGAAGCATGGAACGGAACCCCATGAAAGAACTCCATAGTGCTTCCGTTCTGTTCCGCACTGCATCTCCGGATTTGCACACGGCCGGTGTCCCGTGTATTGCGGCCCTGCCGTATGCGGGAACACAGGGACGTGTGGAAGAGGCCTTAGGTAGTAGAAGCAGCAGTGCAAGTAATTCCTTTCAGCTTAGCACTATACCAAAAAGAAAGAATAAATGTCTTAATTTCGAAAAACGTTGAATAATTCTGGACCAGGCTGCAGGTGATTGACAGGATTTGCAGCTATTTTGCCTTTGATATTATAATTACTTGTAGTGGAATTTTATACTCCTATTTACACATTTGAAGTATAATTAACCCCTTCCTGACATGTCGATTTTCCATTTTTAGCGTTTTTATTTTTTACTCCCTGCCTTCCAGGAGATATAATGTTTTTATTTTTCATTCACATAGCCATATGGGGTGGAATAAAAAAAAATATAAAATTCCACCACAGTTTTATGGGTTTTATTTTTACGGCATTCCCTATGTTATCTTCATTCTCTAGGTCAGTACGATTACAACTATACCACATTTATTTTTATTTTTTTGTGTTTTAATGCTGAAAAAAAACTCTGAAATGTTAACTTTGCCATATTCTGATCCCCATAACATTTTAATGTATGTCTACAGAGCTGTGTGGGGGCTCATTTTTTACGATCAGTAGTTTTTATTGAAACTATCATGGTGTGTGACTTTTTGATTACTTTTTATACATTTTTTGGGGGGAGGTGAAGTGATGAAAAACTGCAGCCTGTCAAGAGTTTTTCTAGCATGTTGTGATATTGTATTGAATTTGTTTGGCGAGAAACGGAGTCCTTAAAGTGTTTCTCTGGTCCCTCCTTCAAAATTTGTCCTGTGGAGTAATATTTAATGAATACTATTTGCAGCACTGGCATTTTCAGTATCCTCTTCACAGTCACATGACCACTCCTGCAGCACTTCCCGGGCTTCTGGTGCCTCAACATCTTGTTCTTTTCTGTTCTGAAGCTGGAGATGGCGCATCATCACTGACATGACCGCCTCCTGCCATCCTTCCTTGTTCCTGATACCTGCGCATGCGCTGGGAGCATTGGCCATCTTGTCAGTGTACAGGCTTCCAGAGTATGTGAAGACTGACTCATGCACAGTACCATGTGTCAGTCATGTTTTCCAGGCCAAACACAGCTTGCCTGACCTAAACTGACTGCATGATAGCAATTTATAGTACAACCAGTCTTTATCTGACCGCGGGACATTTTTCATGTACTCACCCAATCATGTATACTGTATATACCCCACGATCAGATAGAGACTGGCTGTGTCATAAATTACTGTGATGCACTCAGTACGGGTCAGGAGAGTGCGGTTGGCCTGGGAGATGTGGCCTGCACATGGACCTTGTTTCCTAGGCTGATCATGGTCATATCACTCGTGTATCACAAATGATAGGTCACAATCTTCACTTCAGCAGTCAGGACCAAAAAAGATAGGATTAGGCCTCATGCACACAACCTTATCCTTTTTGCGGTCTGCAAGTCGCGTATCTGCTAAATAAGGATACAGTACTTTCTGTGTGCGGTCTTTATTTTTTTGAAGACCCATTGACTTCTATAGATTAGAGGTCTGCATTTTGAGGACCAGAATAGGGCATGTTCTATCTTTTGCATAACTGACATATGGATGTGGAAAGCACACAGATGACGCCCATGTGTTTTCCACATCTGTATGTCAGTTTCGCAAGATAGAACATGTGCTATTCTGGTCCTCAAAATGCAGACCTTGGATCTATAGAAGTCAATTGGTCTTCAAAAAATTGTATCCTTATTTTGTGAATCTGGAACTTGAAGACCTTAAAGGGTTTCTATCACTTCGTATGACATAATTAGCTGTCAGACACTAGCGATCCGCTAGTGTCTGCTCTGGCCAACCATCCTAATATAACAGCTTTTGGGGCAGCCGTTTTGCTAAAAAATGAACTTTTATAAATATGCTAATGAGCCTCTAGGTGCTATGTGGGCGTCATTAGCACCTAGAGGCTCCTTCTACCTTCATAAACAGCCGCCGCCCAGCGCGTCCCTCCAGCCCGCCCATCTCCTGCTGAATGCGATCCTCCGTGTGACGCAGCGGACAAATTCTCTCGCATGCGCCGTGCGCGGCTGTATTCGGCGCATGTGCAGTGAATGTCTGACCGCTTCCCTGCTCAGACATCTCCACTGCGCCTGCGCCGATGACGTCATAGTGCTTCAAGGAACAGGCGCAGTGGAGATGTCTGAGCAGGGAAGCGGTCAGACATTCACTGCGCATGCGCCGAATACAGCCGCGCACGGCGCATGCGAGAGAAATATGTCTTAATCAGGGGACATTTTTATGCATCTTAAAGGGAAATTCTCTTAAATGTGCCCTGTTGGAGCCTAGAAATTTTTTATTTTAGGCCATGGGAGTATGGGCCTTAAAAATTAGGCATTCACCTGACATAAAAGAAATTCTGATTATGTGGCTCGAGGTACATTATGCAGTCAATGGCTAAAAATGTTACTGTAGGCCACTGGACTACAGGCCCCAAACATAAGGCATTCACCGGACAGAAAAGATCAAGTGATTATGTGGCTGGAGGTATATTACAAGATATCAATTTTACTGCAGGCCAGTACAAATACATGTGTTTAAAAGAACTAAAAATATAAAATTGGATTAAAAACATGGCTAATGAAATCCCCGACATTGGATGTAGCATGCTATGTGTTTTTACTGTGTTCCATCAGGCAGCTCAGTTGACGGCTCCATATTGCTGATCTCTGACCTTATAAACGCTCAATTTTTATCTTACTGATACTAATGTGATTTAAATAAGTGTTTTGAGCTATTAGTAATTTAGAGATAACAGTTATTAGATGAACGGCACAAAGTGAAAGTGAAAGTATGATTCTCACAGCTAGTCAAATGTTGCTGAATAAAGACCAATTGAAAAAATGAACTCCCAAATGAGTAAAATGTAAGTATAAAAAAATTGCCACAGAAGGTGTACATGTGTCATCAGAAATTTACCTATTGGTAAATCACATTTTCGTGTTAGGGTACTTTCACACGTTTTTCTTTTCCGGCATAGAGTTCCGTCCTAGGGGCTCTATACCGGAAAAGAACTGATCAGTTTAATCCCCATGCATTCTGAATGGAGAGCAATCCATTCAGAATGTATCAGGATGTCTTCTTTTTGACTGTTCAGGACGGAGATAATACCGCAGCATGCTACAGTTTTATCTCCGGCCCAAAAAACTGACCACTTGCCTGAATGCCAGACCCGGCATTTTTTTTTCATAGGAATGTATTAGTGCCGGATCCGGCATTCAAAATACCGGAATGCCGGATCCGTCCTTCCTGTCTGCACATGCGCAGACCTTTAAAAATGTGAAAAAAAATAGAAACTGATCCGTTTGTCCGTATGACAAACGGACAGACAGATCCGTTCTTGCACAGCATTTGTGAGACCGACCCGCATCCGGATCTGTCTACAAATGCTGTCCAGTTGCATGCAGATTGCCTGATCGCTCTGCCGCAAGTGTGAAAGCACCCTTAATCACATTTTTTTAAAAATATTTTGGAGAGTTTTTCTAAATTATCCATGTCACAATATGTCTATATTTTTAAAAGGGCATCTGTCAGCAGATTTGTACTTATGAAACTGGCTGACCTGTTACATGTGTGCTAGGCAGCTGAAGCCATCTGTGTTGGTCCCATGGTCATATACGCCCATATTGCTGAGAAAAATGAAGTTTTAATATATGCAAATGAGATTTCATTTAAGAAGTGAAATCTTTTCAAACAATATGACTACACGGATTGCTTTTTTAAACTAAAAAGAACATAAAAACAAGGTTATATATTACCAAGAAAACACCAAACAATTAAAATATTTATGCTGTTCTCTGGCTTCACCACTGTGTGGCACCATTACTATGAAAAGCAAAAGTCTTGCTAAGAGCTGAAGAAAACAAAGGTTTGTAGTGGGGGAAAAAAGATACGGCTATATGGATGTGATCATTATAAAATATGGATGTGATCATTATAATAGATAATAAAAGTGTATTTGCACATGATTATATTTGAATAATAACTATCATTATGCAATTACTCCATATTGTCTTATTCAATCAACACGGAGACCAGAAAAGTGCAGAGGAGGAGATATAACTTGAATATTTATGGGTTTGAATGGTAAGAGTGAAAGAGTGAAAACTGTCAGATTTGTCTTTTAATACAATAACAGTATGTTCAGATGCACAATCCGTCAAGTATTCTACAGCAGAAGCCGCTGCAGTTTCTTCTACAGGTTTTCACTCTCTATGCTGAAGAATTACTCGCATTTTAGCTCCAGTGAATTTAGTAAAGCCACGAACGGACTCCTGACGCATCTTCCAGTGGCATCCATCCTGACACTACACAAAGAAAGGATATCTCCTTTATTGGTGCAGTTGTGACTTTAACCCCTTCCTGATGCAGCAATATTCAGGTTTTTTTTTCTTTGCGTTTTTTTTTTTTTTCGCTTCCTGCCTTCCCGGACCCATAACTTTTTTTATTTTTTGGTTCACATAGTCATATGAGGGCATGCTTTTTGCAGGACAAGTTGTAATTTCTAATGCCACAATTTAATATGGCATGCAACATAGAGGAAAGCATGAAGAAAAGTCCAAATGGGGTGGAATTGTAAAAAAAAGAAAAACACAATTCCGTCACAGTTTTATGGGTTTTGTTATTATCAGGACGAGAAAAACAGAACTGGATCGCATATCCACAATGCTATGCTTTGATCTAATTAAACTCGCTTCTCAGTGCCATATTGAAGTGTACAGCCCCCCATACTGCATGCTGTACAAGAGGCATTAGTGTACATTTTGATCAAAAGGCATAAGCCCACTCACCACGCCAAGGTCGCCTCTTTGAGTGAGACCTACTCTGACAAAAAGGCGCAGCACAATGCGGTGACAAGGCGGCACTGCCCTAATAGGCGGCGGGACCCAGGAGTTAAACAGCAACCCTGCTGTCTGACAATGCCACCCATGGCACTGAGTCCCACCAACCCACCAGCACAGCGCCACTAAAACAAAGGCCACCACGCAGTACTGCACCATGTGAACAGTTGTCTAACACAACATGTCCATTGCTATCAGGAGCTACCAGTCAATGGTTTATGGGTTTTGTTTTTACGGTATTCTATATGCGGTAAAACTGACTTGTGCTCTTCATTTTCCGACTCAGTACAATTACAGCGATACCACATTTGTATAGTTTTTCTTTCTTTTTAATTCTGAAAAAAACAAAAACTTAAAAGTGGAGAGATGAAAAAAGGCGAATCAGCCATTTTGCTTCCGTTACACCATTCACTGTATGGGATATTTTTTGCTTTTTAATAATACGAGTGTTTTTGCACATGGCGATGCCCATGATGTTATTTTTTAAAAATGTTTATTTTTTCTTATTTTGATTTGGGGTAAATGGGGTGATTAGAAATTTTTTATTTTTTGTATATTTTTCAAAACTTTTTGCTAAGTCCCCAACTAGACCCCAATTTGCAATCATTAGATTGCAATTTGTATAAAAAAAAATTGAATTTGCACCCTTATTATATACAGAAATTGCTTATTACAGTTCAGGGCTACCACCTGCTGGCCTGAATTGTAATATACTGTACAAGTAATGAGCCTGGAAACTTAGTACAGGTACAGGCTCATTACTGTGAAGGAACAAATTCACCAATCTCCCCCCGGCAGAGGAGTTCCTGACCGGAAGCGTGTGCTTCTGGGTTTTAGTCCTCTCAGACGTTGTGGTCAAATGTGAGGAGGGTTTAAATGTTTTTGGTCGGCATTACGACTGATCGCGGTGTGGCAGTGGAGCTACCAGAAGGCCATATGACGGCCATTGAAATGGTGTATCTCACCCAGAGGAGCCTGGGTGAGAACAGGAAAGGCTGGGAAAATAGGTTTTTCCCACTGTCTGCAGCAGCTAGGCTGGTAATGAAGGTAATTAGCAGCCAGCTAAGGAGCTCAGGTAAATGTGGGCTGAGCTCCTCAATCAGTGCTCCCTGTCTGGGGAAGGAGCAGGCTGCGCCAAGGCCTGTGGGAGCTGGGACCCGCTAACCCTGTGTGGGGTAAGCACCGCAGTGTTTTGGGGAGCTGGGTGGTAGAGAGGGAGAACTACTGTACAGTCAGTGGCCAGACGGCGTAGGATTTGTGTTTATGATTTATGTTTGGTCTGCTGTTAAAGTGACAATAAAGCTGGTTGTGGCCAGTTTGCACCCAAATCTGCAGTGTTGGAGTGGCTTCTTGAGGTGTGCCAACCGTCTAAGCGGAGAAGATGGCAATCCTGGAGAGCTAAGTGACCCCGAGATATCGCAGCAGACATTAGCTAAATGATATATGGAACAGTAGGCACCCGTTAGCTGTGGCACTCACTCTGCTCTGGAGCGGGCACCATCTTTAAAAACATGACAGCTGTCATACAGGGGGTTAAACCAAAGGCTTTGAAAATGGCAATATGGACTCCCATTGAAAACAATGGGAGGCAGGAACAGTTCTGGGCATCAGAATTTCAGCGGCAAAATCCATCGTATGAACATAACCTAAGTGATAATACAATATATGGTGCTATGCTGTCAGTATGCAATATTAAAGTAAATATATAAAAAGGGTTATCTCTAAGTAAACATCTGTCCAAAGCCCTACTAGGACATATAAACATCACAGAGAAGGTTTCCCTGCACCGGACCATGGTTGTCAACCGTCCGGAAATTTCTGGACAGTCCATAAAAATAGGTGTCTATTTTCCTGTGTCCATGAAAAAAATAGATGTGTCCATGATTTTTTTTTTAGGCTGGTGGTATTTGACTTATTATTTTTGCGGTAATTATCACAATTCTACATCTCACAGTAACTGCTGATATTGTTGTTATTAATATATTGAGCTATAGACATTATTACTTCTCTCTATTAACCACCTCCGGACCGCCTAACGGAGGATCCCGTTCCGGAGGTGGCAGCGCTGCGCACAGTCACGCATATATGCGTCATCTCGCGATGGCCGAGATTTCCTGTGAACGCGCGCACACAGGAACGGAAGGTAAGAGAGTTGATCTCCAGCCTGCCAGCGGCGATCGTTCGCTGGCAGGCTGGAGATGTGTTTTTTTTTAAACCCTAACAGGTATATTAGACGCTGTTTTGATAACAGCGTCTAATATACCTGCTACCTGGTCCTCTGGTGGTCCCCTTTGTTTGGATCGACCACCAGAGGACACAGGTAGCTCAGTAAAGTAGCACCAAGCACCACTACACTACACTACACCCCCCCCCCCCGTCACTTATTAACCCCTTATTAGCCCCTGATCACCCCATATAGACTCCCTGATCACCCCCCTGTCATTGATTACCCCTCTGTCATTGATCACCCCCCTGTAAAGCTCCATTCAGATGTCCGCATGATTTTTACGGATCCACTGATAGATGGATCGGATCCGCAAAACGCATCCGGACGTCTGAATGAAGCCTTACAGGGGCGTGATCAATGACTGTGGTGATCACCCCATATAGACTCCCTGATCACCCCCTGTCATTGATTACCCCCCTGTCATTGATTACCCCCCTGTAAAGCTCCATTCAGACGTCCGCATAATTTTTACGGATCCACTGATAGATGGATCGGATCCGCAAAACGCATCCGGACGTCTGAATGAAGCCTTACAGGGGCATGATCAATGACTGTGGTGATCACCCCATATAGACTCCCTGATCACCCCCCTGTAAAGCTCCATTCAGATGTCCGCATGATTTTTACGGATGCACTGATAGATGGATCCGATCCGCAAAACGCATCCGGACGTCTGAATGAAGCCTTACAGGGGCATGATCAATGACTCTGGTGATCACCCCATATAGACTCCCTGATCACCCCCCTGTAAAGCTCCATTCAGATGTCCGCATGATTTTTACGGATGCACTGATAGATGGATCCGATCCGCAAAACGCATCCGGACGTCTGAATGAAGCCTTACAGGGGCATGATCAATGACTGTGGTGATCACCCCCCTGTCATTGATTACCCCCCTGTAAAGCTCCATTCAGATGTCCGCATGATTTTTACGGATGCACTGATAGATGGATCGGATCCGCAAAACGCATCCGGACGTCTGAATGAAGCCTTACAGGGGCGTGATCAATGACTGTGGTGATCACCCCATATAGACTCCCTGATTACCCCCCTGTCATTGATTACCCCCCTGTCATTGATTACCCCCCTGTAAAGCTCCATTCAGACGTCCGCATGATTTTTACGGATCCACTGATAGATGGATCGGATCCGCAAAACGCATCCGGACGTCTGAATGAAGCCTTACAGGGGCATGATCAATGACTGTGGTGATCACCCCATATAGACTCCCTGATCACCCCCCTGTCATTGATTACCCCCCTGTAAAGCTCCATTCAGATGTCCGCATGATTTTTACGGATGCACTGATAGATGGATCGGATCCGCAAAACGCATACGGACGTCTGAATGAAGCCTTACAGGGGCGTGATCAATGACTGTGGTGATCACCCCATATAGACTCCCTGATCACCCCCCTGTCATTGATTACCCCCCTGTCATTGATTACCCCCCTGTAAAGCTCCATTCAGACGTCCGCATGATTTTTACGGATCCACTGATAGATGGATCGGATCCGCAAAACGCATACGGACGTCTGAATGAAGCCTTACACGGGCGTGATCAATGACTGTGGTTATCACCCCATATAGACTCCCTGATCACCCCCCTGTCATTGATCACCCCCCTGTCATTGATCACCCCCCTGTCATTGATCACCCCTCTGTAAGGCTCCATTCAGACATTTTTTTGGCCCAAGTTAGCGGAATTTTTTTATTTTTTTCTTACAAAGTCTCATATTCCACTAACTTGTGTCAAAAAATAAAATCTCACATGAACTCACCATACCCCTCACGGAAACCAAATGCGTAAAAGGGGCATGATCAATGACTGTGGTGATCACCCCATATAGACTCCCTGATCACCCCCCTGTAAAGCTCCATTCAGATGTCCGCATGATTTTTACGGATGCACTGATAGATGGATCCGATCCGCAAAACGCATCCGGACGTCTGAATGAAGCCTTACAGGGGCATGATCAATGACTGTGGTGATCACCCCCCTGTCATTGATTACCCCCCTGTAAAGCTCCATTCAGATGTCCGCATGATTTTTACGGATGCACTGATAGATGGATCGGATCCGCAAAACGCATCCGGACGTCTGAATGAAGCCTTACAGGGGCGTGATCAATGACTGTGGTGATCACCCCATATAGACTCCCTGATTACCCCCCTGTCATTGATTACCCCCCTGTCATTGATTACCCCCCTGTAAAGCTCCATTCAGACGTCCGCATGATTTTTACTGATCCACTGATAGATGGATCGGATCCGCAAAACGCATCCGGACGTCTGAATGAAGCCTTACAGGGGCATGATCAATGACTGTGGTGATCACCCCATATAGACTCCCTGATCACCCCCCTGTCATTGATTACCCCCCTGTAAAGCTCCATTCAGATGTCCGCATGATTTTTACGGATGCACTGATAGATGGATCGGATCCGCAAAACGCATACGGACGTCTGAATGAAGCCTTACAGGGGCGTGATCAATGACTGTGGTGATCACCCCATATAGACTCCCTGATCACCCCCCTGTCATTGATCACCCCCCTGTCATTGATTACCCCCCTGTAAAGCTCCATTCAGACGTCCGCATGATTTTTACGGATCCACTGATAGATGGATCGGATCCGCAAAACGCATACGGACGTCTGAATGAAGCCTTACACGGGCGTGATCAATGACTGTGGTTATCACCCCATATAGACTCCCTGATCACCCCCCTGTCATTGATCACCCCCCTGTCATTGATCACCCCCCTGTCATTGATCACCCCTCTGTAAGGCTCCATTCAGACATTTTTTTGGCCCAAGTTA
Organism: Bufo bufo; assembly: GCF_905171765.1. Taxonomy (NCBI): domain Eukaryota; kingdom Metazoa; phylum Chordata; class Amphibia; order Anura; family Bufonidae; genus Bufo; species Bufo bufo. The sequence goes on along the minus strand of NC_053390.1, from coordinate 558,437,912 downwards.
GCGGAATTTTTTTATTTTTTTCTTACAAAGTCTCATATTCCACTAACTTGTGTCAAAAAATAAAATCTCACATGAACTCACCATACCCCTCACGGAAACCAAATGCGTAAAATTTTTTAGACATTTATATTCCAGACTTCTTCTCACGCTTTAGGGCCCCTAGAATGCCAGGGCAGTATAAATACCCCACATGTGACCCCATTTCGGAAAGAAGACACCCCCAGGTATTCCGTGAGGGGCATATTGAGTCCATGAAAGATTGAAATTTTTGTCCCAAGTTAGCGGAACGGGAGACTTTGTGAGAAAAAAATTAAAAATATCAATTTCCGCTAACTTGTGCCAAAAAAAAATAAATTTCTATGAACTCGCCATGCCCCTCATTGAATACCTTGGGGTGTCTTCTTTCCAAAATGGGGTCACATGTGGGGTATTTATACTGCCCTGGCATTCTAGGGGCCCCAAAGCGTGAGAAGAAGTCTGGTATCCAAATGTCTAAAAATGCCCTCCTAAAAGGAATTTGGGCCCCTTTGCGCATCTAGGCTGCAAAAAAGTGTCACACATCTGGTATCGCCGTACTCAGGAGAAGGTGGGGAATGTGTTTTGGGGTGTCATTTTACATATACCCATGCTGGGTGAGAGAAATATCTTGGTCAAATGACAACTTTGTATAAAAAAATGGGAAAAGTTGTCTTTTGCCAAGATATTTCTCTCACCCAGCAAGGGTATATGTAAAATGACACCCCAAAACACATTCCCCAACTTCTCCTGAATACGGCGATACCACATGTGTGACACTTTTTTGCAGCCTAGGTGGGCAAAGGGGCCCATATTCCAAAGAGCACCTTTAGGATTTCACAGGTCATTTACCTACTTACCACACATTAGGGCCCCTGGAAAATGCCAGGGCAGTATAACTACCCCACAAGTGACCCCATTTTGGAAAGAAGACACCCCAAGGTATTTCGTGAGGGGCATGGCGAGTTCCTAGAATTTTTTATTTTTTGTCACAAGTTAGTGGAAAATGATGATTTTTTTTTTTTTTTTTTTTCATACAAAGTCTCATATTCCACTAACTTGTGACAAAAAATAAAAACTTCCATGAACTCACTATGCCCATCAGCGAATACCTTGGGGTCTCTTCTTTCCAAAATGGGGTCACTTGTGGGGTAGTTATACTGCCCTGGCATTCTAGGGGCCCAAATGTGTGGTAAGGAGTTTGAAATCAAATTCTGTAAAAAATGACCTGTGAAATCCGAAAGGTGCTCTTTGGAATATGGGCCCCTTTGCCCACCTAGGCTGCAAAAAAGTGTTACACATCTAGTATTGCCGTACTCAGGAGAAGGTGGGGAATGTGTTTTGGGGTGTCATTTTACATATACCCATGCTGGGTGAGAGAAATATCTTGGCAAAAGACAACTTTTCCCATTTTTTTATACAAAGTTGGCATTTGACCAAGATATTTATCTCACCCAGCATGGGTATATGTAAAAAGACACCCCAAAACACATTCCCCACCTTCTCCTGAGTACGGAGATACCAGATGTGTGACACTTTTTTGCAGCCTAGGTGGGCAAAGGGGCCCATATTCCAAAGAGCACCTTTCGGATTTCACAGGTCATTTTTTACAGAATTTGATTTCAAACTCCTTACCACACATTTGGGCCCCTAGAATGCCAGGGCAGTATAACTACCCCACAAGTGACCCCATTTTGGAAAGAAGAGACCCCAAGGTATTTCGTGATGGGCATAGTGAGTTCATAGAAGTTTTTATTTTTTGTCACAAGTTAGTGGAATATGAGACTTTGTAAGAAAAAAAAAAAAAATCATCATTTTCCGCTAACTTGTGACAAAAAATAAAAAGTTCTATGAACTCACTATGCCCATCAGCGAATACCTTAGGGTGTGTACTTTCCAAAATGGGGTCATTTGTGGGGTGTTTGTACTGTCTGGCCATTGTAGAACCTCAGGAAACATGACAGGTGCTCAGAAAGTCAGAGCTGCTTCAAAAAGCGGAAATTCACATTTTTGTACCATAGTTTGTAAACGCTATAACTTTTACCCAAACCATTTTTTTTTTACCCAAACATTTTTTTTTTATCAAAGACATGTAGAACTATAAATTTAGAGCAAAATTTCTATATGGATCTCGTTTTTTTTGCAAAATTTTACAACTGAAAGTGAAAAATGTCATTGTTTTGCAAAAAAATCGTTAAATTTCGATTAATAACAAAAAAAGTAAAAATGTCAGCAGCAATGAAATACCACCAAATGAAAGCTCTATTAGTGAGAAGAAAAGGAGGTAAAATTCATTTGGGTGGTAAGTTGCATGACCGAGCAATAAACGGTGAAAGTAGTGTAGGTCAGAAGTGTAAAAAGTGGCCTGGTCTTTCAGGGTGTTTAAGCACTGGGGGCTGAGGTGGTTAATTATGGCTTTCCAATTTGTCCGTAAAAAATGTTGGCTGCAGGGGAGTTTGGGATAAGTTTTAAGGAAAAAAGAAAAATTCTGGTTGGCAACCCTGCTCAGGACCCTTCTGTATGAGCCAGAATTCATTTGAATAAATGGCTGGCATTTAATTGCAGCAGAAGTATATAGCCAGATGTTTAACCCCTTAGTGACCACCCATACATGTTTTTACGGCGGCCACTAAGGGGCCTTGGGCTGGAGCTCCGCCTTTTTACAGCTGCACTTCAGCCCAAGTTAGCGCTTAAATCAAGCGCTGGAGCTCCGGCCCGGTGCATGCGTACACTATAAGCCAGTTGCTGCCGCCCCTGCACACGTTCTCTCTCCTCTGAGAGAAGAGATGGTTTTGAATTATGCCCCGATTGGGTCTCCCAGCACCCTGTTCATGGCAATATGGCCCTCAAACATTTAAAAGGGATTCTGTCACCTCATTTTAGCTTATAGAGCTGCCCAGCCGTGCCCATTATCGCCAAGCCCACCACCGCCCTGCTGTTAATTATTCACTGCTGTCCTCGTCTTTTTTTTTTTCTAAGTGCGCTGTAGTCTCGCGCATGCGCTGATGTTACTCACGTCCGGGCCCATGCTGTGTCCTGGCAGCAGCCTCAAGTAGTGTAATCACGCATGCGCCAGCTTTCTCCGTCTCTGCACCACCATCCATTTGCCATGTGCTTTTAATTAGATAGATTGTATAGCTGTATTCTACTTTGCCCATATTGCAGGCCGACAGCGTGGGAGAGGCATGTGTAGGATATAGCTGGGTGCTACTTTGCCCAGATTGTAGGCTGTAAGCCCAGGAGAGGCATGTTAGAGTAGGCCCCATCTGGTTAGAAGCCACCTTGTTGTCTGGTAGATGGGCCTGACATATTTTTGATCAATTATATGCGCAAAGAGCTTCTAACTGCCCTTGCAGTAAGTATGGCCACCAAGCAGCTATTTTATTCAGTATTTGCTTATATCTTTGTGCAATTGACTAGCAGTGTGCTGTTACCTGTAGTTCTACTAATTCCATTGTCTTTCAGCCAAGGTAGCGTGCACCTGCGTTCTCAAATTTACTTATTATGGAGGTGCTGGTTCGTTTGTTTTTCTTACCTCCTTTCATTAGGGACCGTGTGCCCGTCTATCACTGGCGGTCAGAGGCCATTTGTCACTGTCCATCTGTTAGTCGTCAGTGGGCATCTGTTAGTCTGTTAGGGTCCGTCCATAATTGTCGGTCAGTGGACGCACCGCTACTGACGCTAGTGAACATTTCATTTTTAGGGTGGGATATATATAGTATATTTTTTTTTCTTTCTGAGCTTTTTAGTAAATAAAAAAATGGCTCAAAGATTATATAGTACAGAGCAGGTATATGAATTTCAATGCTCTGAAAACTCTGAATCCGACACCTCTTCAGAGGTGGAAATATTTTCCGATAGCGGGGACTCTAGTTCCGCTTCCATCCCCAGACCCCATAGCCCTATGCTGGTAGAAGTCACCACCTCATCTCATTCTCTACCCAGCGTTCCCATCCCTTCTACTATGAGGGTTCCTGCATCATAATTTTCCCCCCATGTACGCCAATTTTTACCTACTCCCCAAATTAATGTGGACATCACCAATTTTACCCTTTATGATTTTTTTCATTTATTTGTGGAAGATAAAGTCCTGGAATTAATTGTGCAGAAGACTAATCTGTATGCCACACAGTTTGCTGTACAAAAGCCCACGTCTATTTATATAAGACGGTGGACCCCCACAAGTGTCCCTGAAATTAAAACATTTTTAAGGCTTACCCTGGACATGGGCTTTGTAAAAAAGCCATCTGTCCGATCCAATTGGGCTGCGAGTACTGTCCACTCAACCCCTGTGTTTGCAGCGGTTATGTCCCGAAACCACAATGAAGTCCTAAAGCGGTTTATTCATTTTTCAGATAATTCCCAAGTCACCCTTAGAAACTGACCCAGCCTATGATCGCCTAAATAAATTGAGACCCTTATTTCCCTCCTTTAAGGATTTATTCTTAAAATTATATACCCTGATAAGAATCTATCCGTCGATGAATCCCTTTTTAGTTTTAAAGGCCGCCTTTCCTTCCGTCTGTTTATTCCCTCCAAGCGTGCCAGATATGGGGTAAAATTATATAAGGTGTGCGAGAGCACAACCGGCTGTACCTGCGCTCTGTCTGTATATGAGGGCAGAGACTCCCAACTTAACCCCCCAGGCTGCCCCGAAAATATTGGGACATCTGGAAAAATTGTGTGGGATCTATTGACGCCATCCCTACACAAAGCGTACCACGTGTACACTGATAATGTTTATACCAGCTTACCACTTTTTAAATCCTTCCATGCTGCAAACACAGGGGCTTGTGGGACAGTCCGCAAAAATAGAGTGGGATACCTACAACTGCTGGTGTCCAAGCGTTTGGAGAAAGGAACATCCTTCGCCCTTGCAAATGACCAGCTGCTTGCAGTAAAGTGGAAGGACAGTAAGGATGTCTACATGCTCACCACCGTGCACGCAGACATCACAGTAGCAGTTAGGGAGAGGGGGGCTACTGCTGACAAACACAAACCAGTCTGTGTGACAGACTATAATAAATTCATGGGAGGTGTAGACCTCTCGGACCAGGCGCTTCAACCCTACCTGGTGAAGCGAAAAAACAGGGTCTGGTATAAAAAGGTAGCAAACTACCTCATTCAGATTGCTACCTATAATAGTTTTGTTTTATTTAAAAAGGCTCAAGAAACCCTCAACTTCTCCTTGAGTTCCAGGAGAAGGTGCTTGAGAGTCTCCTGTTTGAGGGGCCCCGCCGAGATTTCAACACCAGTTGCCTGCCTCCACCCCCTGTATTGGGGTCACTATTTACCGTACACAGGGACACTGTTATGGGGATATCTGTGGATGACACATACATAGCATAAGATGCTATATACGGTATGTGTCATCCACAGATGCCCCCATAACAGTACCATCCACAGATGCCCCCATAACAGTACCATCCACAGATGCCCCCATAACAGTGCCATCCACAGATGCCCCCATAACAGTGCCATCCACAGATGCCCCCATAACAGTGCCATCCACAGATGCCCCCATGACAGTGCCATCCACAGATGCCCCCATGACAGTGCCATCCACAGATGCCCCCATGACAGTGCCATCCACAGATGCCCCCATGACAGTGCCATCCACAGATGCCCCCATGACAGTGCCATCCACAGATGCCCCCATGACAGTGCCATCCACAGATGCCCCCATAACAGTGCCATCCACAGATGCCCCCATAACAGTGCCATCCACAGATGCCCCCATTACAGTGCCATCCACAGATGCCCCCATTACAGTGCCATCCACAGATGCCCCCATAACAGTGCCATCCACAGATGCCCCCATAACAGTGCCATCCACAGATCCCACCTAACAGTGCGTCATTCACAGATCCCCATAACAGTGCGTCATCCACAGATCCCCAGATCCCCCCATAATAGTGTCATCCACAGACCACCATTAGTTCAAAACACACCAAAAGCACACCTTTTGGTTCAAAATATTATTTTTCTTATGTTCCTCCTCAAAAACCTAGGTGCGTCTTATGGGCAGGTGTGTCTTATAGGGCGAAAAATGGTATATGAGCTATATATAGTTTCCACTGGCAGATTTTGTTAGGTTACCAGCGTTATGAACCTTGCCCACCCCCTGGTTAGTAGAGTCTTAGTAGAGCACAGCTACAGATAAGACTTACTGTATATGTGCAGCCTCCTGCATACTAGACCAGAGCCCAGAGAACCTTTATCTCTTTATCTCTGACAGCTAACAGAGTAACATAGTAAAATAGTTTATAAGGATGAAAAAAGACATCTGTCCATCCAGTTCAGCCTGTTAACCTACAAGTTAAAAATGCTTTATCATAGGAGAACACCTGAAGAAGAGACCAGCACAGAACAGCACGCCTGTGTTATCTTGGAAAGACTGCAATGTGTTTAGACAGACTCAGGGACTATTACATAGTCCATACACAGCTATTGGGGAGAAGTAAACTCTGTAATACGTATCTCAGGACTGCATTGTCTCTTTTTTCCCTAGGTCTTTGCCATGGCAGCGTGCACCTGCGCACTGGGAGGTGCTGACTAACCCCCTTTTTTTGCAGATTTACAATGCTGGAGATGTGGCACTCCAGCGAGTCGTGCACTCCTGATTAGCCTGTCTGCCCCATAGGCTGATTTTAATTATTTCAGTATAAAGCTGTAGCCTGCTCTCACTGCATTCATTGCAAGCTGTCTAGCACCAGGAAGGGTATAGAGTGGGCTCAGCATGCATGTTGGTACCTGCATCCCTTGTAATGGAGGCCATTATGGCAACAAAAATGGTAAAAGGCAGAGTGGATCCAGCATGCATGTGGATCCAACACTCCCTGAATTTTATGGCGGCCATTATGGGGCATAACAGGTAGTATTTAGTGTTAGGACCCGTCTAACAGAGATCGCCTTGATGTACGGCAGACGGGCTCAGATGGTTTTGTACAAAATGCATTGGCCAAGCATCTCACTTTATAAATAAGCGTAGCATTAGCACTATAATTTTTGTAACTATGGCATTGTTGTACTTTATCTTATTTGAAGGGTGCTGCTGCATTGTCTCTTTTTCCCCCCCTCATAATAGTGTCATCCACAGACCACCATTAGTTCAAAACCCACCAAAAGCACACCTTTTGGTTCAAATATTTTTTTCTTATTTTCCTCCTTAAAAACCTAGGTGCGTCTTATAGGGCGAAAAATGGTATATGAGCTATATATAGTTTCCACTGGCAGATTTTGTTAGGTTACCAGCGTTATGAACCTTGCCCAACCCCTGGTTAGTAGAGTCTTAGTAGAGCACAGCTACAGATAAGACTTACTGTATATGTGCAGCCTCCTGCATACTAGACCAGAGCCCAGAGAACCTTTATCTCTTTATCTCTGACAGCTAACAGAGTAACATAGTAACATAGTTTATAAGGATGAAAAAAGACATCTGTTCATCCAGTTCAGCCTGTTATCCTACAAGTTGAAAATGCTTTATCATAGGAGAACACCTGAAGAAAAGAGACCAGCACAGAACAGCACGCCTGTGTTATCTTGGAAAGACTGCAATGTGTTTAGACAGAGACTCAGGGACTATTACATAGTCCATACACAGCTATTGGGGAGAAGTAAGCTCTGTGATATACGTATCTCAGGACTGTACCAATTGCTACTGCTTGTACTGCAACTCTCATAATCAATTCCGTAAAGATAGACTTTATTTATTGTAACTGGTGATGAGCGAATCGAAGCTGACGAAGAGCAATTTGATCCGAGTTTTAGGAAAAATTTGATTCACACCAAAGACAAATTTCCTTGGGATTCGTGGTAACAAATCACAACGGCATTTGGCAAAAAAAACGACAAGTGCAGGAAATGATTATTGAAGGAGTAGGGAAAGGATAGGGAGGAATAATTTCACAGCATTTATGTTGAACAGGGTTCAGAAGGGAGGCTACAACCTGGGTGATAGGAACAATCATATTACACCTTGCTGCACTGACTGGGGATCCAAATTGCCATTATACAGCTCTGTAATTCCATCAAACCGTTCTTGCTATTGGGGTGTTACAGCTGTTAACAGGGTTTATTACAAGGAAACATTTCTACGTCTTATTTGCCCTTGTGAGGTGCAGTTCTATGCTCTAAAGCATTTTTTGGCTTTTATTAGTGGGAAAAAAAGGGCTTATTAGCCGTTGTGTGGTGTAGTGCTAAAATTACAGCACTTTTTGCAAAATATATTTGCCGTTCAGCAGTCCAGTTATATGTTCTAAAGCCTTCTGTGGCGTGTATAAGTGGAAAAAGAAAAATATATTTGCCGTTCACCGATGCAGTTATATGTTCTAATGCCCTTTTTGTCGTGTATTAGTGGCAAAAGAAAAATATATTTGCCGTTCAGCTGTGCAGTTATATGTTCTAAAGTCTTCTGTGGCATGTATTAGTGGCAAAAAATAAGGGCCTATTTGCCGTTCAGCGGTGCAGTTATATGTTCTAAAGCCATTTTTGTTGTGCATTAGTGGCACAAAAAAAGTATTTGTCGTTGTGTGGTGAAGTGAGAAAATTACAGCCCTTTTTGGCTTGTATTAGTGGAAAAAAAGGGCTTAGTGGAGAGGCCTGAGCTCCCAGTGTCATCTAGTGGTCGTGTCTTGACCAGCAACCCAGCGGTTCTTTAATGGTTGACTCGGTCATCCACTTCGTCCCAAGTGACATCAGACACCCCCAGCCAATCAGTGACATCAACTCAAACTTACTGCTGACCCCCTCTCCACTCTGTCGGGGGGGCTCTACTCGTATAAGCATTTAATAGAACAGGTTCTGTAGACATCTATGTGGAATCAGCCGACGACGGTGTAAAAGGAGTGTGCTTCTTCTTGGAGCTAACATGGACCTGTAAGGCTGAGTTCACACTTTAGTTATTTGGTCAGTTTTGGCCCTTTGACTGACCAAATAAGTGAAGTATGCAATGATTCTAAGAGTGACGCCTGTCATCTGCATGTCATACGGACTCACAGAATTATTCCACTACCACAGCAGACTCCCTATGCATGTTACTGCAAGGCACAGTTTCTACTCCACTATAAAGACTCTTTGCAGTCAGGAAATAGCCGTTTTTTTAACACGATTCATTCATCGTGCATGACCCAGGGGGGGGGGGGGGCCAGGATGAAGATTGCAACTGTGATCTGTACTACTACCATCATCATTGCCACTACCACTCCTCCTTGCCTCCCCTCCAGGTGATTGCAGGGATCCGAGGGCTTATACCCCCACCAATCACTAGAAAGATGTATGGAGACCTGGGCCTGGGGGGGTTCCCTTTTTAGTGATTAGTTGATGGTGAGTATTGTCGTGACGCCAGTTGCATTTAAGCAACAAGGGACAGAGTCCCCTTGAATAGATGTTGTTATTGGTATCTAGGTGGAAAGAAGGGCTCCATTCTAGGCAAAATAGCCCTGCCATTGATGCCTCCATCTGCTGGTGAACCAGGCACATTACACTTACACACAACAGTTGTAAAATAGAAAATGCACAGTGTTTGAACCTGGAATAAATACACATGATGACATTGAATCAACCATAGGAGATAGTAGAGAGGTGTAAAAGGTGGTAATGCACCTCATGGGCGTTACATTCCCCTGCACTTAAGAGTCAAGCTGCCCTCGGCTTGTGCTTAGGGTAAATATAAGTAGTATGCTCTCAGGGTACCTGGAAAAATACAAAGTGCTGCATGGAAATACACTGACATTCTAAGGGTGGGTTCACACTAGCGTTATGGAGTCCGTTATGGCTTTCCGTTATAACAGGGTTATAACGGAACATGACGGAATCCATAGGATGGAATGCAAAACGGAAGCCTTTAACCCTTTCATGACCAAGGGTCATTGATGCCCCAGTGTCCAGGTCAAAATTTACAAATCTGACGTGTCACTTTATGGGGTAATTGCTTTGGAACACTTGTATTTATCCAAGCCATTCTGAGATTGTTTTCTCGTGACATATTGTACTTGATAGTCATAAATTTGAGTCAATATATTTCACCTTTATTTATGAAAAAATCCCAAATTTATTTTAAAAAAATGAAAAATTCACAATTTTCTAAATTTCTATTTCTCTGCTTCTAAAACAGTCATTCCTAATAAAATATTTACTACTTAACATGTCCCATATGTCTACTTTATGTTGGCATCATTTTGGAAATGTCATTTTATTTTTTTTAGGACGTTAGAAGGCTTAGAAGTTTAGAAGCAATTCTTCAAATTTTTAAGAAAATTTCCAAAACCCACTTTTTAAGGACCAGGTTCAGGTCTGAAGTCACTTTGTGGGGCTTACATAGTGGAAACCCCCCATAAATGACCCCATTGTGGAAACTACACCCCTCAAGTTACTCAAAACTGATTTTACAAACTTTGTTAACCCTTTAGGTGTTCCACAAGAATTAATGGAAAATGGAGATGAAATTTCAAAATTTCACTTTTTTGGCAGATTTTCTATTTTATTAAAAAAAAAATTCTTTAACACATTGAGCGTTAACAGCCAAACAAAACTCAACATTTATTACCCTGATTCTGCGGTTTACAGAAACACCCCACATGTGGTCGTAAACTGATGTAAGGGCGCACGGCAGGGTTTTAGACACCATGTCCCATTTAAAGCCCCCCTGATGCACCCATACAGTAGAAACTCCCAAAAAGTGACCCTATTTTGGAAACTAGGGGATAAGGTGCCAGTTTTGTTGGTACTATTTTGGCGTACATATGATTTTTAATTGCTCTATATTAAGTTTTTTGTGAGGCAAGGTAACAGAAAAATGGCTGTTTTGGCACTTTTTTTTTTTTACAAGATTCATCTGACAGGGTAGATCATGTGCTATTTTTATAGTGCAGGTTGTTACGGACGCAATGATAGCAAATATGTCTACTTTGTTTGTTTGTTTGTTTCAGTTTTACATAATAAAGCAATTTTGAAAAAGAAATTATGTTTTTGTGTCCAGTTTCTGAACGCCATATGTTTTTTATTTTCCTGCCGATCGTCTTGTGCAGGGGCTCGTTTTTTGCAGAAAGAGTTGAGGTTTTTATTGGTACCATTTTTGGGTACATAGGATTTTTTGATCATTCATTATTACACTTTATGGGGCAAGGTGACCAAAAAATTGGCTGTTTTGGAACAGTTTTTATTTATTTATTTTTACAGCGTTTATCTGAGGGGTTAGGTCATGTGACAGTTTTTTATAGAGCAGATCGTTACGGACGTGGCAATACCTAATATGTATACTTTTTCTTATTTATTTAAGTTTTACACAATAGCATTTCTGAAACCAAAAAAATGATGTTTTAGTGTCTCCATAGTCTGAGAGCCATAGCTTTTTTATTTTTTGGGCGATTGTCTTAAATAGGGTATCATTTTTTGCGGGATGGGGTAACAGTTTGATTGGTACTATTTTGGGGGTCATAAGCCTTTTTGATCGCTTGCTATTGCACTTTTTGTGATGTAAGGTGACAAAAATGGCTTTTTTTACACAGTTTTTTATTTTTATTTTTTATGGTGTTTATCGGACGGGGTCTATCATGTGATATATTTATAGAGGCGGTCGTTACGGACGCGGTGATACGTAATATGTGTATTTCAAAAAAAAAAATTTTTCATTTTTTATAGGAAAAAGCAATTTATTTTTTTAATTTTACATTTTTATTTATTTATTTATTTTTGCTTTTATTATTTTCAATTTTTTTTTTATCAAGTCCCTCTTGGATCTTGAAGATCCAGTGGGGCTGATGGCTGTACTATACTTTGCAATGCTCTTGATACAATCAGATGCCCTGTAGGTGGCAACAGCGGACTCTTTTGCAAAGCGTCCAGTTGCCATGGCGCAGCAGCCCCGATGGTGGAGAGGGGGAGCCCCTTCCCGCTATTAATCCCAAGGATGCCGCTGCCACGGCATCTATGGGGTTACAGCAGAGTGTCAGCATAGAACTGACACTCTCTGTTGATGGCGGCGGCTCAGGAATGGAGCCGCCGCCATCACACAGCAGGGGGACCGCACGGCATGGGGGCAGCGCTGGAAAAGGGGGGGTGTCATGGCCAGCATTGAGGGCGCAGGAGGAATGTATGGGTTCGGGAGGGGGCGGACCGCTTCAGGGCAGGAGGCAGGAGATAAGCGCTTCAGCGGCAGGCGGACACAAGGGGGGGCTTGGAGGGGCACAGATGGGGGGCACAGATCGGCGGGGGTACGAGGACACATTACCTGATTTCAGGCTCTGATCTGCAGAGCGCAGATCAGAGCCTGAAACTGGCATTTTTTTCACTGCCGCGATCCGATTGGTTAGTCTGCACAGACTAACCAATCGGATCGATTGTCGGCAAGGGGCCACTCTGATTGGTCCCTTGCCGGCATTAGTGAACTGTATGCTGTCCGTGACAGCAGCAGGGCAGGGGCAGAAGCTTTAATCCAAGCGCTTTGCAGCGCTTGGATTAAAGTGCTGCCATGACGTCTATACACGTTGTAGCTGCACGGGGTATGTGCAGCTATCACGTATATATACAGATTGCAGTCGTGAAGGAGTTAAGAGGCATTCCGTTTTGCTCCGTCCTAATAGAAGTCTATGGGAAAACATAACTGATCTGTCTGGGTCCCGTTATGCAAGACGGAAAACAAAGTCCTGTCGACAGGACTTTGTTTTCCGTCTTGCATAACAGGAACCAGACGGATCCGTTTTGATTCCCATAGACTTCTATTAGGACAGAGAGCAAACGGAATACCTTTTTAAAAGCGTCCATTTTGCATTTCATCATAATGCAAGTCTATGGGATCAGTCCTTCCGTCTTATGGATTCCGTTATGTTCCATTATAACCCTGTTATAAAGGAAAGCCATAACGGACTCCATAACGCTAGTGTGAACCCACCCTAACATATAAGACGGCTACCTACAGGCTCCTGAGTAGGGTGTCTTCAACGGTTCTCCCTCTCGCAGCGAACCAACCAAGTAAATGTACTTCACTTTATTAGGTACCACTTTACTGCACAAAGCGCTCATTACTCCATGACTTGGCCATAGTTGTATATGGAGCGTGGGGGGTGTCATGTACTGTAATCCCTCCACATGCTATGATATGCCCCTAAATAGAATGTTGGCTTCATCCTGTGTTCCCTTCCTAGCACCGAGGCCTTATAATGCTTTACGCTTTGTCACCTTAATGACTGACCAGGTAGCTACACACAATTTTCCTTAAGGCGGTGCACAAGGCCTTAGGACATAAACAACCTTGGCTAAGCACAATGCCCTGAAACATATAACACTTAGGCCTCATGCACACAGCCATTGGGCGGCCGTGGCCGTATTGTGGCTCGCAAATGGCGGGTCAGCAATCCACCGCTGCCGGCCGTGTGCACCATGCATCACGGATGCGGACCCATTCACTTGAATGGGTCTGCAATTCCGGAGATGCGGAACGGAGTCATGGAACGGAACACCAGAATCACTACGGAGTGCTTCCGTGGTGTTTCTTTCCGTTGTTCCGCACCGCAAATAAATATGACATGTCATATTTTTTTTGCTGTGCGGACAGACCACAAACCCGTTCAAGTCAAATGGGTCCAGCCCACTGCACGGATGTTGCCCATGCATTGGGGACCGCAATTTCGGTCCCCAATGCACGGAACAGCCGCACAACGGCCGTGTGCATGAGGCCTTAGGAGGATGAGGCAAGGCACTCTAATCTCTCAATACACATAATAGCAGCGGGTTACCCTTCACATTGTTAGATCTGCTTGTGACCTTTACCACTTGGTTCCCTCTGTGTAGCTATAGGCTATATAACACAAGGTGAGAATAAGAACTATTAGTATTTTAACGTCCTCAGAGGCAACCCATAATGAGCAACAGCGATGTTAGACGTGCTTGTGACATACCAAATGTCCTCAGAGGCAGTCCATAATGAGCTAATCAATAAAGTGCTGACTATTAGTGTTGAGCGGGAGGTGCCATATTCGATTTCGCGATATTTCGCGAATATCCGCATGAATATTCGTCTTATATTCGTCTTATATTCGTTGAAATCGAATATTCGTCATTTTTGAATTTATCGCGATTTAATATGTGATTTAATCATTCGCATATTGCGATTTTTAAGCTTAGAATTAGAAGTTATAAATTATAACTTATAATTGCCTTATAACTAATAAGGCAACTTTCCTATTCTTTAATCTTGGAGATCTAGATTTAACACACATATAGTGCTATATTCTATGTCTTTATATTAATAAAAGAATCAAGATAGCGAAGTATTCTTTATTCTACATCATCGAAGATAGCAAAGTATTCTACAATGTAGAATACTTCGCTATCTTCGTTGATGTAAGTAGAATACTTCGCTATCTTCGTTCTTGTAAGTAGAATACTTCGCTATCTTCGTTGATGTAGAATACTTCGCTATCTTCGTTGATGTAGAATACTTCGCTATCTTCGTTGATGTAGAATACTTCGCTATCTTCGTTGATGTAGAATACTTTGCTATCTTCGTTGATGTAGAATCTACATCAACGAAGATAGCGAAGTATTCTACATCTTCCTCAATTTAAGTTATTATCGCATTACGCGATAATGACAACTACATCATTATCGAGTAAGGCGATTTATCTCCCTATGTTTAATGCTCCACAAAAGTAACTTAGCATAACACCGTATTAAAGTTACTATCGCATTACGCGATAATGACAACTACGTCATTAGGCGATTTTGCTATAGGAGGTATTGGTAGACTTAACGAATATAACAGATATATGACTATATCTATGAATAGTGCATTATATAAGTTGGATTAGCAATGCGAATAATGGTAGTAACTATTATCGCATTGCGATTACAACTTTTAGTCAACTCACCCTATAGGTTGGATTGATATCTGTGTTAATCCTGGCAATTCTAAGTTGTATTCGCAATGCGATTTATTTGAACTTAAATTACTCGCATTGCTCTTTTAACTTACAGCTGTCCAGATTTAACCTAACCAACCAATAAAGAGAATCCTGCTCTATTTTCTTATTTGTTAATTCTAACAGTCAATTGTTCACATTAGTCAACTTTCCAATTGGTCCCCCACTATAAGTTGTAATCGCATTTGAATGGAACATTAGAGCTATTGGTCTGATTTACTATTGGTTGGCTCAATAGAATTAAGTTTCATTCGTACGCGAATACAACTTAGAGCAAGGTACCAATATGAAATTTGCCTGCCTATACAGTCTACTATGTTTGGTTTGTTATCTCGATAATACGTCATTTAAATAATCGTGTGCGTGCGTCTGTACGTGCGTGCGCCTGTACGTGCGTGCCTGTCTTTGGATCGGAAAGAGAGTCGAGAGAGACCGATTCTACAGAGATTTTGGAACTAACCTCTGAAATGGCCAAAAGCAATTTCAAACCAGAAGAGCTGGAATTTTTGATCACTGTAAGTAATTCTACCTAACAAGTATGTCACTGTTAAAGGGGCAGCCACTGTTTAAGTCACTGTTAAAGAGGAGGCCGTTGTCACTGTTAAAGGGGAGGCTGTTGTCAAAGTCACTGTTAAAGGGGAGGCCGTTGTTGAAAGTCACTGTTAAAGTGGGGGTAACTGTGAAAGTCACTGTTAAAGTGGCATCCACTGTGGAGTTTAGTTCTTATATTTGCCTAGAATATAAATGTCTTTATTTTTATTTTACTTTCATATAGTTCCATAGGGAACTATATAAATATCTACTCTTTTATCGTTTTGATATTAAATTTTATTTTTGATGGTTGAGATGACTATAATTACTAATAATTGTATTTTACAACTTTGGGATTACATCCTTTAATTGTTATCTTGCAGCATATATTGCAGAAGGGATATGATGACTTAAGGTCCCGTACAGAGAAGCAGGCCATTGTACGGAGAGAACCATACCCGCTATGGCAGCTGCATGGCAGCATTCATTCCAAAACGCAATTTTAAAAAAATGGTCGGACCTTAAACGACACAAGATGGATCTGATCAAAGAGGTCAGACAAAAATTGTCCAGGTACGATGCTTACATAAATTTTCTATCACCCACCTATTGTTATTTATGTGTTCAGTTATGCAAATAAGTATTTCTATCCCTTTACAACTGATTACTTAGTACAGTGGTGTCGAACCTATGGAACGGGTGCTAGAGGCGGCACTCAGAGCCCTCTATGTAGGCCGCATACTCTTGAAAAGGTCTAAGGCGTACTAATCGGCTTTAGACATTTCCTACCATACAGCTTTGCAGGCACACTATTAACAGCACAGTCAGCATATTGAATGTAGGCAGGCTGTTACAGCAAAATGATAATTGTGTGAAAGACAGACTATACTGGTATTCAGGTACAATGGTAGCATTGGCTATTTGAGATAAATAAATTAGTTGGTTTTCTGTTCTGCCTCAAAAAAAGCTCTCCAGCACGGATTTAGTACATCGTGGGACACGTAGCTGATTATTCCTTTAAAATATATACATACATTCACAGCGAGATACAGATATATGATGTAAACCCTTATCCAATCTCAAAACAGTTGACTTGGTCCACCTCACCCTGCAACAGTACCTTCCGAACCAATACCCCCAGCTACCTCATCCTAGCTATTAACATACTCAACTGTAAACCATTTGAAAGACTTCATTTGTAGTTTTATCTAACACCAAATCAAGTAAAATCAAACATAGGGGTAATCATTATGCAATCCAGATCCCACCATAGATTAATTTGTGTACCGTTACCTTATTTTTTTTTTGCTTTCCTTGTTTATCTTGGTATTTTTGGAAAATTTGGTCATTACAGATGCTCCTCTTCCGAAAGTACGCGCTAAGCGTTTTAGAAAGAAGGTGGTGGTGGAAGAGAAGAAGATGACAGAGGATGAGGAGCAGGAACAGGGAGGACCATCAGGGCATCAGGCCCATAGCCCACCTGATGCAGATGAGGTCGAGGAGGATGATGAGGAGGAAGAAGACGAGGTGGTGACCACCCCCCGCCAGGAGGGTAAAAATATTCTGTTGATGTTTTAATTTATTCAATGTTCCCACACACATACAGGTGTCAGTTTAGTCTTCACCACAGGCAGATTTTATTCAAGCAAACAATTATAAACAAGTTCAAGTTCAACCTCTAATTTTTATTCAGACTTCAGATATTGCATAACCTAAAGTCCCCCACTTTGCTTTCACTCCAAGCAGTGTAACAAAAAGATTAGTATATCACCACTCTTTAGGGTCTGTCAGAGACCATGCTCATTTCTCTGCAGGTTCAGTTTTCACATCTCCTGTCCACACTTGAAAAGAACAGCATTTTTAATCCCCACTTTATAAAAACCCTTGATGGAGTACGGGAGTGACCTGTGCCACTATATCTGTCTGGGCACTCAGTCCAAAAACCCAGACCCAAATTAAATCCACGTAAAAATTTTTTTTTACAGCAATCTGATGTTACTGCTGTACTGATTTCCGTAAAGTATCTCAATGAGGCATACAATTAAATTAAGATGTAACGAGCATCTAATATATAAAAATTTTCTTAGACTAAAAAATAAAGTGCACAAAACCATATTAATATTTATCAAAAAAATTGTGTAAAAACTATAAAACAGGCAACAAAGAACGTACAACACACAACAGTAATATAAAACATGAACACTATAAAGTAATTAATCTACATTAAAAGCATTAACGTAACTACTAAGTCCATAACCCTAAAGTCAAAAGAACTATTATTAATCCTAACTAAACCAATATATAACGGATTAACATAGTAACATAGTAAATAAGGCCGAAAAAAGACATTTGTCCATCCAGTTCGGCCTTTTATCCTGCAAGTTGATCCAGAGGAAGGCAAAAAAAAACTGAGGTAGAAGCCAATTTTCCCCACTTTAGGGGAATAAAAAATTACTTTCCGACTCCAATCAGGCAATCAGAATAACTCCCTGGATCAACGACCCCTCTCTAGTAGCTATAGCCTGTAATATTATTACGCTCCGGAAATACATCCAGGCCCCACTGGAATTCCTTTATTGTACTCACCATCACCACCTCCTCAGGCAGAGAGTTCCATAGTCTCACTGCTCTTACGATAAAGAATCCTCTTCTTTGTTTGTGTACAAACCTTCTTTCCTCCAGACGCAGAGGATGTCCCCTTGTCACAGTCAGTCCTGGGGATAAATAGATGCTGGGATAGATCTCTGTACTGACCCCTGATATAGTTATACATGTTAATTAGATCTCCCCTCAGTCGTCTTTTTTCTAAAGTGAATAACCCTAATTTTGATAATCTTTCAGAGTACTGTAGTTGCCCCATTCCAGTTATTACTTTAGTTGCCCTCCTCTGGACCTTCTCCAGCTCTGCTATGTCTGCCTTGTTTACAGGAGCCCAGAACTGTACACAGTACTCAATGTGTGGTCTGACTAGCGATTTGTAAAGTGGTAGGACTATGTTCTTATCACGGGCATCTATGCCCCTTATGATGCAACCCATTATCTTATTGGCCTTGGCAGCAGCTGCCTGACACTGGTTTTTGCAGCTTAGTTTGATGTTTATTAAAATTCCTAGATCCTTTTCCATGTCAGTGTTACCGAGTGTTTTACCATTTAGTATGTACGGGTGACTTGCATTATACTTTTCCATGTGCATAACTTTACATTTGTCAGTGTTAAACCTCATCTACCACTTATCTGCCCAAGCCTCCAATCTATCCAGATCGCTCTGTAGTAGTAAACTGTCCTCTTCAGTGTTAATTACTTTACACAGTTTAGTGTCATCTGCGAAAATCGATACTTTACTATGAAAGCCTTCTACAAGATCATTAATAAATATATTGAAGAGAATAGGGCCCAATACTGACCCCTGAGGTACTCCACTAGTGACAGTGACCCAATCTGAGTGTGTACGGTTAATAACCACCCTCTGTTTTCTATCCCTCAGCCAGTTACTTACCCACATACAGATGTTTTGTCCCAGTCCGAGCATTCTCATTTTATATACTAACCTTTCATGCAGCACAGTGTCAAATGCTTTGGAGAAGTCCAGATATACGACATCCATTGATTCGCCACTGTCAAGTCTAGAACTTACCTCCTCATAGAAACTGATTAAATTAGTTTGGCATGACCGATCCCTCATGAAGCCATGCTGATATGGCGTTATTTGCTTATTTCCATTGAGATGCTCTAAGATAGCATCTCTCAGAAAACCTTCAAACAGTTTACCCACAACAGATGTTAAACTTACCGGCCTATAGTTTCCAGGCTCTGTTTTTGGACCCTTTTTGAATATTGGCACCACATTTGCCATGCGCCAATCCTGTTGGACATTTCCTGTCAGTATAGAGTCCGCAAATATCAGAAATAAGGGTCTGGCTATGACATTACTTAATTCCCTTAGGATACGGGGGTGTATGCCATCTGGTCCTGGCGATTTGTCTTAATCTTTTTAAGTCGCTGATGTACTTCTTCCTGGGTCAGACAGAACTTCATCTGCTTTATACACTAATCAATGATTGTCTTTTAAAGTACATTTAAAATTTTTATTTCCTTTACTTTTACAGCTCACAACAACATGATAAAAAAAAAATTGAAAAAGTGCAGCGGGAGCAGCGCGAACGGATGAGGCAGTTCAGGGTGCTGCAGATGCGCAAGATAAGGGAGCTGAAGCTCCAATTATCCCACCAGCTCGGCCTAATGGAGGAGGCCAACCAAAAGGCCCTTGATGAACTGCTCCAAGAGCAGAAAAGAATGAAAAGTTTACCTAATTTTTTCATTTTTTTTTGGGCTTCTGTTATTTGTTAATTAATATTTATCTTTATTTAAAGATTGTTTTATTAAACTTTATTGTTCTATCAAATTTATTGTGTTTTGTTTTATTGTAACCAATGGGGTTACAGTACGGACAATTTAGTCTGGGCTAAAGTAATAATTCATTATCTTTACATACAGCAGCCGCCGTTACATGGAAACAGGGTAATAGACATGGCGCCGCTTATGGTCGCCCCACTTATTCACTATGACTATTTTCTTGTGCCGGTGGTCATGTGTGTGCCACAATTCAAACCGAATACTGCGGTCTGTGGCGCTCTTAGCAGCACGCGTGACGGGACCAGGTCCAATCATAGACCTTGAACAACATGCATACATGTAATCCAAAACTTTTAAAATACAAGTATTAGTAATTAATGTGATCATGTCATCAAAATAAAAAAAAAATTATAGCTATAAATGGAAAATATTTGATTTTAGGTTACCGTTATAACATTACATTGTATTTAAATTGTATGTGTGTGGGGTATGAGCAATGGGGTATTGGCCAATGGCCATGTGAGGAGAGGTGTACCTGTGTAGTGAAGTGACGGTACGGTATGGGGTGTACAGCTGGTTCGCCTCCACGTGGTGCACCCTGGGTTATGGTAAATGAACCAGCGAATACTGAAATACTGGAGGTCAATCATTACTTCTCATAAACTGTGTGTGAGTGAGGAGGTGGGGGGGGGGGGGGTTGATGGAGGGGGGTTTAAGGTGGTGGTGGGTTTAAGGGGGGAGGGGTGGTTGTTGGAGGTTTTTTCTAGCGTGGGATATACAGTGTGTAGCACGAAAATGGAGGTGCTATGTGCATATGAGAGATATTTGTCTGCTATCCATACATACATGTTACAGACATTGTAGTGTGATGTAACCACTATAATTTGTGCCATAATCATTTACCGCTTCACACCCAATGACGTAGCTATACTTCATCCAGCAGAATAATTAAACATGGATCAATCCTTATGCGGGCGCCGTGGCCACCTGCTTTGTGTGGCTGCATACACCCACGGCTAATGTCCGTGACCGTCAGTAATACCGATGGTGGACATTTAACCAATAAGATGTCGTGGTCACTTGTTAACTATAACAATACAAGCAATACAAATCTTTTAGCAATAGTGTTGGATTCGAAATGCGACTAATATTATTGCATTGCAATTCCACCTTTGGAGATTTTGCTATAGGTGGTATTGGTAGAATTAACTAATAAAACAAATATAGTACTGTATGTCAGAATAGTGCATTATAAAAGTTGGATTCGCAATGCGGTTAATAATAATAGCAAATATTATCGCATTGCGATTACAAATTAGCACTGCTAGATTCCATATTCGTTAACTTTGTTAATTGCTGACCCATTCCATTAGAGACCCAGCAGCAGCTTCAAGTTAAAATCGCAATGCGATTAATATAACTTGAATTAATCGCATTGGGATTTCAACTTAGACCTGGTTTACTAAATTACTTTCAATTAGCGAGGATGACGAATATTTTTCTTAGTTAAAACGAAATATTCTCCATCTTCGCTAATTCAAGAAAGCCAACCATTGTAAACCAGGTACAAGTTAAAATCGTTATGCGATTTATTCAAGTTATATTATTCGCATTGCGATTGCAACTTGATTCTCAAATCCGACAGTACATTCTTGCATGGAGGCGTTCCCATGGCAATGGGGACGCTCCATGCGCACGGGGAGTAGATAGAGGCAGCAACGGGCACTGACTTGAGCGGGCAGGGAGCAAGGAATCCTCTCTTAAAAGTACCACCTTTTGAAAGGCTAGGGTAACAATAAAAAATAAAATAAAAACTAATATTCGAAATAATGAATATATAGCACTATATTCTAAATATTTGCGAATTAGCGAAGTGCCGATATTCGATAAAAAAATTTGCTATTAGAATATTCGCGCTCAACACTACTGACTATCTGGATAACTGCATAATTACACCAAAGTCCGTACAAAAAGTGCATATAATATGACATTGCGGCACCTGAAAAAGAATACACTCAATTGGCAAAAATGCTTGAAACGTTGCTGAAAATGTAAAAGGTTAGTGCAAATATTTTATGCAAGTACATAAGGCAAATATATAAGTCACATTTTTAATGCAATCAGGTAGTGCAATAATAAAATCACATTAGAGTCCATATCTTCAATGTTGGCAGATAAAGTGCACCGAACTGAAACTTTAAGTGCAACAAAGTCTTTTGTAATCCATAGGGAATAACGTAACTTCATTATTTGTAATCCAAAGGAGGTAATATTTGTAATCCACATGAGATAGCAGAGTCATTTGTAATCCACATGGGTATAAGAATAGCAGCACAGGTTATGAGAACCTTTAGGCAAAGGGGCTCCCAAATAACCTGAAAAAGGGGGAAAAAGGAAAAATTAAGCACAACTGGGAGGTAGATGATGGAAACTGGGGGGAGTCCTTACTCACATGGCCATCCGGGTGAGGGATAAAAACAGGGGCAACCTGCAAACATAAAAACATAACAACACGCCAACAGGCCCTCACCCTTCAGGTCCAGTCCACAAAGTGGCTCCCAGAAGTCAGTAGTTCTTTAAGCTGAAGATGATGCTGGAAAGGGGCTCTTTATGGGAAGGGCCTCAGGTCCTCCTCGCTACTGGAGCTGCTAAAGCTCATGAGAGGTCTGTCCTGCCTCTGGTAATCTACTTTGGCTCTAGTGGTGGAGCGCCACTGCCCTCCTGTGGCTGAACTTGGTGTTGACCGGGTAGTGACACTTTTGACAGCAGCTGCCATCTTCTGCTTCACGGAGGCAGTTGCTCCTACCATCCCAAAGGGGTCCAGTATGTCTGGCTGTATAGGGGCCAGCAAATGGTATTCTTCTCTTGGGGGTGAATCTTGCGCTGCCCTCCTCATCTCTGCTTCCACATTCCACGGAAGGTGATAGTTAACAACGGTCGGGCTGATGGTCACTGATGTGGTAGACACACACGCTTGTGGAGGAAGTGTTGGGGGCGCTGGCAGGTCTAGAATGAGCGGCTCTGGCTCTGGCTGGGGTTTCTCTCTGAAACGGAGCACACCATCGTCTGCCTCTTGTAGACAGCGCACTTTGCCGCTAGCATTGGGATCGTCCGGCCACTCCTCAGGTGCATAGCTAATTACCAGAAAGTTTTGTGTGTAGTTTCTAGGGCTAATCAGAGCTGCAGTCCCAAGATCAGGGAGTAGGTCCGTTATCCCTATAGTATCAAAAACATAAAAATATTAAATTTGGGTAGGCACTGAGTGTTCCTAAGTAGAGGCTAGTTCACAAACATTCGCTTCTCCGGAGGCCGTTTCCCTTAATCTGTGGCTTCAGCCTAGTCGATCTCTGAACCGACCGGCAGCAGAAACACTTGTTATCCCTTCAAATGGAAAAAGGACATATTGCAGACCCGTAAGTAAAAGAGTTCACAATATTTTATTGTACTCACAAAGTATTTTCTTTCAACATTGCATATAAAAAGGTAATAGTTCTGCCCGACCCGGGTTTCGCTCCTGCTTTATCTGGGGCGTCACAGTTTCATTCTCATTAGGGCAGTATGTATTTCCCCATCACACTGATCACATGTTTCACATGAACTCCCCAACCCCAAGCCCCAATATTGACATTTTGGCAATTCTTGTCTATTTTTACCAAATATAAATTCATTTACATTTTATTAATAGCAGCAATACACATATGCAAAAAATATATATAAAAACATCTGACTTCATGAATCCAATTCCTTGAAAATAAAAATTAAAAACCTGCGCAGTGGTCTATTCTATGTCTGTCCCAATGATCTATCTTTTCCACTAATTCTCATACAGGATCTCCTAATCAATCTAAGCTTGGGCATCGTAACACAAAAAATGCAGTTTGTATCTTTTTCTACATATTAAAACACATTTATTTTACCTCTAAAAAGTATAACTACGACCTAAAGGCTTGTGCTTTGTTCTGGAGGAAATGGGTGTTTTTTTAAACCAGAATATAACTGCAGTTTATAACGCTTTTATTTGACTGTCAGAAATGCAGCAAAGGTTGCAAATGTAGTATCTAGCACAAAATGGGTGTTTTAAAAAAAAAAAAAAGTAACAGGAGTATTTAACGCTTGTATTGGACTGTCGGAAATGTAGCAAAGGCCGCAAATGTAGTATCTAGCACAAAATGGGTGTTTTTTTTATTTTTTACAGAATATAACAGCAGTATTTAACGCTTGTATTGGTCTGTCAGAAATGCAGCAAAAGCCACAAATGTAGCATCTAGCACAAAATGGGTGTTTTTTTTAAAACCAGAATATAACAGCAATATTTAACGCTTGTATTGGACTGTCAGAAATGCAGCAAAGGCCGCAAATGTGGTATCTTGCACAAAATGGGTGTTTTTTAAAACCACAATATAACAGCAGTATTTAAAGGCTATATTGGACTGTCAGAAATGCAGCAATTGCCGCAAATGTATTATCTAGCACAAAATGGTTGTTTTTAAAAAAAATAATAATAATTTACAGCAGTATTTAACGGTTGTATTGGACTGTCAGAAATGCAGCAAAGGCCGCAAAGGTGCTTTATGGAAAAAATATAATAATTTTTTCACCCACAGTTAAACAGATGGATTTACTGATTTTATTTCACTATCAGATTTGCAATGCAGGCCGCAAAGGTACTTTATGGACAAAAAAATGTGTTTTTTCTTTTTTACCCACAATGTCCCAGTTGTATTCACTGATTCCATTTCACTATCAGATTTGAAGTGCTGGCCGCAAAGGTACTTTCTGGCTAAAAAAATATTATTTTTTTTTCACCCACAGTGAAAGAGATGGATTTACTGATTCTATTTCACTATCAGATTTGCAGTACAGGCCGTAAGGTACTTTATGGAAAAAAAAATATGATTTTTTCACCCACAATTAAACAGATGGATTTAACTGATTTTCTTTTACTATCACATATGCAGTGCAGGGCGCAAATGTACTTTTTAGCAAAAAAAATTTTTTAATTTGTCCCCACAGAACCTAACAGATGGATTTACTTGGATTGTACTTTACAGAAAAAAAATTGAATATGTCACCCCCTGGGTCCCTGAACTCACAGACGGATTAACTATATTATTTTCCCTTCCCCTGGCACATTTGCAGTGCAGGTACACTGAACTTGCACAAAATGGCCGCCGACGCCCACCTAACTAACAGACGGATAAAACTTATTTTTATGTGTCACTAGGCTCAGGGCAGGGTCCAAAAATGTTGCACTGCACCCAGAAAAAAAAATCGCTGTAGATCGCAGAGATAACAAGTTCTGATATCAGATAGATTATTTGCTATTCTCTCCCTCGCAGCAGCAGCAGCAGCAGCCTCTCCCTACACTAGTAAGAGCAGAGTGACATGCGGCGCTACGTGACTCCAGCTTATATAGAGGCTGGGTCACATGCCGCACTGGCCAATCACAGCCATGCCATTAGTAGGCATGGCTGTTATGGCTTCTACAGGCACACAAGTTAAACGCTTGTTGATTGGCTGCCCTGGATAGAGGGCTAAAACAAGAAATCCTGAGTAAGAAAGAATACAATTTCCTAAATAATTCACACCCCAACACACCCGTTATTTATATTTACCAAAAGTGCATAAGGACCCTGTAAACCCGTTCCCCCCCCTTCCCCCCGGGAGACCAATTGTCTCCGGGATAGATTCCATTACAAGCAGGGTCTCTGAATATGTAGATATATTCCTCAAAAAATATGTGCTCACCATATCCTCTTACTTGAAAGACACAGGACAAGTCTTGAGAGTATTGAATGAACAACGGATTTTCACGGATGATATGTACTTAGTAACAGTAGATGTAACATCTCTATATACTAATATTCCCAAAATAATAGGTTTGGAAGCAGTGCGACATTTTCTGAATGGGTGTGATTCATTGGAGGATAATCAAAAGGTATTTATCCTGGAATGTATTGATTACTGTCTGAGTCATAATTACTTTTTGTATGGGGAACGTTTCTATGTCCAGACTACAGGTACAGCGATGGGTGCGAAATTCGCACCCAGTTTCGCTAATATATTCATGGCTTACTGGGAGCATTTCTATATCAACCCCTTATTTAACAGAGAGAGGGGAGGAGGCAATCTAGTCATATGGAAGAGGTATACCGATGATTGCCTGTTTGTCTGGAAAGGGGAGGAGACCTCCCTGAAGGAATTTATTTATATTAATGAAAATACCTGGAACATCAAATTTACCGAAAATATTAGCAAAAGGTCAGTAAACTTTCTGGACTTGGAAATCATGGTGATAGATGGTGTAATACACACTAAAACCTTTTTTAAACCAACAGACCAAAATGGCTATATACAGTTGCAAGAAAAAGTATGTGAACCCTTTGGAATGATATGGATTTCTGCACAAATTGGTCATAAAATGTGATCTGATCTTCATCTAAGTCACAACAATAGACAATCAGTCTGCTTAAACTAATAACACACAAAGAATTAAATGTTACCATGTTTTTATTGAACACACCATGTAAACATTCACAGTACAGGTGGAAAAAGTATGTGAACCCTTGTATTTAATAACTGGTTAAACCTCTTTTGGCAGCAATAACTTCAACCAAACATTTCCTGTAGTTGCAGATCAGATGTGCACAACGGTCAGGAGTAATTCTTGACCATTCCTCTTTACAGAACTGTTTCAGTTCAGCAATATTCTTGGGATGTCTGGTGTGAATCGCTTTTTTGAGGTCATGCCACAGCACCTCAATTGGGTTGAGGTCAGGACTCTGACTGGGCCACTCCAGAAGGCGTATTTTCTTCTGTTTAAGACATTCTGTTATTGATTTACTTCTATGCTTTGGGTCGTTGTCCTGTTGCAACACCCATCTTCTGTTGAGCTTCAGATGGTGGACAGATGGCCTTTAGTTCTCCTGCAAAATGTCTTGATAAACTTGGGAATTCGTTTTTCCTTCAATGATGGCAATCCATCCAGGCCCTGATGCAGCAAAGCAGCCCCAAACCATGATGCCCCCACCACCATACTTCACAGTTGGGGTGAGGTTTTCATGTTGGTGTGCTGTGCCTCTTTTTCTGCACACAGTGTTGAGTGTTTCTTCCAAACAACTCAACTTTGATTTCATCTGTCCACAGAATATTTTGCCAGTACTGCTGTGGAACATCCAGGTGCTCTTGTGCAAACTGTAAGAACATCCAGGTGCTCTTGTGCAAACTGTAAACGTGCAGCAATGTTTTTTTTGGACAGCAGTGGCTTCCTCTGTGGTATCCTCCCATGAAATCCATTCTTGTTTAGTGTTTTACGTATCGTTGATTCGCTAAAAGGGATGTTAGCATATGCCAGAGACTTTTGTAAGTCTTTAGCTGACACTCTAGGATTCTTTTTCACCTCATTGAGCAGTCTGTGCTGTGCTCTTGCAGTCATCTTTACAGGACGGCCACTCCTAGGGAGAGTAGCAGCAGTGCTGAACTTTCTCCATTTATAGACAATTTGTCTTACCATGGACTGATGAACAGCAAGGCTTTTGGAGATACTTTTATAACCCTTTCCAGCTTTATGCAAGTCAACAATTCTTAATCGTAGGTCTTCTGAGAGCTCTTTTGTGCGAGGCATCATTCACATCAGGCAATGCTTCTTGTGAAAAGCAAACCCAGAACTGGTGTGTTTTTTATAGGGCAGGGCAGCTGTAACCAACACCTCCAATCTTATCTCATTGATTGGATTCCAGTTGGCTGACACCTCACTCCAATTAGCTCTTGGAGATGTCATTAGTCTAGGGGTTCACATACTTTTTTCACCTGCACTGTGAATGTTTACATGGTGTGTTCAATAAAAACATTGTAACATTTAATTCTTTGTGTGTTATTAGTTTAGGCAGACTGTGATTGTCTATTGTTGTGACTTAGATGAAGATCAGATCACATTTTATGACCAATTTGTGCAGAAATCCATATAATTCCAAAGGGTTCACATACTTTTTCTTGTAACTGTAGATGTAAAAAGCTGTCATTACTGGATAAAAAAACATACCAAAGGGTCAATTTCAGAGAATTAGGAGGAATTGTTCCCAGATAAAGGAATATTATGGGCAGAGTGAGATTGCTTTAGATAGGTTTAGAGAGAAGGGTTACAAGGAAGAGATGCTGAGGTTCCATAGGGAACAAGCACGACAAGGAAGTGTGGAAGTGAAAAATAGAATAACGGTAGATGGGGATAGATATAAATTTGCCTTTTTGACATCATATTCCACAGTATGTCCCCAAATTAAACATGTCATTCAAAAAAATTGGGGAATTTTGAAAAATGATGGAGTAATAGGCCCCCTAATTCCAAACAAAACCCGGTTTATTTTCAAACGACTACCCACAGTCAAGGACAAGATTGTCCATAGCTGTTTGAGGAAAGAAAGACTCCAGACAGCAGGAAGTACGTTCACATGGTGCTGTTTTTGTATAGGGTGTAAGAATTGATCTAAAGAGGAGAAAAATAATCGAACTAGGAATATGGTCGTGGGGACAGCAAACCAAAGAGAGTTAAAAGTAAAAGGAAACTTATCCTGTGAGTATGGGAGTCATATATGTTTTGGAGTGTCCTTGTAAACTTCAATATGTGGGCAGAACACTTAGGAAATTAAAAGTAAGGATAAGTGAACATATTAGAAATATTAAGGCTACTTTCACACTAGCAGCAGGACGGATCCGACAGGTTGTTCACCCTGTTGGATCCGTCCTGTCGCTATTTCGCCATGCCGCCGGACCACCGCTCTGTCCCCATTGACTATAATGGGGAGGGGGCGGAGCTCCGGCGCAGCACGGCGAAAGGCCCCTGGACTAAAAGTACTGCATGTCCGACTTTTTAGTCTGGCCTCTCAACTCGAACTGCCATGCTGCGCCAGAGCTCCGTCCCTGTCCCCATTATAGTCAATGGGGACAGAGGCGGTCCGGCGGCAAGGCGAAATTGCGGCAGGACGGATCCGACAGGGTGAACAGCCTGTTGGATCCGTCCTGCCGCTAGTGTGAAAGTACCCTAAAAGAGCTTTGGAAACCCATAGTGTTTCCGCACATTTCAAAAAAATGCATCAAAAAAATCTGGTTGGTTCCCCATAAATCTTGGGTCCAAATTGAACAATCTTTAGCCAAAACATCCTTTAAAGCTCTCCTGCTGGGCCATAAATGCCCTCCCCCGGTTTCACCAGACATAACCCCATTAATCAAGGCTACTTACAATACCTGGAAATGGCTGCAAGCCACTCATCTTCATGTCCCCTTCCCCTCTCCACTTCTCCAAATAAGAGATATTTTACAAATCGCTCCTAAAGTTTTTCGGGATAGTTTACCCACTAACCTGAGAGATTCTGTAGTTAAGTTGAGAGATCTATTTCAGGATAACAGGCCCATATCTCTTAATAGTCTAAAAGAAAGCCTTTTAATCCCACCTTCTCTTCCACTTAGGAATCCCATCTACTTATTTAAGGCCTACTTATCTCAACATGTCTCTTATAGCGACCTGATAAGACCATTGAATTGGTTCGAGAGCCTAGTTGAGAACTCGCTTGACCCTACAAAAATTATATCGAGTTTCTACAGCAGAATAAGAACCCATTCAACCTCCATTTTGCCCTCCTTCATCGGTCTTTGGGAGAGAGATTTAAAACGCTCTTTTTCAGCTAAAGAAATCCATATTATTTTAAACTCTCCTCACAAAGCGTCTAGATGTGTACGTATTCAAGAAAATGGGTACAAGATAATTACTAGGTGGTATAAAACCCCAGACGTGGTCTCCCGATATTCTTCATCCGGTTGTGACAAATGTTGGAGATGTCTTGCTGAAAGAGGGTCTTACTTACATATTTGGTGGGAGTGTCCAAAATTACTATCTTGGTGGAACAAAATATTCCAAATTAGCAACCGCATCTGTGGTGGGGATCTTTCTCCCTCCCCCGAGATAGCTCTTCTGAACATTTTCCCTTTGAATCATAAAATCCCAAATCTTGGTCTTTTGAAACATCTGATTGTAGCAGCCAAATTGCTTATCCCTAGACTCTGGCTCTCCACAGAAACCCCTCCTATCAAGCAATGGCTTTCAAAAGTTGACCAGATCCACAGATTTGAGGAACTTTCCTCCTGGGAACTGAGAAACTTCCAAAAGTTTTCAAAATTGTGGGAAGCATGGAAATTATTTAGGAACTCCAACGAATGGCCAAATAGTATCAGCTGAGTTCAGTGGGGACTCTGGTACGTTCTAAACAGGTCTTACCTGAGGGTTAATACCCTCCATTATCACATTTCATTACCAATATACTTTTGTGCCCAAACCTTGCCATCTCTCTCTTGTATGCCAGTTCCCTGGAAAGGGAGGCTTTATTATACGATAATATCCTTGCATTTATATTTGTCTAAGTTATGTGACGAAAAAGTTGTTTGTTACTTGACGCTATAGACAGGAGGTTGCACCCTCCATATTGTATGGAATGCTGAATTTTCTTAATAAAGAATTTATAAAAAAAAAAATCTGGTTGGTTTGAAATATACGGGGGTGGAATTAGTACATAAAAAATGTAGAGGAGGGGATCCGGTGAAACAGATAAATAAAAAGGAAGCAGAATGGATATATCATATGGGTACATTGCAGCCTGCAGGTTTAAACATTGAGTGGGATATTAAATCTGTGTGTATGATATGATATTGTAATACCTCAAGAGTAATGTATAGGGGGATATCATGTAGATAGTGGACAGATTAATGTTTCCACATATTTCCCCCCTAGGTAGATATTTTTAGGAAAAAAAAGTATATTTAGGGGTCTACTAAAGATAGTGGCAAAAGAGTCTAAAAGAATAATAGAACAAATTACATCAATAAGGCGGAGACTGATGTAATATGACTCCTGGCACTGCTGTATTATACATCAGTAACTTTGGGGCAAGTACGCCTTGGGAAATAGGATCTGCCTACTTCTGAAATAAACATAGAAGGAGGAAGATTCTATTAGATGACATACGGTGCTCACAAAAACAGCATTCATTGGTTTTTGGTTAGAATTTTATCTAAGTTAGTGATATGAATATTCCCTAGTAAAATACATACCGTGGGGTACCTTCTTGGCCCTTAGGATACCTATGTCCAGAGTGTATAAAAGACCCACTATCAGATGGAATATGGCATTCCTCCGGAACAAAGCACAAGCCTTTAGGTCAGGCATCCTCAAACTGCGTCCCTCCAGCTCTTGTACAACTACAACTCCCACAATGCCCTGCTGTAGGCTGATACCTGTAGGCTGTTCGGGCATGCTGGGAGTTGTAGTTTTGCAACAGCTGGAGGGCCGCAGTTTGAGGATGCCTGCTTTAGGTCGTAGTTATACTTTTTAGAGGTGAAATAAATGTGTTTTAATATGTAGAAAAAGATACAAACTGCGTGTTTTGTGTTACGATGCCCAAGCTTAGATCGATTAGGAGATCCTGTATGAGAATTAGTGGAAAAGATAGATCATTGGGACAGACATAGAATAGACCACTACGCAGGTTTTTCATTTTTATTATCGAGGAATTGGATTCGTGAAGTCAGATGTTTTTATATATATATCTGTAAAGAATAAATCAAGGCAACTGGACTTACTGTAGATTTCTTGAAAACGTTTCACTCTTTCTTCCAACGAGCTTTCTCAATTCTGAGTGACTGTACAAGAATTCTCTGGGAATAAATATGTAACTGAATCAACATCTGGTAATTATACCCAGCATGGGGTCAGAGGTCATTATACCCAGCATGGGGTCAAAGGTGTTGATTCCATTATCCTAATTGGAGTCAGTAGGTGATAATGACCTCCCAGAAAAAGGTGTCAAGACAGCATTGTATGTGGCAGACAATAGATGTCTAACCCCCCCACCCCCACTCCCCACCTCTATTCAAGCTTGGCTTCTCCATTTTTACGTAAATGGCCTCCTTCACACCTCGCTTGTACCAATCGGCCTTCTTATCCAAAACACGTACTTGACTGTCTTCAAAGGTGTGACCTGTTTCTTTTAGATGTAAGTACACGGCTGAATCTTGACCAGAGGTTTTGGCTCTTCTATGCTGAGCCATACGCTGATGTAGTTGTTGCTTTGTTTCGCCGATATACAGTTCTGAGCATTCCTCATTGCACTGGACTGCGTACACAATGTTGTCCATCTTGTGTTTAGGCGTTGGGTCTTTTGGGGGATCCAGTTGTTACCTCAGTGTGTTGCTGGGTTTAAAGCAGACAGGGATGTGATGTTTATTAAAAATCCTTTTAATTTTCTCAGACACCCCAGCTACATATGGGATAACCATATTCTTGCGTCTGTCATGCTTCTCGCCCTCACCGGTAGTCTTGGTGCTCTTTCTTCTCCTTCCTTCTGTTTTGACAAAGGCCCAATCTGGATACCCACAAGTTTTAAGTGCCCCTCTGAGGTGTTTGAATTCCTTCGCCTTGGCCTCTGTGCTGGTGGGGATTTTCTCTGCCCGGTGGTGTAGAGTCTGGATGACTCTGAGTTTGTGGTCTAGAGGATGGTGGGAATCAAATAGCAGGTACTGGTCTGTGTGTGTTGGTTTTCGATAGACCTCTAGTCCCAGCTTCCTTCCCTCTTCCACTGTTATAAGACAGTCCAGAAACGCCAGTTTGTTGTTCTGCATATCTTCCCACGTGAAATTGATGTTATGATCCACTGAGTTGATGTGGTCGGTGAAAGCCTGTAACTCTTGTTTATAAATTTTAACCCAAGTGTCATCCACATATCTGAACCAATGACTCAATGTAATTCCCATGAAAGTGGTCAGGGCTTTCCTTTCTACTTCCTCCATATACAGGTTCGCTACAATAGGTGAGACTGGCGATCCCATAGCACAGCCATGTTTTTGCTTGTAGAACTTGTCCTTATACTTGAAGTAGGTGGTACTCAGACAAAGGTCCAGTAAGGCACACACTTGGTCTGGGCTAAGTTCTGTTCTGCAGCCTAAGGTGTTGTCTAGTAGCAACTGTTTCCTGACTGTTTCAATTGCCTCTGTAGTGGGTATGCAGGTGAAGAGGGATGTAACATCATAGGAGACCATTGTTTCTCCTGTGCCCAATACCAAGTTCTGGATTTTGGTGGTGAAATCCTGAGAGTTCTGTATGTGATGTTGTGTGTTTCCAACCAAGGGCGCTAGGATTCTGGCTAAGTATTTTGCCACATTGTAGGTCACAGAGTTGATGCTGCTGACAATTGGCCTGAGAGGGGTCCCATCCTTATGTATCTTAGGAAGTCCATAAATACATGGAGGGGCTTCCCCAGGGTAGAGGCGATGATACATGGCCCGATCAATGATTTTGTCCTTTTCTAGTTGTTGTAGTAGTTCTATAACCTTCTTCTTGTAGCCACTGGTTGGGTCTCATCTTAGAGCCTCATATGTGTTGTTGTCATCCAGGAGTGTGGTCACCTTGGCATCGTAGTCAGATGTATTAAGTACAACCGTGCATCTTCCTTTATTCGCAGGCAGGATGGTGATGTTTGTGTCTTTCTTCAGGGATGTAACCGCCTTCCTTTCTTCTCTAGTCAAGTTTGAAGGAGGTGGTTTGGCACTGGCCAGAGCTGCAGACACTTTAAGGCGAAGTTGTTCCTCCTCACCCTGTGGTACTTTGTTGCTGTGGATTGAGGCTTCAGTGGCTGAAATAATATCAACTAATGGTATGGTTCTTGGTGTGATTGCGAAATTCAACCCTTTAGCAAAGACATCCATCTCAGGCTGGGTGAGAACCCGGTCTGAAAGATTCTGCACCCATTTCTCTTTGTTTTGCACTGTCCTTGTTTCCTCCTTTCACCTCCATGTCAGTTCCTCACTGGTATGGCTGTTTGCAGTTCGGGATAACAAAATGCAGAACTTGTTCTTCTGCCTCTCCTTGCTCATAGTGTGCTGAGCTAGCTATGCATGTACTGTGAAATCTGCTACTTTCCTCCACGTATATATATATATATATATATATATATATATATATATATATATATATATATATTGCATATGTGTTTTGCTGCTATTAATAAAATGTAAATGAATTTATATTTGGTAAAAATAGACAAGAATTTCCAAAATATCAATATCGGCTTGGGGAGTTCATGTGAAACATGTGACCAGTGTGACGGGGCAATAAATACCGCCCTAGTGAGAATGAAACTGTGATGCCCCAGATGAAGCAGGAGCCAAACCCGGGTCGGGCAGGACTATTACCTTTTTATGTGCAATGTTGAAAGAAAAGACTTTTTCCATTTGAAGGGATAACAAGTGTTTCTGCTGCTGATCGGTTCAGAGATCGAGGAGGCTGAAGCCAGAGATTAAGGGAAATGGCCTCAGGAGAAGTCAATGTTTGTGAACTAGCCTCTACTTAGGAACACTCAGCGCTGACCCAAATTTTATATTTTTATGTTTTTGTTACGCCTCAGGTGCGGTCAGGGGTACCATGGGCTTTAGCAGACGGACTACCGGCACAGGAAACAGGCCCTGTAGAGAATCCATAGGGGTATATTCCATGGTGTCCCCCAGGTAGAGGCTATGGCGGGCTTGCGGCAGGTAAGGCCGCTTCACCGAGCGCCTATTAACGTATAGTTCTCGGCCAGTCTTATTGTCTTGAACAAATCCAGACCCCCACTCGACCGAAAACCATACAACACTTCCGGTCCTCCTCTCAAGTACCGGGTCCCAGGGCTGAAGCCGGTCCCATACTCTTTTGGCCCAGTCTTCAATGGCCCTATGATATTGCCACATGTTTTGCGCATGGGTCATGTTTTCTTTGGGAACTATGGGGTTGAGTCCCTTGAATGAGCCGTGTTTTCTGTGGAAACTCCGACCGCCTCCACCGCGCTAGCTGGCACGGGGAATGCCGTCGGCTTCTCTGGCACAGGTCGCTGTACCTTCGATACGTAGATCTCTTCAGCCACAGACTTTGCCTCGGGGTCCTCGTCACCCCACACAAAGCTGCCCCAGTCTGGCTGACAAGGTTGCGACATGCTGCTCTCTCTTGTGTTGGCAGAAACTGGAGATGAAGGAGGGGCTTCCTGGGAGGAGCTTCCACTTCCTCTCTTCACACAGTAACATCGCTCCTGGTGGGCAGGGCTAGACTTTCCTGCTCCAACTGGGGGCATTCCTTGATTTTCCAGCTCTAGCTGGGCAAGAAGAAGCTGCGCCATCAAAGTTAAAGATGGCTGATTAACCCTTCGGATGCCGGCGCGAGTGGTTTTGAGCTTGCCGCTCCGCAATAAATGCATTAAAGTCATTTTTAAAGGTAGTTTTGTAAATCCAATAGGCTATACAGTTCATGGGCACACAGATTGACCTTGTCCGGATCCTGTTCGTTGTGCCAAATGCAACGGACGGAGACCTGGGTCGGGGGTCCCCTTTTTAGTCATTAGTTGATGGTGAGTATTGTCATGACGCCAGTTGCATTGAAGCAACAAGTGACCGAGTCCCCTTGAATAGATGGTGTTGGTGGTGCCCAGGGGTTGGAATGCCAGAGTGGTGTAAGGGTAGTCTATAATGTCCCTTTAGATGTGGCTGTGCACATGTCACGGTGCTCCTACATGGATAAAATGGAACCTCAGGCACTGTTGTCCGGAGCAGAGCAAACAGGGGGAATAATTGAGGGATTTTGAAGAAATGATTGAGTCCAGACTTAGTGATGAAGTTGATAACAGCTTTACTTGCATAAACGTTCATCAGGGAACAATCTTCCAACTTTGTCTTGGTTGCCAGCAGGTTTTGGCATTAGTTCTAACAGGCAAACTCACTCGGCTCTGCTACATCTGTTGCTCTCTGGCTCTGCTGTGCTAACAGACTTAAATAGGAATCCTTTCCTGTCTGCTGTACTTAGCTCTCTGTAGTCTGACTGTCTTTATCTTTAACTTTATCCAGGGAACTTCTCCTCCTGGTGGTTGAGGCCCTTTGCTTTGGCCTCCATATCCAGCAAAGTTGAAGGTTCTCTGCTGGCTGGAGCACAGCCATCCCCTAGGAGGGGGTACACTCAACACGACCTCTCCCCTTGAAGGGGTAGGGTAGACTGACTTCTAACTAGATTAACTCCTCGCTCTCTAGAGAGGGCTAGAATGGAAAGAAGGGCTCCATTCTAGGCAAAATAGCTCTGCCATTAATGCCGCCATCTGCTGGTGAACCAGGCACATTACACTTACACACAACAGTTGCAAAATAGAGAATGCACAGTGCTTGAACCTGGAATAAACACACATAATGACATATCAACCCTAGGAGATAGCTGAGAGGTGTAAAAGGTGGTAATGCCCCTCTGGGGCATTACAGACACGCTCCCAAATGCAGCTTCCCATGCTAGAAGGCATGCCACTAGAAGCAAAGCCACTGGAGCAACAGAAGGTGTTCACTCACAATTTAGCTCCATTCAGTTGGGCCAAACCATGTGTGGGTCCATGGCATTCAAAATGAAAAACCGTGGCAGAAACTGCAGAGGTTACATTTCATTTCACTGACATAATGATGAGAAGTTACAGTATGGAGTTTAAACTTGTTGTAGATATCATTTTGAAAATATTCAGGTAGAATTATTCAACAGGCCATCCTTCAGTTTGTTTAGTGCGTATGTATAACACCAACTATTTAAACTACTTCAAAGGGGTTGTCTGGTTTAGAAACCCTATTTTTAAATACTGTGGAATTTGGAGTATAGAAGTTTTCTTTTCAAGAGTTATCGATTAGCAGAGCGGAGGGTGCCTACAAAATAGTGCATCTTGCTCTGGAGGACCTAGCATGTCAGTGCATTACAAACACAGCGCAATTTCAAAATGGAAAATTATGCAGTGCTTTATTTCTCCTGTCGTAGTCCTGCAGAAGAATTTAACACTTGCTGTATCCTGTAATAATCTTATCGTTGGAGGAGCCTAAATTGTCCTAAGCTGACAGCCCCTTAAAGGAAAACAAAAGCATATACTGATATTATGATGATTCTGAACCAATATGATGAAAGGTGCCCACATACCCCATTAAAGGAGTTGCACCATCTCAGACATTGGTGGAATATCACTAGGATACTCGGCGCTCCCATAGGAATGAATGAGGGGTGGACGCACATGCAAGGTGCGCCCTCCGGGACTTTGCCAGCTCTGTTATAAGTATAGGTGCGGGTCCCAGAAGTGGGACCCACACTTATCAGACATTGGGGGCATATCCTAGTGATATGACCCCAATATCTAAGATGGGACAACCACTTTAACCACCTCAGCTCCCCTAGCTTAAACCCCTTTAATGACCAGACCACTTTTTACAATTCTGCACTACACTACTTTCACGGTTTATTGCTCGGTCATACAACTTACCACCCAAATGATTTTACCTCCTTTTCTTCTCACTAATAGAGCTTTCATTTGGTGGTATTTCATTGCTGCTGACATTTTTACTTTTTTGTTATTAATCGAAATTTACCAACATTTTTGCAAAAAAATGACATTTTTCACTTTCAGTTGTAAATTTTTTTTAAAAAAAATACATTTCTATATAAATTTTTCTCTAAATTTATTGTTCTACATGTCTTTGATAAAAAAAAATGCAATAAGTGTATATTTATTGGTTTGGGTAAAAGTTATAGCGTTTACAAACTATGGTACAAAAATATGAATTTCCGCATTTTGAAGCAGCTCTGAATTTCTGAGCACCTGTCATGTTTCCTGAGGTTCTACAATGCCCAGACAGTAGAAAAACCCCACAAATGACCCCATTTCGGAAAGTAGATACCTTAAGGTATTCGCTAATGGGCATAGTGAGTTCATAGAACTTTTTATTTTTTGTCACAAGTTAGCGGAAAATGATGATTTTTTTCTTACAAAGTCTCATATTCCACTAACTTGTGACAAAAAATAAAAACTTCCATGAACTCACTATGCCCATCACAAAATACCTTGTGGTGTCTTCTTTCCAAAATGGGGTCACTTGTGGGGTAGTTATACTGCCCTGGCATTTTAGGGGCCCTAATGCGTGAGAAGTAGTTTGAAATCCAAATGTGTAAAAAATGCCCTGTGAAATCATAAAGGTGCTCTTTAGAATTTGGGCCCCTTTGCCCACCTATGCTGCAAAAAAGTGTCACACATGTGGTATCGCCGTACTCAGGAGAAGTAGGGCAATGTGTTTTGGGGTGTCTTTTTACATATGCTGGGTGAGAGAAATATCTCTCTAAAAGACAACTTTTCCCATTTTTTTTATACAAAGTTGTCATTTGACAGAGATATTTATCTCACCCAGCATGGGTATATGTAAAAAGACACCCCAAAACACATAGCCCTACTTCTCCTGAGTATGGAGATACCACATGTGTGACACTTTTTTTGCAGCCTATGTGGGCAAAGGGGCCCAAATTCTAAAGAGAACCTTTAGGATTTCACAGGGCATTTTTAACACATTTGGATTTCAAACTACTTCTCACGCATTAGGGCCCCTAAAATGCCAGGGCAGTATAAATACCCCACATGTGACCCCATTTTGGAAAGAAGACACCCCAAGGTATTCCGTGAGGGGCATGGCGAGTTCATAGTAGATTTTTTTTTGCCACAAGTTAACGGAAAAATATTTATTTATTTTTTTTTTCTCACAAAGTCTCCCTTTCCGCTAACTTGTGTGAAAAAATAAAATCTCCCACGGACTCAATATTCCCATCAGCGAATACCTTGGGGTGTCTTCTTTCTGAAATGGGGTCACATGTGGGGTGTTTGTACTGCCCTGGCATTTTAGGGGCCCTAAAGCGTGAGAAGAAGTCTGGAATATAAATGTCAAAAAATTTTTACACATTTGGTTTCCGTGAGGGGTATGGTGAGTTCACGTGAGATTTTATTTTTTTGTCACAAGTTAGTGGAATATGAGACTTTGTAAGAAAAAACAAAAAAACAAAAAATAAAAAATCAATTTCCGCTAACTTGTGCCAAAAAAAAATAATCAAAAGTGATCTTTTTATAGCGCCGCAGCGATTTTACGGTGTTTTTGCAGTGATCAGAAAAAATTATAATTCTGTCACTGCGGTGGGGCGGACTGAACGCAAGTGTGCGCACAAGATGAGGCCTGATCGGGCGAACAATGCGTTTTTTGTAGAGCCTATAGAACATGTCCTTTTCTTGTCCGCAATTGCGGACAAGAAAAGGCATTTTCTATATAGTTCTGGCAATGTGCGGATCCGCAAAATGCGGAAAGTACATTGCCGGTGTCCGAGTTTTGCGGATCCACGGTGTCCGTTTTTTGCGGATCCGCGGTGTCCGTGTTTTGCGGATCCGCGGATCCGCAAAACACATACGGATGTCTGAATGGAGCCTTACAGGGGGGTGATCAATGACAGGGGGGTGATCAGGGAGTCTATATGGGGTGATCACCCCCCTGTAAGGCTCCATTCAGACGTCCGTATGTGTTTTGTGGATCCGCGGATCTGTGGATCCGCAAAACACATAAGGACGTCTGAATGGAGCCTTACAGGGGGGTGATCAATGACAGGGGGGTGATCAGTGACAGGGGTGATCAGGAAGTCTATATGGGGTGATCAGGGGTTAATAAGGGGTTAATAAGTGACAGGAGGGGGTGTAGTGTAGTGGTGTTTGGTGCTACTTTACAGAGCTGCCTGTGTCCTCTGGTGGTCGATCCAAGCAAAAGGGACCACCAGAGGACTAGGTAGCAGGTATATTAGACGCTGTTATCAAAACAGCGTCTAATATACCTTTAAGGGGTTCACAGGAAATCTTGCCTCTCGCGAGATGACGCGCCGGCGCGTGAAGGAGCCTGAGTCGATCGCCTCCGGACCGCAATCCTGCGTTAGGCAGTCCGGAAGCGGTTAATGCTCTCCATGTTATACAGTAGTTTTTGCAATGTTCTAATGAAGTTTGCCATTGTTTTCCCTATATGACATGTATAGTGAACTAGGAACAAATTAAACAGTGGTTTGTTGGTGCATCTAATCATCTGCAATATGGTGCTACTGAAATACAGTGAAACCTCTCCTAAAGACTGCCTATTAGAAAGGACTAGATTTCGTGTGACAGATTTTCAGTTCCACCAAATAGCATCATTACTGATCATCTTATTTTTTTAGAACACCCCCACTCCATTCCCAGTAGATAACTTTCCATGTCTGTTTTATTCTCTAAAATAAAACAATTCTGGAGCATCTACTCTTATGAATGAATTACCAGCAGTCTGCAATAAAGGTCCACCTGGGTGTTACCAGCTTGGAAGGGAGGGGTTAGTGTCGCTCCACAGGCTGACACTATCCAATCAATGCTGGAAATATCAGGCTGTGCAGGAACACACCAACAACTGGTTGATTGACCTTTATTGCAATTAGAGTCATCAGAATATCAGTATCTAAGAATACTTTCATGCCTGGTCATTAAAGGAGTTGTCTCACTTCAGCAAATGGCACTTGTGATGTAGACAAAGTTAATAAAAGGTACTTACTAATGAATTGTGATTGTCCATATTGTCTCCTTTGCTGGCTTGGTTTATTTTTCTTTCACAAGTCTGAGACAAAAGCTGCTGTGAATGTGTGCCTATGCATGCTCCCATGGTCCCAGCTAGCCCTTTTTTTATAGTGAGAGAATGCAACTACCCCTGCGGGATTGCAGCGGTGGACCTAACCCCTGGAAAGGAGCAGTGTATAATGTGATTAAAAAATATATCAAAACAGCTAAGGCAATATGGACAATCATAATATATTAGTAAGTGCCTTTTATTAACTTTGTCTACATGATAAATTCAATTTGCTAAAGTGAGACAATGCCTTTAAGAAGTTCATTACAAGGTCTATCAGTTCTGGTGTGACAAACACTGCAATGTCAGTGGCTTGTATGCTTCATAATAGCGAGATCACAGATGTCCATGCAAGCACCGTGCAACGTGCATTACACATTTCTGGAATGGTGGCCCGAAAAAAGGTGAAGAAGCCTCAACTTCAATATAGTCATAAGAAGCACCGGCTCGAGTTTGTAAAAAAGTACATACAGGGAGTGCAGAATTATTAGGCAAGTTGTATTTTTGAGGATTAATTTTATTATTGAACAACAACCATGTTCTCAATGGACCAAAAAAATCATTAATATCAAAGCTGAATATTTTTGGAAGTAGTTTTTAGTTTGTTTTTAGTTTTAGCTATTTTAGGGGGATATCTGTGTGTGCAGGTGACTATTACTGTGCATAATTATTAGGCAACTTAACAAAAAACAAATATATACCCATTTCAATTATTTATTTTTACCAGTGAAACTAATATAACATCTCAACATTCACAAATATACATTTCTGACATTCAAAAACAAAACAAAACAAATCAGTGACCAATATAGCCACCTTTCTTTGCAAGGACACTCAAAAGCCTGCCATCCATGGATTCTGTCAGTGTTTTGATCTGTTCACCATCAACATTGCGTGCAGCAGCAACCACAGCCTCCCAGACACTGTTCAGAGAGGTGTACTGTTTTCCCTCCTTGTAAATCTCACATTTTATGATGGACCACAGGTTCTCAATGGGGTTCAGATCAGGTGAACAAGGAGGCCATGTCATTAGATTTTCTTCTTTTATACCTTTTCTTGCCAGCCACGCTGTGGAGTACTTGGACGCGTGTGATGGAGCATTGTCCTGCATGAAAATCATGTTTTTCTTGAAGGATGCAGACTTCTTCCTGTACCACTGCTTGAAGAAGGTGTCTTCCAGAAACTGTCAGTAGGACTGGGAGTTGAGCTTGACTCCATCCTCAACCCAAAAAGGCCCCACAAGCTCATCTTTGATGATACCAGCCCAAACCAGTACTCCACCTCCACCTTGCTGGCGTCTGAGTCGGACTGGAGCTCTCTGCCCTTTACCAATCCAGCCACGGGCCCATCCATCTGGCCCATCAAGACTCACTCTCATTTCATCAGTCCATAAAACCTTAGAAAAATCAGTCTTGAGATATTTCTTGGCCCAGTCTTGACGTTACATCTTGTGTGTCTTGTTCAGTGGTGGTCGTCTTTCAGCCTTTCTTACCTTGGCCATGTCTCTGAGTATTGCACACCTTGTGCTTTTGGGCACTAGAGTGATGTTGCAGCTCTGAAATATGGCCAAACTGGTGGCAAGTGGCATCTTGGCAGCTGCACGCTTGACTTTTCTCAGTTCATGGGCAGTTATTTTGCGCCTTGGTTTTTCCACACGCTTCTTGCGACCCTGTTGACTATTTAGAATGAAACGCTTGATTGTTCGATGATCACGCTTCAGAAGCTTTGCAATTTTAAGAGTGCTGCATCCCTCTGCAAGATATCTCACTATTTTTGACTTTTCTGAGCCTGTCAAGTCCTTCTTTTGACCCATTTTGCCAAAGGAAAGGAAGTTGCCTAATAATTATGCACACCTAATATAGGGTGTTGATGTCATTAGACCACACCCTTTCTCATTACAGAGATGCACATCACCTAATATGCTTAATAGGTAGTAGGCTTTCGAGCCTATACAGCTTGGAGTAAGACAACATGCATAAAGAGGATGATGTGGTCAAAATACTCATTTGCCTAATAATTCTGCACGCAGTGTATAGTTGACAGTAGAAGATTAGAAATGGGCGATTTGGATCGATGAGATGAAAGTCAATAGATTGGGCTCTGATGGGTGCAAATGGGTCTGGGAGAAACAAGGGAAAAGGGGGCTAACGGATTGAGAAATTGAAGAATCTGTCAAGTCCACTGGAGGAAGCCTGATGATATGGGGTTGTTTGACAGGCAAAGGCATTAGATACTTGACCAGGATCGATGGTGGTCTTAATGCTGACCTATATGTGAGTATCCTACAAGATGAATTACTTCATACACTCGAGTACTACAGGTATGAAAAAGACAACATAATGTTCCAGCAGGACAAAAACCCGAAGCAAACATCGAGATTGGCGAAGAAATGGTTAAATGACAATGAAGTAGAGGTGCTGGATTAACCCCCATAGTACCCAGACCTTAACCTTATAGAACACTTGTGGGTAGAGTTGAAGAAAAAGCTGTATTCGTACCTAAGTGAGTAGACCAGTATGCACCAACATTTAGAACGTGTACAAGAGACCTGGGAACAGATCTCGGTCGAGACATGCTTGAATCTGATCAAGAGCATGCCTAGAAGGATTCAGGCAGTGTTGAAAGCCAAAGGTGGATTTACAAAATACTAACAAAATAATAAAAATCAAAATTTAGAATTTTAGGAGCACAACAGTAACAGTGCAGTTACATGACAAGAATCTGCATAACTAATCATATGCTAAATAATTTCAAGTCCAATTTATATATGAGATAGCCAAGATGATTGTCTAGAAAATGATGGTACTCTCACGTTCTAAGCTGTAGTGGTTGGTCAGATATGGAGCCTGAAAGTCAAAAGTTCAATACATTTTTACCCTTTTGCTTGTCAGTGTATGTAAAAATAAATTAAAACTTAAAAAAAAAAATGTTTTTACATCACCATATTCTGACCCCTATAACTTTTTTATAGATATGTCTACTGAGCTGTGTGGAAGCTCAATTTTTGTGAGATGATGTGTAGTTTTTATTTATACCATTTTGAAATGTGTGTGACTTTTTGATCACATTTTATTACATTTTTTGGTTAAGAGAAGCAATGATAAAATAGCGAATTGGCCATTTTTATACTTTTTTCGATAACGCCATTCGCCGTATTGAAAAAACATTTTTATATTTTTGGGTGTTTTCTGTTTTATAGTATGGGTGTTTTCTGATGCAATGATGCCCATAATGTTTACATTTTTTATTATTTATGTATTTATTCTTTTTATTCTATGGAAAGGTGGTGATTAAAATTTTTATATTTTTAATTTTTTTTTATATATTCCTTTACTGTTTTTCAATGTTTTTGTAGCCAGTCTAGAAGCCTACCAAGTTCAATACTTTTTTTTTTATTCAATATTACCATACTGCAATTAGCAGCATGGTAATATTTGATTTGCTGATTTCTCATGTTGGCCTGCTCTTCAGAGAGACCCAACCTATTAGAGTGAATTGCCGGCATTCCCAATTGCCGCACGGGGTTGCTGGTATTAACCCAGAAGCGAGCACTTCCGGGTTCTTCACTCTTTAGATGCCGGTAATCACACTTAATCGGCATTATTGCCAGTCAAGGTAATTAGCTGCGGGCTTCTATTGTTTGAAACAGCAGAGACCCGCCGGCCATGGT
Source organism: Bufo bufo (assembly GCF_905171765.1). Taxonomy (NCBI): domain Eukaryota; kingdom Metazoa; phylum Chordata; class Amphibia; order Anura; family Bufonidae; genus Bufo; species Bufo bufo. Next base: position 558,393,905 of record NC_053390.1, on the reverse strand, counting down.
GCCCACTGCATGCGCGAGTGGGAGCCATGTTTACACGCTCCAGCGCCTTACATGTATGGCGCTGGTAGCAAAAGGGTTAAAGGGTTGTCCACGCTACAGATATTGATGACCGATCCTCAGGATATATTTTATTAATTTCAGAACGTGGATATCGGACTTCTGGCATCCATGCCCATGAGTTGTTTGAAGGGGCAGCAGCACTCATGCAAGGGCTGTGTCCTCTTCAATGTTTACCTGCATGCAATCTCCATTGTACAGGCAGTCCAGTTTACAGTTTCCTCTCCTATTTATTTGAACAGGACAAACAGCTGTAATTACACCACCACTACAAGGAAGACAGCGTGCAGGTAAACATTGATGTCACGGCTTGGAGGTTGTTTGCCGTGCATACTGGTTGCCGGTGGCAACGTGTTGCTGTTTATGCATGTGTGTGAGCTTTACCTTTAAGGCTGTTTCCCTTCCCTTCTGGTGAGCATGGGGTTAAGGTGTGTGCTAGGTGGAGCTTGGTGTGGCCTCTTGGCTCTTATAGTCTTGGTGTTGAAAGCTTGAGTGCAGATTCACTTCAGCCTTTATTGGGGCTGGATGCTATGCTCCTTTCTGGGCATTTCCAGCTGCCCTGTCCTTGAAGGCCACCTTGTGGGACATCAAGGTCCTTGCCTATGTTTACCCTTCCCCATTGTTGTTATGTGTGGTGCTGCACTTATAGGTTGAGGTTTGTCTAGTTTGTTCCATGTGTGGTTTGTCTATGATTTGGATGATTATGCATGGTTGCTAGACATGTCCTGTTTGTTGTACCTCCGGAAGGGGTTCCCTGGAGGGGGAACTCCAAGACAGCAAACTGTGGCTTCCGGTAAGTGATCTTGTCGTTCTGTTGTCTGTGGTCATCTGGCCACAGGATACTTACCTGACATTCAGTTGTTGCTTGCTGTCTCTCGGCCATCTCTTATTCCTGACTTCCATATTGCAGGGACCGATAGGGTCAGTAGGGCCCAGGTTCCGGTGCATGAGCCCTCCTACCATCTGGGTTCGCTCATGCGGTTAGGAGTTCAGGGATAGGATGAGGGTGGTGATAGAAGGTGACCTTCTCCCTTATCCTGGTTTTCAGGCCTAGTGGCTTTCCTTCATTTCTGACTTTGGACGGATGAAGAGGTCTCAGCGCTCACACAAGTATTGCAGTCCCTTCAAGCAGTTGATTAATGAGTAGTGTTGATCGCTTATATTCTAATTGCGAATTTTTATCGCGAATATCTGAACTTCGAGAATTTGCGAAGATGTAGCATATAGTGCTATATATTCAAAAAAATATGCGACCTCCCTTCTTGCTTGTGGGCCAATGAGAAGGCAGCAATATCTTTGTTAGAGATTAGCAACATCCCTAGCAACATATCCCTTTACTACATAAGCAACTCCCCAGCAGCCATTTTCTGCTGTTTTTTTCCAGTTCTGAGAGAGAACAGTGTCATTACTGTGCTGTGTGCTTTCATCTGAATCCTATTCCTTATCCAATTACATTAGATCAGGCATCCTCAAACTGCGGCCCTCCAGCTGTTGCAAAACTACAACTCCCAGCATGCCCGAAAAGCCTACAGGTATCAGCCTACAGCAGGGCATTGTGGGAGCTGTAGTTTTACAACAGCTGGAGGGCCGCAGTTTGAGGATGCCTGCATTCGATAGTTAGTTAGCTCATATATATAATACAGATAGTCCGTGGAAGATAGTCAGTGTAGGTAAGATAGTGATATAGTGTAGCTGGTTCCAGTGCAGGGTGTTAGGCAGTGTGATAGGAATTACTGTTTATCTGCTGTCCATACATACATACTACAGACATAGTGCTGTGATGTCTCAACAATACTTAGTGCACCAATCAGTAATATCTACTCAGACCTGATAAAATGTGAAGTTGCATGTATTGCGCAAAAAATATGCGCATCATTAGTGCCGATTTGCACAATCACGAAAATAATGACTGGAGATTACTAATTCTAGAATTCGCGAATTTATTGCGATTATTATGCAAAAAAAAAAACGCTAAATATCGTGAAAACGAATATTGCCTATGCCGCTTATCACTATTAATGAGGGTGCCCGGAAGTTGGAACCCCACGTATCTGATATTAATGACCTATCCTTACGATGGGTCATTGATATCTGTATCCTGGACAACCACTTTACCTGTCATAGATACAATTCAAATATATCAGGATTTAAAGGCAAAATATTTGATTTCCATAACAGAAATGTGTCACCAAAATTTTTATCTGCCAGTTAAAACCAGATAGCAACCCATATCCTTTTTTCTAATCTGTTTTTATTTTCTGATTACAGATTTTTTATTCTATTTGCTGAACATGATTATGGGGGCGACCATCTTGCCTGAGCTGTTCTTAACAGCATTTAGAAAGCATTAAGAAGATGTCTTTATGGAATCCCCATGGGCCATAGACACAATGGACTGGAGGGGACCTTATTGACTTCTATGGGAGAGTTTTCCTTGACAATCACCTACTGTGAATAGTGGATCCTGTCTTATCTTTACATAGAGGTGATATCATTTCAGGCAGTATTAGTATGACAGATAAACAGATAACTGCAGTAAAATGATCTGTAGAGACCAAAAACTGGTGCCTATTATTAGGCTTAGTGGCTAGTGCGAAAACTGCCGCTCCGGCCCCTTTGACTATAATAGTGGCGGGGCGGAGTTCCAGCTGCAGCACGGCAGGGCGCGCCAAGAGGCCGCCGGAATAAAAGTCCTGTAGGACTATTGGGGTATACTACGAGCTGATCCTGACATAGAAGAATCGGTGCGGGACAGGCCAGTCATCACCTATAGGAGCAGGGGCGTAGATAAGGGGGGGATAGGGGGGTTCAAACCCCCCCAGAGTGTCTGTCCTCCTCAGGCAGACCAAGCGGCTGCCTTAGGGAGCACCCTGCACAGAGAGAGGGGTGAGTGGAAAAACAAACCTTTTTTTTTTAATCACTTGCCAGCAGAAGCGCAGCGCTGCCGGGCGCCCTCCCCAGCCAGTGTTCACTCTAAGCTGCGCTTGTGTTAAGCCACAGATAGGAGCAGGAGGCTGCTGATTGGCTAGTATCAGCTAGCTGCCCTGCCATTGGTCTATCCTTTCACACCCCCTTCTCTCTGGAGCTGAACACAGCAGGAGGCAGGCGTTCTCACAGTGGATCATGTGACCATGAAGGAGCATGTGACCAGTGACGTCACAGACCTCCTTCTAACAAATCCATTCCAGGCAGCATCTACCCAGCATGTATGGCAGGACTCTGCTGAGCAAAGACCATGTGCCCAGGTGAGGTGACCACAGAAGTGCCCTGGCATCTGTCCGCTGCTGGAAGCTCAATGTGGAGCTTTATCAATGTAAAAAATAAGATACCCAAGAGGCTAAAGAAACCCTGCTTGTCTGCTTCTGACCCTAATCTTAACACATAACGTTCATTTGATTGCAATTTACTCTAACACCTAAAGGGATTTGTTTAAAGCCTGCTGTTTCTCTAGAAGATGACCTTATGTTGATAGTAGTGTTAATAGAGTCTCAAAGGTCTGTAAAAATAGGGTAACTGCTTTTATAGACCCTTGAGACTATTAACACTACTATAAACATAAGGTCACCTAGAGAAAGAGCAAGTTTTTTAAATTATCTTTTTCCTTTAGGTGTTAAAACATAACTTATTTGATTTCTTGAACACCTAAAGGAAAACAAATTAAAAACCTGCTGTTTCTCAAGATGACCTTATGTTGTTAGCAGTGGTAATAGAGTCTGAAAGGTCTATAGAAGCAGTTACCCTATTTTTACAGACCTTTGAGGCTCTATTAACACTACTGTCAACATAAGGTCATCTAGAGACACAGCAGACTTTTAAAATGATTTTTACTTTAGGTGTTACATCAAATGAAAGTTATGTTTTAACACCTAAAGGAAAAACATAATTTAAAAAAATGCTGTTTCTCTAAATGACCTGATGTTGATAGTAGTGTTAATAGAGTCTCAAAGGTTTGTAAAAATAGTGTACCTGCTTCTATAGACCTTTGAGACTCTATTACCACTACTTTTAGCATAAGATCATCTGGAGGGGGAGAAATGTGACATGGGTGAAAATGGGGTTACATGATGGGCCGGAGACAATGTCTGTAGACGGGGAGAAATATGACATGGAGGGCTGATGGCTAACATGGGGATTGGTTTAGGAATGATATGGCTGGTATATTTTTTTCAAACCCTGGTGTGTCTGCTAGATAAAGTCTTATAATTTGAGAAAGCTGAACCCCCCCCCCAGGAAAAAAAAATTATCTACGGCCCTGTATAGGAGATGTGAGAACCTAGATGATAGACTGGTACACAATCATGTATCCCCCTTGAAACAGGATGACACATGTTTATCTCATCATCCTACTGGTACCGTTAGATGTGGCTTATGTTTGGCATGTTGATTTATAAGGGTATGCAAATATTTTGTTGGCTCGAGCACTCACAAAATATTCCAAATGACTGCCTTTATCAGTTATCTCTTGATGGCAGTCATTTTCCTCTGCACCTGCAACTCTGGAGATAAATATCTGGGCAAAACTTGGGATCCTTCCCTATACTCCAGTGAGCTTTTCACATTCAGATGACAGGGCAGCAGGATACAGAGGGGTTCCTTTTTAAAGGTTGTTGGTTTGCCTGACTTCATGACTCCCCACCATGTGTCACCTCACCCCATGAAACTATACCCATTATGTTACCCCCTATTGTTGTACCCCTGAAGATGCGCCATTGGTTGTATGTGTGCAGAAGCTATATTAGTGCACAATCAGAATATAGTAGTATTTAGCTTGAAGCCTAGTAGGGGAAAAAAATCTCCCTTCATATTTAGAAAGTAAAAGAAGAATTACTTTTTCTAAACAACCATTTTCTTGTTAGCAGATGAAGCTCCCAGACAAGTGTCATTGTGAATATAACATAACCTGTTTAAAACATGTTTGAGTGTTTCATTTTTATCATGAATATATCTACAACAGATTAGGAAAGAGCTGTAAAACCTATTTTCAGAGTCAATTTAATCTTGCAGCTAAACAGCACACAGCACTTAGTACTGATTAAAAAGTTACAAGCCATTCTGAACTAGAGCCATGAACAATCTGGCCGATGAGGAAAAAACAGCGGCCCGGTCTCTGTGACATAATATATTTTCTTTACATAATAATGAAGTTAAATTATACATTACAGCTATGAAATTTTATGTTTTCTAATGTATAAATGTTTCATATAAAGGCTGTTTATAAATACACACAGAAAATGAAATAGATTAGCAGGCAATAACTTTCACATTTGGGCAACGTACAATTTAAAATGCATACGCACAGTGACAAAAAAAATAATGCCCCCAGGTAGAAATGTCACTGCCATGGAAGTATCATGATCACCCACACACAGTAAGGGTTTCCCAGGAATGTCTGCCCGGTTGACAGATTTATCACTAATTAAGCATTTATGGGACCAACTGGATCACCACCTTTGGCAACCAAGGAGTGTGTGGGATCTACAGCCCCAATTGCAAAATCTATGGGCAAATGTTCTGCAGGATACCTTACGGAACCTGTATGCTTCAATACCCAAATGTATCTCATCTTCCATCCAGAGACGAGAAGCGGCTCGACAGGGTTCTAGAGCTACCTTTCAATTGTACAGTTTTTCTTTTAATTTATCCTTTTGCTCTGATATTGTAATTATTTATACTCACATATATAAATTTCATTTCATTCCAGCAACTGCTTATTGGACGTTATTTTATTTTTGTCAATGAGTTTATATACTGTATACATCCGGGGGCTCTGTTCTAAAAATTGGTGAAGTCCCAGCAGTCTGACCCCAATAAGTTAGAAAGTTATGGGATAACTTTAAAACTTGGCAAAACTTTTTTTTAACCCCAGAATGTTTTCAAAAATGTGGGAGAAAACCAAAATAACCACATCAGCAAGGTAAGAACATTCAAACATCATGCAGACATCATTGCCCTTGTTCTGCCCAGCAGGGATAGAAAATGATTCCAGTTCATTCTGCCAGAGTCTTAGTATTTCTCAAGTGGTTAGTGTGGTTATAGCACCATCTAGCGGTGTTAAGTTGTATTGCACTTTGTTTTTCCTGTTGCAAAGACTACTGCATTGTGGATGGTGCACTGCATTGTGGGAGTGCAAAGCATCCTGGGAAAGAGAAGCCTCCAGTGTCCAGGACACATCAGCAGAGCTGTTGTTTTGCATATCTCCTTCTCAAACTCCACCATCCTTGTAAAATCATATCTGGTGAGAGATCTACCTTTGTTTCAGGTACATACGTTATGCAGAGCTGTTAAGCTAGTTATAATTGTTACTCAACAAGTTAGTACTATTGTTAGCTAGACATGTAATCCTATGTATAGGCAACCATTTTACAATGTGCTTTCAGTGTTAATGCAAATGTTATAGTACATGCTATCTATACTTATACTTACTATTTGTATTCTTATAGTTTTACAAAACAATCCTGTTTTGCCAATCAAAAATCCTGTTCTACCAATAAACAAGTTAGAGTACAAAGAACAGTCCTCTTATTTGGAAGATAGGAATGGTTTATGCTGAATGTCAGATTGCACACTGTGTGAATGTGTATGAAGACAGAACAGTAAAACAGATGCTAGTCACAAGCAATAGTGGATATGACTATACAGAGAAGCCATCACACACACGGTCCTGTGTACAAGATTCCAGCGGTTGCCATACAGTCACAAGAAGTGAGAGTGCAGCCCCAAACAAGTGCAGCACAATCCAGACTACGCGGAAGTCTGTTCCTACCTAGACTGAGTCTGCACAGAGACATTAAGCAGTCAGCAAAGGCACACAATGTCCGCTAGCCAGGCATCATCATACAGGACCAGGTCATGAGCAAGCTGCTCTAGCAAGTCCTCAATAAAAAAAAAGGTTTCTCTCGCCCATGTAGAAGCTGAGGCTGCAATAGTAAGGTCTTCCTTTGCTGCACAAGAGATGCAACTAAAGAAAGAGAGAACATTTAGGGAAAAAGAGAGAGCATGCCTGCAAGCATCAAAAGAAAGAGAGATCATTAATGGAAGAGAGAGCACGCCTGCAAGAGTCACTGGAAGAAGAGACAGCATGCCTGCAAGCATCACTGGAAAAACTCACCACAGAGAAAGAAGTGGCAGCCACAGTACCCAAAGCAGAGTTCCTAGAAGCCTTGGAGTTTCCTGAATCTGAGAAACACAGTCAAGTACTTGGGCCAGACCTAGATGAACAAGATCCAATACAGCATGTCTCAGAATACGTCCATCAGCATCCCAAGACAGAAAATGACTATGATAGGAATGTCAGACAGCTTATACAGATTGCCAAAGATCCTACCTTGAACCGTAGTACCTCGAGCAGGACGGTATGCAAAAAAAGCGATGCTGACCACAACTACCACCCTACAGTACAGAAGCTACAACCTTCGCTTCAGGCAGAAGGAGATCTGCCGGGGATAGCATTCCTAGACACCGCCAGAGGTGTCAATCCGATTGTCCAAAAACTCCCTTACAATCTACAGGAGAAGTGGATAACACATGGTTCCCAATATAAGGGATCATGATGTACCATTTCCCCCCTTCCTGGTGTTTGTAGACTGTTACTCAACAGGCAAGGATTAGAAATTATCCCAGTTTTGACTTTACATTGTCATGTCCAACTACCCCTTGTGTCAATACCAGTGACAGTCCACAAAACTAACGTTGCCTCCACAGGTTCTCCTTACAGGCCGTTTAAGAAGAGAACTTACCCAAAGATTTTACCAAACAATGCCCCTTGCACAAGAAACCATATTCTCTACTACAAACCGGATTCCAAAAAAGTTGGGACACTATACAAATCGTGAATAAAAACTGAATGCAATGATGTGGAGGTGCCAACTTCTAATATTTTATTCAGAATAGAACATAAATCACGGAACAAAAGTTTAACCCCTTAAGGACTCAGCCCTATTTCACCTTAAGGACTTGGCCATTTTTTGCAAATCTGACCAGTGTCACTTTAAGTGCTGATAACTTTAAAACGCTTTGACTTATCCAGGCCGTTCTGAGATTGTTTTTTCGTCACATATTGTACTTCATGACACTGCTAAAATTGGGTCAAAAAAGTAAATTTTTTTGCATAAAAAAATACCATATTTACCAAAAATTTTGAAAAATTTGCAAAATTTCAAAGTTTCAGTTTCTCTACTTCTGTAATACATAGTAATACCCCCAAAAATTTTGATGACTTTACATTCCCCATATGTCTACTTCATGTTTGTAGCATTTTGGGATTGATATTTTATTTTTTGGGGATGTTATAAGGCTTAGAAGTTTAGAAGCAAATCTTGAAATTTTTCAGAAATTTACAAAAAACAAATTTTTAGGGACCACTACAGGTCTGAAGTCACTTTGCGAGGCATACATAATAGAAACCGCCCAAAAATGACCCCATTCTATAAACTACACCCCTCAAGGTATTCAAAACTGATTTTACAAGCTTCGTTAACCCTTTAGGTATTGCACAAGAGTTATTGGCAAATGGGGATGAAATTTGAGAATTTCATTTTTTTGCCTAATTTTCCATTTTAACCCATTTTTTCCACTAACAAAGCAAGGGTTAACAGCTAAACAAGACTGTATCTTTATTGCCCTGACTCTGCCGTTTACAGAAACACCCCATATGTGGCCGTAAACTACTGTACGGGCACACAGTAGGGCGTAGAGGGAAAGGTGCGCCGTTTGGTTTTTGGAGGGCTGATTTTGCTGGACTGTTTTTTTGACACCATGTCCCATTTGAAGCCCCCTGATGCACCCCTAGAGTAGAAACTCCATAAAAGTGATCCCATCTAAGAAACTACACCCCTCAAGGTATTCAAAACTGATTTTACAAACTTTGTTAACCCTTTAGGTGTTGCACAAGATTTAATGGAAAATAGAGATACAATTTCAAAATTTCACTTTTTTGGCAGATTTTCCATTTTAATATTTTTTTTCCAGTAACAAAGCAAGGGTTAACAGCCAAACAAAACTCATTATTTATGGCCCTGATTCTGTAGTTTACAGAAACACCTAATATGTGTTCGTAAACCGCTGTACGGGCACACGGCAGGGCGCAGAAGGAAAGGAATGCCATACGGTTTTTGGAAGGCAGGTTTTGCTGGACTGGTTTTTTTGACACCATGTCCCATTTGAAGCCCCCCTGATGCACCCCTAGAGTGGAAACTCCAAAAAAGTGACCCCATTTTAGAAAGTACGGAATAAGGTGGCAGCTTTGTTGGTACTAGTTTAGGGTACATATGATTTTTGGTTGCTCTATATTACACTTTTTGTGCGGCAAGGTAACAAGAAATAGCTTTTTTGGCACTTTTTTTTTTTTTTTGTTATTTACAACATTCATCTGACAGGTTAGATCATGTGGTAATTTCATAGAGCAGGTTGTCACGGACGCGGCGATACCTAATATGTATACAATTTTTTTTATTTATATAAGTTTTATACAATAACTTCCTTTTTAAAACCAAAAAAAGTTTTAGTGTCTCCATAGTCTAAGAGCCATAGTTTTTTCAGTTTTTGGGCAATTATCTTGAGTAGGGTCTCATTTTTTGCGGGATGAGATGACGGTTTAATTGGCACTATTTTGGGGTGCATATGACTTTTTGATCGCTTGTTATTACACTTTTTGTGACGTAAGATGACAAAAAATGGCTTTTTTTACACCGTTTTTATTTTTTATTTTTTACGGTGGTCACCTGAGGGGTTAGATCATGTGATATTCTTATAGAGCCGGTTGATACGGACGCGGCGATACCTAATATGTATACTTTATTTTTATTTATGTAAGTTTTACACAATGATTTCATTTTTGAAACAAAAAAAATCATGTTTTAGTGTTTCTTTAGTCTGAGAGCCATAGTTTTTTCAGTTTTTGGGCGATTATCTTGGGTAGGGTATGATTTTTGCGGGATGAGATGACGGTTTGATTGGTACTATTTTGGCGTACATATGACTTTTTTGATCACTTTTATTACCTTTTTTGGGAAGTAAGGTGGGCAAAATTTTAATTTTCTCATAGTTTTTATTTTTTTATTTTTATGGCGTTCACCGTGCGGGGAAAGTAACATGACCGTTTTATAGATCAGGTCGTTACGGACGCGGCGATACCTAATATGTGTAGTGTATTTAATTTTTTTAATTTTTATTCAGTGATGAATGTTTTTTTTTTATCTTAACTTTTTTCACTTTTTTTCACTTTTTTTTTGACCCAGACCCACTTGGTTCTGGAAGATCCAGTGGGTCTGATGTCTGTATAATACAGTACAGAACAATATATATTGTTCTGTACTGTATTTTACTTACACTGAACAGATCTGTGCTTTTAGCACAGATCTGTTCAGCACCATGGACAGCAGGACGCCTGAGCAGGCGTCCTGTTGCCATGGGAACCCTCCCCGTCTGCTCAGAACTTCGCAGACGGGGAAGGGTAAGCACGGGGCTGAGGGGGGCTCTCTGGGAGCTCTCTCCCTCTCCATCGGGGGGCTGCAAAGGCACAGCAGCCCCCCGATGGAGAGGGAGGGAGCTCCCTGACCGACGACAGTTAACTTTTTCCATACAGCGGTCCGTACGGACCGCGGTATGGAAAGGGTTAAACGGCTGACATCTGCACAGATGTCAGCCGTTTATACCAGGGTGCCAGCAATGTGCTGGCACCCTGGAATAACCACTAGACACCAACGATCATTCATGGGGAGGCGGGCGGGGGATCGCGATCCCGCCTGCCGCACCGCCCGCCTCCCGCAACGCCCCCACCGCATGCGACACCCCCCCCCCGCACCACCCGCCGGCATAAAATCGTGCAGGGGTGCAGGGGGGGGTGAAAAATATAGATTATAGGCACTCAAAAGTTTCTGATCCCCGCGGTCAGGGACCGCGGGCATCAGAAACTGCAAAAAGCGCAGCAAACCGCAGGTCTGAATTGACCTGCGGTTTGCTGCGATCGCCGACACGGGGGGGTCACATGACCCCCCCTGGCGTTGTCACAGGATGCCGGCTGAAGGATTTCAGCCGAAATCCCGTTCCGTTTAACCCCTCGGGCGCCGGAATACTGATTTCAAGTTAGGACGTACCGGTACGCCCTGAGTCCTTAAGGACTCGGGAAATAGGGCGTACCGATACGCCCTGCGTCCTTAAGGGGTTAAACTGAGAAAATGTACCATTTTAAGGGAAAAATATGTTGAATCAGAATTTCATGGTGTCAACAAATCCCCAAAAAGTTGGGACAAGGCCATTTTCACCACTGTGTGACATCTCCCCTTCTTCTTACAACACTCAACAGACGTCTGGGGACCGAGGAGACCAGTTTCTCAAGTTTAGAAATAGGAATGCTCTCCCATTCTTGTCTAATACAGGCCTCTAACTGTTCAATCGTCTTGGGCCTTCTTTGTTTTCACCTTTCTCTTTATGATGCGCCAAATGTTCTCTATAGGTGAAAGATCTGGACTGCAGACTGGCCATTTCAGTACCCGGATCCTTCTCCTACGCAGCCATGATGTTGTGATTGATGCAGAATGTGGTCTGGCATTATCTTGTTGAAAAATGCAGGGTCTTCCCTGAAAGAGATGACGTCTGGATGGGAGCATATGTTGTTCTAGAACCTGAATATATTTTTCTGCATTGATGGTGCCTTTCCAGACATGCAAGCTGCCCATGCCACACGCACTCATGCAACCCCATACCATCAGAGATGCAGGCTTCTGAACTGATCGTTGATAACAACTTGGGTTGTCCTTGTCCTCTTTGGTCCGGATGACATGGCGTCCCAGATTTCCAAAAAGAACTTCGAATCGTGACTCGTCTGACCACAGAACAGTCTTCCATTTTGCCACACTCCATTTTAAATGATCCCTGGCCCAGTGAAAACGCCTGAGCTTGTGGATCTTGCTTATAAATGGCTTCTTCTTTGCACTGTAGAGTTTCAGCTGGCAACGGTGGATTGTGTTCACTGACAATGGTTTCTGGAAGTATTCCTGAGCCCATTCTGTAATTTCCTTTACAGTAGCATTCCTGTTTGTGGTGCAGTGTCGTTTAAGGGCCCGGAGATCACGGGCATCCAATATGTTTTTACGGCCTTGACCCTTACGCACAGAGATTGTTCCAGATTCTCTGAATCTTCGGATGATGTTATGCACAGTTGATGATGATAGATGCAAAGTCTTTGCAATTTTTCGCTGGGTAACACCTTTCTGATATTGCTCCACTATCTTTCTGCGCAACATTGTGGGAATTGGTGATCCTCTACCCATCTTGGCTTCTGAGAGACACTGCCACTCTGAGAAGCTCTTTTTATACCCAATCATGTTGCCAATTTACCTAATTCGTGTTAATTGGTCTTCCAGCTCTTCGTTATGCTCAAATTTACTTTTTCCAGCCTCTTATTGCTACTTGTCCCAACTTTTTGGGGATTTGTTGACACCGTGAAATTTTGAATCAACGTATTTTTCCTTTAAAATGATACATTTACTCGGATTAAACATTTGATCTGTCATCTAAGTTCTATTACAAATAAAATATTGACATTTGCCATCTCCACATCATTGCATTCAGTTTTTATTCACAATTTGTTTATTGTCCCAACTTTTTTGGAATCCGGTTTGTAAAATGCAGAGCCTTCAGGGAAAAGTCTTTAGAGGAACGCAAAGAATTCCTCAAATAAAACATCTGCTTCAGGTGCTGCTCTACAACATCGCACTTCGCCAGGAACTGTAAGGTCAGTGTGACATGCACAGAATGCGGTAGCACAGAATACAACACAGCTTTACACCCTGGACCACCCTCTCAGGTATCATCCCAAGTAGGGGAAAATGACAGGAAGCAGATAGACACCGACATAGACATGGCAGTAGTCCCTTCTCACTGTACAAAGATCTGTAAAGGACTTGCAGGAAGGAAGTCCTACTCAAAAATCTGCCTTGTCAGAGTTTATCCAGTCGGTCACCGAGATAAGACGATCAAGGTATATGCAATCTTAGATGATCAAAGCAACAGGTCTTTAGCTAAATCCACCCTCTTCGACACCTTCAACATCGTAGGTTCTCCCTACTCCTTAAGGACATATGCAGTACCATTGAGACGTCGGGGAGGAAAGCAACTGGGTACAAGGTAGAGTCTGCGGATGGTCAGACCTGCTTGTCCCTGCCAACCATACTGGAGTGCAATCACATTCCTGACTACCGGTCTGAGATACCTACACCAGAGGTAGCAGCATACCACCCCCACCTGAGGCGTATAGTCTTACTCCTTGGAAGAGACATAATACGAGTTTATAAGGTTAGAGGACAGATTAATGGTCCCCAAAACGCTCCATACGCTCAGAGACCTGGATGGGTCATCATAGGAGACGTCTCTCTAGGAGGAGCACACAAGCCGACCTCAGTCAACAATATGCTCACCAACACACTTTAAAATGGATGTCCCTCCCTATGCCAGCCATGTCATAGTAGTTTCCTGATAAAAAAAAACTGCCACACAGAGCTCCTGTGCCTTGTCCTTTTGCAGATACCTCCTGTGAAGACCACACCTGCGATGGTGAGCAAGATCACTTAGGGTGCACGGTCTTCCACAGAACAAATTAGACAACAAGGTCGCAATGTCCATAGAAGACAAGCTGTTCTTAGATATCATGGATCAAGGAATAGTAAAAGACAAGTAAAAAACTGGGTCGCACCTTTACTGTTTAAACCCCGGAGACAACGCTTACCTAACAAAAAAGAACTTGTTGACAGCCGATTTATCTCCCTCAAACACAAACTTCAGAGGATACCAGAGACAAAAGAACATTTTTTTACCTTCATGGAAAGAATATTCCAGAACAACCATGCAGAAATGGCACCCGCGCTCCAAGACTCCGAGGAGTGTTGGTACTTACCCATATAGTGTTGATCACGAATATTCTAATTGCGAATTTTAATCGCAAATATCGGCACTTCGAGAATTCGCTAATATTTTGAATATCGCAAAATGTAATCGCGAATATTCGAGTTTTTATGCAAATCTTTTCGCAATCAAGAAAATAATGCCTGGAGATCATGAATTCGCGAATTCTCGAATATATGGCGAATATTCGCCCAAATATTCGCGAAATATCGCGAATTCGAATATTGCCCATGCCGCTCATCACTACTAACCACAGATACGTGGACCAGTAAGCACGGCCAGGGACGCTATATCTCCCTAACTGCACACTAGGAAAATGTAGTGGCGGCTGGGCCCCAGGCGGAGAGCTGTTTGGCGCACGTCCTTTCGCCGCCAAGGAACGCAGGGCATCATTCTTTGCCTCCTGTTACCTACTCTTCCTACTCGGCTTCCTCCTCCTCTTTTACCATCTCCTCATCCGGTCAGCGACAGACCTTCACCACCAACTTCAGCACAGCCAGGGGTAAACATCAGCAGGCCGTTCTGAAACTGATGTGTTTGGGGGACAGGCCCCACACCGCGCAGGAATTGTGCCGGGGTATAGAACAGACCGACGAGTGGTTGCTGCCAGTGAGCCTCAAGCCCGGCCTGATGGTGTGCGATAATGAGAAAAATCTCGTTGCAGCTCTGGGACTAGCCGGTTTGACGCACATCTCTTGCCTGGCGCATGTGCTGAATTTGGTGGTGCAGAAATTCATTCCCAACTACCCGGACATGTCAGAGCTGCTGCGTAAAGTGCAGGCCGTCTGTGCACGCTTCCGGCGTTCTCATCCTGCCGCTGCTCGGCTGTCTGCTCTACAGCGTAACTTCGGCCTTCCCGCTCACCGCCTCATATGCGACGTGCCCACAAGGTGGAACTCCACCTTGCACATGCTGGAGAGACTGTGCGAGCAGCAGCAGGCCATAGTGGAGTTTCAGCTGCAGCACGCACGGGTGAGTCGCACTGCAGAACAGCACCACTTCACCACCAATGACTGGGCCTCCATGCGAGACCTGTGTGCCCTGTTGCGCTGTTTCGAGTACTCCACCAACATGGCCAGTGGCGATGACGCCGTTATCAGCGTTACAATACCACTTCTATGTCTCCTTGAGAAAACACTTAGGGCGATGATGGAAGAGCATGTGGCCCAGGACGAGGAGGAGGAAGAGGGGTCATCTCTAACACTTTCAGGCCAGTCTTTTATAAGTGGCTCGGAAAGAGGATTTTTGTATGAGCAGAGGCCAGGTACAAATTTGGCCAGCCAGGGCTCACTACTGGAGGACGAGGAGGAAGAGGAGGATGGGGATGAAGCATGTTCACAGCGGGGTGGCATCCAACGCAGCTTGGGCCCATCACTGGTGCATGGCTGGGGGTATACGGAGGACGCAGGCGATATGCCTCCCACAGAGGACAGCTTGTCCTTACCTCTGGGCAGCCTGGCACACATGAGCGACTAAATCCTGCAGTGCCTGCGCAACAACTGCAGAGTTGCCCAGATTTTAATGTGTGCTGACTACTGGGTGGCCACCCTGCCGGATCCCCGTTACAAAAACATTGTGTCATCCTTAATTCCCTCACTGGAGCGTGATCGTAAGATGCGCGACTACAGGCGCACGCTGGTAGACGCGCTCCTGAGAGCATTCCCGACTGACGCCGGGGGACAAGTGGAAGCATAAGGCAAAGGCAGGGGAGGAGGAAGAGGTCGCTAACACAGCTGTATCAGCGCCAGCACCTCAGAAGGCAGGGTTAGCATGGCCGACATGTGGAAAAGCTTTGTCACCACGCCATAACAACCGGCCCCAACTGCTGATATGGAGCATGTTAGCAGGAGGCAGCATTTGAACAACATCCAGGTGTCCGCTCAACTATACTGTTCTTGAAAAGGGAATCTCAGTTAGTTAGTTTCCAAGAAAATCACAATTGCTCATATTACTAAAATTTGGGGATGTATTTTTATGAGTAAGTTTACATTTCTTGACACAGAGGGGGATATTTATCAAGACAAGTTTGTACGCTGGTCTTGAAATCCCGCACGCTACCAGAGGATGCACCTAAAAAACTAGCTTAAAAGAAGATAAATTTGCTGGGCCCGCTGGCCTTGTCTTTCCCACAGTCTCCATAACACCTTCTTGGAAAGAGTGGGTTAGAAACGTCACTTGAAGCTAAATTTTGAACTGGCACTGAGAAATGTAAATCTCTACCATAAAGTCTCAAATTTAGGCTTATGTACTGAGCTAACCGGTACTGTATTACACTGCATATTTTCTGCACAAAATTCCATGCATAATATGCACTGTGTGCGTATAATCAAGGGTTTATGCCAGTTTTTGTGTAAAAAATTTTTTAAAGTTGCTTTGGAATGTGTGCCAAATCTGTACATCTCTTTACTGATCAAATTTTAAACATGTTGAGAATGATGGATGTGGTCTTCCAGGAGTTGTATTGTGGGAAATGTAGGCCAACAGGGTCATAAATATGATTGCCACCTATGAATCTAGGGCGGCAGGATTTAGGGGGTGGAATTTTGCTGTCCTATTTTTTTTTTTCAATAGTGCATTGAGGTCTGGGCAAACATTAAGGGGGTCATTTACTAACAGAAATTTGTGTATTTTTGGCGTATATATGGTGCAGATTAATGACAGGCCTGTCTCCTTATTCATTTTCTACGCCTGTGTTAGGCATGGAAAATGGTCTAAATTTAAGCCAGCAAGGAAGCTGGCGTAGATTTAGACCAGCAGTGGATGTACCATAGTGATTTATAACTTTGGCGGTTACACCCCCAGTGCATTACGTTATTAAGACTGGCTTCTAAAATGCTGGTCTTAATAAATGACCTCCTAAGTGAATAAATGGAGAGCGGGGCCGCTGGCAGCAACACTACACGGAGCTGTAGTTCACACCCACAGCACTAGGGTTGAGTACAAAGCCACGTTAAATGTGGTTTAAAAAATCTACTGGGTGTCTAGCTGTCTTTGATAAGCTAGCACTCAATTGTTGGCAATTTGAAAGTTAGGCCCCTTGCAGACGAGCGTGTCCGGATTAGGTCTGGATGCGTCCCGGGTGCATTGCGGCAAACCCGCGCGAGTAGGTACGCAATTGCAGTCAGTTTTGACTGCGATTGCGTTCCGTTGTTCAGTTTTTATCGCGCGGGTGCAATGCGTTTTGCACGCGCGTGAGAAAAAAAACTGAATGTGGTACCCAGACCTGAACTTCTTCACTGAAGTTCAGGTTTGGGTTCGGCGTTGTGTAGATGTAATTATTTCCCCTTATAGCATGGTTATAAGGGAAAATAATAGCATTCTTTAATACAGAATGCTTAGTACAAGGTCAATTGACGGTTAAAAAAATTTATAAAAATTAACTCACCTCCTCCAATTCATTGCGTAGCTGCCGGTCTCCTGTTCTTTCTTCAGGACCTGTCAAAGGACCTGTGGTGACATCACTGAGCTCATCACATGGCCCATCATCACGGTGATGGACCATGTGATTGGACCATGTGATGTGACGTCACCACAGGTCCTTTAGCCGGCAGCTCATGATTAAAGAAGTAAGAAGAGATCGGCAACTACGCGATCAAGAGGAGGTGAGTTAATTTTTTTTATTTTTTGACCCTCAATTGACCTTCTACTAAGCATTCTGTATTAAAGAATGCAATTATTTTCCCTTATAACCATTTTATACAGTGAATAGACTGTCATCTTAGCAACCATGCGTGAAAATCGCACCGCATCCGCACTTTTTCACGCAGCCCCATTCACTTCTATGGGGCCTGCGTTGCGTGGAAAACGCACAATATAGAGCATGCTGCGATTTTCACGCAATGCACAAGTGATGCATGAAAATCACTGCTCATGTGCACAGCCCCATAGAAATGAATGTGTCCGGATTCAGTGCATGGAAAACTCGCCCCGTGTGAAAGGGGCCTTATGGATCGAATATGCATTGGCCATTCAACATGAACGCCAGTGAAAAGTTTAAAAAATATCTTCAGGGTGACAAAAGGCTAACAACAAAAATGAATATAAAAAAGATAAAAACCCCTTTTGATAAATCTGAATAAATGAATGTTTCTATCAAATCTAATTAAGTCCTGTTCACTATCTGGTCTTGTCTTTTTATGATAACTCATGCTGACACATTTTGTGTGTCTTTTGAACGCTTTGCACATTTTGACAAATTCACTAAGCTGCTTGTCTCTGACATAGAGCTATTTTTGCATGCTAGCATCCCAGCCATGAAGGTTAATCATCAATGCCTTCTCTAAATACTGAAGAGTTTAAAGTGATGATGAGTGCCCAGCCAACTGGTTTGGAAAATCACAAATCTAGCAAGGCAATTACATTGTAATGGAAAAATGTCACTCTTAAATCCCATTCTGACTTTTGCAAGTGAGGATTTTATTGAAGACATGATTTATTTGTTAGAATCTGTAGTACTGTGTTAAATATCTTATTGTATTTTACAAACTATAAGACATGGATTTGGTACCTTTTAGAGATGAGCGAATCGAAGTTGACGAAGTGGAATTCGTTCAGAATTTCAGGAAAAATTTGATTCGCACCGAATCCGAATTTCCTCACGCTTCATGGTAACGAATTAAATTTTTTCCTAAAATGGCTGCTGCACATTTTAGGACATGGAGCAAGGAACTCTGGGAACAAGGGATCACCCACAATGCCATGCATGCAGCCAATCAGCAGCCAGCCAGCCCTGTGATGTCACAACCCTATAAATAGCATCAGTCATCTTGGATTCAGCCATTTTCCAGTGTACTTAGTGCAGGAAGAGACGTCAGCAGACGCTAGGGACAGTGGTAGAAAAGTCTGTCATCAAAGTTTCACCTTTTTAACCCTTCCCATAGCTTTCTAGCAGCCTTACAGTTAATAACGTTACCTTTATGAGCAATCCTGGACTAGTAGCATATGCAAATGAGGGCTCGCAAGTGCCCAGGGGCGGCGTTACTCTCATAGGTGCCCAGCTAGCTCAGCCTTATCGTCGCTTCCCCCCGCCCATTCTTTCCCTCTGACCGCCCATCTACTTACTTCATTCCTGATTCGCCGAGATCCCGTGCCTGCGCACTCAGGCCGTCGGCTGGCGCATGCGCACTGCGATGCCCATTCCTTGTACTGCATCACAGTAATTAATGCGCATGCGCCGGCTTCGCGCCGTTAGCCGGCGCATGCGCATTAATTACTGTGATGCCGTACAAGGAATGGGCATCGCAGTGCGCATGTGCCGGCCGACGGACTGAGTGTGCAGGCGCGGGATCTCGGCGAAACAAGAAGTAAGTAGATGAGCGTTCAGAGGGAAAGGATGGGCGGGCAGAGGGAAAGAATGGGCCGGGGGGAAGCGACGATAAGGCTGAGCTAGCTGGGCACCTACGAGGGTAACGCCGCCCCTGGGCACTTACGAGCCCTCATTTGCATATGCTACTAAGTTGTTTTTGCCGGTTTTATAAGTCCAGAATTGCTCATAAAGGTAACGTTTTTTGAAAGCTATGGGAAGGGTTAAAAAGGTGAAACTTTGATGACAGACTCCCTTTAAAACTTTTATTTTGCTGTATAGAAGTTCAGAGAAAGGATAGGGAGGAAAAATTCCACAGTATTGAAGCAGAACAGGGTTTAGTAGGGGAGTTTTACAGCTTGGGTAATAGGAACAATCCTAGTACACCTTGCTGCACTGACTGGTGATACAAATTGCCATTATACAGCTCTGTAATTCCAGCAAACCATTCTTATTAGGATGCAAGTGCTGTTTGATACAGCCATTAACAGGGTTTTATTACAAGGAAATATTTCTACGTCTTATTTGCCCTTGTGCGGTGCAGTTAAATGTTCTAAAGCATTTTTTGGCTTGTGTTAGTGGGAAAAAAGGGCTTATTAGCCGTTGTTTGATGAAGTGATAAAATTACAGCCCTTTTTGGCGTGTATTAGTGGCAAAAAATATATATTATTTGGCGTTCAGTGGTGCAATTATACACTCACCTAAAGAATTATTAGGAACAACATACTAATACGGTGTTGGACCCCCTTTTGCCTTCAGAACTGCCTTAATTCTACGTGGCATTGATTCAACAAGGTGCTGATAGCATTCTTTAGAAATGTTGTCCCATATTGATAGGATAGCATCTTGCAGTTGATGGAGATTTGAGGGATGCACATCCAGGGCACGAAGCTCCCGTTCCACCACATCCCAAAGATGCTCTATTGGGTTGAGATCTGGTGACTGTGGGGGCCATTTTAGTACAGTGAACTCATTGTCATGTTCAAGAAACCAATTTGAAATGATTCGAGCTTTGTGACATGCTGCATTATCCTGCTGGAAGTAGCCATCAGAGGATGGATACATGTTCTCATTCTGTTTACGCCAAATTCGGACTCTACCATTTGAATGTCTCAACAGAAATCGAGACTCATCAGACCAGGCAACATTTTTCCAGTCTTCAACAGTCCAATTTTGGTGAGCTCGTGCAAATTGTAGCCTCTTTTTCCTATTTGTAGTGGAGATGAGTGGTACCCGTTGGGGTCTTCTACTGTTGTAGCCCATCCGCCTCAAGGTTGTGCGTGTTGTGGCTTCACAAATGCTTTGCTGCATACCTCGGTTGTAACGAGTGGTTATTTCAGTCAACATTGCTCTTCTATCAGCTTGAATCAGTCGGCCCATTCTCCTCTGACCTCTAGCATCCACAAGGCATTTTTGCCCACAGGACTGCTGCATACTGGATGTTTTTCCCTTTTCACACCATTCTTTGTAAACATTAGAAATGGTTGTGCGTGAAAATCCCAGTAACTGAGCAGATTGTGAAATACTCAGACCGGCCCGTCTGGCACCAACAACCATGTTGCTTAAATCACCTTTCTTTCCCATTCTGACATTCAGTTTGGAGTTCAGGAGATTGTCTTGACCAGGACCACCCCCCTAAATGCATTGAAGCAACTGCCATGTGATTGGTTGAATAGATAATTGCATTAATGAGAAATAGAACAGGTGTTCCTAATAATTCTTTAGGTGAGTGTATGTTCTAAAGACCTTTTTGGCGTGTATTAGTGGCATAAAAATATATATTATTTTCCGTTCAGCAGTGCAGTTATATGTTAAGCCATTTTTGGTGTGTATTAGTGGCACGAATTTTTTTTTTACAAAATTTGAGAAAAAGTGAAAAAATGACAGACCTTTTTGGCGTGTATTAGTGAAAAAAAGTTTGCGGTTATATGTTCTAAAGCCCTCTTTGGGGTGTATTAGTGGAAATAAAAGGGCTTATTAGCTGTTGTGTGGTGAAGTGAGAAAATTACAGGCTTTTTTGGGGTGTTTTCATTTCCTTTTTATTTATTTATTTCAGACAAAAAAGTGCCAGGGCCTGCACAGGGGAGTGGCAGAGGCCTAAATGTTTCTGGCACAGGTTGCAGAAGAGTAAGGGGGCGTGGCAGCAGGAGTCGCAGCAAGAGAAGCCTGAGCTCCCGGTGTCATCTTATGGTGTCAGTGTCTTGACCAGCAACCCAGCAGTTCTTGAATAGTTGACTCGGTCATCCACATCGTCCCAAGTGACATCAGACACCCCCAGACAAGAGTTGTGGGTTTGTCAGACACAACCCTTAGTTGGCATGGCACAGGAGCGGGCCCTGTGCCCTCACCTGTCCACAACCTGCCTCTGTCTTTTTCTGTTCCCTGAGCCAGAGAAGTATTACATGCTCTGGGCTCAGCTTCACTATACAGCGAGGATGAGCTACTAGAGGATAGTCAGCAGTTACTGCCCAGCCAAGATCTGGAGGAGACATCCGCCGCTTCCTCCAGTAGGTGGGCAAGTAGTGATAAGGAGAGTCGCGTGGGAGCTGGTGTTGCGAGCGGTCAGACTCCTGGCTCAGAAACCGTTGAAGAGGACATCAGTGACGTGCAGACAGTACTCAATGATAATGTAGCCAACTCAATTCGGAGTCGGGTGATGAAGGGGCTTCATCATCATCGGGAGAAGAGGGTGGCAGCTTGCCCGTGAGGCAGCAGCGGAGCCAGCAAGTCGGCAGCGTGGCCGGGAGTCAGCAGGGTGGCAGAAGTGGGAGCCAAACGTGCCCGGGGTAGACCACCCGCTTCGCAGGAGCCTACCTGCCCGGAAAGTAGTGGTGCAGGGGTTCACGGAGGCAGCGGCGATAGCAGTCAGTCAGTGGGGAATGTTGGGGCTACCTACCCGGCGTTGTGGCAGTTTTTTGTTAAGCCGTCGGAGCAGGTCAACATGGCCAGTTGTAGAATCTGTGGGCAGAAGGTGAAGCATGGCGAGGGTGCCAATGTTGGCACCACGGCCCTGCGTCAACATATGCAGCATCACCATAAAGTGGCCTGGGAGAACCGTGGCTCCAATGTGGTGGTCCAGCCTGCCGCAGCAACCGCTGCATCACCCAGTGGCACGCACCCGATTTCAGGCAGTCAAGGCTCCACCACCTCAGCCTAAGGGAACTGTCTGTCCTTCCCATCATCTACTGGTCCTGATTCTCCTGCTTCTCACCCTCTTACACCTCGTCAGTCATTCCGTCAGCAATCGATCACTTTGACAAAAGAGACCGATTTCTTCTGGCTACCTGCCTCAGCTGCTATTCTGATGCTGCCACCCGCCTGATGCCACACATCTGATGCCAAGGGCTCCTTCTTTCACCCTCCATCTTCAGCTGGTACTGGTATTCCTCCCACCTCCACAGTCTGTCTCTGGGTCACTCTGTGGTCTCCTGATGCTGCTGCCACCTACACACTATGTCATCTTGCCACTCTGTGGTCTCCTGATGCTGCTGACACCTCCAAACTGTCACCTTGCAACTCTGTGGTCTCCTGATGCTGCTGCTGCCGCCACCTCCACACTCTGTAATTGTGCCACTCTGTTGCCTCCTGATGCTGCTGCTGCAACCTCCACACTGTCATTGTTCCACTCTGTGGCCTCCTCCTGATGCTGCTGCCACCTCCAGACTCTTTCATTGGGCCACTCTGTGGTCTCCTCCTGATGCTGCTGCTGTCGCAACCTCCATACTCTGTAATTGTGCCACCCTGTGGTTTTCTCCTGATGATGCTGCCACCTCCACACTGTCATTGTGCCACCTTGTGGCCTTCTCCTGATGCTGCTGCCACTTCCAGACTTTTTCATTGGGCCACTCTGTGGTCTCCTACTGATGCTGCTGCTGCTGCCGCCACCTCCACACTCTGTCATTGTGCCACTCTGTGGCCTCCTGATGCTGCTGCCACCTCCACACTGCCATTGTGCCACTCTGTGGCCTCCTCCTGATGCTGCTGCCACCTCTAGACTCTGTCATTGAGACACTCTGTGGTCTCCTCATGCTGCTTCCACCTCACCGCTATGTCATAGGGCCACTCTGTGGACTTCTCATGCTGTTCCCACCCTCCCCACTTCATGACTGGGCCACTATTTTGCCTATTGGCCTGGCTGACATCATTTATTGGACCCTTCTTCTCATCTGTACTCTACAAGGTATGTGGTTTTTTTTTTGTGTGTGTGTTGTGGTGGAGGGCGTGATTGCATGCTACGGTGTGGGAAGACAGGATCCAGGGGGCCCTAGTAAGTTCTTGCCCAGGGTCCAATCAATATTAACCACCTCAACTCCCCTAGCTTAAACACCCTTAATGACCAGGCCACTTTTTACACTTCTGCACTACACTACTTTCACCGTTTATTGTTCGGTCATGCAACTTACCACCCAAATCAATTTTACCTCCTTTTCTTCTCACTAATAGAGCTTTCATTTGGTGGTATTTAATTGCTGCTGACATTTTAACTTTTTTGTTATTAATCGAAATTTACAGATTTTTTTGCAAAAAAATGACATTTTTCACTTTCAGTTCTAAATTTATTTTAAAAAAACGACATCCATATATAAATTTTTCTCTAAATTTATTGTCCTACATATTTTTGATTAAAAAAATATGTTTGGGTAAAAAAAAAAAATGGTTTGGGTAAAGGCTATAGCGTTTACAAACTATGGTACAAAAATGTGAATTTCCGCTTTTTGAAGCAGCTCTGACTTTCTGAGCACCTGTCATGTTTCCTGAGGTTCTACAATGCCCAGACAGTAGAAAAACCCCACAAATGACCCCATTTCGGAAAGTAGACACCCTAAGGTATTCGCTGATGGGCATAGTGAGTTCATAGAACTTTTTATTTTTTGTCACAAGTTAGCGGAAAATGATGATTTTTTATTTTATTTTTTTTCCTTACAAAGTCTCATATTCCACTAACTTGTGACAAAAAATAAAAACTTCCATGAACTCACTATGCCCATCACGAAATACCTTGGGGTGTCTTCTTTCCAAAATGGGGTCACTTGTGGGGTAGTTATACTGCCCTGGCAATTTAGGGGCCCTAATGTGTGGGAAGTAGTTTGAAATCAAAATGTGTAAAAAATGACCTGTGAAATCCTAAAGGTGCTCTTTGGAATGTGGGCCCCTTTGCCCACCTAGGCTGCAAAAAATTGTCACACATCTGGTATCGCCGTACTCAGGAGAAGTTGGGCAATGTGTTTTGGGGTGTCATTTTACATATACCCATGCTGGGTGAGAGAAATATCTCGGTCAAATGCCAACTTTGTAAAAAAAAATGGGAAAAGTTGTCTTTTGCCAAGATATTTCTCTCACCCAGCATGGGTATATGTAAAATGACACCCCAAAACACATTGCCCAACTTCTCCTGAGTACGGCGATACCAGATGTGTGACCCTTTTTTGCAGCCTAGGTGGGCAAATGGGCCCACATTCCAAAGAGCACCTTTAGGATTTCACAGGTCATTTTTTACACATTTTTATTTCAAACTACTTCCCACACATTAGAGCCCCTAAATTGACAGGGCAGTATAACTACCCCACAAGTGACCCCATTTTGGAAAGAAGACACCCCAAGGTATTTCATGATGGGCATAGTGAGTTCATGGAAGTTTTTTTTTTTTGTCACAAGTTAGTGGAATATGAGACTTTGTAAGAAAAAAAAAAAATCATAATTTTCCGCTAACTTGTGAAAAAAAATAAAAAATTCTAGGAACTCGCCATGCCCCTCACGGAATACCTTGGGGTGTCTTCTTTCCAAAATGGGGTCACTTGTGGGGTAGTTATACTGCCCTGGCAATTTAGGGGCCCTAATGTGTGGGAAGTAGTTTGAAATCAAAATGTGTAAAAAATGACCTGTGAAATCCTAAAGGTGCTCTTTGGAATGTGGGCCCCTTTGCCCCCCTAGGCTGCAAAAAAGTGTCACACATCTGGTATCGCCGTACTCAGGAGAAGTTGGGGAATGTGTTTTGGGGTGTCATTTTACATATACCCATGCTGGGTGAGAGAAATATCTCGGCAAAAGACAACTTTTCCCATTTTTTTTATACAAAGTTGGCATTTGACCAAGATATTTATCTCACCCAGCATGGGTATATGTAAAATGACACCCCAAAACACATTGCCCAACTTCACCTGAGTACGGAGATACCACATGTGTGACACTTTTTTGCAGCCTAGATGCGCAAAGGGGCCCAAATTCCTTTTAGGAGGGCATTTTTAGACATTTGAATCCCAGACTTCTTCTCACGCTTTAGGGCCCCTAAAATGCCAAGGCAGTATAAATACCCCACATGTGACCCCATTTTGGAAAGAAGACACCCAAGGTATTCAATGAGGGGCATGGCGAGTTCATAGAATTTTTTTTTTTTTTGCACAAGTTAGCGGAAATTGATATTTTTTTTTGTTTTTTCTCACAAAGTCTCCCTTTCTGCTAACTTGGGACAAAAATTTCAATCTTTCATGGACTCAATATGCCCCTCACGGAATACCTTGGGATGTCTTCTTTCCAAAATGGGGTCACATGTGGGGTATTTATACTGCCCTGGCATTTTAGGGGCCCTAAAGCGTGAGAAGAAGTCTGGAATATAAATGTCTAAAACATTTTACGCATTTGGATTCCGTGAGGGGTATGGTGAGTTCATGTGAGATTTTATTTTTTGACACAACTTAGTGGAATATGAGACTTTGTAAGGAAAAAATAAATAAATTTCCGCTAACTTGGGCCAAAAAAATGTCTGAATGGAGAATGACAGGGGGGTGATCAGGGAGTGTATATGGGTTGATCACCCCCCTGTCATTGATCACCCCCCTGAAAGGCTCCATTCAGACATCCATATGTTTTTTACGGATCCACGGATACATGTATCGGATCCGCAAAACACATACGCACGTCTGAATGGAGCCTTACAGGGGGGTGATCAATGACAGGGGGGTGATCACCCCATATAGACTCCCTGATCACCCCCCTGTCATTGATCACCCCCTGTAAGGCTCCATTCAGACGTCCGTATGTGTTTTGCGGATCCGATCCGTGGATCCGCAAAACACATACGGACCTCTGAATGGAGCCAGCCTTACAAGGGGGTGATCAATGACAGGGGGGTGATCAGGGAGTCTATATGGGGTGATCACCCCCCTGTAAGGCTCCATTCAGACGTCCGTATGTGTTTTGCGGATCCGATCCATGTATCCGTGGATCCGTAAAAAACATACGGACGTCTGAATGGAGCCTTACAGGGGGGTGATCAATGACAGGGGGGTGATCAATGACAGGGGGGTGATCAGGGAGTCTATATGGGGTGATCAGGGGTTAATAAGGGGTTAATAAGTGACAGGGGGGTGTAGTGTAGTGGTGTTTGGTGCTACTTATTACTGAGCTGCCTGTGTCCTCTGGTGGTCGATCCAAGCAAAAGGGACCACCAGAGGACCAGGTAGCAGGTATATTAGACGCTGTTAGGGTTTAAAAAAATCGCATCTACAGCCTGCCAGCGAACGATCGCCGCTGGCAGGCTGTAGATCCACATGCTCACCTTCCAATCCTGTGAACGCGCGCGCCTGTGTGCGCGCGTTCACAGGAAATCTCGCGTCTCGCGAGATGACGCTTATATGCGTGACTCTGCCTGCAGCTGCCGCCTCCGGAACGCGATCCTGCGTTAGGTGGTCCAGAGGCGGTTAAAGACGGCCCTGGGCCTACTCATGCTGCTGCCACATCCAGACTCTGTCATTGTGCCACTCTGTGGCCTCCTGATACTGCTGCCAACTTCAGACTCTGTCAATGTGCCACTCGGTGGCTTTCTCCTGATGCCGCCACCTCCAGACTCAGTCATTGTGCCACTCGGTGGCCTCTTCATGCTGCTGCCAACTCCAGACTCTTTCATTGAGCCATTCGGTGGCCTCCTCATACTGCTGCCACATCCAGACTCTGTTGTTGCGCCACTCTGTGGCCTACTCATGCTGCTGCCACATCCAGACTTGGTCATTGAGCCACTCGGTGGCCTCCTCATACTGCCGCTACCTCCACACTCTGTCATTGTGCCACTCGGTGGCCTCCTCATTCTGTTGCCAACTCCAGACCCTGTCACTTTGTGGTCTCTTCATGCTGCTTCCACCTCACCACTATGTCATAGGTCCACTCTGTGGACTTCTCATGCTGTTCCCACCCTCCCCACTTTATGACTGGGCCACTATTTTACCTTTCGGCCTGGCTGACATAATGATTTACATGATTTATTTGACCTTTCTTCTGATCTTTCAGAAGCAAGGAAAAATGAGACGCACAACGGATCCTGTCTGTGTAGCAGCTGTAAGGCCTGTATGGTCCCATTAGAATTGGCTTATGATTTGGTAGCCAAAAGCAGGAGTGGGTACAAAACACAGAAGACATGCAAATATTCCATTCACATGTCATCTCTTTTTTACATCCACTCCTGTTTTTTTTGGGCATTAGCAATACTGATGGATTATTGAGCAAATGCTGACCTAATGCAGACATGATCCGTTTTTTGTGGGTTATTGTTCTGACAGATCAGAGAAAGGGAAAATTATTCAGTGACGTCAACACAAACTTACTGCTGACACCCTCTGCACTCTGTCCGGGGTGGGGCTCTACTTGTATATGCATTTAATAGAACAGGTTCTGTAGACATCTATGTGGAATCAGCTGACGACAGTGTAAAAGGAGTGCGCTTCTTCTTGGCGCTAACATTGACTTGTAAGGCTGAGTTCATACTTGAGTTATTTGGTCAGTTTTGGCCCCGTGACTGCCCTAATATGTGAAGTGTGCAGTGATTCTAAGAGCGACACCTGTCATCTGCATGTCATACGGACTCACAGTATTATTTCACTACCAAAGCAGACTCCCTATGTGTGTTACTACAAAGCACAGTGTTCTACACCACTATAAAGGCTCTCAGCAGCCAGGAAATAACCATTTTTGAACGTAATTCGCAGCGAATATATTCGGATCGAAGCAAATGTTTCCTGAAAAATTCGTCGAACCGGCGAATAGAATTTTTGAAAAATTCGCTCATCTCTAGTGCCTACAGGTACTGTGACTACAGGTAATGTTACGTTCCTTTACTGGGCTTCTCTAAGCCTTGTTTTGTGTCCATCTAACATACATTACTGTAGAATTCCATTAAACAACTGGTATCTCTATTAAGTGTGTGACTTGATTACATGGGCATGCCGGTGACTAGCGATGAGCAAGCATGCTCGGCCGAATACCGGTTCGGCTCGAGCATCGCTATGCTCGGGACATGGCGGTACTCGTCCGAGTACCGCATGTGCTCGAGCGCCATGCTCGAGTCTCCTCCCCTCACTTTTTGCGGGTATTAAGCAGCCAATAAAGGTGCAGATAAGTACTGCCCTCACAGTAATGCCAGTAGCCATGTTGGCTGCTGGCATTACAGTGATTGGCTGGCCGGAACGCGTCATTGGATGCTATATAGCACCCGATGACACGTGCTCAGATCAGTCATAGTCAGAGAGAGCAGAGCATAGGAAGGGAAAGGCAGTGTAGGGAGCGAAATTCAAAGTTATTATTCTAAGAAAGCTTTTAAAAGACCCAAAAGTCATTTTAAGGACTTAGTGTGTGTGTGTGTTTTAGAGCAGCAACATATTTTTAACTGCGCTAAATTGATCAGTCTCAGGGACATCTGTGCTAAGGAAGGGACAGATAGTGCAGGGAGAGAAATTTGCTGTTTTTACTACCAAAAGCTTTTCAAAGACCCCAAAGTCCCTTTAAGGACTACTGTGTGTGTGTTTGACAGCAGCAAGATATTTTTCTTTAATACCTATTAGTGACATATACTGTACATCATCCACAGACTGTGTCTTTTTGCGTAAATTCAAATAATCAGCTTCACATTTATTGTCTATGGTGTGCATTTAATACACATCCGTGACATATACAGTTCTCCATCCGAAAACTGTTTCTTAAGCGTAAATTTAAATCAGGGGCCAGCCCTCATCTACTGTCTCTGTAGTGTCTGTGTGTAATACACATCCGTGACATATACAGTACTCCATCCGAAAACTGTTTCTTTAGCGTAAATTTAAATAATCTGGGCCTAATCTAGTGTCCATAGTGTGTTGTTTTCTATGACATATACAGTACGCCATCCGAAAACTGTTTCTTAAGGGCAAATTTAACTAATCTGGGCCTAATATAGTATCCATATTCTGTGGGTTTCTGTGACATATACTGTCCTGCATCCGAAAACTGTGTCTGTTTTGCAAATTCCAATATTCTGGGCCAAATATAGTGTCCATAATCTTCGGTGTTCTGTGACATATACTGTCCTGCATCCGAAAACTGTGTCTGTATTGCAAATTGCAATAATCAGGGCCTAATATAGTGTCCATAATCTGCGGTGTTCTGTTAGCAATACTGTCCTGCATCCGAAAACTGTGTCTGTATTGCTAATTGCAATAATCAAGGCCTAATATAGTGTCCATAATCTGTGGTGTTCTGTTAGCAATACTGTACTACATCAGAAAACAGTGTCGGTATTGCAAATTCCAATAATCTGGGCCTAATATAGTGTCCATAATCTGTGGTGTTCTGTAACCAATACTGTACTACATCAGAAAACAGTGTCTGTATTGCAAATTCTAATAATCTGGGCCTAATATATGTAAATTTTTTATTTTAAAGGTATTTCAAAGATAGATACTGTGGAGTTACATCACTCCAAATGAGTAAACGAAAACATTTCTTTACATTTTTGAAAAATAATATGCATATATCTATATCAAAAGAAATAAAGTCATTGATACATGAACAAATAAAACATGACAAACATGGAAAGAGTAGGGAAGGAGGGAGAGAGGGAGGGGGAAAAGGAAAGGAAAGAACAGGTAAAGGAAAAATACAGGTTACCAGTCAAGATAACATTTTAGTGAAACTTTTGGAAAATGGTCTATGTACAGACCTCTTGGTTCATTAACTCAAGTCTGACAGATAATCAATTAAACACAGTCATTTAACATCAAACTTGTTCTTTCTTGTGTCAGATATGTAGTCCATTTTTCCCAAATGTCCTCAAATCTTTGCCTGTTATGAGCTAAAGACCACCTCATTTTTTCAAAGCTCTGTATTTTCTTGACCTCCAGAAACCATTCCTTTAGCGTTGGGGGTTCTTTCTGCAGCCACTTCCTTGGTATTAATATCTTGGCCGCATTGAGGAAAAGCATACATAACTCTGACTTAATAACAGCATGACATACAGTACAGACCAAAAGTTTGGACACACCTTCTCATTCAAAGAGTTTTCTTTATTTTTATGACTATGAAGGCATCAAAACTATGAATTAACACATGTGGAATTATATACATAACAAACAAGTGTGAAACAACTGAAAATATGTCATATTCTAGGTTCTTCAAAGTAGCCACCTTTTGCTTTGATTACTGCTTTGCACACTCTTGGCATACTCTTGATGAGCTTCAAGAGGTAGTCCCCTGAAATGGTCTTCCAACAGTCTTGAAGGAGTTCCCAGAGATGCTTAGCACTTGTTGGCCCATTTGCCTTCACTCTGAGGTCCAGCTCACCCAAAACCATCTCGATTGGGTTCAGGTCCGGTGACTGTGGAGGCCAGGTCATCTGGCGCAGCACCCCATCACTCTCCTTCATGGTCAAATAGCCCTTACTTTCAAAGTTTTCCCAATTTTTCGGCTGACTGACTGACCTTCATTTCTTAAAGTAATGATGGCCACTCGTTTTTCTTTACTTAGCTGCTTTTTTCTTGCCATAATACAAATTCTAACAGTCTATTCAGTAGGACTATCAGCTGTGTATCCACCTGACTTCTCCTCAACGCAACTGATGGTCCCAACCCCATTTATAAGGCAAGAAATCCCACTTATTAAACCTGACAGGGCACACCTGTGAAGTGAAAACCATTTCAGGGGACTACCTATTGAAGCTCATCAAGAGAATGCCAAGAGTGTGCAAAGCAGTAATCAAAGCAAAAGGTGGCTACTTTGAAGAACCTAGAATATGACATATTTTCAGTTGTATCACACTTGTTTGTTATGTATATAATTCTACATGTGTTAATTCATAGTTTTGATGCCTTCAGTGTGAATCTACAATTTTCATAGTCATTAAAATAAAGAAAATTCTTTGAATGAGAATGTGTTTCCAAACTTTTGGTCTGTACTGTACATCAAACCAATTAAACAGAATCAGATGTAGAGAGAAGGTCGTTTTAGTTTTGAAAACATCATTAACAATTTTGTTTATCTTTTCCCAAAAAGGAACAATTAAAGGACATTTATACCAAATATGAGCGTATGTCCCTATCTCTCCTCAACATCTCCAACAATGATCTGAAATCTCAGGATTTATTCTATGTAACAAGGCCGGTGTTTTATACCACCTTGACGTTAATTTGTATTGCATCTCTTGATACAAATAGCATCTTGAGATTGAGTGAGCATTCTTCAGTATGCGGCTTATTTGTGTCGCGTTAAATGGAGAATTCAGGTCCTTGCTCCAGTTCTCCAAATAAGTTAAAGGTTTAAGCGAATCAGTTATTAGTTTATAACATTTAGAGATCAGATGATCCCTGGAAGAGCGACTGCGGAGGAGAGATGAGACCACAGTCTCTTTAGCTGGGGCAACATGATCAGGATGAATCTTATTTAGAAGATCCAAAAATTTTTGTTATTGAGCAGTAGGGATGCTAATCTGACTATAGATGAGTTTTAATTTGTTTAAGGGCAAGGTTTTCCCATTTTCATAAAAGTTTTTAATAGGAGCCTCTCCTAATAGTTTATTACTTTTGAATATTTTGTGCCATACATGCCAAGTATTGGGGACGAGACTTATGAGTGGTGTATCTAGGCTTTTGTTAGAGAGAAAGTTCAGGGTTTTGTTGATTGCATGCCATCTTTTGAGGGCGAATTTTGTTAATGGATTTTTGATCCTTCTCAGGTTTTGATTATAGTTAGTTGTCTTCCATAACATAGAGAATAGGCTAATCTCCGAACAATCAGTTTCTATATCAACCCACAGTTTTTTGGCTGGGGAAACCACCCACTCCAGTAATCTTGTTATCAGGGTAGCCTTATAGTATCCTTCTATGTCCGGAAGTCCAACACCTCCTTCCTTTTTACTTTTTGTCATAGTGTAATATGGTAACCTATTGTGTTTGTTTTGCCACACAAACTTCAAGAGGAGACGCTTAATCTTATTAAAAAATTCTTTAGGAACCTCAATTGGAAGGGTCTGGAATAAATACAAGATTTTAGGCAAGATCATCATTTTTATAATGTTGACTTTCCCAAACCATGAGAGGAATAACGCTTCCCAGTCCTTAAGTTGTTTTTCAATGTTTTTAAGAAGGGGTACGTGGTTAAATTTATATAAGTCTGATTGGTCTAAACATATATTTACTCCCAGGTATTTAAAGGAATGAGGAGCCGGTTTAAGATCACTTAGACTTTTTATCCTGTCCCAGGTACTGCTATCTAGTGAGACATTAAATATTTCAGATTTGTTTAAGTTTATTTTAAAATCTGAGGCTTTGTTAAAGGCCTCAAACTCTTTGATAAGCTCCGGGAGAGAATTCAGGGGGTCTGTTAAGACGAAGAGGGTATCATCTGCAAAAGCAGCTATTTTATGATTACCTGATTTGGTTGTCAGTCCCTTAATATTCCGATTATCTCTGATCCTAGATAGAAAGGGTTCAAGAGACAAAACAAAAAGAAGGGGGGATAGGGGGCAACCCTATCTTGTCCCATTATATATATTAAATGATTCTGAAAGAGTACCATTAACTCGAACTTGTGCAGAGGGGGTAGTGTATAGTGCCATAATTTTTTCTATAAAGATTGCAGGGAAGGCAAATTTATTTAAGACCGAACGCAGGAAAACCCAATTTAGCCTGTCAAAGGCCTTCTCTGCGTCCGAGGCCACCAATAACATGGGGATGTTCTTCAGCTTCGCCGCTTGTATAACCTGTAAGACTTTTATAGTATTATCTTTAGCTTCCCAACCTGGTCCTCTTTTACAAGAAAGTTCATTAATTTTTTCAATCTAGTTGCCAATAGTTTTGCATATATTTTAATATCATTATTAAGCAACAATATGGGCCTATAGTTCCCACATGAAGTATTATCTTTCCCTTCTTTGGGGATCACGGATATATGGGCTAGCATAGATTCTGTCCTAAGGGGATTATTGTTTGAGATCTTATTAAAATAATTAGCTAGATGAGGAGCAAGGATGTCATTAAATTTTTTGTAATAACAGACAGCAAATCCGTCTGGGCCTGGCATCTTGCCATTGGCCATCGAATCAATTGTTTTGGAAACTTCCTCAGTAGTGAATGGGGCAATCAAATCTTCCGCTTGTTCCTGAGATATTTTAGGGGTATCTATTTTACTAAGATAGTCATCAATATAGTGTTTTAAAGGGGGGTCGTCTCTTTTATCTGGGCGGAAATTATACAGTTTGGCATAAAATTCTTTGAAGGTGTTTGCTATACCATCTGAGTCATATATGTCCAGGTTATTTTCAGATTTTATTTTAGAAATACATGTTGCAGCTCTATCCTTTCGCACTACATTTGCCAAGCTTTTACCACATTTATTTGCATTTAGATAATGTTTAAACCTGTTCATAAATAAACATCTCTGGGAAGTAGTATCAAGCAGATCTTTTAATTTAATTCTAAGCTGCACTAGTTCAATTTCTACCTTTTTACACAAAGAAACTTTATGGAGTCTTTCTAATTCTCTAATTTTTGTCAATATAGCGACAATTTCCATATTCCTTGCTTTCTTCTCCCTCGCGCCTAGTTGAATGAGTACTCCTCTAAGGACGGCCTTGTGTGCTTCCCAGGTTAGAGGGTCGCATCCACCAGTAGTGTTATTTTCATCAAAAAATAACTGTATTTGAGAGGCAATTGAGTCTATATTAATTTTCTGGGACAATAAACTCTCGTTTAATCTCCAAGACGTGTGTTTCTTAGGTTGTGAGCTAAATTGAAAATGAACCTGGAGGGGAGCATGATCTGAAAGAAGAATAGAGTCTTATTCAATGCTTTTGACTGTATTAATCTCTCTTTGAGTCACCAGTATGTAATCTATCCTTGAATACATTTTGTGGACTTTAGAATAAAAGGAAAAATCTTTTACTGTTGGGTGAAGTACTCTCCATATATCTACTAACTGATACTGTTGGAACAGTTTCTTAATCTTATTAAGTCTATTGAGGGGCACACAGGATTTCCCGTGGGATGTATCTAAATTTGGTTCAAGGGTTATGTTGAAGTCTCCTCCGAATATCAATGTCCCCTCCAGGAACGGCTCCAAGCTTTCGAAGTTGAGTCTAAAAAAGGCTGATTGGTTATGGTTGGGGGCATATACATTGACAAATGTGAATAACTGATCATTAATTTTGCATTTAACAAAAATAAATCTCCCATTGGGGTCTGTTATAATATCAGTTTTTGCAAAGTTTAAGTGTCTACTAAATACAATGGATACTCCTTTTCTTTATTGTGTTAACGTGTTAACCTCGGCGACATGTCAATGGCTGTAAACAAAGAGAAACTTGTGAATAACTCATGAAAGAATAAAGTTA
Source organism: Bufo bufo (assembly GCF_905171765.1). Lineage (NCBI taxonomy): Eukaryota > Metazoa > Chordata > Amphibia > Anura > Bufonidae > Bufo > Bufo bufo. The sequence goes on along the minus strand of NC_053390.1, from coordinate 558,359,025 downwards.
CGTTAAAACCAAGCACACCATTGTTTTTCTTGTGAAATTCCCAATAAGTTTGATGTGTCACATGACCCTCTTCCTATTGAAAAAACAAAAGTTGGATTCAAAATGGCCGCCATGGTCACCACCCATCTTGAAAAGTTTCCCCCCTCACATATACTAATGTGCCACAAACAGGAAGTTAATATCACCAACCATTCCCATTTTATTAAGGTGTATCCATATAAATGGCCCACCTTGTACTATACCGTCTATACTACTCCCCCAAGATCTTAATTAAATGCTATAAATCTAAAGAATTTAGTTGCCAAAAATGTGGGGAGGTAGGTGTGGACGATGTTCATATACTCTGGACGTGTATAAATATTCAAGAGTTTTGGGGGAAGGAACATGCAAGGATAGAGAAGTATCACCTTTTTAAAGTCCCTAGGTACTTTGAAATATGTATTTTGGAGGTTATGGATAAAATAGATAGTCCCAAACATCGAGATATAGCATCTAAACTTTTATTTCAGGCTAGGAAGTGCATTATTGGACATTGGGGAGATAGTGCTGCTCCCACGGTTAAGGAGTGGGAGAATCTCACTAGAGTCTCGCTTGCCAGAGAGGAATTCCATTTAGTAGCTATTAAGAAAAAACACAGATTTGCCAGAACATGGCATAAATGGCTAAAATAGTTGTTGCTTCTGGTGCTGGTGCGTTTTTGTAAGTAGAGGTCCAGGGGCGGGAGTGGGGTAGGAAAAAGAAAAGAAATAATCTATCTCCCTTTTTTTTTTCCTAGTGGGGGAGCAGGCAGCAGGTAAAGGGAGGGTGGGTTGGGAAGAAATATGCAAGTTCTTTATATATTATTTACAGGAAAAAACTAATGTAACTGTTTGTTGAAGATTATGTAAGAATTTTATAAATTCAATAAAGATTTAAAAGGAATTTTTTATTTTTTTTCTCAAACAATAGAATACAGGACCCTACTCACAATAGCTTACAATCTATGAGGGAATTGGAAATGGAACAAATAGTGCAAGCTATATAGATTAGATAGATAGATAGATAGATAGATAGATAGATAGATAGATAGAAAAAAATATAGAAGATTGATAGATATACTGTACAGCATACTAGTTCAGAATATTGCTCCATTCTCCAGCACTACATATATTGAAAGTACTTGAGCAAGCTTTAAGTAAAATGTGATTTAGGGTAGGCAGGAGCTTTATAGATGAGGAGGTTTAAAAGCTTCATCATGCTTAGAAGGGGACGAATAATTAACTTTCTCTGTAATGTGTAAAGAGCTTGGATTATGGAAAAATGTCTGTAATGGATACTTTTTAAATACAAATGTGGGTGAGACACCCATTCGAATCTGTATATGGTTGCTGCACACAGAGCCGGAAGGCTAATTGTTTACACTTGACTTGTTTTATATCTGCTCTGGGTCCTCACTGTGAGGATAAATGCTCAAAGCTAGACTGAGAACCAGCCTGCTGAATTAAGAATCTGAAATCCAGCAAAATTGCTATGTACTGTAAGTAAGTAATCTTCTCTTGGCTGTACTGAATAAGCATGGAATCTGTCAGGTCCTTTTCTCATTAGGGAGAATGCTAAACTTTACACTTTGCTTTTCTTGACAGATACCAAAGTATAAAATTGCTAGAGTCGTCTACACGTCAGTCAGTTTTTTTTAAAGGGTATGTCCACTTTTATAGAGGTACTGTATTCTGGCTGTGAGAAGTTATGATAGGGAATAACTATTAGATCCTGGGGTCCTACTGCTGGGACCCCCATGAATCACAAGAAAGGGGAACCTGTACCCCTCAGGCCCCCCAAAATAAATTGAGCAGAAGGTTAGGTATGCACACTGCAGCTCCATTCATCTCTATGAAAGTTCCAGAAATAGCCAAGCACTGTACTTGGCTGTCTCTGGAACTCCCGTAGAGATGTATGGAGCAGCAGTGTGCATGTCCAACCTGCCGATAGATTCATTTCGGGGGACCCCTGTTCTCATGATCAGTAGGGGTCCCAGCGGTAGCACCCTCACCAATCTAATAGTTATTCCATATCCTGTGGAAAGAAAATACCTACTCACGACCTGAATACGACTTTAAAATGTAACTGTCATTCTTTTTTTTATTTTTGTAATGTGTAGGGGCAGTGATACTGACCATTTTTGTAATATACTTTAATTATTGAAATTGTACATTTCTATTAATAAAAATAGCTTAAAGTGGCTCATTTTGAGCTTTAGCAACGCTCCTCTGTCTTCTGTTTTCATAATGCGGTCAGTGTTGAGCAGGTCTCCACAGTTATGTAAACAGAAGACAGAGAAGCCTTTCTAAGGCTCAAAATGGGCCACTTTAGAGTTATTTTTCTAATAGAAATGTGTGATTTCAGTAAGTAAAGTATATTACAAAAATAGTCAGCATCACTGCCCCTACACATTACAAAAAACAATATGACAGTTACACTGTAAACATCATTTTCCAGTCTGCATATAAGATTAAAAGGGTTGTCCACGATAATCAAAAACTTTCTGTTTACTGTAATTTCTAATTACTTTTAGATATTGGATGTTCAAAGTGTAAATAGGGATGAGCTTGGCTTGAAATGTCGACGGATACAGTAGAGGACTACAAAGAAGATGAAGATAGAATGAAGGAAATATACATGAAGATATCACTTTAATAATGTGAATGTGAATAGGAGTGATATACGTTTTTTAAATTAATCATGTATATGGGTATTGACATTATTTAAAGCAGAAATATTATTTTTTCTCACTATTAATTTCATTATCTAGTGGCACTAGGTGGTTGATATGCATGGAATTCTATTTAATATATTACAATGTTGCACTTTTCACTTTATAATTATCATGTAAGTTATTAATTATTTATAATATCTTTGATTGTTTTTTCACAATATTTAATCCGTTTTTTGGATGACAAGATAATGATTGTATAGCGTTTTTTGCACAACACCCACGAGCACTTAATAGGGGTTTTCTCCTTTTAATATTTCTATTTTTTAACTTTTATATTAAGCATATTTTTCTTAATAATTGATCATGCACATTTAGATTATCACAATATTTAATAGGATATATTGCTGTAGTTAAGGTTTTAATATTATTTTGTGTCTTTAGAAAGATCTGTCTGTTGCCCTTTCCATTAATAGACATCCAAGTTGCAGTGCACATGACCGGTCAAATGACCATGGAAATCTCGGTGCACGGGCCACCTCTAGCGCTGTGGTGATGGAGGCACAAGGGCGGGCATTGGTGCCCACTCATGTGCTCCCTTCGTCTGTAGTGCAGACCGGCTCGTTTGCAGAACCTCCATGACATGATTATGTTTAGCTTGGATTAGCTGCACACGGCCAATCTGAGTGTTGTATATCCACATCATGTGATCATTGTAGAGTTAGCTGATTGGCCAAGTTCCCCTTTTTAGGAACATCAGTTAATTCAGCCCCTTCCTCCTGACGAAGCAGTAACATGCGAAACGCGCATCGAGGTACGGGAGTTGGGCCACTGACATTGTTCCCCCTATGGTATGGCATGTTTTCTTGATTTATTAATGTTCTGTTCGCATTTGTTTTGAAGTATGCTTAGGCACAATTACATGTATAGCTGTATTAGGGTTACGATCATGAAGACTTCACAATAGATTTTAGATCTGGATATATGTCATTCATCACTATAATGCCATTAGTAATGATAGTATTGACTTTTTGATTACTACATATACAGGGAGTGCAGAATTATTAGGCAAGTTGTATTTTTGAGGATTAATTTTATTATTGAACAACAACCATGTTCTCAATGAACCCAAAAAACTCATTAATATCAAAGCTGAATATTTTTGGAAGTAGTTTTTAGTTTGTTTTTAGTTTTAGCTATTTTAGGGGGATATCTGTGTGTGCAGGTGACTATTACTGTGCATAATTATTAGGCAACTTAACAAAAAACAAATGAATACCCATTTCAATTATTTATTTTTACCAGTGAAACCAATATAACATCTCAACATTCACAAATATACATTTCTGACATTCAAAAACAAAACAAAAACAAATCAGTGACCAATATAGCCACCTTTCTTTGCAAGGACACTCAAAAGCCTGCCATCCATGGATTCTGTCAGTGTTTTGATCTGTTCACCATCAACATTGCGTGCAGCAGCAACCACAGCCTCCCAGACACTGTTCAGAGAGGTGTACTGTTTTCCCTCCTTGTAAATCTCACATTTGATGATGGACCACAGGTTCTCAATGGGGTTCAGATCAGGTGAACAAGGAGGCCATGTCATTAGATTTTCTTCTTTTATACCCTTTCTTGCCAGCCACGCTGTGGAGTACTTGGACGCGTGTGATGGAGCATTGTCCTGCATGAAAATCATGTTTTTCTTGAAGGATGCAGACTTCTTCCTGTACCACTGCTTGAAGAAGGTGTCTTCCAGAAACTGGCAGTAGGACTGGGAGTTGAGCTTGACTCCATCCTCAACCCGAAAAGGCCCCACAAGCTCATCTTTGATGATACCAGCCCAAACCAGTACTCCACCTCCACCTTGCTGGCGTCTGAGTCGGACTGGAGCTCTCTGCCCTTTACCAATCCAGCCACGGGCCCATCCATCTGGCCCATCAAGACTCACTCTCATTTCATCAGTCCATAAAACCTTAGAAAAATCAGTCTTGAGATATTTCTTGGCCCAGTCTTGACGTTTCAGCTTGTGTGTCTTGTTCAGTGGTGGTCGTCTTTCAGCCTTTCTTACCTTGGCCATGTCTCTGAGTATTGCACACCTTGTGCTTTTGGGCACTCCAGTGATGTTGCAGCTCTGAAATATGGCCAAACTGGTGGCAAGTGGCATCTTGGCAGCTGCACGCTTGACTTTTCTCAGTTCATGGGCAGTTATTTTGCGCCTTGGTTTTTCCACACGCTTCTTGCGACCCTGTTGACTATTTTGAATGAAACGCTTGATTGTTCGATGATCACGCTTCAGAAGCTTTGCAATTTTAAGAGTGCTGCATCCCTCTGCAAGATATCTCACTATTTTTGACTTTTCTGAGCCTGTCAAGTCCTTCTTTTGACCCATTTTGCCAAAGGAAAGGAAGTTGCCTAATAATTATGCACACCTAATATAGGGTGTTGATGTCATTAGACCACACCCCTTCTCATTACAGAGATGCACATCACCTAATATGCTTAATTGGTAGTAGGCTTTCGAGCCTATACAGCTTGGAGTAAGACAACATGCATAAAGAGGATGATGTGGTCAAAATACTCATTTGCCTAATAATTCTGCACACCTAATATAGGGTGTTGATGTCATTAGACCACACCCCTTCTCATTACAGAGATGCACATCACCTAATATGCTTAATTGGTAGTAGGCTTTCGAGCCTATACAGCTTGGAGTAAGACAACATGCATAAAGAGGATGATGTGGTCAAAATACTCATTTGCCTAATAATTCTGCACGCAGTGTATGTTGGAGGAACGTGTGGTGGTTCCACCCCTATGTTGGTATTCTTATCTCCTTCACTTTTGGAGTTACTTGGATTATTTTATTGTTTATTTAATAAATAAAAAAAATTTATGGGGAAACAGTTCTTTAGCTCAGTTGCAATTTATTTGTTTTGAAAATTTAAAATATTGTCTAGATTTTTGTTCTTTTTTTTAGAAAAAAAACCCTCTAAATATTTATATGCTTTTGTATGTGTAGTGCCCTGGAACAAGAGTACTTTGGACTGTGGACGTTCATGGACATTTGCTATTATTGCTACAATGCAAAGCCATCAACTTACTACTTTATTGCACTAGAAAGGGTTAACTTGCACTATGATTTAGCCCAATGTTTACACTTATAATGTATATGGTTTAACTGCATGTTTTATGTTTATTGTAACATATGTTCATTTTTACTCATTGCAGTATATCTGTACTGCACTGTTGAAAGGGTTAATGCTAGAGATGAGCGAACCAAGTGAAGTTCGTTTTCCCTGGGTTCTGCCGAACTTCATGTCTAAGTTCGGGTTCGGGACCCCATTAAAGTCAATGGGGACTCAAACTTCACTTTATTATAGAATGCTAAATAAACTAGCCATTGAGTGGTTAAAAATAATTAAAAAAAACTCATCCACTTGATCACACAGCCCGTATCCTCTTATTTCTTCTGCACCTGGAAAAGGACCTGCGATGACGTCAGGATCTTCTATCTTCATTCAGCAGGATCTGCGATGACGTCACCGTGCTCAGCACGTGGTGAGCGCACTGACGTTCAGGTTCGCTCAACCCTAGTTAATGCACAGCCAGCTAATACTGAGACTTTCTATCTATGCACTGAGAAGTTAGAAATCTTCCCCTGTTACTATAATGGACTATGCAAAGTTCTGGAGGGGGAAAAACAGACACACTGACTGTCTGGTTTAGCTCTGTTGCTTATGTCTTTAGACTTGTTTATGTCTGGAAAAACTGCTTAGCCATTACCATAGACCAGGGATAGCTAACATACGGCTCCCCAGTGGTTTTAAAACTATAACTCCCACCATGCCCTGCTGTAGGCTGATAGCTGTAGGAAGTATGGGCATGCTGGGAGTTGTAGTTTTGCAACAGCTGACTCTACATAAGTCTATGGCAGACTAAAATTGCAAAAATGTTTCTGTTTAGGCTGTGATTCTCCACTCCATCCCTCCCTCTAGAAGGTTCTAGTTCAGCTGGAAATTGTATATAAGTAGAGCAGTTAGAGCCCCTAGTTGCCAACAGATAGGCACCAGCATTTAGTAGAAAAGACTCTGCCATACTGCATGACCACACGAAGACGTCAAGATGGGGATGCTCTCATAAACCCTGGGTCACTAGTTCTTTGACCAGAGGGCCAGCTAAACGATTGAGCCACAGACCCTGGGACCCCAGCACTTTGGCTAGTGTACCAGCCTTCTGAGAGAAAGCAAGGATAGGGGGAAAGCTAGCTCAGGCATTTCCTCAACATGAAAAACTTCTAATGTCAAGGAAGAGACTGGAAAAGCCAGCTCAGTGTCTTGCCTGTATTGTTTTGCACTTGAGTTCCTCCAGTAAAAAAACACACTACTTTACTGGAAACCCTGATTCTCTGGACTTATTTCCCATTGGGGTGCACTATGACTTAACATCCCCTCTGGAGAGCAGAAACACGTGGTGACACCTCAACGGTGTTCAGGGGACCCAGCATAGCATTGGGACCACCCCAAACCTGGCCACTGCATATGTTTTTATTAACAATGACTTGCTCAATGAGGGCAATATTGATTCTGACACCCTAATAATAGAAAAAAACAGAATGATTTATTATTCTGTTGAAAACCGTTCCTAGCACAACAAATCCCCGCTGATTAACTGGTAGTATTTCCAGACTCACAGCTCAATGATTGACCTTCTCAATGAACACATATGAAAACATTGACGTTTTGCTGTTTGGGCAAAAATTTTATATTTTTTAAATATATGTATAATTCTTTATGTTGACAGTATAATCTGATTAATAATAGATATTTTAGAATACCAGCAAACTGAATTTCCTATCTCCTTTAACCCCTGCCACTGCGTATGGCGCTGGTGAACGTCAATTAAGGGCCAGCGCCATACATGTACGGCGGACGCAGGAGCTGCGCTTGCCCGATCAGTGGCATGGACCCGGCAGTCACTGACAACCAGCCCGCTGCTGTATGCGCTGGCAACGGTGAAAACACCTATGCTGGGATAGTAACTGTGGCAAAACCAACCTCGCCACTGGGTTTTGGAGAGGACTGGCTGCTGGCCTCTTGCCCCTGGATTATGGACCATATACTAACTTTTAAACCCCTGAACCTATTCAAGTGAATTTTGGATAGGTTTGTCCCCAAGTTATACTGTTTAAATTGATGTAAGTTATATGTATGGCCAATGTAAACTCACAAAGTTGTAACAATTTATAATAAGTGTAACTTGTCAGCTTGGGAGGAAAATGCTGGGTGTGTTTCTATTGTGCCATTGTCCCATTGTGTGTTTAAATGGTAATGTCTGTTCTGTTGTCCTCACATGTGTATTGGCGATCTCCCTTTGTCCTCAGAGATAATTGGATTGCTCCTCAGGTTGTCTCCGGGACAGAGAGGAGGAGACCATGATGCATTGTGGGGATATGTTGTATCTGTCCTATGTCATAGTCTTCATTCTGGTCCTCTGGGGGTGTGAACGATTGGTTGCTGTAGTTACATTGTATGTGTTGTAAATTACTGATTGGTTGTATTTCAAACCCCTGTGGGCAGTACTATGTTTGTGGTTTATGAATAAAAGAGGCTGTACGTGAAGTACAGTCAGACCACTGCTTGACCCTCAACACGGAGCCTTGTCTCGTTATTGGGGGGATCCGCTGTATGCTGTTGGAGACTGATTGCTAGAAGTGTAAGCGGATTCCTGTTCGTCTGCTAGCAGCTATTCGTGAGGTTCCAGTTTGGAGTGCTACTTTGTATCCAGTTCGGGAGTTTGGTGTTCTGCAGTAGCTGTGCCTGTCTCTCAGAAAGGGGCTTATTCGCCTAAACGGATTTTAACCCCTTGTCTGCTGAAACGGTCCGTTACATTGGTGGCAAGCAGCGGGATCGTTCCTACAGCCAGAAGGACAGCTACAGGAGACACCATTTTTGTGGATTCTACAATTTAAGGACAACGCATGTCCCAGTACAGCGTCCCTGACAGCAGCAGGATGGAACCAGCAGTGTTATACGAGGAGGAGGACCTGGATGGCCGGGATGCATTAAGGAAAGGCATCTGGTACCAGGCCCTGGATAATCTACAATACCAGCGCGGTGAGAGTCTCCCCAGTGAAGAGCAGCGGTTGCAGAAGCAAGTGGCCCTGCGGATGCCCTTCCTGGGAGAGCAGCCCCTGGAGGAATGGGTGAAGGAACTAGAGCACCGGTTATGGCAGGAGCTATGGCTGGAGGATGCCTACCAGGCGCTTTGGTGGTATATGGCACAGTATATACCCTGGACAGCCGAACATGACAAGCCAGAGGGAGAGGAGTTTGATGGTCCTGGCTTGTTATGGGAGTCCTTTGCAGAGCCTGACTTCGGGAGCCCTGCACAGTCCAGACTTCAGGACATTTTCTATGAGAGGGAGGCTAGGCATGAGTGGGATGACCCCCATGAGGTAGAGCAAGACCTGGCTCACCTAGCAACCCTGGAGTGGGAACTGGAGCAGGACTACCGAGATCTCTTCCACTCCATTGAGAAGGCTCAGCAGGACGGTAAGGTGACAGACCCAGATCCAGACCCATTCAGCTGGGCAGATATTGTAGAGTGTTACTGGGAAGGACCCCAGGTGGCCGGTAGAGATGGGACCGAGGTCTCTCCACCGGTCCTGCAGGGAATTGGGAGCCCAGTCTCCATTCCCCAGCGACAGTGTGAAGTGCAGGGAGAGGAGAGCAGCGCCCTCCCTCCCCAGCGGCAGGCTGAGTCACAGGGGGCAGAGGTAGTTGTTCCTGCCCCCCAGCAGCAGAATGATATGCCGGGAAGGCAGTGTGAAATGCAGGGAGAGGAGAGCAGCGTCCTCCCTCCCCAGCGGCAGGCTGAGTTACAGGGGGCAGAGGTAGTTGTTCCTGCCCCCCAGCAGCAGAGTGATATGCCAGGAAGGCAGTGTGAAATGCAGGGAGGAGAGCAGCGTCCTCCCTCCCCAGCGGCAGGCTGAGTTACAGGGGGCAGAGGTAGTGGTTCCTGCCCCCCAGCAGCAGAGTGATTTTTTGGGAAGTGGGAGCCCAGTCTCCATTCCCCAGCGGCAGAGTGTCCAGCAGGGAATAGAGAGCCCAGTCTCCTTTCCCCAGCAGCAGGACACTGTATTGGGAGCGGAGACGGTTGGTCGCCCTCCCCAGCGGCTGGAAGTATGTATGGGAGAGGAGCTCGTTACCCCCTCTCCCCAGCGGCAGCTTAACGCACCAGGGGGAGACAGTAAGCCCCACAACAGTGCAGATGGGACCGTGGTCTCTGCACTTACAGCACAGGGGGTAGAGACAGTCGGTCTCCCCCTCCAAAAACCAGACTCCAAGCCAGGGAGCAACACAGAGACCGGGAGTACCAGCTTCCAACATAACCTTGGTGGACTCACTGGACAGAGACAGGCTACCAAATGCAACAGGTCCAGTATTGGGTTGTGGGTGGGCTGCCAGACTAACTCAGGTACCGACCGGCGTGAGGTCAGGTACCTGGTTAGTCTTCCCTGGGGGGGGGTGGGGGAGATGTGTGGCGAAACCAACCTCGCCACTGGGTTTTGGAGAGGACTGGCTGCTGGCCTCTTGCCCCTGGATTATGGGCCATATACTAACTTTTAAACCCCTGAACCTATTCAAGTGAATTTTGGATAGGTTTGTCCCCAAGTTATACTGTTTAAATTGATGTAAGTTATATGTATGGCCAATGTAAACTCACAAAGTTGTAACAATTTATAATAAGTGTAACTTGTCAGCTTGGGAGGAAAATGCTGGGTGTGTTTCTATTGTGCCATTGTCCCATTGTGTGTTTAAATGGTGATGTCTGTTCTGTTGTCCTCACATGTGTATTGGCGATCTCCCTTTGTCCTCAGAGATAATTGGATTGCTCCTCAGGTTGTCTCCGGCACAGAGAGGAGGAGACCATGATGCATTGTGGGGATATGTTGTATCTGTCCTATGTCAGTCTTCATTCTGGTCCTCTGGGGGTGTGAACGATTGGTTGCTGTAGTTACATTGTATGTGTTGTAAATTACTGATTGGTTGTATTTCAAACCCCTGTGGGCAGTACTATGTTTGTGGTTTATGAATAAAAGAGGCTGTACGTGAAGTACAGTCAGACCACTGCTTGACCCTCAACACGGAGCCTTGTCTCGTTATTGGGGGGATCCGCTGTATGCTGTTGGAGACTGATTGCTAGGAGTGTAAGCGGATTCCTGTTCGTCTGCTAGCAGCTATTCGTGAGGTTCCAGTTTGGAGTGCTACTTTGTATGCAGTTCGGGAGTTTGGTGTTCTGCAGTAGCTGTGCCTGTCTCTCAGAAAGGGGCTTATCGCCTAAACGGATTTTAACCCCTTGTCTGCTGAAACGGTCCGTTACAGTAACCCCTTGTATGCTTCAGTCAAAGCTGACCACAGCATGCAGAGGGTTTGTGAAGGGTACAGGTGCCCTCCGCATCTCTATCGGGTCCCCATGGAGCAGTGATGGGGACCTGATGGCAGAGAAGTCAAGTCTGAAGCCTTCCATAGGCATCGAGGCTTGCCTTCTACAGAAGCCTGTGAGATCCAGCCCTTAGGCTGGGTCTCACAGGCAGGCTGTCAGCATACAAGCTGACATGCAATGTATTACAATACAGGATGTATTGTAATACATTGCAGAGGGGATCAGACCGCAGAAGTTGAAGTCCCATAGTGGGACAATAATAAAAAGTTTAAAAAAAATATATAAAATTTTCCAAAATAAAACATAAAAAAAAGAAAACCAGGCATATTGGATATTGCAGCGTCTGTAACGACCGGTTCTATAAAAATATCACATGATCCGCACCAAGAGATCAAAAAAGGTGTACGCCTGAATCTCTGTTATGGGACCTCTCTCCTCTGTCTGGGTGCCGGGGCCTAAAAATATCTGACAGTGGCCTGTTCCAGTGGTGGGTGACGTGAAGCCTGATTCTCTGCTATGACATGAAGACTGATTCTCTGCTGACATGAAGCCAGATTCTCTGTTATGGGACCTCTCTCCTCTGCCTGGGTGCCTGGGCCTAAATATCTGACAATGGACTGTTCCAGTGTTGGGTGACGTGAAGCCTGATTCTCTGCTATGACATGAAGACTGATTCTCTGCTGACAGGAAGCCAGATTCTCTGTTACGGGACCTCTCTCCTCTGCCTGGGTGCCTGGGCCTAAATATATGACAATGGACTGTTACAGTGGTGGGTGACGTGAAGCCTGATTCTCTGCTATGACATGAAGACTGATTCTCTGCTGACATGAAGCCAGATTCTCTGTTATGGGACCTCTCTCCTCTGTCTGGGTGCCTGGGCCTACATATCTGACAATGGACTGTTCCAGTGTTGGGTGACGTGAAGCCTGATTCTCTGCTATGACATGAGGACTGATTCTCTGCTGACATGAAGCCTGAATCTCTGTTACGGGACCTCTCTCCTCTGCCTGGGTGCCTGGGCCTAAATATGACAATGGACTGTTACAGTGGTGTGTGACGTGAAGCCTGATTCTCTGCTATGACATGCAGACTGATTCTCTGTTGACATGAAGCCAGATTCTCTGTTATGGGACCTCTCTCCTCTGCCTGGGTGCCTGGGCCTAAATATGTCCTGTCCGAAAGGACATTAAGGGCAGCAGGGAGGATCGTGACCGATAAGCGCACTCACCTAGCTCACAACAGTGTGGACTACCTCACATTTCTAAAAATGAATGAGGCATGGATCTCGGAGGAATTCAACATATGTGAAGAGTCGACCACGTTTGACAGAATTTTCTCATGACAGCCCACAAATATCCGCCACCACCCAGAACAAATCATGGTCCCTGTCTTAGGTAAATACAGCGGCATAAAAGGCCTTTTATGTCCGTTGAATGCCTAATTTTTGGGGCCTGTACTGGCCGACAGTTACATTGTTATCCTGTGACCGCCTAATGTACCTCCAGCCACAGAATCCTACAAAGTTCTTTGCTGTCAGGTGAATGCCTATTGGCTTATTTTTGTGGCCTGTACTGGCCGACAGTTACATATTTATCCTGTGACCGCCTAATGTACCTCAAGCCAGAGAATTTAAAGTTCTTTGCTGTCAGGTAATGCCTATTGCCTAATTTTTGGGGCCTGTACTGGCCGACAGTTACATATTTATTCTGTGAACGCCTAATGTACCTCCAGCCACAGAATCCAAAGTTATTTGCTGTCAGGTGAATGCCTATTGGCTAATTTTTGGGGCCTGTACTGGCCGACACTTAAATTTTTTATCTCTAGCCACATAATCACACCCCTGTCTCACTCCTCTGCCTCTCATTATGGTGGCGTATGAACCGCATTCACCCTAAGGACCTTCTAATGTCACAGGGTCATGTGACTGTGCCCCCCACCCTGTACTGTGCCCCTCACCTCGTACTGTGCCCCTTATACCCTGCATTGTGCCCTCTTACCACACCCTGTGCAGCGCCCCTAGTCATTCCCTGTACTGTGACCTCTTATACTCTTATATCCGGTCACGGTATGGTGGTGTTATCCGGTCACTCTGCAGAGGTGTTATCCGGTCAATGTATGGCGGTGGTATCCAATATCTGGATGGCCATAACTGTATCCCTTTCCCTGCCCACGCCATCCTTTTTTAGACCTGGCATGAGCAGGAAAAATATGCAGATTGCGGTGCTAAGGACCTTTGCGCCACAATCTGTATCAGCAATACGCCTAACATAAACTTATTTCTATATAATAAATGACCACCTAATTGTATTATTATTCGGGGGTAGGGCTAATATCTTTATATTATATAGATTCTAGTGTATTATACTGTGTCCTGTATTACCCAGTAGAAAATGATCCTTGGGAAACACAGTCCGCATCCCTGACCATCAGAACCAGGTAGCGCTCTGTCAGTACATGGCAGCCTGCCCTCTCCGCCACGCTGCTCCGCTATGTACTGGTGCTTATTCTGACACTAGGGCTGGGTTCACATCCTATTTTTGCCATCCATTTAATGCATACCAAAAATGTATGCGTTAACAGATGCCTTAGACTGATGCCGTACAGTGGCGTCTGTTCATTATACAGTTCCATGGTAGAAAAAGAAATTACGTTAACCTATGCATTTTTTTAATGGACAAAAGCATGGAGTGCTGCACATTTATATACATCAAACCGATAGGAAATAAAAAAAAATTCTAGGCTCCAGCAGGGCACATTTTTGAGAGTTTCTCTTTAAGACGCATAAAAATGGCCCCTGATTAAAATACATATTTTTTGTACGAATTTTTGCAAATGATCCCCCTCTGGTATATCACTGTCCATGTTGTGGGACTATTTGTGTACTTCTAGTAAGTGTTTTCTGGCTGCAAATATGACCTGAAGGTTTTTCAGGTTCGCAAACATTTGATCACGTTCGCGTTCACGAACCGTCCCGGTCGATGTTCGTCCATCACTAATTATCATGTCAATTATTCTGCAGAGTGACCAGCATGAACTTTTTTTTTTTTAAATGTCAGAATTGCTGGTTTTTGCTTATCCACCACCCAAAAAAAGACAGAACAAGTGAGGTTGTATGTACCCTATAATAGTACCGCTTACAACAAGTTGTTCCACAAAAATCAAACCCTCAAAAAAAAATGTAAAAAAGTTATGGGTCTTGTGATTTGGCAATGCAAAGGCATTTTCTTTTTCTTTTTTTTTAAATGTTTTTTTTGTGTGCAAAAGTGGTAAATATACAGTGTGTATATATAATACAGTACAGACCAAAAGTTTGGACACACCTTCTCATTCAAAGAGTTTTCTTTATTTTCATGACTATGAAAATTGTAGATTCACACTGAAGGCATCAAAACATGTTTACTCAGCTTGCAGTTGTAGTGGTGTGACTTGGTGTCCTTTAGGAGCCAATGTAGGTGCTCTTAGTTATCAGTCCATATGGATGCCTGTTGGTACCGATTATTAATTATACTATGGGCAGGTGGCAATAGTCCACATAGGCTGTATAGCTGCACTATTTAATTGTATCTAGTCCCGGGGTTGGAGGGAATATACTTTTCCCCACACTCTTGCACTTTATCAATATATGTTTTTTATCATATTTATTGTCTTGATGCATGTATAATAATAAAGTCTTCTTGTGGATTATTTCGTATGGTGTTTGGTTTATTCATAGGAGTTTATGGCATAATTATCATGTTTACATTATTATATGGGTCAGTATGATAGATAGATATATATATATATATATATATATATATAGTACAGACCAAAAGTTTGGACACACCTTCTCATTCAAAGAGTTTTCTTTATTTTCATGACTATGAAGGCATCAAAACTATGAATTAACACATGTGGAATTATATACATAACAAACAAGTGTGAAACAACTGAAAATATGTCATATTCTAGGTTCCTCAAAGTAGCCACCTTTTGCTTTGATTACTGCTTTGCACACTCTTGGCATTCTCTTGATGAACTTCAAGAGGTAGTCCCCTGAAATGGTTTTCACTTCACAGGTGTGCCCTGTCAGATTTAATAAGTGGGATTTCTTGCCTTATAAATGGGGTTGGGACCATCAGTTGCGTTGAGGAGAAGTCAGGTGGATACACAGCTGATAGTCCTACTGAATAGACTGTTAGAATTTGTATTATGGCAAGAAAAAAGCAGCTAAGTAAAGAAAAACGAGTGGCCATCATTACTTTAAGAAATAAAGGTCAGTCAGTCAGCCGAAAAATTGGGAAAACTTTGAAAGTAAGGGCTATTTGACCATGAAGGAGAGAGATGGGGTGCTGCGCCAGATGACCTGGCCTCCACAGTCACCGGACCTGAACCCAATCGAGATGGTTTGGGGTGAGCTGGACCGCAGAGTGAAGGCAAAAGGGCCAACAAGTGCTAAAGCATCTCTGGGAACTCCTTCAAGACTGTTGGAAGACCATTTCAGGTGACTACCTCTTGAAGCTCATCAAGAGAATGCCAAGAGTGTGCAAAACAGTAATCAAAGCAAAAGGTGGCTACTTTGAAGAACCTAGAATATGACATATTTTCAGTTGTTTCACACTTGTTTGTTATGTATATAATTCCACATGTGTTAATTCATAGTTTTGATGCCTTCATAGTCATGAAAATAAAGAAAACTCTTTGAATGAGAAGGTGTGTCCAAACTTTTGGTCTGTACTGTATATATATAGATAGATAGATATATAGAGATATAGATAGATAGATAGATAGATAGATAGAGATAGATATATATAGATATATAGATATATAGATATATAGATATATAGATATATATATAGATATAAAAAAAGAAAAAAGATGGCAGCACCGTCACAGAAAAAAGGGAATGGAGGGTGCAAAAAGCCCAATGTGGATAAAAGCCAATCCAATAATGCAGACGTAGAAAAAGGGCAGCACTCCAATAAATAAAATAGCAAAAAACTTTATTTACCCATAAGGCTGTAGCGACGTTTCGGCTCTAACACAGGAGCCTTCCTCAAGCAGTGTGTACAGATCAAGATCCAAACATATATAGTGTTATAGCTAGCCATAGCCAATTACATGTTAAGTGAACATAATTAATAAATAAAGCAAAATACAAAATACATCATACATGTGAATACAGATAAAATCAGCAATACAATGTGGTTCAATCGTGATGCACCTGATTGCATAAAAACAATTACCATAAATATAAAACATAGTGAGATATTTCTATAATTACATAGTTGATAATATGATCAGTGTCAACTGTAGATGATTACATAAAGTGTCACGTGCTTACTGTTACAGGTGGTGCATACTGAGGATGCAGGATGAGGGTCGGTTGTAGTCGCTGCTGACATGTGCGGTCCGGCGTGCCTAGGTCCCCACTGCGCATGCCAATACGACGTGTAATACATGCTGCCGGCCAGTATCAATCTCGCCACCTGACGCATACGCTCCTACGTCACCGCACCAAGACGGCCATTATGGATAAGGGCAAACAGCCCATTCTGTCGCCCTGACGATCATGATGACAATTTAGTCCGATGCAGTGTGGAATCGGGATGGTACTGGCATGGGACAATGCCAGAGTGTCAAAAGTGGCTAAGTGGGCTCGGCTAAGGGATACCACAACAATGAAGAGTGGATCCGCCAGCCGTGACCACAGAGAGGCCGCGCATCTGTACGCAAATGCAGAGTCGCGGCCGCACCGATCAGACCCACCTGTCGCCACAACCTGTCGCCACAACATTCAGAGGGCTCTCCTCTTAACCCCTACCACACATGTAACGGAAAATAACAAAAACAAAAACAGTTTTCTGGAGGGAACACGAAAGTCGTTTTTCGCATAGACAATGGTATCCAGGCATCACGATCGCACTGTCAGCATGGATGCCACACCGCCTATCATCACCCCAAACTCGCAGCACAACACCTGTAAAAATAAAGATAAAATGTGAGCATAAGTGCACAGAAGTGAATACAAAACTTACAATATTAAAAGACTATTAGAATAAACGAAGATTTATGTATAGTACACACAAGTCACATAATCAACACTGGGACAATCGACATTAAAAAATACAAAGATAGAGGGCAAGACACGCAGCTAACCGACCCCAACCTTGTAATCCACATTGAGACCATGTGGATGGAGGGAGTCCAACGTATAGATCCATTTTAATTCTCGCTTTTTTAAAAGGCTAGTCCTGTTGCCACCTCTCCTAGGCATTGGTACATGATCAATAATGCAAAATCTTAGGTCTTTCTCAGTGTGTTTCTGGTTGGCAAAGTGTTTAGATACTGGTAAATCCAGTCTTTTTTTCCGGACACTAAGTCGGTGATTGTTGAATCTTGTCTTAAAATCAGTTGTCGTTTCACCGACGTACAACAGATTACAAGGACAAACAATAACATACACAACAAAGCTGGAGTCACAGGTCAGATAATGCCTCATCTGATATGAAACCCCAGTCCGTGGGTGCATGAAAGCTCTACCCTTAAGAATGAATTTACAGTTTACGCAGGACAAACAGGGAAAACAGCCGACACTGGCACCTGTCAGGGTCAGCTGTCTCGCTGTCTTCAGGGTTCCCACGTCTGCCCTTACCAATTGGTCCTTGAGACTCTTGGACCTGCGGTAGGACATGATCGGAGGAGAGTGGAATTCCTTGACTGTGTTTAGACAACCGCCCAATATACCCCAGTGACGCCGAATAATGTTACTTATGTCGGCGCTCTGTTCACAGTGGGTGGAGATAAATGGAATCCTAGTCATCTGTTTTTGTTTTGCCTTCCTTTTTAGAGTGTCATCCCTGTTCAGTTGACTGACCAATTTCTTTTGTTCCTGTAATAGCTTAATTGGATACCCTCGTTTCTCAAATTTATGTAACAGTGTATCCAAGGTATTGTTGGATGCCACAGGGTCAGAAACAATACGTTTGACCCTCAAGAACTGGGACTATGGGAGGGATTTAACCATGGACCTAGGGTGATTACTGCTGTAAGTCAGTAGCGTGTTCCTGTCGGTTGACTTAGTAAACAATTCTGTCTGCAATTTACCATCCGACAGGATCACGCGGGTGTCCAAAAACTGCATTTCAACACAGGAATGCACCAAAGTGAACTGTAGTGCCCTATCAATTCCATTAAGGAAACTGTGAAAATCACAGAGTTGTTTGGCATCACCTGTCCAAATGAGGAAGACGTCGTCTATGTACCGCCACCACGCCCTAACATGTTGGAAGTGGTGGCTTCCATAGACGACGTCCTCCTCAAACCTGCGCATAAAGATATTGGCATAAGTTGGGGCCACATTGGACCCCATCGCCACGCCCTGTTCCTGCACGTAGTATGAATCTTGAAATAAGAAATAATTGTGCCTAAGCACAATCTCCAACAAAGATAGTACAAAATGTTGGGAACCATCAGTGAGTGTGGATTTATCCAACATTGAACCGACCGCAGCCAATCCCTTTTGATGATCTATTGATGTATAAAGTGAAGTTACATCAAACGATGCAAGTATCACATCAGATACATCAACAAGTTCAACATCCTGCAATGTAAGCAAAAAGTCGCTGGTGTCACGAATATATGAGCTGCCCCCACAAGCGAAACTACACAGAACTTTATCAAGGAAGTTGGCCACATGGCTGAAGATTGAATCGGAGCCCGAAACAATAGGGCGACCAGGGGGATCGACGAGGGACTTGTGGATCTTAGGCAACACATAAAGCACCGGAGTGACAGGATGTGTTACAGTAAGGAAATCCACAAGTCCCTCGTCAATAACCCCCGCATGCAGAGCCTCCGTCAATACATTTTCAATCAATTCAGCAACCTTGAACCTCGGGTCAAAATCAATGTGACTATAGACGGTTCTGTCACCCAATTGCCGCTTTTCACAGTTTCCTCAATGGAATTGATAGGGCACTACAGTTCACTTTGGTGCATTCCTGTGTTGAAATGCAGTTTTTGGACACCCGCGTGATCCTGTCGGATGGTAAATTGCAGACAGAATTGTTTACTAAGTCAACCGACAGGAACACGCTACTGACTTACAGCAGTAATCACCCTAGGTCCATGGTTAAATCCCTCCCATACTCCCAGTTCTTGAGGGTCAAACGTATTGTTTCTGACCCTGTGGCATCCAACAATACCTTGGATACACTGTTACATAAATTTGAGAAACGAGGGTATCCAATTAAGCTATTACAGGAACAAAAGAAATTGGTCAGTCAACTGAACAGGGATGACACTCTAAAAAGGAAGGCAAAACAAAAACAGATGACTAGGATTCCATTTATCTCCACCCACTGTGAACAGAGCGCCGACATAAGTAACATTATTCGGCGTCACTGGGGTATATTGGGCGGTTGTCTAAACACAGTCAAGGAATTCCACTCTCCTCCGATCATGTCCTACCGCAGGTCCAAGAGTCTCAAGGACCAATTGGTAAGGGCAGACGTGGGAACCCTGGAGACAGCTGACCCTGACAGGTGCCAGTGTCGGCTGTTTTCCCTGTTTGTCCTGCGTAAACTGTAAATTCATTCTTAAGGGTAGAGCTTTCATGCACCCACGGACTGGGGTTTCATATCAGATGAGGCATTATCTGACCTGTGACTCCAGCTTTGTTGTGTATGTTATTGTTTGTCCTTGTAATCTGTTGTACGTCGGTGAAACGACAACTGATTTTAAGACACGATTCAACAATCACCGACTTAGTGTCCGGAAAAAAAGACTGGATTTACCAGTATCTAAACACTTTGCCAACCAGAAACACACTGAGAAAGACCTAAGATTTTGCATTATTGATCATGTACCAATGCCTAGGAGAGGTGGCAACAGGACTAGCCTTTTAAAAAAGCGAGAATTAAAATGGATCTATACGTTGGACTCCCTCCATCCACATGGTCTCAATGTGGATTACAAGGTTGGGGTCGGTTAGCTGCGTGTCTTGCCCTCTATCTTTGTATTTTTTAATGTCGATTGTCCCAGTGTTGATTATGTGACTTGTGTGTACTATACATAAATCTTCGTTTATTCTAATAGTCTTTTAATATTGTAAGTTTTGTATTCACTTCTGTGCACTTATGCTCACATTTTATCTTTATTTTTACAGGTGTTGTGCTGCGAGTTTGGGGTGATGATAGGCGGTGTGGCATCCATGCTGACAGTGCGATCGTGATGCCTGGATACCATTGTCTATGCGAAAAACGACTTTCGTGTTCCCTCCAGAAAACTGTTTTTGTTTTTGTTATTTTCCGTTACATGTGTGGTAGGGGTTAAGAGGAGAGCCCTCTGAATGTTGTGGCGACAGGTTGTGGCGACAGGTGGGTCTGATCGGTGCGGCCGCGACTCTGCATTTGCGTACAGATGCGCGGCCTCTCTGTGGTCACGGCTGGCGGATCCACTCTTCATTGTTGTGGTATCCCTTAGCCGAGCCCACTTAGCCACTTTTGACACTCTGGCATTGTCCCATGCCAGTACCATCCCGATTCCACACTGCATCGGACTAAATTGTCATCATGATCGTCAGGGCGACAGAATGGGCTGTTTGCCCTTATCCATAATGGCCGTCTTGGTGCGGTGACGTAGGAGCGTATGCGTCAGGTGACGAGATTGATACTGGCCGGCAGCATGTATTACACGTCGTATTGGCATGCGCAGTGGGGACCTAGGCACGCCGGACCGCACATGTCAGCAGCGACTACAACCGACCCTCATCCTGCATCCTCAGTATGCACCACCTGTAACAGTAAGCACGTGACACTTTATGTAATCATCTACAGTTGACACTGATCATATTATCAACTATGTAATTATAGAAATATCTCACTATGTTTTATATTTATGGTAATTGTTTTTATGCAATCAGGTGCATCACGATTGAACCACATTGTATTGCTGATTTTATCGGTATTCACATGTATGATGTATTTTGTATTTTTCTTTATTTATTAATTATGTTCACTTAACATGTAATTGGCTATGGCTAGCTATAACACTATATATGTTTGGATCTTGATCTGTACACACTGCTTGAGGAAGGCTCCTGTGTTAGAGCCGAAACGTCGCTACAGCCTTATGGGTAAATAAAGTTTTTTGCTATTTTATTTATTGGAGTGCTGCCCTTTTTCTACGTCTGCATTATTGGATTGGCTTTTATCCACATTGGGCTTTTTGCACCCTCCATTCCCTTTTTTCTGTGACGGTGCTGCCATCTTTTTTCTTTTTTTACATACAGCCGGTTTTTGGCATTTGCACGTCAGTTTATTACGGACTTATTTTTTTCAACATGTCTACTAATGATCAAATTCCACCCGGAGGCTTCACATACACACAGGAAGCAGTCGACAGGATTCTGTGCATGATTGAGGGAGATGCCGCGTTCCTCACCACCCCAACAGCTAAGGAGTAGAGTTGAGCGAACACCTGGATGTTCGGGTTCGACGAGTTCGGCCGAACTTTCGAAAAATGTTCGGGTTCGGGATCCGAACTCGACCCGAACTTCATCCCGAACCCGAACCCGAACCCCATAGAAGTCAATGGGGACCCGAACTTTTGGGCACTAAAAAGGTTGTAAAACACACCCGGAAAGGGCTAGAGGGCTGCAAAAGGCAGCAAAATGTAGTTAAATCCCCTGCAAACAAATGTAGATAGGGAAATGATGAGTTAACATAAAATAAATAAAAATTAAACAATATTAATTGGAGTGAGGTCCCATAGCACAGAATCAGGCTTCAAGTCACCCACCAATGGAGAAGGTCACTTACTATTATTTTGACCACAGCACCCAGACAAAGGAGAGAGGTCCCACAGCAGAGAACCAGGCATCATATCACCCACCACAGGAGTAGGCCACCATTGAATTAGACCCCGGCAACCATGTCAGATGGCACAAGCATAAGCTTTATATCAATCAGCACAGGAGAAGGCGACTTTGACAGACTTTGACCCCTACACCCGGACGGAGGAGAGAGGTTTCAAAGCAGAGAATCAGGCATTTAGATCACCCACCACAGGAGTAGGCCCCAATTTAATGGGACCCCGGCAACCATGTCAGATGGCACAACCATCAGCTTCATATCAATCAGCACAGGAGAAGGCGACTTTGAAAGACTTTGACCCCTACACCCAGACGGAGGAGAGAGGTTTCACAGCAGAGAATCAGGCATTTAGATCACCCACCACAGGAGTAGGCCCCCATTGAATCAGACCCTGGCAACCATGTCAGATGGCACAACCATCAGCTTTATATCAATCAGCACAGGAGAAGGCGACTTTGAAAGACTTTGACCCCTACACCCAGATGGAGGAGAGAGGTTTCACAGCAGAGAATCAGGCATCATATCAACCACCACAGGAGAAGCCACCATTTAGTTACTTTGACCCCTGCACCCAGGAAGAGGAGAGAGGCACCACAGCACATATTCTGGCATCATATCAGCCACCACAGGAGAAGCCACCATTGAGTTACTTTGACCCCCGCACCCAGGAAGAGGAGAGAGGCACCACAGCACATATTCTGGCATCATATCAGCCACCACAGGAGAAGCCACCATTGAGTTACTTTGACCCCCGCACCCAGGAAGAGGAGAGAGGCACCACAGCACATATTCTGGCATCATATCAGCCACCACAGGAGAAGCCACCATTGAGTTACTTTGACCCCTGCACCCAGGAAGAGGAGAGAGGCCCCACAGCACATATTCTGGCATCATACTAACCACCACAGGAGAAGCCACCATTGAGTTACTTTGACCCCTGCACCCAGGAAGAGGAGAGAGGCCCCACAGCACATATTCTGGCATCATATCAGCCACCACAGGAGAAGCCACCATTGAGTTACTTTGACCCCCGCACCCAGGAAGAGGAGAGAGGCACCACAGCACATATTCTGGCATCATATCAGCCACCACAGGAGAAGCCACCATTGAGTTACTTTGACCCCTGCACCCAGGAAGAGGAGAGAGGCCCCACAGCACATATTCTGGCATCATATCAGCCACCACAGGAGAAGCCACCATTGAGTTACTTTGACTCCCGCACCCAGGAAGAGGAGAGAGGCACCACAGCACATATTCTGGCATCATATCAGCCACCACAGGAGAAGCCACCATTGAGTTACTTTGACCCCTGCACCCAGGAAGAGGAGAGAGGCCCCACAGCACATATTCTGGCATCATATCAGCCACCACAGGAGAAGCCACCATTGAGTTACTTTGACCCCTGCACCCAGGAAGAGGAGAGAGGCCCCACAGCACATATTCTGGCATCATACTAACCACCACAGGAGAAGCCACCATTGAGTTACTTTGACCCCTGCACCCAGGAAGAGGAGAGAGGCACCACAGCACATATTCAGGCATCATATCACACACCACAGGAGAAGGCCTCTTTCAGTGATTTAGGCCTTTGGACCCAGACAGAGGAGAGAGGCACCACAGCACATATTCTGGCATCATATCAGCCACCACAGGAGAAGCCACCATTGAGTTACTTTGACCCCTGCACCCAGGAAGAGGAGAGAGGCCCCACAGCACATATTCTGGCATCATATCAGCCACCACAGGAGAAGCCACCATTTAGTTACTTTGACCCCTGCACCCAGGAAGAGGAGAGAGGCACCACAGCACATATTCTGGCATCATATCAGCCACCACAGGAGAAGCCACCATTTAGTTACTTTGACCCCTTCACCCAAACAGAGGAGAGAGGTTCCACATCAGAGAATCAGGCATCATATCAACCACCACAGGAGTAGGCCACAATTTAGTTTATTTGACCCCTGCACCCAGGAAGAGGAGAGAGGCCCCACAGCACATATTCTGGCATCATATCACACACCACAGGAGAAGGCCTCTTTCAGTGATTTAGGCCTTTGGACCCAGACAGAGGAGAGAGGTCAGAGATTAGCTTCATATCCCCCAGCACAGCAGAAGACCGCTTTATTTGACTTAGGCCTCAGCACCCAGACAGAAGACAGAGGTAGCATGGCAGAGGTTATGGCTTCATGTCACCCGTTAGTTTAACCGGCCACTTTCATCTGGTTAGGCCCCGGCGCCCAGACAGAGAAGAGTTTCATTCAACTGTGGGTTTCATAAAATTTGTATCAAATAAAGAAGTGGCCCGTAGCACAACAAGACATGTTTTAGGCAGTTAATAAGGACTACTCTGCACAAGGGAGGGACAGGTCCTGTGGGATCCATGCCTGGTTCATCTTTATGAAGGTCAGCTTGTCCACGTTGGCTGTGGACAGGCGGCTGCGCTTGTCAGTAATGACGCCCCCTGCCGTGCTGAATACGCGTTCAGATAAAACGCTGGCCGCCGGGCAGGAAAGCACCTCCAAGGCATAACATGCTAACTCTGGCCACGTGGACAATTTCGAAACCCAGTAGTTGAATGGGGCCGAACCATCCGTCAGGATGTGGAGGGGTGTGCAGACATACTGTTCAACCATGTTAGTGAAATGCTGCCTCCTGCTAACACGTTCCGTATCAGGTGTCGGTGCAGATAGCTGTGGCGTGGAGACAAAACTTTTCCACATTTCTGCCATGCTAACCCTGCCCTCAGATGAGCTGGCCGTGACACAGCTGCGTTGGCGACCTCTTGCCACTCCTCTGCCTTCACCTTCCACCTGTTCCCCTGTGACATGTGGGAATGCTCTCAAGAGCGCCTCTATCAGCGTGCGCTTGTACTCGCGCATCTTACGGTCGCGCTCCAGTTCAGGAATTAAAGTGGGCACATTGTCTTTATACCGGGGATCCAGCAGGGTGGCCACCCAGTAGTCTGCACACGTTAAAACGTGGGCAACTCTGCTGTCGTTGCGCAGGCATTGGAGCATATATTCGCTCATGTGGGCCAGGCTACCCATGGGTAAGGACAAGCTGTCCTCTGTGGGAGGCGTATCGTCATCGTCCACCGTATCCCCCCAGCCACGCACCAGTGATGGGCCTGGGCTGCCACCCCGCTGTGAACTTGCGTCATCCTCGTCCCCCTCCACCTCCTCCTCCTCATCCTCCTCGTCCTCCAGTACAGTGCCTTGGCTGGCGACTTGTGAACCTGTCCTCTGCTGCTTAAACAAACCTCCCTCTGAGCCACTTCTAACAGACTGGCCCGAAAGTGTTAGAAACGAGCCCTCATCCTCCTCCTCCTCCTCCACCTGGGCCACCTCCTCTAACATCATTGCCCTAAGTGTTTTCTCAAGGAGACATAGAAGTGGTATTGTAACGCTGATAACAGTGTCATCGCCACTGGCCATGTTGGTGGAGTACTCGAAACAGCGCAGCAGGGCACACAGGTCTCGCATGGAGGCCCAATCATTGGTGGTGAAGTGGTGCTGTTCGGCAGTACGACTGACGCGAGCGTGCTGCAGCTGAAACTCCACTATGGCCTGCTGCTGCTCGCACAGTCTCTCCAGCATGTGCAAGGTGGAGTTCCACCGGGTGGGCACGTCGCATATGAGGCGGTGAGCGGGAAGGCCGAAGTTCCGCTGTAGCGCAGACAGGCGAGCAGCGGCAGGATGTGAACGGCGGAAGCGCGCACAGACGGCCCGCACTTTATGCAGCAGCTCTGACATGTTGGGGTAGTGGTGAATAAACCTCTGCACCACCAAGTTCAGCACATGCGCCAGGCAAGGGATGTGCGTCAAACCGGCTAGTCCCAGAGCTGCCACGAGATTTCGCCCATTATCGCATACCACCAGGCCTGGCTTGAGGCCCACCGGCAGAAACCACTCGTCGGTCTGTTGTTCAATACCCCGCCACAACTCCTTTGCGCTGTGGGGCCTGTCCCCCAAACATATGAGTTTCAGAATGGCCTGCTGACGTTTACCCCGGGCTGTGCTGAAGTTGGTGGTGAAGGTGTGTGGCTGACCGGATGAGCTGGTGGAAGCAGTGGAGGAGGAAGCCGAGTAGGAGGAGGAGGCTACAGGAGGCAGAGAATGATGCCCTGCGATCCTAGGGGGCGGAAGGACGTGCGCCAAGGAACTGTCCTCTGGGGGCCCAGCCGCCACTACATTCATCCAGTGTGCAGTTAGTGAGATATAGCGTCCCTGGCCGTGCTTACTGGTCCACGTATCTGTGGTTAGGTGGACCTTGCCACAAATGGCGTTGCGCAGTGCACACTTGATTTTATCGGACACTTGCATGTGCAGGGAAGGCACGGCTGTCTTGGAGAAGTAGTGGCGGCTGGGAACCACATACTGCGGGACAGCCATGCCCATCAGCTGTTTGAAGCTGTCTGTGTCCACCAGCCGGAATGACAGCATTTCAAAGGCCAGCAGTTTAGAAATGCTGGCGTTCAGGCCAAGGGCTCGAGGGTGACTCGGGGGGAATTTGCGCTTCCTCTCTAAGGTTTGAGATATTGAGAGCTGAACGCTGCTGTGTGATATAGTGGAGACGCTAGTTGACGGTGGCGGTGGTGGTGGTGTCGGTGGCACATCCTCTGTTTGCTGCTCGGCAGGTGGCAACATTCCTCTCGAGGCGGAAGCCGAGGCAGCAGCGGTAGAGGGAGCAGGGGGAGCCTCAGCGAGTGCCTGGTTTTTAAGGTGTGTACCCCACTGCAGTTCATGCTTTGCATGTAGATGCCTGGTCATGCAGGTTGTGCTGAGGTTCAGAACGTTAATGCCTCGCCTCAGGCTCTGATGGCAGAGCGTGCAAGTCACTCGGGTCTTGTCGGTAGGACATTGTTTAAAGAAGTGTCATGCCAGGGAACTCTTTGAAGCTGCCTTTGTGGGGCTGGGTCCCTGTTGGCGATGTCCAGTAGCAGGCGAACTCTGGGGGCGGCGGCTCGTCTGCTTTGGCCCCCTGCTCCCTCTTTGGCTTCGCTGTTGTCTCGGTCTCACCACTACCTCTTCCTCTGAACTGTGAAAGTCATCGCCACGACCTTCAGTCCATGTGGGGTCTAAGACCTCATCGTCCTCTGCATCGTCTTCCACCCAGTCTCCCTCCCTGACCTCCTCCTGTTCAGTCTGCACACTGCAAAAAGACGCGGCAGTGGGCACCTGTGTTTCGTCATCATCAGAGAGTCGGTGACTCTGCTGTGGTGGTATTCCCATGTCCTCTTCATCTGGAGACATAAGTGGTTGTGCGTCAGTGCATGGTATGTCTTCCTCCACTGGGGAAGGGCTAGGTGGACGCCCCTGGGAAACCCTGGAAGCAGAGTCTTCAAACAGAAGAAGAGACTGCTGCATAACTTGTGGCTCAGACCGTTTCCCTGATATGCTTGGGGGTGATGTGACAGACTGATGGGCTTGGTTTTCAGGTGCCACCTGTGCGCTTTCCGCAGAAGACTGGGTGGAAGACCATGTGGTGAACGTGCTGGAAGCACTGTCGGCCACCCAATCGATTAATGCCTGTATCTGCTCAGGCCTTACCATCCTAAGAGCGGCATTGGGCCCCACGAGATATTGCTGTACATTCTGCCGGCTAGTTGAGGGAG
This sequence comes from Bufo bufo, assembly GCF_905171765.1. NCBI lineage: Eukaryota > Metazoa > Chordata > Amphibia > Anura > Bufonidae > Bufo > Bufo bufo. Next base: position 558,331,421 of record NC_053390.1, on the reverse strand, counting down.
TTCGTTCCCTACTGTGTGCGCCTGGGGCCGAACGGCCACGTCCTCTACCAGCAACAGAGGCTCCACGGACACCACCACGACCGCGTCCTCGTCCCTTAATAGTATTTTTCTTCATTGTTGCGATTCAACTCGCACCACAATGAAATATATTATTTTTTATAAGCAAAATCCCCTCACTGGAATACTTTCAGTCTTTTGACTGTATGGATTACAGATGGAATGACTGTTATATGTGAGTACCGCTTTCTTTGACAGATTCTAGTATGGTTACATATATGTTTTCCCAACCCCAGCACATTAGTTTGCTAATTCCAGATGTATGAAACGCAGGCCTAACTGTATCTAGTATATTGAACGCCAGATAAACTAACTTGGCCTTTTTTAAATAAAAAAAAAATTCCCTCACTGGAATACTTTCAGTCTTTTGACTGTATGGATTACAGATAGAATGACTGTTATATGTGAGTACCGCTTTCTTTGACAGATTCTAGTATGGGTACATATATGTTTTCCCAACCCCAGCACATTAGTTTGCTAATTCCAGATGTATGAAACGCAGGCCTAACTGTATCTAGTATATTGAACGCCAGATAAACTAACTTGGCCTTTTTTAAATAAAAAAAATCCCCTCACTGGAATACTTTCAGTCTTTTGACTGTATGGATTACAGATGGAATGACTGTTATATGTGAGTACCGCTTTCTTTGACAGATTCTAGTATGGGTACATATATGTTTTCCCAACCCCAGCACATTAGTTTGCTAATTCCAGATGTATGAAACGCAGGCCTAACTGTATCTAGTATATTGAACGCCAGATAAACTAACTTGGCCTTTTTTAAATAAAAAAAATCCCCTCACTGGAATACTTTCAGTCTTTTGACTGTATGGATTACAGATGGAATGACTGTTATATGTGAGTACCGCTTTCTTTGACAGATTCTAGTATGGGTACATATATGTTTTCCCAACCCCAGCACATTAGTTTGCTAATTCCAGATGTATGAAACGCAGGCCTAACTGTATCTAGTATATTGAACGCCAGATAAACTAACTTGGCCTTTTTTAAATAAAAAAAATCCCCTCACTGGAATACTTTCAGTCTTTTGACTGTATGGATTACAGATGGAATGACTGTTATATGTGAGTACCGCTTTCTTTGACAGATTCTAGTATGGGTACATATATGTTTTCCCAACCCCAGCACATTAGTTTGCTAATTCCAGATGTATGAAACGCAGGCCTAACTGTATCTAGTATATTGAACGCCAGATAAACTAACTTGGCCTTTTTTAAATAAAAAAAATTCCCTCACTGGAATACTTTCAGTCTTTTGACTGTATGGATTACAGATGGAATGACTGTTATATGTGAGTACCGCTTTCTTTGACAGATTCTAGTATGGGTACATATATGTTTTCCCAACCCCAGCACATTAGTTTGCTAATTCCAGATGTATGAAACGCAGGCCTAACTGTATCTAGTATATTGAACGCCAGATAAACTAACTTGGCCTTTTTTAAATAAAAAAAATCCCCTCACTGGAATACTTTCAGTCTTTTGACTGTATGGATTACAGATGGAATGACTGTTATATGTGAGTACCGCTTTCTTTGACAGATTCTAGTATGGGTACATATATGTTTTCCCAACCCCAGCACATTAGTTTGCTAATTCCAGATGTATGAAACGCAGGCCTAACTGTATCTAGTATATTGAACGCCAGATAAACTAACTTGGCCTTTTTTAAATAAAAAAAATCCCCTCACTGGAATACTTTCAGTCTTTTGACTGTATGGATTACAGATGGAATGACTGTTATATGTGAGTACCGCTTTCTTTGACAGATTCTAGTATGGGTACATATATGTTTTCCCAACCCCAGCACATTAGTTTGCTAATTCCAGATGTATGAAACGCAGGCCTAACTGTATCTAGTATATTGAACGCCAGATAAACTAACTTGGCCTTTTTTAAATAAAAAAAAAATTCCCTCACTGGAATACTTTATGGCTTTTCACTGTATGGATTACAGGTGGACTGGTATTAGTAGGGGTGACACAAGCACACCCAAGTCCCTGATGTAGGATTTCTATGGCACAGACCACTATTACAAGTGATTAATGGACGTTGGGAGAGATTGTGCTGCAGCACTAGTCCCAAGATGGCCGCCGCCTATCAGCCCAGTAACATGTGCCACAAAATGGTCTGCACAACCTTTAAAAAAAATAGCCTTGGACTGTGCTGCTAAATCGCTATTGGTCTGAATCCCAGGTGTAGATGTCTGACTTGTTTGGAGCTTTGGAATGCACACTGTGGCAGCTTCTGCTGCAGCACTACAAGTCGCAAAATGGCGGCCGGCGGTCAGCCCAGGTACATGTGGATGGAAAAATCACTCTGGCCACTCTAAAAATAGCCAATCCCTATCAAAAAAGCAGCTCAGCTGCAGTTGTTCAGATGAATCACAGGTAGAGGAGAGAAATTTGCTTCCAGTTATTCAATTATCCCTGCCTATTCTCGCCCTAGCATCAGCTGCGTCTATCCCTGTTCTATTCACATCGGGAGTGAGCACGTCCCGACGTGCGCACAAGCTTGTAAAGAGGCTGAGTCACATGCTGCACTTGGCCAATCACATCCTTGCCAATAGTAGGCATGGCTGCGATGGCATCTTAGGGCAAGTAGTATGATGCATGTTGATTGGCTGCTTTGCAGCCTTTCAAAATGCGCCAAAATACATGCCGAACGACGAACCAGAACCCGAACTTTTACGAAAAAGTTCGGGTTCGGGTCCGTGTCACGAACACCCCAAAATTCGGTACGGACCCGAACTATGCTCGAACTGTTCGCTCAACACTACTAAGGAGCTAAAAAGGAAATTTGAATTCCTATCAAAGAGATCTATCTCTTTGCGTCTCCACATGACCACTCTTGGAGAATATTTTAAGGCACAACGTGTTCCCAGAGGGATGAGATCCAATCTACGCCCCAATTTGTTCTCTGGCTGTCCTTCATTTTGTAAGAAATTTGAAAACCTTTCAAACCGGTATGCACTGGACTTTATACTGCTTAATATTGAATTTTTACAGGGCGAATTGTCCAATGTTATGCTTGAATTGGCAAGTGTGGAACAACAGCTTATTCATTTATCCTCAGTTGAGGAATTTGGGACATACAATGATGCATTTTCTACCCAGTTACAGAGTTTTCGTGTGGAGATGGAGGAAGGCAAACGCTTTAAGTGGAATCGAGACTCTGATGACTACAAAAAGGGCAATATATACTCCTGGCAATCCAGTGATAAGAGCGTCTACACGAATAAGGAGGGTTGGAAAAAGAAACAGAAATCTACTCAAGATGCCTTTTCTGCTGACCAGGCTTTTTTAGGGTTGAGGGAGACAGAACTGTCCGGAGACAACGCATCCGGCGTGGAGGCCGTAGACGCAGGCGACAACAAAAAGCAGCGCAACAACAGACCCCGTCCTCCCGGCAGGAACAACCCGTCGAGGAAGAAGTAACCGTGGTGAATCTTTCTTCAAAAAATTTGACTGATGCCCAAGTGAGTGTATTAAGTAAGGGGCTTTCTTTTTGCCCTCGAACCACTGCGGACTGGTTCGAACTTGATTTTGACCTGTATAATTTCTTTCGTGCTATCAAGTTGAGAATTTGGTTCCAGAGTAGGGTGAAGATCGAGCATGCCAAGATGAGTGATTTCTCTCTTGGCATGTTCGATCTTTCAACTAGAAGCACCTTTAACCCAGTTGTCAATGAGCCTGCAATGGAGGCGTATATGGCTGCCGTTAAATCTGATATTCAGAGATTAAAGGCGATAAAATCTGTACAACCTTTTGGTCATCCCAATGTGACAGCTGAAGAGATGGTTGCTCTTAAAGAATTAAAACTCGACCATGAACTTACCATTAAGGCCGCCGATAAAGGCGGCGCGGTGGTCGTGCTTGACACCCAGAAATATATTGCCGAAATCAAGCGGCAATTGGGTGACAGAACCGTCTATAGTCACATTGATTTTGACCCGAGGTTCAAGGTTGCTGAATTGATTGAAAATGTATTGACGGAGGCTCTGCATGCGGGGGTTATTGACGAGGGACTTGTGGATTTCCTTACTGTAACACATCCTGTCACTCCGGTGCTTTATGTGTTGCCTAAGATCCACAAGTCCCTCGTCGATCCCCCTGGTCGCCCTATTGTTTCGGGCTCCGATTCAATCTTCAGCCATGTGGCCATCTTCCTTGATAAAGTTCTGTGTAGTTTCGCTTGTGGGGGCAGCTCATATATTCGTGACACCAGCGACTTTTTGCTTAAATTGCAGGATGTTGAACTTGTTGATGTATCTGATGTGATACTTGCATCGTTTGATGTAACTTCACTTTATACATCAATAGATCATCAAAAGGGATTGGCTGCGGTCGGTTCAATGTTGGATAAATCCACACTCACTGATGGTTCCCAACATTTTGTACTATCTTTGTTGGAGATTGTGCTTAGGCACAATTATTTCTTATTTCAAGATTCATACTACGTGCAGGAACAGGGCGTGGCGATGGGGTCCAATGTGGCCCCAACTTATGCCAATACCTTTATGCGCAGGTTTGAGGAGGACGTCGTCTATGGAAGCCACCACTTCCAACATGTTAGGGCGTGGTGGCGGTACATAGACGACGTCTTCCTCATTTGGACAGGTGATGCCAAACAACTCTGTGATTTTCACAGTTTCCTCAATGGAATTGATAGGGCACTACAGTTCACTTTGGTGCATTCCTGTGTTGAAATGCAGTTTTTGGACACCCGCGTGATCCTGTCGGATGGTAAATTGCAGACAGAATTGTTTACTAAGTCAACCGACAGGAACACGCTACTGACTTACAGCAGTAATCACCCTAGGTCCATGGTTAAATCCCTCCCATACTCCCAGTTCTTGAGGGTCAAACGTATTGTTTCTGACCCTGTGGCATCCAACAATACCTTGGATACACTGTTACATAAATTTGAGAAACGAGGGTATCCAATTAAGCTATTACAGGAACAAAAGAAATTGGTCAGTCAACTGAACAGGGATGACACTCTAAAAAGGAAGGCAAAACAAAAACAGATGACTAGGATTCCATTTATCTCCACCCACTGTGAACAGAGCGCCGACATAAGTAACATTATTCGGCGTCACTGGGGTATATTGGGCGGTTGTCTAAACACAGTCAAGGAATTCCACTCTCCTCCGATCATGTCCTACCGCAGGTCCAAGAGTCTCAAGGACCAATTGGTAAGGGCAGACGTGGGAACCCTGAAGACAGCGAGACAGCTGACCCTGACAGGTGCCAGTGTCGGCTGTTTTCCCTGTTTGTCCTGCGTAAACTGTAAATTCATTCTTAAGGGTAGAGCTTTCATGCACCCACGGACTGGGGTTTCATATCAGATTTGTTGTGTATGTTATTGTTTGTCCTTGTAATCTGTTGTACGTCGGTGAAACGACAACTGATTTTAAGACACGATTCAACAATCACCGACTTAGTGTCCGGAAAAAAAGACTGGATTTACCAGTATCTAAACACTTTGCCAACCAGAAACACACTGAGAAAGACCTAAGATTTTGCATTATTGATCATGTACCAATGCCTAGGAGAGGTGGCAACAGGACTAGCCTTTTAAAAAAGCGAGAATTAAAATGGATCTATACGTTGGACTCCCTCCATCCACATGGTCTCAATGTGGATTACAAGGTTGGGGTCGGTTAGCTGCGTGTCTTGCCCTCTATCTTTGTATTTTTTAATGTCGATTGTCCCAGTGTTGATTATGTGACTTGTGTGTACTATACATAAATCTTCGTTTATTCTAATAGTCTTTTAATATTGTAAGTTTTGTATTCACTTCTGTGCACTTATGCTCACATTTTATCTTTATTTTTACAGGTGTTGTGCTGCGAGTTTGGGGTGATGATAGGCGGTGTGGCATCCATGCTGACAGTGCGATCGTGATGCCTGGATACCATTGTCTATGCGAAAAACGACTTCCGTGTTCCCTCCAGAAAACTGTTTTTGTTTTTGTTATTTTCCGTTACATGTGTGGTAGGGGTTAAGAGGACAGCCCTCTGAATGTTGTGGCGACAGGTTGTGGCGACAGGTGGGTCTGATCGGTGCGGCCGCGACTCTGCATTTGCGTACAGATGCGCGGCCTCTCTGTGGTCACGGCTGGCGGATCCACTCTTCATTGTTGTGGTATCCCTTAGCCGAGCCCACTTAGCCACTTTTGACACTCTGGCATTGTCCCATGCCAGTACCATCCCGATTCCACACTGCATCGGACTAAATTGTCATCATGATCGTCAGGGCGACAGAATGGGCTGTTTGCCCTTATCCATAATGGCCGTCTTGGTGCGGTGACGTAGGAGCGTATGCGTCAGGTGACGAGATTGATACTGACCGGCAGCATGTATTACACGTCGTATTGGCATGCGCAGTGGGGACCTATGCACGCCGGACCGCACATGTCAGCAGCGACTACAACCGACCCTCATCCTGCATCCTCAGTATGCACCACCTGTAACAGTAAGCACGTGACACTTTATGTAATCATCTACAGTTGACACTGATCATATTATCAACTATGTAATTATAGAAATATCTCACTATGTTTTATATTTATGGTAATTGTTTTTATGCAATCAGGTGCATCACGATTGAACCACATTGTATTGCTGATTTTATCTGTATTCACATGTATGATGTATTTTGTATTTTCCTTTATTTATTAATTATGTTCACTTAACATGTAATTGGCTATGGCTAGCTATAACACTATATATGTTTGGATCTTGATCTGTACACACTGCTTGAGGAAGGCTCCTGTGTTAGAGCCGAAACGTCGCTACAGCCTTATGGGTAAATAAAGTTTTTTGCTATTTTATTTATTGGAGTGCTGCCCTTTTTCTACGTCTATATATAGATATATATATATATATATATATATATATATAGAGATATATATATAGATATATATATATATAGAGATATATATATAGAGATATATATATATAGAGATATATATATATATATATAGAGATATATATATATATATAGAGATATATATATAGAGATATATATATATATAGAGATATATATATAGAGATATATATATATATATATATATATATATAGAGATAGAGATATATATATATATATAGATATATATAGATATATAGATAGATAGATAGATAGATAGAGAGATATATATATATATATATATATATATAGAGAGAGAGATCATACTGACCCATATAATAATGTAAACATGATAATTATGCCATAAATTCCTATGAATAAACCAAACACCATACGAAATAATCCACAGGAAGACTTTATTATTATACATACATCAAGACAATAAATATGATAAAAAACATATATTGATAAAGTGCAAGAGTGTGGGGAAAAGTATATTCCCTCCAACCCCGGGACTAGATACAATTAAATAGTGCAGCTATACAGCCTATGTGGACTATTGCCACCTGCCCATAGTATAATAAATAATCGGTACCAACAGGCATCCATATGGACTGATAACTAAGAGAACCTACATTGGCTCCTAAAGGACACCAAGTCACACCACTACAACTGCAAGCTGGGGACGCCACATGTGATCAGTCACATGGTACGGCCCAACCTCCAGGACGTCATAGTCATCTAATGCGGCCAACCTACAAACAGGATATCGCCGCCCACTATAGTCACATGACCGGTGTTGGTGAGTATACACCATAAAATCGTATATAACGTAACAGACCCCCTCTAATAATCAGAATACCCCCAATCTTTGCCACCGTGCCTCCGAATCAACCATGAAAGGCACGCATAAAGCAGAATAATACCCCCCAGACGTAATACATAAAATACATATATGTCTGGGATATAATAAATATCATAAAACAGACATTCATAAGTCATGATCTACAGTCCCTGACAAAAGTCTTGTCGCTTGTGTACAAATTGACGTGAAGTGCCGATAAAATATATTTCTAATCAAGATTTTGTTACAAGAAAGGGGTCATTTTAATCCCAACAGTTTTTGTAATAATGTTTCAGTGCAAAACGAAACTGACAAAAAGTATTCTAATATTCACAGCTTGGTAAAGCCCATTGAGTAAATTTTTGCCAAGGGCTTTAGCTTTTCATATGAGCTATTTCTAACACCAATTGATTAATTAAAAGTCAGGTTAATAGCAGGAGTTTCTACAAAATAGAGAAGCGACAAGACTTTTGTCAGGGACTGTACATAATAGTGCAAATAAAGTGCTAAAAGATGATGAGATGTACATATTGTCAGTCGACAACACATAACAATAGCAGCATTATTAAAATGTACTCAAATAAATTACATAAAATACTGCAGTACATATTATAACAAACAAAGTGCAAGTGCCAGGTGCAGGTGTGCAAGGTGTGCAAGGTGCCCAAGTGAAAGTGCAGAACATATAAATGTGCCACCACGTGAAGTGACAATAATATCATATTAAATCAAAAGCCATGATTGAGAACCACTAAAATACCTCAAATTTCATAACTGATTATACATAAGTGAAGGCAATAAATGATGCACTATTCTGAACCATGTTGAGGTGGACGCTTCTGAGGTGGGTGTGGGTGCGGTCTTATCTCAGGGTCCCTCTCCTGCCAAATGGCGACCGTGTGCCTTTTTCTCAAGGAAACTCTCCTCCGCAGAGAGAAATGATGATGTGGGAGATAGGGAGTTGTTGGCCATCAAATTAGCTTTTGAGGAATGGCTAGAGGGAGCCAGACACCCTATTACCGTGTTTACCGACCATAAGAATCTGGCCTACTTGGAATCAGCCAAGCGTCTGAACCCGAGACAGGCCAGATGGTCTTTGTTCTTTTCTAGGTTTAATTTTGTTCCGCCTGAAATTCAAGATTGCCATCAACAACAATCGGAGGAGGAGGCAAAGAGGAGGGTACCGTGGGTTGGACATAAGGTTTTAATAGGGACCTGTGAAAAACATTATGGATCTTCCAAGTCTGAGGAAGATCAAGACGGAAGGCAACGGGATTGATGACGGACAAGATCTTGTAAGGCCCAATAAACCTAGGACCCAACTTCCAGGAGGGAACCTTCAGTTTGATATTCTTTGTAGACAACTACACCAGATCCCCCACATTCAGGGCTCGGACCAGGCACACGTCTCTTATCCGCCACACGCTTATATCTCTCACTCATCCTCTTCAGATTACCCTGAATCTTTTGCCAAATAATTGACAAAGACGAGGAAAATCTCTCCTCATCAGGTAAACCAGAAGACCCCTCTCCAGAGAATGTCCCAAACTGCGGATGAAACCCATATGCACCAAAAAATAGTGACTTATCAGAGGACTCCTGGCGACGGTTATTTAAAGCAAACTCAGCAAGGGACAAAAAAGAACACCAATCCTCCTGATTCTCCACCACAAAACAGCGCAGATATGTCTCCAGATTCTGATTGACGCGTTCGGTCTGACCATTCGACTGCAGGTGAAAAGCAGAAGAGAACGACAACCGAACCCCCAAGCGAGAACAGAAGGCCTTCCAGAATATGGAAACAAATTGTGTGCCCCTATCAGAAACGATGTCTGAAGGAATGCCATGCAATTTAACAATGTGATCAACAAACGCTTGCGCCAGCGTCTTAGCATTGGGTAACCCAGTAAAGGGAATGAAATGCGCCATTTTGCTAAAACGGTCCACTACTACCAGAATCACAGTCTTCCCCGAGGAACGAGGCAGGTCCGTAATGAAGTCCATGGACAGATGCGTCCAAGGACGGGAAGGAATGGGTAACGGGAGGAGAGAACCCGATGGCCGTGAATGAGGGACCTTGGCACGAGCGCAGGTCTCGCAGGCTGCCACAAAACCCTCAACCATCTTACGAAGAGCCGGCCACCAGAATCTCCGAGCAATGAGATCCACTGTGGCTCTGCTCCCCGGGTGCCCAGCAAGGACAGTATCGTGGTGCTCCTTAAAAACCTTGTGTCGTAAAGCAAGAGGCACAAACAACCTCCCAGGGAGACAAAGATCAGGAGCCTCTGCCTGGGCTGCCTGAACCTCTGCCTCCAAATCAGGATAAAGAGCAGGGACGACCACCCCTTCAGCCAAAATGGGACCCGGATCTTCAAAGTTCCCCCCTCCCGGAAAACAACGTGACAGGGCATCCGCCTTCACATTTTTAACCCCAGGGCGGAACGTAACAGCAAAATTAAATCTAGAAAAGAACAAAGACCATCTGGCCTGTCTCGGGTTCAGACGCTTGGCCAATTCCAAGTAGGCCAGATTCTTATGGTCTGTAAACACGGTAATAGGGTGTCTGGCTCCCTCTAACCAATGGCGCCATTCCTCAAAAGCTAATTTGATGGCCTCCCTATCTCCCACATCGTAATTTCTCTCTGCAGAGGAGAGTTTCTTTGAGAAAAAGGCACACGGTCGCCATTTGGCAGGAGAGGGACCCTGAGATAAGACCGCACCCACACCCACCTCGGAAGCGTCCACTTCAACAATAAAAGGTAGAGAGACATCAGGTTGTACCAAAATCGGAGCGGAAGCAAAACTCTCTTTGATACTAGAAAAGGCTTTAAGCGCATCTACCGACCACGAAGAAAAATCTAGCCCCATTTTAGTCATATCAGTGAGTGGCTTAACAACAGAGGAATAATTCAAAATTAACTTTCTGTAATAATTGGCAAAACCCAAAAACCGCATCAGCGCCTTCTGATTCTCAGGAAGCTCCCAATCAAGCACAGCGCTGACCTTCTCAGGGTCCATGCGAAAACCAGAAGCGGAGAGAAGAAAATCAAGAAATTGAATCTCCGGAGCCGCAAACACACATTTTTCAAGTTTAACGTACAATTTATTATCCAGCAGAATCAGCAAGACCTGACGTAGGTGGTCTCGAGGAGTCTTGAAATCAGGAGAAAAAAATCAAAATGTCATCCAGATACACCAGTACAAATTTCCCCATTAAATGATGAAAAATTCTGTTCACAAAATATTGGAAGACGGCCGGAGCATTCATCAAACCAAAGGGCATAACCAAATTCTCGAAATGACCCTCAGGGGTATTGAAGGCCGTCTTCCATTCGTCCCCTTCCCTGACCCTGACTAGGTTGTATGCCCCTCTTAAATCCAACTTAGAAAAAACCTTAGCCCCAACCATCTGGTTAAACAGGTCCGGGATCAGAGGAAGCGGATATGGGTCACGAATCGTGATACAGTTCAGCTCCCTGAAATCCAGACAAGGTCTTAAAGAACCATCTTTTTTCTTAACAAAAAAAAAAACAGCGGCAACAGGTGACTTCAAGGGTCGGATGTGTCCCTTTCTCAGGCTCTCAGAGATATAAGTACGCATAGCGACTCTTTCAGGTTGGGAGAGATTGTATAAACGTGATTTTGGCAGTTTGGCGCCTGGGATAAGATTAATAGGGCAGTCGTACTCCCGGTGCGGGGGCAACTCCTGGACACCACTCTCGGAAAACACATCTGAAAATTCAGAGAGAAAAGATGGCACAGTCTTGGTAGAAACCTCTGGAAGAGACGCCGTGAGGCAATTCACTCTGCAAAACTCACTCCAACCATTTATTTGCCTTGCTTGCCAATCAATGGTGGGGTTATGTTTAGTGAGCCAGGGTAGCCCCAACACTAGAGGAGTAGGTAATCCGCTTAGGACGAAACATGACATATCCTCAACATGAGCGTCACCCACAGTCAAACGGATATTGTGAAGTATGCCCTTTAATGATCTTTGAGAAAGTGGAGCGGAATCGATAGCAAAAACAGGTATATCCTTTTCCAAAGTGCATACCTGGAAACCATGCATTATTGCAAATTGATTATCAATGAGATTGACAGCTGCTCCACTATCTACAAAAATCTCACAAACAATGTTCTTGCTGTCTAGCGCCACCCTGGCAGGTAGGAGAAAACGGGAACTACAAGTAAATGGCAAACCTTCAATTTCCGCATCAACCTTGCCAATAGTAGCAAATGGAAAGTTTTTAGAGGGGTTTTTTCTTTTTGTCTTTGTTTTATTACCCTCAGAAAACTCCATGAATCTCCTAGAGGGGCAAACATTAGCCAAATGATTTATACCCACACAACAGAAACAAACCCTCTTCTGAGAGCTGAATCCTCTACTATCAGAGGCAAGCAAACTCAGCTGCATGGCCTCCTCCTCAGAGGGGATTGAGAGAGACTGAGACCCCTGTGCACTGAATGAGACAGCCCCACTGTCCTTAGAGTGAATATGACAGGAAGGAGTAGTCTCCTCTCTCTCTCTAAGACGCCTGTCAATACGAACAGCTAGAGACATGGCAGATTCTAACGAGGCTGGTCTCTCATGAAAAGCAAATGCATCTTTCAATCTTTCCGAAAGACCATGGCAAAATTGACTTCGGAGTGCAGCATCATTCCAACCAGTATCAGCTGCCCATCGCCGAAATTCTGAACGATATATCTCTGCGGACTGTTTACCCTGGCATAAAAGACGCAGTTTAGATTCAGCCAGAGCAATACGATCCGGGTCATCATATATCTGCCCCAGGGCTACAAAAAATTCATCCACCAATCGGAGGGGCCGTGCCGACCGGCAGCGAAAAGACTGAGCGTTATCCCTGAGTAGCGAGATGATGATCCCCACCCTCTGCTCCTCATCACCAGAGGAATGGGGAAGTAGGCGAAAATGGAGTTTGCAAGCCTCTCTAAAGCAAACAAAATTCTCACTACCCCCGGAGAACGTATCCGGAAGCGAGATTTTAGGATCGGAACAAACTCCATGAACGCAAGCAGAACCGGTCACCTGAAACTGAGACACAGTTTTACGGAGATCTGCTACCTCCAGTGAAAGACCTTGCATGCGGTCAATCAAGGCTGAAACCGGATCCATGCTTAAGACGGTTATGGCGGTTTATAATGTCATGGATGGTGTTGCAGAAAGCTGGAACTTATAAATAAACATCCGACTGGCTTGATCCCAAACTAAGGAGCATATGGGTGAGCCCTATAAAACCCCTAGAGCTCTCCCTGACTGCTATGCCCATGCAAAGATCTTTATGGTAGACGATTGCATGTCCACGTACCTTATACTATCTGACACCTGAAAACCCTATAATAGTGAGGGGACACGACCACCGGCTCCCTGCACTTAATACGGACGGAGTCAGGGTCACCTACAATCAAGCCAGCAAGTAAACACAAATAAAGGAAACAGACTTATCTGAGGAATCAGGAGAAGGAGCATCCAGCAGTGAACAACTCATCCAGGAAGAAGTATAAACCGCAAAGTGAGGCAGTATGAGAGGGAATATAAAGGGAGACAATCAGTGCAAATAGATGACAGCTGGGAGAAGGAAAGGAGATGACAAAGTGAAACCAAAACAAAGAACTTCATGCAAGAGGTAGCGAAGAACGTCTAACAGACCTTCTCACAGAGCTGGTGGTGACACTTTCATGCATTGTGTTTCCTTGCTGGCTTGATTCTAGGTGACCCTGACTCCCTCCGTATGAAGTGCAGGGAGCCGGTGGTCGTGTCCCCTCACTATTATAGGGTTTTCAGGTGTCACACAGTCTTAGGTACGTGGGCATACAATCGTCTACCTCTGAGACCCTTGTATGTGCTTAGCAGTCAGGGTGAGCTCTTAGGGTTTTATAGGGGTCACCTATATGCTCCTTAGTTTGGGATCAAGCCAGTCGGATGTTTATTCATAACTTCCAGCTATCTGCAACATAATCCGTGACACTTATCCCAGATGTGCAGTATATCACAGGGTTTATTCACCCCAGTAACTAAAAAGCCGTATTTCTGGCCTAAATGTGACAGTCACTTATGCAGGTCTAATCCCAGATGTGCAGTATATATCAGAGGGTTTTTTCACCCCAGTTACCAAAAAGATGTATTTCTGGCCTAAATGTGACAGTCACTTATGCACGTCTTATCCCAGATGTGCAGTATATCAAAGGGTTTTTTCACCCCAGTAACCAAAAAACTGTATTTCTGGCCTAAATGTGACAGTCACTTATGCACGTCTAATCCCAGATGTGCAGTATATTAGAGGTTTTTTTCACCCCAGTAACCAAAAAGCCGTATTTCTGGGCTAAATGTGACAGTCACTTATGCACGTCTAATCCCAGAAGTGCAGTATATATCAGAGGGTTTTTTCACCCCAGTTACCAAAAAGATGTATTTCTGGCAAAAAAATGTGACAGTCACTTATGCACGTCTAATCCCAGATGTGCAGTATATTAGAGGGTTTTTTCACCCCAGTAAGCACAAAGATGTATTTCTGGCCTAAATGTGACACTCACTTATGCACGTCTAATCCCAGATATGCAGTATATCAGAGGGTTTTTTCACCCCAGTAACCAAAAAGATGTATTTCTGGCCTAAATGTGACACTCACTTATGCATGTCCTATCCCAGATTTTGCAGTATATTAGAGGGTTTTTTCACCCCAGTAAGCAAAAAGTTGTATTTTTGGCCTAAATGTGACAGTCACTTATGCACGTCTAATCCCAGATGTGCAGTATATTAGAGCGTTTTTTCACCCCAGTAAGCAAAAAGTTGTATTTTTGGCCTAAATGTGACAGTCACTTATGCACGTCTAATCCCAGATGTGCAGTATATATTAGAGGGTTTTTTCACCCCGGTAACCAAAAAGATGTATTTCTGGACTTGCAGACATGCAGATAGCCTGTGCTGGTGCACTATCGTTGCATAAAATGGCTGCCGATTATGTATTGATATTGACAAACTGAAGTTAAAAAAAGTTCGTTTTCAGCAGTAGTTGGCTCCGGGCAGGCTTAAAAAACTTGCAAAACACATTTGCTGTAGATCACTGAGTAAAAAAAGCAGTTCTTGATAAGATTTCTCCCTGATCTCTCCCTCACAGCAGCTGCAGCCTCTCCCTACACTAATCCGAGCAGAGTAACAGGCGGCGCTACGTGACTCCAGCTTAAATAGAGGCTGGGTCACATGCTGCAGTTGGCCAATCACAGCCATGCCAATAGTAGGCATGGCTGTGATGGCCTTTTGGGGCAAGTAGTATGACGCTTGTTGATTGGCTGCTGTGCAGCAGTTCAAAAAGCACCAAGAAAGCGCCGAACACCAAACCCGAACCCGAACTTTTACGTAAATGTTCGGGTCCGGGTGCCGAAAAACCTAAAGTTCGGTACGAACCCGAACTTTACAGTTCGTGTTCGCTCAACTCTATATATTACTGTATATTTTGTGAAAATCCCTCTAATGAAGGCCTTAGCAGCCTCCCAAACCACATTAGTTTCTGCTGAACTCTTATTTATATCAAAATATTCCCTAATCTCTCTCGAAATCCTATCGTGTATTCCCATTATGTTTATCCATCCTATACTTATATTCATCCCTCTTTTTTTTTTTCCTTCTACCCGTTTTTAAGCTTGTGATGATATGGTTGTGGCCCGAAATGCCCCGTTGTCCATACCTAACTCGTTCAATGTCCAATGAGCCCTTATTATTTGTGAAAACTAAATCAATCCATGATAAACTCCTGTGCGTTTTAGAAAAACATGAGTATCTCTTTAGCCTTGGATACATTACTCTCCAAATATCGATCCAACCCAATTCTTCTGTGATATTTTTTAATTTAGATGTATTTCCCCTGCATATTCCCTAGTCTACATCTATCTAATTCACCGTCCATTACATTATTAAAGTCTCCTATTACCAAAAGTGATTTTTTTTCCCCCCGCCTTAAGGGCAAGGTGCCCTTAAAGGGGTTATCCGAGTTAATAAAAAAATAAAAAAAACACTTAAAATCCATCAGGATATACATATAATTTGGTTAAGCTAGATTTCATCAAGTTAAAACCCATATGTACACCTTTTCATGGTTCTGTCATTGCTTTGTTTACATGCTGAAGTACATGCTGAGGGGGCGTATAACAACAAAGCCTGAGCTCTGCCTCATGAATATTTGTGGATGTGAACAACCTGACCTTTCCCTCCCCCTGCTCTGCACTTTGCAAAAAAATAAAAAATACACACACAGGGCAGAAGATCTTCCTATCACATTTCAGCTGTACAGTACACCGCGTGTGTGCACTTAGGGGTAGGTAGAGGTAGATTTTCAAAAGAAACATGTTCCACAAGATCTCCCTACCCCTGAGTGGAGCAGTTCATCCTTACCGCAAAGCTGAGTTCAGAAACTCGAGGTAACAACATAGCGGAGCTGAGTGCGGGATATTGTGGTAATATCCAGCACTCAACTCTGCTATGTGGTGACCTCGATATTCTGCATTCAGCTCTGCGGTAAGGATGAACTGCTCCTTATGATTTCTGGTCGCCTTTGCACTCAGGGGTATGGAGATCTGATGGAACATTTTTGGCTGGAAAATCTACCTACACCTAAGTGCGCACGCGCAGTTTCGAGCATGTGCACAAAGTGCTTTTCCCATAGCGCTTCCATGAATTTTTGATAATCAAGTGGATGTGCGCTTGCAAAATGCCGCACAAACCCTCATCCAGCTGATTTCTGTGTGGCCGCATCACTTGCGGTGCAGCCTCTTCACTTCCGGTATAGAGCTCTGGCAAGGTATAGAAATTTTCCAGAACACCGGCAGTGTAAAAGAACTAAAGGACGGATCCGTCCTTCCGGTCTGCGCATGCGCAGACCGGGAAAACTGAGAAAAAGACTGCCAGAGGGATCCGTCCATCCACATGGCAAGCGGATCGACGGATCCATCCTTTCGGTGCATTCGTAGACGAATCCGTTCTTGCAATGCATTTCTAGACGGATCCGTTCTTGCAATGCATTTCTAGACGGATCCGCACACGGATTAGTCTTCAAATGTTGTCAGTTGACAAACCGAAAAAAGGCGGATCTATAAGACCCTCCTATAGAGCCCCCAGTAGTAATAAGACCGCCTATAATGTCCCCTGGATCTGCAGTGCCCCCTGCAGTTATAATCCTCCCTCCACCATACAGTCCCATGTAAATAACATAACCTCCTCCCCAGCCGCCTCTAACGCACAGTCCCATGTAAACATCACCCCCTAAGGCTTCTTTCACACTTGTATTCGTGCGGATCTGTCCTGAACTTGTACAGGACGGATCCGCACCGATAATACAAACGAATGCATCCGTTCAGGACCGATTCGTTTGTATTAGATTTGAATTTCTAAGTCCCAATACGGATCCGTCCTGACTTACATTGAAAGTCAATGGGGGACGGATCCATTTACAATTGCACCATTTTGTGTCAATGCAAAGGGATCCGTCCCCATTTACTTACATTGTAAGTCAGGACGGATCCGTTTGGCTCCGCAAGGCCATGCGGACACAAAAACGCTGCTTGCAGCATTTTGGGGTCCGCCTCCAAAACGGAACGGGGGGCTGTACGGAGCCGAACGAATGCATTCTGAATAAATCCACATCCATTCAGAATGCATTGGGGTTAAACTGATGCATTTGGGGCTGCTTGTGAGAGCCTTGAAACGGATCTCACAAGCGGATCCCCAAACCCAAGTGTGAACGTAACCTAAACATTAAGTCCCATGTACATAAACATCATTCCCCCCCACCATCCACATTCAACATACAGTCCCATGTAAATAACATCACTCCCCCCACCATCCGTCAACATACAGTCCCATGTAAATAACATCACTCCCTTCAGCCCCAACATACATCCTAGTTAAATAACTACAACTCCCAGCATTGCTATGCCTCTCCCTTAACTTACCTTTTCTCATGTACAGACATCACCATTAGGCTCCTTCTCCTCTGCACTCCGGTCCAATCCTGCACTGGTCACATGATGGTGACATCATCCAGGTCATCCTATCACAGCCTGTTTTGCTGATCACATGACCTGTGATGTCACCACAGGTCCTTCACCTCTTCCCAGGGTATTAGATTCAATTGTATTGCCGTTCTGTGTACGGCAATACAGTTGTATCTAGCAGGCAGGCAGGACATTCGGGGCCTGGGACAAAACATCAGGGGCCCAGGCCCCGAATGTTTTAACCTAGCAACGCAGTCACTAGTGAATGGGAGTCGGGAAACGGAGCTCCCTTGGGCCCCCAGGAGCAACTGGGCCCGGGGCAGCTGCCCCTTTTGCTCTGTGGCAAAGACGGCCCTGTGCGCATGAGCGATCGCATACCAGAGCCGAGGCAGTGTTAGAAGAGCTGGAGAGGGGCGGGCACCAGAGGCTCTGACATTTCGTTTACAGAGCCTGGCCACTCCTTCAAGCAGGGAGAAGCCTGTAAACGAGACGTCATCAGCAGAGCAGGCTTGCTGACGTCGGGGGTCACATGACCCAGAACTGAACTGGCCAAATAGTGATAGATAGGTGATGAAAGTGATTTTAATAAACTTTCACTGGACTACAATAAAAGCAATTAGAATAGATTTATTTAAGTCGGATAACCCCTTTAAGGCAGGGGAAAAATCACTTTTGGTAATAGGAGACTTTAATTTTAAGTAGGACCACTGTTTTAAAGGGTTGCGGTATGTAAACATTTGCTATTACCCATGCTTTCCCTTCTAGTATACAGTCCATAAAAATGTAACAGCCTTCCTTATCTATCTCAGTTTTTACTACTTTGATATCTATATCTCGATGTATTAATATACTCACCCCTCTCGCATATGATGAGTAGACTGAATGGAAGGAATACTGCATCCAGGGTCTACTCACCCCTCCTACAGTCTCGCTTGTCAGATGTGTCTCTTGTAAACAGACTATAGCGGGGAGAGACCTTTGTATTGCGTCAAAATCTGCCACCCTCTTTACACCCCTACTCAATTCCCTAATATTCCATGAGATTATTCTCATAAAAAAAAGTTAATATTAACTACCCATCACCTGGATCTTAATTGCCAACGGAGAGGGTGGGCGGGAGGACATGAGGGACACCGGGAGAGGAGAGGGAAAAAAAAAAAAGCAGCTGAGGAATTGCCCTTTGCCCAGCCCATCCCTCCCTCCCTCCCCTCCTGAATGACCCATCTAACCCTGGCTCTCTTCCTTAGCATTACTCCCTCCCTGCCCCTCCCCAACCTGTTGCACCTCAGCTCTTTAACTTTTCTTTAAACCATTCTTCCACCGCCCCAGGAGTCTCAAAAAAACAGGTTCTATTCTGCCATTCTATTCGTAGTTTAGCTGGAAACATCATGGAGTACTTTACATTTTTTGAGCGCAAGTTTTTTTTTACATCAATAAAATGGCTTCTTTCCTTTATCGGGGGAGGATTCCCGGTACGGGAAGAGAAGTAGTAAACAGTTGAAAGAGGTGGACCCCGATAAAGGAGAGCAGATGCCCAGTCTGCAAGATATATTTCAAGAAATAAAGAAATGTAACCTGGCAATAAAAGATCTCTCTCTCTCCAGACTGGAAATATTAAGGAAGTGGTTGGGCTTCTTAGAGCGGACCTACAAAAATATAAAGACAGGATGACTGAAGCAGAGAAAAGAATATCGGACTCAGAGGATCTCCTACAGATAATAGTTAAAGAGAAAAATGCCTTAAAGGAAGAGAACAAGGTATTAAAAAATAAAATACTTGAGTTAGACAATAGGTCCAGAAGGGCAAATTTGAGATGTTTAGGGACCCTAGAGGGGGCGGAAGCACGGGATCTTTGTGGTTTTATATAAACCTGATGTCAGGGATCAAACCAGGAGACTCCAGCATCCGAGGCTGTAGCCTTACTCACTAGACCACAGAGCTTCCTGGACAGTTTCTGTTATTTTTTTGAACCACCTCCTTGACCTGAATTTTCCTGCTTTTGGTTTGACCAATCAGATCTGTGTACGCCCTATTTAAGGAAGACCATGTCACTTCCTCCCTTGCCAGATTATTGAGCTATCTTAGCCGTAGTCTTGCTTCAGCCTCTCAGTATTTGTCTGCTAACCTGCTCGTGTACCGAACTCTGCCTCCATCGACTACTCTCCTGCCTCATCCTGAATCCTTGTACCTGCCATCTCGTGTACCGAACTCTGCCTTCATTGACTACTCTCCTGCCTCATCCTGAATCCTTGTACCTGCCATCCCGTGTACCGACCCAGGACTGCCTGACTACTCTCTTGCCTTCCTCGTTCTTCGGCACTCATCTACCACGTGGACCTTATCGGGTCCATTGAGCCACCGCCATTCCTGCATATCGGGATCATTCATCCATTCCGTTTCCGTGCTCCTCTGTTCCTGTGTCGCTGCCATTGGACTCCTTCCCCTCTTCGAGTAACCTCTACAAGCAATTGTGCAGGTAACCATAAGAGAATAATCTGGACACAAAAATGGAGTCCGCGGTGATGCTCCTGAAAAAACAAGTTATAGAGCTAAAAGAATTCGGTACCACTTATCAGGAAAAGTTTTCCCAGTTACAAAGTGTGGTAGAAGATCAACAAGGAAAAATAATCGCACTACAGAGACAACTCCTGGAGGGGCAGGCCCCAGGAGACACCACCTGGAATCATGCCGCCCAAAAGAGCCAGTTCCGACGGGGGTTGTCTGAACAAATGAAAGATGAACTTGCTAGGACAGATATTCCAGAAGACTTTGAAGACTTCATTCAACTTTGTATCAGAGTCGATCAGAGACTTACTGAAAGGAGAAGGGAGAAAGCATGGGCGCAGGAAAACCGACCCACCTATTTTTTCAGACCATCGGCTCCCGGTAATCCTGAGCCTGCACCGGAACCAATGCAAATCGATGCATTACGGAGATCCATAACTGTAGCGGAAAAGGAAAGACGCATCTGAGAAGATCTTTGTCTCTACTGCGGAAAACCAGGACATTATGCTATCGACTGCCCTAGAAGGGTCCATAGAATAAACGCCGTCAGAGAGATAAAAGAACAATTGGAATCAGAAATTCCGTACTTCATACACTCTGAAATAAACTCTATTTACCCTATTGCTTGGAAGAAAGACCAAACTACTCCCCGAGTCTCATTTCATGGTACCCATTCAGATCTTTACCTCTGAACTCGAAATCTCCTGCTCTGCTATGCTGGACTCTGGGGCCGAGGGAAATTTTATGAACTTAACATTTCCACATAAAAACTATATCCCACTATTAACCACCTCCAGACCGCCTAACGCAGGATCGCGTTCCGGAGGTGGCAGCGCTGCGCACAGTCACGCATATACGCGTCATCTCGCGAGACGCGAGACTTCCTGTGAACGCGCGCACACAGGCGCGCGCGCTCACAGGAACGGAAGGTAAGAGAGTTGATCTCCAGCCTGCCAGCGGCGATCGTTCGCTGGCAGGCTGGAGATGTGTTTTTTTTAACCCCTAACAGGTATATTAGACGCTGTTTTGATAACAGCGTCTAATATACCTGCTACCTGGTCCTCTGGTGGTCCCCTTTGTTTGGATCGACCACCAGAGGACACAGGTAGCTCAGTAAAGTAGCACCAAGCACCACTACACTACACTACACCCCCCCCCCCCGTCACTTATTAACCCCTTATTAGCCCCTGATCACCCCTAATCACCCCTGATCACCCCATATAGACTCCCTGATCACCCCCCTGTCATTGATTACCCCCCTGTCATTGATCAACCCCCTGTAAAGCTCCATTCAGACGTCCGCATGATTTTTACGGATCCACTGATAGATGGATCGGATCCACAAAACGCATCCGGACGTCTGAATGAAGCCTTACAGGGGCGTGATCAATGACTGTGGTGATCACCCCATATAGACTCCCTGATCACCCCCCTGTCATTGATTACCCCCCTGTCATTGATTACCCCCCTGTAAAGCTCCATTCAGACGTCCGCATGATTTTTACGGATCCACTGATAGATGGATCGGATCCGCAAAACGCATCCGGACGTCTGAATGAAGCCTTACAGGGGCATGATCAATGACTGTGGTGATCACCCCATATAGACTCCCTGATCACCCCCCTGTAAAGCTCCATTCAGATGTCCGCATGATTTTTACGGATGCACTGATACATGGATCGGATCCGCAAAACGCATCCGGTCGTCTGAATGAAGCCTTACAGGGGCATGATCAATGACTGTGGTGATCACCCCATATAGACTCCCTGATCACCCCCCTGTCATTGATTACCCCCCTGTCATTGATTACCCCCCTGTAAAGCTCCATTCAGACGTCCGCATGATTTTTACGGATGCACTGATAGATGGATCGGATCCGCAAAACGCATCCGGACGTCTGAATGAAGCCTTACAGGGGCGTGATCAATGACTGTGGTGATCACCCCATATAGACTCCCTGATCACCCCCCTGTCATTGATTACCCCCCTGTAAAGCTCCATTCAGACGTCCGCATGATTTTTACGGATGCACTGATAGATGGATCGGATCCGCAAAACGCATCCGGACGTCTGAATGAAGCCTTACAGGGGCATGATCAATGACTGTGGTGATCACCCCATATAGACTCCCTGATCACCCCCCTGTCATTGATTACCCCCCTGTCATTGATTAACCCCCTGGAAAGCTCCATTCAGATGTCCGCATGATTTTTACGGATGCACTGATAGATGGATCGGATCCGCAAAACGCATCCGGACGTCTGAATGAAGCCTTACACGGGCGTGATCAATGACTGTGGTTATCACCCCATATAGACTCCCTGATCACCCCCCTGTCATTGATCACCCTCCTGTCATTGATCAACCCCCTGTCATTGATCAACCCCCCTGTCATTGATCAACCCCCCTGTCATTGATCACCCCCCTGTCATTGATCACCCCTCTGTAAGGCTCCATTCAGATATTTTTTTGGCCCAAGTTAGCGGAATTTTATTATTTTTTTCTTACAAAGTCTCATATTCCACTAACTTGTGTCAAAAAATAAAATCTCACATGAACTCACCATACCCCTCACGGAATCCAAATGCGTAAAATTTTTTAGACATTTATATTCCAGACTTCTTCTCACGCTTTAGGGCCCCTAGAATGCCAGGGCAGTATAAATACCCCACATGTGACCCCATTTCGGAAAGAAGACACCCCCAGGTATTCCGTGAGGGGCATATTGAGTCCATGAAAGATTGAAATTTTTGTCCCAAGTTAGCGGAACGGGAGACTTTGTGAGAAAAAAATTAAAAATATCAATTTCCGCTAACTTGTGCCAAAAAAAAAAAAATTCTATGAACTCGCCATGCCCCTCATTGAATACCTTGGGGTGTCTTCTTTCCAAAATGGGGTCACATGTGGGGTATTTATACTGCCCTGGCATTCTAGGGGCCCCAAAGCGTGAGAAGAAGTCTGGTATCCAAATGTCTAAAAATGCCCTCCTAAAAGGAATTTGGGCACCTTTGCGCATCTAGGCTGCAAAAAAGTGTCACACATCTGGTATCGCCGTACTCAGGAGAAGTTGGGGAATGTGTTTTGGGGTGTCATTTTACATATACCCATGCTGGGTGAGAGAAATATCTTGGTCAAATGCCAACTTTGTATAAAAAAAATGGGAAAAGTTGTCTTTTGCCAAGATATTTCTCTCACCCAGCATGGGTATATGTAAAATGACACCCCAAAACACATTCCCCAACTTCTCCTGAATACGGCGATACCACATGTGTGACACTTTTTTGCAGCCTAGGTGGGCAAAGGGGCCCATATTCCAAAGAGCACCTTTAGGATTTCACAGGTCATTTACCTACTTACCACACATTAGGGCCCCTGGAAAATGCCAGGGCAGTATAACTACCCCACAAGTGACCCCATTTTGGAAAGAAGACACCCCAAGGTATTCCGTGAGGGGCATGGCGAGTTCCTAGAATTTTTTATTTTTTGTCACAAGTTAGTGGAAAATGCTTATTTTTTTTTTTTTTTTTTTTTTCATACAAAGTCTCATATTCCACTAACTTGTGACAAAAAATAAAAACTTCCATGAACTCACTATGCCCATCAGCGAATACCTTGGGGTCTCTTCTTTCCAAAATGGGGTCACTTGTGGGGTAGTTATACTGCCCTGGCATTCTAGGGGCCCAAATGTGTGGTAAGGAGTTTGAAATCAAATTCTGTAAAAAATGACCTGTGAAATCCGAAAGGTGCTCTTTTGAATATGGGCCCCTTTGCCCACCTAGGCTGCAAAAAAGTGTCACACATCTGGTATCTCCGTAATCGGGAGAAGTTGGGGAATGTGTTTTGGGGTGTCATTTTACATATACCCATGCTGGGTGAGAGAAATATCTTGGCAAAAGACAACTTTTCCCATTTTTTTATACAAAGTTGGCATTTGACCAAGATATTTATCTCACCCAGCATGGGTATATGTAAAAAGACACCCCAAAACACATTCCTCAACTTCTCCTGAATACAGAGATACCAGATGTGTGACACTTTTTTGCAGCCTAGGTGGGCAAAAGGGCCCATATTCCAAAGAGCACCTTTAGGATTTCACAGGTCATTTACCTACTTACCACACATTAGGGCCCCTGGAAAATGCCAGGGCAGTATAACTACCCCACAAGTGACCCCATTTTGGAAAGAAGACACCCCAAGGTATTCCGTGAGGGGCATGGCGAGTTCCTAGAATTTTTTATTTTTTGTCACAAGTTAGTGGAAAATGCTTATTTTTTTTTTTTTTTTTTTTTTCATACAAAGTCTCATATTCCACTAACTTGTGACAAAAAATAAAAACTTCCATGAACTCACTATGCCCATCAGCGAATACCTTGGGGTCTCTTCTTTCCAAAATGGGGTCACTTGTGGGGTAGTTATACTGCCCTGGCATTCTAGGGGCCCAAGTGTGTGGTAAGGAGTTTGAAATCAAATTCTGTAAAAAATGACCTGTGAAATCCGAAAGGTGCTCTTTTGAATATGGGCCCCTTTGCCCAAATAGGCTGCAAAAAAGTGTCACACATCTGGTATCTCCGTAATCGGGAGAAGTTGGGGAATGTGTTTTGGGGTGTCATTTTACATATACCCATGCTGGGTGAGAGAAATATCTTGGCAAAAGACAACTTTTCCCATTTTTTTATACAAAGTTGGCATTTGACCAAGATATTTATCTCACCCAGCATGGGTATATGTAAAAAGACACCCCAAAAAACATTCCTCAACTTCTCCTGAATACAGAGATACCAGATGTGTGACACTTTTTTGCAGCCTAGGTGGGCAAAGGGGCCCACATTCCAAAGAGCACCTTTCGGATTTCACAGGTCATTTACCTACTTACCACACATTTGGGCCACTAGAATGCCAGGGCAGTATAACTACCCCACAAGTGACCCCATTTTGGAAAGAAGAGACCCCAAGGTATTCGCTGATGGGCATAGTGAGTTCATGGAAGTTTTTATTTTTTGTCACAAGTTTGTGGAATATGAGACTTTGTATGAAAAAAAAAAAAAAAAAAAATCATCATTTTCCACTAACTTGTGACAAAAAATAAAAAATTCGAGGAACTCGCCATGCCCCTCACGGAATACCTTGGGGTGTCTTCTTTCCAAAATGGGGTCACTTGTGGTGTAGTTATACTGCCCTGGTATTCTAGGGGCCCAAATGTGTGGTAAGGAGTTTGAAATCAAATTCAGTAAAAAATGACCTGTGAAATCCGAAAGGTGCTCTTTGGAATATGGGCCCCTTTGCCCACCTAGGCTGCAAAAAAGTGTCACACATCTGGTATCCCCGTACTCAGGAGAAGTTGAGGAATGTGTTTTGGGGTGTCTTTTTACATATACCCATGCTGGGTGAGATAAATATCTTGGTCAAATGACAACTTTGTATAAAAAAATGGGAAAAGTTGTCTTTTGCCAAGATATTTCTCTCACCCAGCATGGGTATATATAAAATGACACCCCAAAACACATTCCCCACCTTCTCCTGAGTACGGAGATACCAGATGTGTGACACTTTTTTGCAGCCTAGGTGGGCAAAGGGGCCCATATTCAAAAGAGCACCTTTCGGATTTCACAGGTCATTTTTTACAGAATTTGATTTCAAACTCCTTACCACACATTTGGGCCCCTAGAATGCCAGGGCAGTATAACTACCCCACAAGTGACCCCATTTTGGAAAGAAGAGACCCCAAGGTATTCGCTGATGGGCATAGTGAGTTCATAGAACTTTTTATTTTTTGTCACAAGTTAGTGGAATATGAGACTTTGTAAGAAAAAAATAAAAATAAATAAAAATCATCATTTTACGCTAACTTGTGACAAAAAATAAAAAATTCTATGAACTCACTATGCCCATCAGCGAATACCTTAGGGTGTCTACTTTCAGAAATGGGGTCATTTGTGGGGTGTTTGTACTGTCTGGGCATTGTAGAACCTCAGGAAACATGACAGGTGCTCAGAAAGTCAGAGCTGCTTCAAAAAGCGGAAATTCACATTTTTGTACCATAGTTTGTAAACGCTATAACTTTTACCCAAACCATTTTTTTTTTACCCAAACATTTTTTTTTTATCAAAGACATGTAGAACTATAAATTTAGAGCAAAATTTTTATATGGATGTCGTTTTTTTTTCAAAATTTTACAACTGAAAGTGAAAAATGTCATTTTTTTGCAAATAAATCGTTAAATTTCAATTAATAACAAAAAAAGTAAAAATGTCAGCAGCAATGAAATACCACCAAATGAAAGCTCCATTAGTGAGAAGAAAAGGAGGTAAAATTCATTTGGGTGGTAAGTTGCATGACCGAGCAATAAACGGTGAAAGTAGTGTAGGTCAGAAGTGTAAAAAGTGGCCTGGTCTTTCAGGGTGTTTAAGCACTGGGGGCTGAGGTGGTTAAAGAGAACAACACCATTGGATATGGAGACTGTGGACGGCTCACCTCTTTCCTCAGATCCAGTTACGCAAGAAACGGTAAAGCTCCAAATACGCATCAACACGGATCACCCTGAGGACATCTATTTTTCTTTGATCTCTTCACCCAAATTTCCCATAATCTTGGGGATCCCATGGTTGGCGATTCATAATCCATCCATTGACTGGGAGAATCATGTACTACACTTCCGGTCGGAATTCTGTCAGTGTAATTGCCTACAAGACCCTCAGTCTTCGGCTCCAGCGATCCCTCTAGTTCCGGAACAGTCTACAAGTGAGTTATTACCTCTGCCATACAAAAATTTTCAGGATGTTGGCGACAAGAAAAATGCAGATAAGCTTCCTCCTCATCGTTCTTATGACTGTCCGATTGAACTATTACCAGGAGCGGAAATGCCGTTTGGCTGCATTTATCCGCTTTCTGATCCTGAATTGAAAGGCTTTGAAAAAATATCTAGATAAAGATCTAAAAAAGGGGTTTATCCGACCCTCTACCTCTCCAGCTGGTGCTCCTTTTTTCTTTGTGGAAAATAAAGATTCCTCTTTACGCCCCTGTATAGACTACTGGAAACTTAATAGTATCACTGTAAAAAATCTGTATCCCCTTCCTTTAATATCTGAACTTGGGCATAAAAAAAACTCAAGAACTGTTATCTCGTTCCTTCTGGTGGCCCAATTGTAAAGGGGATGTGAAGAGGTATGTTTCTTCATGTTTGACCTGTGCGCACTACAAGACGCCACGTTCTTCCCCTCTGGGATTATTACAACCACTTCCGGCTCCATCTTGCCCTTGGGGCTCAGTCTCTATGGACTTCGTGGTCGATTTACCTCCTTCTCAAGGAATAAACACTATCCTTGTCATCATAGACCGTCTTACCAAGATGGCACACTTCATCCCTTTCAAAGGAATCCCATCTGCAAAACAGACAGCAGAACTCATGATCCGTAAAGTGTTCCGGCTACACGGGATTCCAGACAACATGGTCTCTGATCGCGGGGTACAGTTCACGTCCAAATTCTGAAAAAACTTCTGTTCTGCCTTTGGAATCAAAGTAAATTTGTCACTTTTCATCCACAATCTAATGGTCAAACTGAAAGAACTAATTAAACCCTCGAACAGTATCTACGCTGTTTTATTACCCATTTACAAGATGACTGGATGGAACATCTCTCCACTGCAGAATTTGCGTAAAATAACTCGGAACACAGTTCAGTTTCAGCCCGTTCTACGCAAACACAGGCCTCCATCCAGTCTTCATTCCCCATCTGCCAATCACCATGGCCCTTCCAGCAGTAACTAACCTGCAAGAGGTACGGGGAAAAATCATGGAGAATTTACACGAGGCCCAAAGACGCTGCGGACAAACACTGTAGACCAGCACCAGTTTGAGAGTCCCTTCTCAAAAACTGGGTCAAAGACCACATTGGACCATATCAGATTTCGGCTCAAATTAATGATGTCACATTTAAACTCAAACTCCCGGATTCGCTCAAGATACATCCGGTGTTCCATTGTTCACTCTTCAAACCATTTGTCGAGAATACTTTCCCTAATCGCTATTTACTGCCAGTCAGGGTGCATGGAGAAGAGGAGTTCGTTGTAGAAAAGATCCTGGACTCTAGAATTTGTCGAAGAAAACTGCAGTATTTGATCCATTGGAAGGGTTATGGTCCTGATGAGGACTCGTGGGAACCCAAGGAGAATGTACACGCTCCCAGACTGGTCAGCGAGTTTCATCGGCAATAGCCTGACAGGCCTATCTTGGAGATGCCCGGCGGTTATCGTGGAGGAGGGGGGAGTACGGTCAGGGATCAAACCGGGAGACTCCAGCGTCCTACTCACTAGACCACAGAGCTTCCTGGACAGTTTCTGTTACTTTTTTTAACCACCTTCTTGACCTGAATTTTCCTGCTTTTGGTTTGACCAATCAGATCTGTGTACGCCCTATTTAAGGAAAACCATGTCACTTCCTCCCTTGCCAGATTATTGAGCTATCTCAGCCGTAGTCTTGCTTCAGCCTCTCAGTATTTGTCTGCTAACCTGCTCGTGTACCGAACTCTGCCTCCATCGACTACTCTCCTGCCTCATCCTGAATCCTTGTACCTGCCATCTCGTGTACCGAACTCTGCCTCCATCGACTACTCTCCTGCCTCATCCTGAATCCTTGTACCTGCCATCCCGTGTACCGACCCAGGACTGCCTGACTACTCTCTTGCCTTCATCGTTCTTCGGCACTCATCTACAACGTGGACCTTATCGGGTCCATTGAGCCACCGCCATTCCTGCATATCGGGATCATTCATCCATTCCGTTTCCGTGCTCCTCTGTTCCTGTGTTGCTGCCATTGGACTTCTTCCCCTCTTTGAGTAACCTCTACAAGCAATTGTGCAGGTAACCATAACACCTGACAGATGGAACAACTGGACCTAGATATTTCAGACCTCAAAAATTTTGTGGAACAGGCCTATAGATTGCCGGCAAAGACGGGCATAACATGTATTAAAGATGGACATAACATGCTGGTCTTTGATAAATGACCTCCAATGAGTATTGCAATATGGAAACATTGGACAGATTTACTAAACCTACAGATGGCATAAACTTAGACAAACTGTTTAGATCTGCACCAGATTTATCACAGGGGCTCATGTGGTGCATGACTAGACACTTTTGTCTGTTTACCAACTACTGGTTGGCTTAGTTTGAGACACAATTTTGGCGCTAATCATTGCACATTAGACCACAGTTTTTCCACAAAGCCCCAGCCTCTTTGTCCTAAACCCAACCCTCACCGCCACCCATCACACGAGTCAGAAAAGGTTATACAAACTCTAGTTGTGCCAATTTGCTCCACTTTTTAGACAGATTCAAGTTGCAAATACATTTGTAAATCTGGGCCAGTGTATCTAAACTGTTGTTACTGGAACATAGAAAATAGCATCAGGCAGTATTTATACTATCACCTTCAGCAAAAGTCTGCAGCAGGAATAGAGATGGCACAGTCATATGCTAGTTTGCCTGTTCCCTACAATAAACCTCTGACTTATTGAGGGCGCTGTGATTTAGACAGCTGTAAAAATACATTAGCAAATAAAATGTTAGACAACGCCTAGATTAAGAAGTTTTATTTAGCTATCAATCATCTTTGTTGTTCCTATAAATTATTATTAACTATACCATTAGGCAAGATCGTGGGTGGATTTGATAAATGGTGCAATCATATGCTAAATATAAACTATGTATGTTATAAATTGCATAAACCTGAAAGACGATGTCCACCCAAACTGGAATAATTGCCATATATCATTAAAAATACAGAATTAGAAACTGTCACGTTGTTACTGCTAGATAGAACATGAATAGAAAATACCATTTTAAACCACTTACTATAGTTATTTCAAAAGAAACCCCCAAAATAGCTGCACTTTCAGATGTCATCACTGTAAACACCACAACAAATACCAATATCTTTGTAAATGAAAAAATCATCTGTTTATTGATCTAATTTCTTAGTACATAGCCCTTGTTATCGTACTTTTGGGTGGAAATCCTCTCTTATAGATATTAGTGGATATTGACTTAAAAAACTGGGTCATAATTCTGGCACCATTTATGCCAAAAATGTAGAGTATGTGATGTGCACCTCATTTATCATGTGTCTTAGACACTTTTGCACCTACATATATAATTTCAAAAAAAGTAAAAAAAAAAACATAGGTGTAAAGTAATAGGAGTACTCCAGCCATAAATAAGATGAAGTAGGTAAAATGTCTAAAAGAGGTATGCCAAATAGCTTATATTATGTACACCATTTTGATCTATTTTAGAGCACTTTGCTCCTTTTTGGTAAATCTCTACCATTATCTTGCAGAGATTATTAGCATACCAATACATAAGTTAAAGGGGTTATCCAATAGTACAAATACCCCCACAATGCCCAGGCCCCTCCTATAGACAATTAGACAATGCTTACCCAATCCCCGGCACCCGCGTCCCTCCAGATCCCTGCATGGCCACCGATGCATCTCCCCATCGGGCGACGGGGGAGGGCGGGGGGCTAGGGCGCGGAGGAGCATCACCCACTGTGCTGATCACCGCTGAGATGCAGGGGTGACCATGCAGGAATCCGAAGGGACGCGTTTCCTATCTCCCTCGTAAGGCTACCCACTGTGCCGATCACTGCAGAGATGCAGGGGTGACCGTGCAGGGATCCAAAGGGACACGGCTCCTGTCTCCCTCGTAAGGCTACCCACTGTGCTTATCACCGCTGAGATGCAGAGGTGACCGTGCAGGGATCCGAAGGGACGCGGTTCCTATCTCCCTCGTAAGGCTACCCACTGTGCTGATCACCGCTGAGATGCAGGGGTGACCGTGCAGGTATCTGGAGGGACACGGTTCCTATCTCCCTCGTATATTTTATATATCTACTTAAATAGCTGACATTAGATGGGTGGAAGTAAAAGGCTAGATTAAGTCGATTCTCCTCTTTCTCTGCTCATATTGAAATGAAAGGACTGTGTTGCCTGCAAGAGAGTAAAGCAAATAAACATTATAGAGCTTGAATTTACAGATAGGCCTCTTTCACATGGGCGTCGCATGTGAGGGCCAGACAAGATGAGGGTGCGTTGCGGGAAAATGCGCGTTTTTTCCGCGCGAGTGCAAAGTGTTTTAATGCGTTTTGCACGTGCGTGAGAAAAATCGGCATGTTTGGTACCCAGACCCGAACCCGGACTTCTTCACAGAAGTTCGGGTTTGGGTTAGGTGTTGTGTAGATTTTATTATTTTCCCTTATAACATGGTTATAAGGGAAAATAATAGCATTCTTAATACAGAATGCTTAGTAAAATGTCCATTGAGGGGTTAAAAATAATAAACAAATTTAACTCACCCCATCCACTTGGTCGCGTAGCGGATCTCCTCTTCTTTCTTCAGGACCTGGGTAAAGGACCTTTGATGACGTCACTGGATCATTTGATGGACCATGTGATGAGCGCAGTGACGTCATCAAAGGTCCTTTACCCAGGTCCTGAAGAAAGAAGAGGAGATCCGCTACGCGACCAAGTGGATGAGGTGAGTTAAATTTGTTTATTATTTTTTAACCCCCCTAATTTACTTTTGCAAAACTGACATATCTCACTTTATGTGGTAATAACTTTGGAACGCCTTTACTTATCCAAGTCATTCAGAGATTGTTTTCTCGTGACACATTGTACTTCATGATAGTCATAAATTTGAGTCAATATATTTCACCTTTATTTATGAAAAAATCCCAAATTTACCAAAAATTGTGAAAAATTCGCGATTTTCTACATTTCAATTTCTCTGCTTTTAAAACAGAAAGTGATACCTCATAAAATATTTATTACTTAACATTCCCCATATGTCTACTTTATGTTGGCATCATTTTGGAAATGTCATTTTATTTTTTTAGGACGTTAGAAGGCTTAGAAGTTTAGAAGCAATTCTTCACATTTTTAAGAAAATTGCCAAAACCCAATTTTTAAACCAGTTCAGGTCTGAAGTCACTTTGTGGGGCCTACATAGTGGATACCCCCATAAATGACCCCATTGTAGAAACTACACCCCTCAAGTTACTTAAAACCGATTTTACAAACTTTGTTAACCCTTTAGGCGTTCCACAAGAATTAAAGGAAAATAGAGATCAAATTTTTAAATTTAATTTTTTTGGCAGATTTTCCATTTTAATCCAATTTTTTCTTTAACACATCGATGGTTAACAGCCAAACAAAACTCAATATTTATTACCCAGATTCTGCGGTTTACAGAAACACCCCACATGTGGTCATAAACTGCTGTATGGGCACACGGCAGGGCGCAGAAGAAAAGGAACTCCACATGGTTTTTAGATGCCATGTCCCATTTGAAGCCCCCTGATGCACCCTTACAGTAGAAACTCCCAAGAAGTGATCCCATTTTGGAAACTAGGGGATAAGGTGCCAGTTTAATTGCTACTATTTTTGGGTACATATGATTTTTTGATCATTCATTATAACACTTTATGGGGCAAGGTGACCAAAAAATTGGTTGTTTTAGCACAGTTTCTATTTATTTACAGCGTTCACCTGAGGGGTTCAGTCAAGTGACATTTTTATAGAGCAGATTGTTACGGACGTGGCGATACCTAATATGTATATTTTTTCTTATTTATTAAACTTTTACACAATAATAGCATTTCTGAAACAAAAAAATTATGTTTTAATGTGTCCATGTTCTGAGAGATATAGTTTTTCTATTTTTTGAGAGATTTTCTTAGGTAGGGGCTCATTTTTTGCAGGATGAGGTGACGGTTTTATTGGTACCATTTTGTGGGACATACGCGTTTTTGATCACTTGGTGTTGCACTTTTTGTGATGTAAGGTGACAAAAATTGCTTGTTTGGACACAGTTTTTTTTTTTACGGTGTTCACCCGAGGGATTAGGTCATTGATATTTTTATAGAGCTGGTTTTTATGGACGCGGCAATACCAAATATGTCTGTTTTATTTTTTCTATTTTTAGCATTTTTTCTTATTCCTTACTTGGGGAATTATTTTTTTTACATGTGAAACCTTTTTATTATTTTATTTTTTTAACACTTTATTTTTTTATTTTTTATTTTACACTTTTCGTCCCCCATAAGGTCATACAAGACCTCTGGGGGACATTTACTACACTTTTTCTTTTTTTTTTCACTGTTGATTTCTCCTGTAACTGGGGCTGACATAGTAGCCCCAGTTACAGGAGAAATGCACCCCCCAGAGAGGCTGTACAGCGCAATACAGCGCTGTACAGCCTCAGTGCAGGGCTGATCGAGGTCTCTGAAAGACCTCACACAGCTCCTGCACTCTCCGGTCCCGGCGATCACATGACTGCCGGGCCAGTGAGCGCTAGGTATGCAGCGATCCAGAAGGCAGGGACACCTGGGCACTGTCCCTGCCTTCTCTCTGGGTTGCCCTGCTGTCACTGACAGCGGGCAACCCAATCAGCAGCTGCACGATTAGCGTGCAGCTGCAGTTTCTGAACGGACGTTCTGGAACATCCATTCAGAAATAGAGATCCACCTCCCGGACGTTTATATATCATATGGGCGGACGGGAGGTGGTTAAGAATGTTATTATTTTCCCTTTATAACCATGTTATAAGGGAAAATAATAAAGATCGGGTCCCCATCCCGATCGTCTCCTTAGCAACCGTGCGTGAAAATCACAATATAGTGCATGCTGCGATTTTCACGCAACGCAGAAATGATGCGTGAAAATCACTGCTCATGTGCACAGCCCCATAGAAATGAATGCATCCGGATTCAGTGCGGGTGCAATGCATTCACCTCACGCATTGCACCCGCGCAGAAAACTCGCCAGTGTGAAAGAGGCCATAGAGTTGCATATCCTGAGAGGTATTTAAAGAGAACCTATCACAATGAAATGCGTTGCAATCTGCAAGCAGCATGTTATAGAGCATCATACAGCCCCCTCTGTTCTATAACATGCTGTCTGTAGAGATGTCGCGAACATAAAATTTTCCGTTCGCGAACGGCGAACGCGAATTTTCGCAAATGTTCGCAAACGGGCGAAACGCCATTGACTTCAATAGGCAGGCGAATTTTAAAACCCACAGGGACTCTTTCTGGCCACAATAGTGATGGAAAAGTTGTTTCAAGGGGACTAACACCTGGACTGTGGCATGCCGGAGGGGGATCCATGGCAAAACTCCCATGGAAAATTACATAGTTGACGCAGGGTCTGGTTTTAATCCATAAAGGGCATAAATCACCTAACATTCCTAAATTGTTTGGAATAACGTGCTTTAAAACATCAGGTATGATGTTGTATCGATCAGGTAGTGTAAGGGTTATTCCCGCTTCACAGTGACAGACCAAACTCCCCGTTTAACGCACCGCAAACAACCGCAAACAGTCCATTTGCACAACCGCAAACTCCTCATTTGCACAAGGTTGGATACCAAGCTAGCCATGTCCCATTCCTTGTCCTCACTGATGTCATTGAAGGTCTCTTCCTCCACCCAGCCACGTACAACACCAAGGGTCCCCGAAAGGTGACAACAAGCTCCCTGGGACGCCTGCTGTGGTTGGTCTTCCACCTCCTCAAAGCCACCTTCCTCCTCTGACTCCTCTTCTTCAGACTCCTCTCTGTGCGTTGCCTCTCTCTGCATTATTATACAGGGAGTGCAGAATTATTAGGCAAATGAGTATTTTGACCACATCATCCTCTTTATGCATGTTGTCTTACTCCAAGCTGTATAGGCTCGAAAGCCTACTACCAATTAAGCATATTAGGTGATGTGCATCTCTGTAATGAGAAGGGGTGTGGTCTAATGACATCAACACCCTATATTAGGTGTGCATAATTATTAGGCAACTTCCTTTCCTTTGGCAAAATGGGTCAAAAGAAGGACTTGACAGGCTCAGAAAAGTCAAAAATAGTGAGATATCTTGCAGAGGGATGCAGCACTCTTAAAATTGCAAAGCTTCTGAAGCGTGATCATCGAACAATCAAGCGTTTCATTCAAAATAGTCAACAGGGTCGCAAGAAGCGTGTGGAAAAACCAAGGCGCAAAATAACTGCCCATGAACTGAGAAAAGTCAAGCGTGCAGCTGCCAAGATGCCATTTGCCACCAGTTTGGCCATATTTCAGAGCTGCAACATCACTGGAGTGCCCAAAAGCACAAGGTGTGCAATACTCAGAGACATGGCCAAGGTAAGAAAGGCTGAAAGACGACCACCACTGAACAAGACACACAAGCTGAAACATCAAGACTGGGCCAAGAAATATCTCAAGACTGATTTTTCTAAGGTTTTATGGACTGATGAAATGAGAGTGAGTCTTGATGGGCCAGATGGATGGGCCCGTGGCTGGATTGGTAAAGGGCAGAGAGCTCCAGTCCGACTCAGACGCCAGCAAGGTGGAGGTGGAGTACTGGTTTGGGCTGGTATCATCAAAGATGAGCTTGTGGGGCCTTTTCGAGTTGAGGATGGAGTCAAGCTCAACTCCCAGTCCTACTGCCAGTTTCTGGAAGACACCTTCTTCAAGCAGTGGTACAGGAAGAAGTCTGCATCCTTCAAGAAAAACATGATTTTCATGCAGGACAATGCTCCATCACACGCGTCCAAGTACTCCACAGCGTGGCTGGCAAGAAAGGGTATAAAAGAAGAAAATCTAATGACATGGCCTCCTTGTTCACCTGATCTGAACCCCATTGAGAACCTGTGGTCCATCATCAAATGTGAGATTTACAAGGAGGGAAAACAGTACACCTCTCTAAACAGTGTCTGGGAGGCTGTGGTTGCTGCTGCACGCAATGTTGATGGTGAACAGATCAAAACACTGACAGAATCCATGGATGGCAGGCTTTTGAGTGTCCTTGCAAAGAAAGGTGGCTATATTGGTCACTGATTTGTTTTTGTTTTGTTTTTGAATGTCAGAAATGTATATTTGTGAATGTTGAGATGTTATATTGGTTTCACTGGTAAAAATAAATAATTGAAATGGGTATATATTTGTTTTTTGTTAAGTTGCCTAATAATTATGCACAGTAATAGTCACCTGCACACACAGATATCCCCCTAAAATAGCTAAAACTAAAAACAAACTAAAAACTACTTCCAAAAATATTCAGCTTTGATATTAATGAGTTTTTTGGGTTCATTGAGAACATGGTTGTTGTTCAATAATAAAATTAATCCTCAAAAATACAACTTACCTAATAATTCTGCACTCCCTGTAAGGTGTGTTAAGTAGTACTATTCCTATCAGTTTAATCCCTGTTACGTCCCCTATCAGGGGACGTGTATATGGCATCGATTTTAGGTAGGAACCGGGAGATGGAAAAAGATGCTTGGTCGGTCCTCCTACTTCAAATTTGGGGCACTGCGCGTGCAATCTAATGTGCCACCAGATAGGAGTGGTGTGTTAGGTTGTTCTATTCTTATCAGTTTAATCCCTGTTACGTCCCCTATCAGGGGACGTGTATGGAATAGATTTTAGACAACCGCAAAGAGTTGTCCATAGTTGACACACTCATGACATAAATTTTATACCTCTATGCGTCAATCTTGGTGTAGTTATGACTGTGCTTGTGCGCACGTTTGGGAGATTGCAGGCGATGGGGGTTTTACAAAGCTTATGGTCGTGCTGAGGTAGTTCAGTGACAGTTAAGTGACCCAGAAAACAATGATTCTGCAGTGTGGGGCCATTGTTGGCCTAGTAGGCTTTAATGATCACCTTAGATGATCACAAAGAAAATTAATGTTTTTTCTATGCAAAATTATCCAGCTGATCGCTTTTGGTCTGTTCACAATGAAGCAACGACCTTATCATCTGGGGTGTGCCAACATTGCCATTGCCAACACACTCATAGAGGTGGTCACTTCATTGTGATACGCAAGCCCCTTCACCACGACAAGGTAACGGTCACGAAGGGGAATTGACACATGTAGGAGCCTTTTTTTGTGTTTGGTTTTTGAAGCCACAGTGCAGCACCAGAGGCCAGAAAAATTAGGCATGTAGACATGCCTGAAAAATTAGGTATTGTTTCAGCCGCTAAAAATTATGTTTGTTTCCCAGGCAGAAAGTGCCCTAAAACATTGCGGCTTGAACCCTAGTTGGTGGCGGATAAGTCACGCAAGTCATCCGACATTCAGAGATAAAATACAGCAGCGTGTGGACCATTTTTAGCCCAAGGCAGCTCATCTCATCAGGCCTTTTTTAGTCGAATGTATCGCCCACTGTCAGTCCCTTCGGGATCCATCCCTCATTCATCTTATTAAAGGTGAGGTAATCTAGACTTTTTTGACCTAGGCGACTTCTCTTCTCAGTGACAATACCTCCTGCTACACTGAAGGTCCTTTCTGACAGGACACTTGAAGCGGGGCAGGCCAGAAGTTCTATCGCAAATTGGAATAGCTCAGGCCACAGGTCAAGCCTGCACACCCAGTAGTCAAGGGGTTCATCGCTCCTCAGAGTGTCGATATCTGCAGTTAAGGCGAGGTAGTCTGCTACCTGTCGGTCGAGTCGTTCTCTGAGGGTGGACCCCGAAGGGCTGTGGCAATGCGTAGGACTTAAAAAGCTCTGCATGTCCTCCATCAACAACACGTCTGTAAAGCGTCCTGTCCTTGCCAGCGTGGCCATGGGAGGAGGGGGATTACTTTCACCTCTTCCCCTGTTAGATTCCCGTTGTGCTGTGACATCACCCTTAAACACTGTATAAAGCATACTTTTTAATTTATTTTGGAACTGCTGCATCCTTTCCGACTTGCGGTAATTCGGTAACATTTCAGGCACTTTCTGCTTATACCGGGGGTCTAGTAGCGTGGACACCCAGTACAGGTTGTTCTCCTTCAGCCTTTTTATACGAGGGTCCCTCAACAGGCACGACAGCATGAAAGACCCCATTTGCACAAGGTTGGATGCCGAGCTACTCATGTCCCGTTCCTCATCCTCAGTGTTCTCACTGAAGGTCTGTTCTTCCCCCCCAGCCACGTACAACACCACGGGTACCAGATAGGTGACAACGAGCACCCTGGGATGCCTGTTGTGGTTGGTCTTCCTCCTCCTCCTCAAAGCCACATTCCTCCTCTGACTCCTCTTCCTCACAATCCTCTTCCAGCGTTGCCGCAGGTCCAGCAAGCGATGCTGATAAGGCTGTTTCTGGTGGTGATGGTGACCACAACTCTTCCTCTTCATGCTCATCTACGGCCTCATCCCGCACTCTTCGCAGGGCACGCTCCAGGAAAAAAACAAATGGTATGATGTCGCTGATGGTGCCTTCGGTGCGACTGACTAGGTTTGTCACCTCCTCAAAAGGACGCATGAGCCTACAGGCATTGCGCATGAGCGTCCAGTAACGTGGCAAAAAAATTCCAAGCTCCGCAGAGGCTGTCCTAGCACCCCGGTCATACAAATATTCGTTAACGGCTTTTTCTTGTTGGAGCAGGCGGTTGAACATTAGGAGTGTTGAATTCCAACGTGTCGGGCTGTCGCAAATCAAGCGCCTCACTGGCATGTTGTTTCGCCGCTGGATATCTGAAAAGTGCGCCATGACCGTGTAGGAACGCCTGAAATGGCCACACACCTTCCAGGCCTGCTTCAGGACTTCCTGTAAGCCTGGGTACTTATGCACAAAGCGTTGTACGATCAGATTACACACATGTGCCATGCACGGCACATGTGTCAACTTGCCCAAATTCAATGCCGCCAACAAATTGCTTCCGTTGTCACACACCACTTTGCCGATCTCCAGTTGGTGCGGAGTCAGCCACTGATCCACCTGTGCGCTCAGGGCGGACAGGAGTGCTGGTCCGGTGTGACTCTCTGCTTTCAGGCAAGTCAACCCCAAGACGGCGTGACACTGCCGTATCCGGGATGTGGAATAGCCCCTGGGGAGCTGGGGGGGTGCCGTTGATGTGGAGCAAGACGCAGCAGCAGAAGAGGACTCAGCCGGGGAGGTTATGGAAGAGGATGGAGTAGGAGGAGTAGAGGAGGTGGCAGCAGGCCTGCCTGCAAGTCATGGCGGTGTCACCAACTCCTCTGCAGAGCCACGCATTCCATGCTTGGCAGCCGTCAGCAGGTTTACCCAATGCACAGTGATATACCTGCCCTGACCATGCTTTGCAGACCAGGTATCAGTGGTCAGATGGACCCTTGCCCCAACACTGTGTGCCAGACATGCCATTACTTCCTTTTGCACAATCGAGTACAGGTTGGGGATTGCCTTTTGTGCAAAGAAATTTCGGCCGCGTACCTTCCACTGCGGTGTCCCAATAGCTACAAATTTTTGGAACGCCTCAGACTCCACCAGCTTGTATGGTAAAAGCTGGCGGTCTAAGAGTTCCGACAAGCCAGCCAGGAACTGCTCAAGACGAGAGACGGAGTGGCGGATGGTTGAGAGGGGGCAAGGAGGACAGCAGTGGTTGACGTGGCTGAAGATGCTGGACCAGGAGGAGGATGGCGGCTTTGAGTTTGTGTGCTGCTTGTACTCATGTGTTGATCCCATAGGCGTTTGTGATGTGCGATCATGTGCCTTCGCAAAGCAGTTGTACCTAGGTGGGTGTTGGACTTCCCACGACTCAGTTTCTTTTGGCACAGGTTGCAAATGGCCTCGCTGTTGTCAGAGGCAGACACATAAAAAAAAATGCCACACTGATGAGCTCTGCAATGACGGCATTCTGGTGGTGGCAACAGCAAGCGTTGATTGGCGTGCTGTCTGGCTGACCCCGGGTGCCGATGCATGCTGTCTGACTGTGCCACTAGTTCCTTGCCACGACCTCCCCCTGCTTCCAACTCGTCTCCACCTCCTCTCTGTCTCCCCATCTGAACTTTCCCCCTGTTCTTCTTCTCTTCGAGCGGGCACCCACGTGACATCCACGGACACATTGTCATCATCAACCGCTTCACTTGTATCTGACAACTCAGCAAAGGAAGTAGCAGCGGGTACAACATCATCATCATCACACCGTACATCCATGTGTGTAATGCTGCCTAACTGAGACATATCCCTGTTATCTACATCCTCTGGCAATAATGGTTGCGCATCACTTATTTCTTCCAACTGATGTGTAAATAACTCCTCTGACAGATCAAGTGAAGCGGCTGTGGTGCTAGTGTTGGTGGTGGCGGCAGGTGGGCGAGTGGTAACTTGAGAGGTGCCCGAAGCTAAGCTGGAGGAGGATGGTGCGTCAAGGTTCCGAGCGGAAGCTGTAGAAGATTGGGTGTCCTGTGTTAGCCAGTCAACTATGTCCTCAGAACTTTTCAAGTTCAGGGTACGTGGCCTCTGAACACTGGGCATTATTCTAGGGCCAAAGGGAATCACAGCACCACGACCACGACGGCCCCTGCGGGGTGGCCTGCCTCTGCCTGTCATTTTTTTTTAGATTAGTTAAGTTGTACTATGCGTGCAAGCTACTGTGACACCAGATATGAGTGGCACTGTGCACTGGCCGAAGTTGGCAGAGTAGACGCTGTAGGCCTGACACACACACACTTGCAGACAACTAACTGCTATTCAATCTATTACAGTCCAATTATTATTATTTTTTTAATGTACACTACTGTTACACCAAATATGAGTTGGACACACGCTGGCAGGCAGGCAACTGCAATTAGATTACACAGGGAAAAAAAAAGCAGACTGAGGTTCTAGCCCTAAAAAGGGCTTTTTGTGGTGCTGTTTTTACAGCAGAGATCAGATGAGTCCTTCAGGACTGTAGTGGACACTGAATACACTAGCCTAGCTATCGATTTCCCTATTAAATCAGCAGCAGCTACACTTGTAACATCCCAGAGTATGTCACTAAAACTCTTTCACCCTGCTTCATAATGTTAGGTGTACATGTGTATTTCCACCTTAGGTAATCTAACCGTGCATTACCAATGTATGTATTTCTATGCCTGTATTTTATATATTTGCTGTAATTCTCAATGTACACCAGCAGGTGGCAGCAATATGTAGGCAGACCATAGCTAGTTAATAGACCTAGGCTGGAATAGACCATTCCAGGCTAGCTTCCCCCTATCTGAGGAGGAGTGGAATGTTCCCACATCCTACTTCAGGAGGAGGAAAGAAAGTTCTAGGTAGTGTACCAGCCACCCCCTGTTGGGGTAGGCTGTGTGAATAGTAGCTCCCAGAAACAGGGACCCCAACCAAGGATCCAAGCCTCTGCTGAGGCCCAAGATCAACCTTCCCAGCCTGAGTCCCTTACCTCAGCTGGTTGACCAAGGAAGCAGCCATCTACAGAACTATCAGATCTCCAGGACGAAACCACCATACCCTGCGAGCAGTCCTGTAAGTACAGATTCCAAAACAAGGAGAAGATAAGTACCTCCACAGCTAGTCAGGCCCATATCAAGCAGACCACAGACAGAGCAGAAGATAGATACCTGCCAGTTCCAATAGGCGTATGTACCAGATGCAGAATATATATATAATTCCTGCCACATATTGCCAATACCTGCTGGGATCCTAGACTATTGCTGTACATTGTATGGATCTAAAGCTGCATATAATAACATCAAGTAAAGACAAGTTGGACCCTATTATCTGTGTGGATTTCCATCATTCCTCAGTTACTCCTATTGACAGCACTCAATTTTGTTGCATGTGAGCCAGGATACAGGAGTCCAGCCGTACTACAGGTAGGAGACACCGTTGACACAATACAGAGACAATATCCCCCTCTGGCATTCCTTACCTAGTACGTGTGCTCATACCATCTTAAAGGGCCCTGCTACAGTACCTGCGCAAGCTGCAACTGGCGTCACGAACTTATACACACCTAAATCTGACCCACTGCATAGCAACCCCACTGACCCAGTGTCCTGCTCATTGCATCAAGTGGCGTCACGAACAGGATCGGATTGTATTGTGTGTCCATCCCTAACAACAGAACCGCATCTAATTGTGTGCAAAAAACGGACTTAAAACCGCATGTTTCACAATATTAGCAAGGCTGAAGATTGTACAAAAATCGCTAGAAAAGTGACTTGCTTACTTGTATTGCTGTGCCAAGAAAGCGCTGGACCTGCGCTACAGTATACAAAGAGTTAATTCGACATTGTGGAGATTCGCCATATTCGTTTTAAAATGGCACTTCATCTTCATGCCCAAGAACAAAGAAACCAAGAAATGCCCCCCAGGAGCGCGAAAATGCTGTCTACGCCCCCCAGAAGCGGGAAAATCTTGAAACACCCCCTCAAGAAAGGCGCGAAAATGTCGAATACGCCCCTTCAGGAGCGGGAAAAATAGAGAACGCCCTCCATGAACTTGTTACTGACCTGGCCCGAGGTGATAAAAGCTCCACCCTCTGCGCCCCTTACTTAGTTCTGGCGATCAGTGTATGCAGGAGAGAAGCAAGAATGGCGTACCCGCGTCCCAGGTGGAACGAAATGGCCATCGACGGAGAGGACGTCTACCCCGAGCAGCCGCTGGAGATCCAAGTCTCCCAACTCACACAGAGACGTGGACCATCAATCTTCGGTGCCATGTCGGAGGCTGTAGAATCCTCCCTGCAGCAAAGAACCAAGTCACCTATCTTACCGAGCATCCCGGAGGTGATGGGAAAGGTTGCTGAAGAAGTCCCGGTTTCCGCTGTAAAGAACTCGGACCTGATGATCGAGTTCCAGGAGGCTGTGGATTCCTCCGCCTCGTTCAGTGCACCAGCGGAAGGCGACGCACCTATGAAGATGGAGGTGGATGTCATGCCTGCTCCCGCGGAGGACGCCGCTGACGTCACTGCATCAGCTGAAGAGAAGCCAGTGACCCGGATGGCACCTGAATCCCGAGAGGACCAGCAGAAGGCACCGGAACCGGCCCTCCGGCCGCGACAACAGGTAGGAGCTGCCACGCTCCCTGAGGCCCCAGCCCGGTCCGTGCTCGTTCCCCCGCCACGCCTGGGACTCCAACACCTGCCATCAGCCTCAGGCCCGCCAAGCCACTACCACCTACTGGTGCGGCGGAGGCGGCTGGTGATTCCACTCCGCCGCCCAGCTACAGCCAGCTAAGTAGCCTGAATCCTGAGGTACCCCATGAAATTACCGCGTTTGCCCAGACGGCCTGGGAGTACAAGTCGGCCATTGAAGAATGGGTTAAGCAAGTTCTTGATACACCCCAGTCAGGAGACCCCAAGTTGACCAGGAGAACCAGCACGGTTTTATGGTTTTCTGTGGAGAGAGGTGTAGGGTTCCTCCAAGACAATTACTTAGGGACTGAAGTGTTTGTAGGCCGCCGGTCCATAAAGCGACACTATTTGCCCCAGGAGAGGCACAATCTGTATGTGGGGGATCAAGTAGAATATACCCCCATGTGGTCTATGCAAGGACTGTTTGCAGCTGGAGTCACCCTGCTGCAGAAACCACTCTCCCCTGCCGTCACCCCAGAGACCTGGCAGGAGGATCCAGGCTCTGCAGCCAGGACCAGATGTTTGCAGGATGGCCGCCTGCTCTTCAAAGAGAAGGTTCAACCGGCCCCTGCTCCTTTAATACCGGACTTGTCACCGCCACCAACCCTGAGGGTGGGACAAATCAATAATAGCGTATTGACCTTTAACCCTAAGGTGCAGCCGTGTTTTATGCCTCCCTATACAGTCCCTTGGAAGCAGCCTCAACAAACTGCTCCAGGCCTCCCTGAGCCTTTGCAGCCAGAGATTCTGCCCCTTCCCGCACCGGCTGTGGATTCAGGTCTGCGGCAAGCTACAGCTACGTTCTCCAGGCTGGCGGTACAGCCTATCCCTACTGTCACCGGTAGGGGGGCGGTGGCGCACCACCACTAACACTACTCTGAGCTACCAGCAGAGGCTAGAACATCCTCTCATGCACTTTAGCAGCTCTAGCAGTGATGAAGAGCTGGACACCTACCTGTAAGGTGTCCCCACTACAAGAAAAACAACCAGTGACTTTGTTTTGGGAGCCACTCCGTGGACTGCTACCTGACGGGTGAGGACCTGTTTGGCATTGTTGTGTGCTTTTAATCTTTTGTTCCAGGTTGCCATTGTTTGTCCTCATCCAGATGGTCATGCTAGTTAGGACTCCCCCCATCAGCACTTAACCCCCTCAATTCCAAGTTAACTGTTTTATCCCCTTTCTCAGGTTACTTGATAGCCTGTTGCTACTATTAAATATTTTAACCCTTTGGATTACAATTAACTCTTTTGCCCTGTGGATTGCAAAGGACTTTTATCAGTTTCCAGAGGATTCTGCAACTTCAAGCACTTCCAGGAATAC
The DNA here is from genome assembly GCF_905171765.1 of Bufo bufo. NCBI lineage: Eukaryota > Metazoa > Chordata > Amphibia > Anura > Bufonidae > Bufo > Bufo bufo. Next base: position 558,286,920 of record NC_053390.1, on the reverse strand, counting down.
GGACTCAAGTAGTTGTTGAGCCTATCCTTGCACTTATAAAATTTGCACTATTTTATAAAATGTTTGCAACATAAAAGCTTGCACTCAATTGTCATGCTATTTAATAACTTATGTCATTGTAACCAGTTTACAAATGTTATGCAACGTTTAAGATAACCTGCCCATTGTGTGTAGTATCTTTCCGGATGCCACGATGTGAAATTATGCACTGTTTAAAATGCTTGCACTTAACCATTGCACTTAACAAAAAATGTCGCAACTTACTTAAAGTGTGCCCTTTTTACAGCTCTTGTTCTCTCCCCCTTTAGACGGACTGTCTACAGACGGACGTTGAATACTAATGGCCTACACCCGGTGATGTATACCCATAGGTACCCAGGGTAGGGCCAAATGGTAAGTCCTGACAGGTCTAGTTACACAGGTACCCCTGCTGCTTCAGGAATCGTTATAAGTCCTAGGCTGCTCCTTCCCGCTTGTTAAATATTCCGGATTGTTCCCATCCGGAGGTGTCTCATTTCCAGGAGATCCATGGGAACGTACTGCCCTCCTCCTGTGACATTGCCAGAAGACACGGAGACGATAAATACCTCCCCTTCTGAGCCTTTTGCCTAAGGTAAGGCGCCTCAAGCCTTAGAGCCATATACTTAGCTCCCTCATAGACATCATAGTTATCGTGCTACAAGCCAAATTTCTTCAGGCTATGGTGCAGGGAAGGGAATACAGGATAAAGCCACCCTTCTATTTGCGGGCATTCCATTACATAATGGTGGGATTACGGAGTAAAGACACCCCCATGCTTTCTTTGATATTGGTGGACGATATACAAAGTCAGTCAGTAAAGGTTTTGCTTTGTGCAGTATTTCGGTTACCTGGTTATACCAAGAGAAGGAAACTGTGTGTTGGACACCTTACTCTAGCGGGCAGGAACCTCTAGAAAGCCGTTTCATGTTTTGTCTATGTATGTCTTTTTATGTAATTCACGCAGTACTTTGTATTTTATTGGGTACCTACAGCTGATTCCTCACCGCCTAACATACGCCGAGGACGGCTTCACTTAAAGTAACGGGGTATGTAACATCCCAGAGTATGTCACTAAAACTCTTTCACCCTGCTTCATAATGTTAGGCGTACATGTGTATTTCCACCTTAGGTAATCTAACCGTGCATTACCAATGTATGTATTTCTATGCCTGTATTTTATATATTTGCTGTAATTCTCAATGTACACCAGCAGGTGGCAGCAATATGTAGGCAGACCATAGCTAGTTAATAGACCTAGGCTGGAATAGACTATTCCAGGCTAGCTTCCCCCTATCTGAGGAGGAGTGGAATGTTCCCACATCCTACTTCAGGAGGAGGAAAGAAAGTTCTAGGTAGTGTACCAGCCACCCCCTGTTGGGGTAGGCTGTGTGAATAGGAGCTCCCAGAAACAGGGACCCCAACCAAGGATCCAAGCCTCTGCTGAGGCCCAAGATCAACCTTCCCAGCCTGAGTCCCTTACCTCAGCTGGTTGACCAAGGAAGCAGCCATCTACAGAACTATCAGATCTCAAGGACGAAACCACCATACCCTGCTAACAGTCCTGTAAGTACAGATTCCAAAACAAGGAGAAGATAAGTACCTCCACAGCTAGTCAGGCCCATATCAAGCAGACCACAGACAGAGCAGAAGATAGATACCTGCCAGTTCCAATAGGCGTATGTACCAGATGCAGAATATATATATAATTCCTGCCACATATTGCCAATACCTGCTGGGATCCTAGACTATTGCTGTACATTGTATGGATCTAAAGCTGCATATAATAACATCAAGTAAAGACAAGTTGGACCCTATTATCTGTGTGGATTTCAATTATTCCTCAGTTACTCCTATTGACAGCACTCAATTTTGTTGCATGTGAGCCAGGATACAGGAGTCCAGCCGTACTACAGGCAGGAGACACCGTTGACACAATACAGAGACAATATCCCGCTCTGGCATTCCTTACCTAGTACGTGTGCTCATACCATCTTAAAGGGCCCTGCTACAGTACCTGCGCAAGCTGCAACTGGCGTCACGAACTTATACACACCTAAATATGACCCACTGCATAGCAACCCCACTGACCCAGTGTCCTGCTCATTGCACACTGTCCCTCCTCTCACTAAGAATGCAGCTTCCGAATGAATCTAAAATGGATGCTGTCCAGGAGGTGGGAGGGTCTGGGAGGGAGGGTCTGCTGCTGATTGGCTGGAATGTGTCTGCTGACTGTGAGGTACAGGGTCAAAGTTTACTCAATGGAGACGAATAGGGGGCGGACCGAACATTGCATATGTTCGCCGGGAACTATTCGCCGGCGAACTATTCGGAACATCTCTAGCTGTCTGCAGATTGCACTTCATGGCATAAATGTATGGCATTGAAAGCATTAAATTAACACACTATGCCGTACATTTATGGCACGGCTTCAAACTGATAAATGAAATTGTATTCACGGCTGCTGTAACGAACACTGCTGTAACTAACACTGCTGTAACGAACACGGCTACTGCTAACTGCCGCGTAACCAATCTCAGCGGTTCTCTATCGGCAATCGTTGCTATCAGTCATTCAAAGCTGAAAGACTAGGGTCTCTTTCAGACGGGCGTTGCGGGAAAAGGTGCGGGTACGTTACGGGAACATAAGCGATTTTTCCGCGCAAGTGCAAAACATTGTAATGCGTTTTGCACTCGCGTGAGAAAAATCGTGCATGTTTGGTACCCAAACCCGAACGGCTTTGGATCGGTGTTCTGTAGATTGTATTATTTTCTCTTATAACATGGTTATAAGGGAAAATAATAGCATTCTGAATACAGAATGCATAGTAAAATAGCGCTGGAGGGGTTAAAAAAAATAAAAAATAATTTAACTCACCTTAATCCACTTGATCGCGCAGCCGGCATCTCTTCTGACTTCTTTCTTTGCTGTGTGCAGCAACAGGACCTGTGGTGACATCACTCCGGTCATCACATGGTCCATCACATGATCCATCACCATGGAAAGATCATGTGATGGATCATGTGATGACCGGAGTGACATCACCACAGGTCCTGTTGCTGCACACAGCAAAGAAAGAAGTCAGAAGAGATGCCGGCTGCGCGATCAAGTGGATTAAGGTGAGTTAAATAATTTTTTATTTTTTTTAACCCCTCCAGCGCTATTTTACTATGCATTCTGTATTCAGAATGCTATTATTTTCCGTTATAACCAAGTTATAAGGGAAAATAATAATGATCGGGTCTCCATCCCGATCGTCTCCTAGCAACCGTGCGTGAAAATCGCACCGCATCCGCACTTGCTTGCAGATGCTTGCGATTTTCATGCAACCCCATTCATTTCTATGGGGCCTGCGTTACGTGAAAAACGCACAAAATAGAGCATGCTGCGATTTTCACGCAACGCACAAGTGATGCGTGAAAATCACCGCTCATGTGAAAAGCCCCATATAAATGAATGGGTCGGGATTCAGTGCGGGTGCAATGCGTTCAACTCACGCATTGTATCCGCGCGGAATACTCGCCCGTGTGAAAGGGGCCTAATAGAAGCTATGTAGCAGAAAAGAGGCTCATTTTCTTCTGAGCTCGCACTCTAGCTGCCTCTTTCCTGTCTGAGGCAATTAGAGCGTGAGCTCGGAGATGTGCTGTGTCAATCTTGTGTTCAATTATTTTTTATTTGTGCCCTCCGATCACCCCTCTTATCTTTTCCAATTTCCTCCAGCTGTGAACTTGTGATCCCCTATACTTTGCGGGGCGATCAATAACTATTAAATACCCTCCACCCACATCTGTGGGGCTGACACCCCCCTCCATCACCCCAACCTCAACCATCACCCCAATTTCTCACCCATCCATGGCGACCTGGATGTCTAGGCCATGCTGTGTGGGATTATTAGGCCTGTGTGATTGATCAGGGATCACTTGTTATCCCTTCACCCCTTTTCCTCCTCATTTTAGGATATTTAGCTTATACTGTATTTTATAGCACACACATGTGTCACGGGTTTTTGTGCTTAATTGGTGCATGGTAAGTTATGCTTTACAAAGCTACTTAGCATATATTGTATTTTATAGCACACAAGTTAGGCTACTTTCACACTAGTGTTTTTTGCGGATCCGTCAAGGATCTGCAAAAACACTTCCGTTACAATAATACAATCACATGTATCCGTCATGAACGGATCCGGTTGTATTATGTCTTATACAGCCATGACGGATCCGGGGTCAATGGGGTACGGATCCGTTTTTTATTGTGTCAGAGAAAACGGATCCATCCCCATTGACTTACATTGTGTGTCAGGATGGATCCGTCTCGCTCCACACCACATCTCGGACAGAAAAACGCTTCTTGCAGCATTATTCTGTCCGCGATAGGGACGCAACAAAACGGAACAGAATGCATTTTGGAGCGTTCTGTTCAGTTTTGTCCCAATTGACAATGAATGGGGACAAAACTGAAGTGTTTTCTTCCGCTATTGGGATCCTATGACAGATCTCAATAGCGGAATTAAAAAAGCTAGTGTGAAAGTAGCCTTACTGAATTGATGTGTCATAAAGCTACAGGTACAAAACCAATAGTATTAGTAATACTGGTAGGCTAGTTAGCTTATACTGTATTCTATAATGCACACATGCGTCACTTTTTTTGTGCTTAAAGGAAACCTGTCACCTGGATTTTGGGTATAGAGCTGAGGATATGGGTTGCTAGATGTCCGCTAGCACATCCGCAATACCCAGTCCCCATAGCTCTGTGTGCTTTTATTGTGAAAAAAAAACACGATTTAATACATATGCAAATTGACCTGAGATGAGTCCTGTCCCTGACTCATCTTAGGGACATGACTCATCTCAGGGACAGGACTCATCTCAGGTTAATTTGCATATGTATCAAATAGTTTTTTTTACACAATAAATGCACACAGAGCTATGGGGACTGGGTATTGCGGATGTGCTAGCGGCAACCCATGTCCTCAGTTCTATACCCAAAATCCCGGTGACAGGTTCCCTTTAATTGTTGCGTCACTTTTTATTTGTGCATAATTGGCATGTTACAAAGCTACGTGGCATATACTGTATTTTATAGTGCACGAGTTATCTAACTGGTGCGTCACAAAGATACTTGGCATATAACATATTTTGTAGTGCACAAGTCTCCTAATGGGTGCGTCACAAAGATACAGTACTTAGCAGATACTACATTTTATAGTGCACAAGTTACCTAATGGGTGCATCACATAAAAAAAAAAAAATTGGGGGAACCTAAGAGGTGCTAAGAGACACTAAGCTAATTAGCATATATAGTATTTTATAGCGCACAAAAATTTCCAAAAGAATGTATACAGTAGAAGAGACCAATGTCATTGTCACTTCTGATACAGAGTCCTCTAGCTAGGATGATCCACTATTCCTCATGTCCTCCTTGTCATCTGCTAGGGACTCTGAACACCCCCTCCCCCCAAGGATGCGTCCCAGGACTGACACCACAGCTGTTCCTGATGACCCCACATGGGTAACACCTGAGACTTATGTTTCTAACATCCCTGAATTCTTTTTGACCCTGCCATATTTTTTTATTTGATTTTTCTTAGGCTATTGTTTCTGATGATTTAATTGATTTAATAGTTGCCCAGACCAATTTTTTTCAGAACAATATATTTCTCTAAATCTCAACTCCTTTTAGACTAAATGCCACAAATCGACCCCTGTAGATAGATCAGAAATTACTGAATTTTGGGGCATTGTATGGACTAGTGAACAAGCCAAGCATTCATGACTAGTGGAGCAGCGACATTCTATAGCAGTCCAGCCTTTACCAGGGCATGATTTAAGGCCATATTAAAATTTTTACATTATAGGGATAATTCCCAGTGTCAGCCACAAGTTCATTCAACCATTAGGCCCCTTACTGATCATATTAATAAAAACATTTTCCAGCTATATACTCCTTCTAAATTGAATTAAGTGGATGAGTCCCTCTTTCACTTCAAAGGGAGGCTGTATTTCTGTCAGTATCTGCCGATCAAGAGGGCACGGTATGGTGTAAAAATGTACAGACTGTGACCGTATCAGCGTATACTCATAAATTTTGAATTTATGAAAGGAGAGGCAGAAGAATAGAGCACCCATCCCTGCCCCCCTTATGGGAACTGCTGCAAAATTTGTGTAGGAACTAGTCCACCCACTTCTGGATAAAGGTATTCATTTGTATTTGGACAATTTCTATACGAGTGTGCCTTTATTCAGAAACCTAGCTACCAGCAGAACGGTGGTATGTCACGCTATATGGAGAAATAATGAAGGCCTCCCGAAATCACTGCTTGGGAAACCACTAGCAAGGGTTAATAGCAGGCCCTTTACAGTAAAAAAAAAAAATGTTGTATGTCAGAAACAAGATAGAAAAGATGTCCTTTCACTGCCATCTGTCCAGGCAGCAGATAATGGATACATGTGGTGTAGGGGCATGCACAGGTAAAACCACATAACAATGTATGGGGTATGTGGCACAAGCTGAGCACAGTATGTTGGGCACACAAATTTGCTATCTTCAAATGTACACCATTCACCTTTCATTGTATTTATAAAAACACGGGGGAGGGGAGGGGGGGTTAAAGTGCTCACTAAACCCCTTGCAAAATTCCTTTAGAAATGTAGGGGGAGTTTTCTCTAATATAATGCACTGGAAAAATGTGTGCAATCGCTCAGCAGCAGAATGCTATTGGGGTGCTGTGCTGGCAATAATAACATGGAGAAACTTGAGGTTTGTGGGGAAAAAACAGTTGTCTCTCTGTTCAGATGAGAAAAGAGAATTTTTTTTTTCTTGCAGGTCAGTTTTACAGTTGAGAATACCAAGAATGAGGTACTGCAGCAGCTGTATTATTAACCCTTTAATGACCAAGGGTCATTGATGCCCCAGTGTCCAGGTCAAAATTTACAAATCTGACATGCGTCACTTTATGTTGTAATAGCTTTGGAACACTTATTTATCCAAGCCATTCTGAGATTGTTTTCTCGTGACATATTGTACTTCATGATAGTAAATTTGAGTCAATATATTTCACCTTTATTTATGAAGAAAATCCCAAATTTACCAAAAATTTTGAAAAATTCACAATTTTCTAAATTTACATTTCTCTGCTTCTAAAACAGAAAGTCATACCTAATAAAATATTTATTACTTAACATTTCCCATATGTCTACTTTATGTTGGCATCATTTTGGAAATGTCATTTTATTTTTTTAGGACGTTAGAAGGCTTAGAAGTTTAGAAGCAGTTCTTAAAATTTTAAAGAAAATTTCCAAAACCCACTTTTTAAGGACCAGTTCAGGTCTAAAGTCACTTTGTGGGGCTTACAAAGTGGAAACCCCCCATAAATGACCCCATTGTAGAAACTACACCCCTCAAATAACTTAAAACAGATTTTACAAACTTTGTTAACCCTTTAGGTGTTCCACAAGAATTAAAGGAAAATGGAGATGACATTTCTAAATTTCACTTTTTTGGCAGATTTTCCATTTTATTAAAAAAAAAATTTTAACACATTGAGGGTTAACAGCCAAACAAAACTCAATATTTATTACCCTGATTCTGCGGTTTACAGAAACACCCCACATGTGGTCATAAACTGATGTAAGGGCACACGGCAGGGCGCAGAAGGAAAGGAACGCCGTATGGTTTTTGGAAGGCAGATTTTGCTGGACTGGTTTTAGATGCCTTGTCCCATTTAAAGCCCCCCTGATGCACCCATACAGTAGAAAATCCCCAAAAGTGACCGTATTTTGGAAACTAGGGGATAAGGTGCCAGTTTTATTGATACTATTTTGGGGTACATATGATTTTTAATTGCTCTATATTAAGTTTTTTTTTGAGGCAAGGTAACCCAAAAATGGCTGTTTTAGCACCGTTTTTTTAAATATTTTTTTACAAGATTCATCTGACAGGGTAGATCATGTGCTATTTTTATAGAGCAGGTTGTTACGGATGCAATGATATCAAATATGTCTACTTTCTGTGTTGGTTTATTTCAGTTTTACATAATGAAGAATTTTTGAAAAAGAAATTATGTTTTTGTGTGTCCATTTTCTGAACGCCATATGTTTTTTACTTTTCTGCCAATCGTCTTGTGCAGGGGCTCGTTTTTTGAAGAAAGAGTTGAGGTTTTTATTGGTACCATTTCTGGGTACATAGGATTTTTTGATCATTCATTATTACACTTTATGGGGCAAGGTGACCAAAAAATTGGCTGTTTTGGAACAGTTTTTATTTATTTATTTTTACAGCATTTATCTGAGGGGTTGGGTCATGTGACAGTTTTATAGAGCAGATCGTTACGGACGTGGCAATACCTAATATGTATACTTTATTTTAGTTTTACATAATAATAGCATTTCTGAAACCAAAAAAATTATGTTTTAGGGTCTCCATAATCTAAGAGCCATAACTTTTTTATTTTTTAGGCGATTGTCTTAAATAGGGTATCATTTTTTGCGGGATGAGGTGACAGTTTGATTGGTACTATTTTGGGGGTCATAAGCCTTTTTGATCGTTTGCTTTGATGGCTTTTTTTACACAGTTTTTATTTTTATTTTTTTTATGGTGTTTATCGGACGGGGTCTATCATGTGATATATTTATAGAGATGGTCGGTACGGACGCGGTAATACCTAATATGTGTTTTTTCATTTTTTTTTCATTTTTTATAGGAAAAGGCAATTTCTTTTTTTAATTTTACATTTTTATTTATTTATTTATTTTTACTTTTATTATTTTCACTTTTTTTTTAGCAAGTCCCTCTTGGATCTTGAAGATCCAGTGGGGCTGATGGCTGTACTATACTTTGCAATGTTCTTGCATTGCAAAGTATAATACAATCAGATGCCCTGTAGGTGGCAACAGCGGACACTTTTGGAAAGCGTCCGGTTGCCATGGCAACCATCGGGCGCTGCAATCGCAGCGCGGCAGCCCCGATGGTGGAGAGAGGAAGCCCCCTCCCTCTATTAACCCCATGGATGCCGCTGCCGCGGCATCTATAGGGTTACAGGTTACAGCAGAGTGTCAGCATAGAGCTGACACTCTCTGCTGATGGCGGCGGCTCAGGAATGGAGCAGCCGCCATCACACACAGCAGGGGGACCGGGGGCAGCGCTGGAAAGAGGGGGGTGAATTCGGCCGCCAACATTCATTGAGGGAGACTGGGGCAGGTCGCAGGACTAATGTATGGGGCGGGGAGGGGGCGGACCGCATCAGGGCAGGAGATGAGCGCAGGAGGCAGGAGACGGGCACAGATCTGGGGGGCACAGATCGGGGGGCACAGATGGGCACCAAGGGCTTGGAGGGGCACAGATCGGGGACATGAGGAACACTACCTGATTTCAGGCTCTGATCTGCAGAGCGCAGATCAGAGCCTGAAACCGGCATTTTTTTACTGCCACGATCCGATTGGTTAGTCTGCACAGACTAACCAATCGGATCGATTGTCGGCAAGGGGCCACTCTGATTGGTCCCTTGTCGGCATTACTGCACTGTATGCTGTCCGTGACAGCAGCAAGGCAGGGGCAGAAGCTTTAACTCAAGCGCTTTGCAGCGCTTGGATTAAAGAGCTGGCTTGACGTCTATACACGTGGTAGCTGCACGGGGCATGTGCAGCTATCACGTATATATACAGATTGCGGTCGTGAAGGGGTTAAGCACTGTGGGGGTCATTTACCAAACTGGTTGCTATGGGCAACTAAGCCAGGTTTACTTTACACCAATCAGATTCTACTTTTAATTTTTCACATCTCCTTTGAAAAATGAAAAGTGGAATCTGATTGGTTGCTATGGGCAACTAAGCCAGTTCTACTTTACACCAGTTTGATAAATCTCCCCCGTAGTTTCCAAAATAGAATAACTTTTTGGGCGTTCCGAATGTAGGGGTGTCTCAGAGTCTCATCAAATGCACCTGAAAACCATTGCAAAGATGCCCTCCAAAAGTTAAATGGTGCCCCTTCCCTTTACCTTCCCTTCTGAAAAATACATATTTTTACATTAAAAGTTGCAAAAATTAAATCCCCACAAATTTGGTATTGCAACGTCCATAATGATTTACCCTATACAATTATCATGCAAATTATCCCACATGGTGAATGCGGTAAAAGAAAAATATAAAAAATGCCAGAATTGCTGTTTTTTGCTTATTTGCCACAACGACGTTGAATAAAAAGCGATCAAAAAGTGTTATGTACCCAGAAAGTATACCAATGAAAACTACAAGTAAGGCCTCGTCCACATTTCGGTGATTCACCTACCTATTGATTTAAATTGGGTCTGTTCACATTTCAATAGTTTTTTACTGACCATTGGTCAGTAAGAAAATCACAGAGACATGCACTACTTTGATCCATGATGTGGACCAAGCACGCCCATTGAAGTCTATGGGTCTATTTTCACGGAAGACAGATAGAAAATTATTTTGAAATTAATTTTCAGCTGAGCAACGTCCATGAATTACGGATGACACACAAAGGGAAAAACTGACACATCACAGATCCTTCACTGACATCTTCACGGATGATACACGGACGCTTTTTTTCACGGATGTGACACTGGCACGGAAGTGTGGACAAGGCCTAATCCAGAAAAAATAAAGCCCTCCAGAAAATAAAAATAAAACATTATTGGTGTTGGGATGCTGTGATCCAAAAACATTTTCTTTTTTTTTTTAAGTGTTTTTTTTGTAGAAAAGTAGTAAAACGTAAAAAATAAAATTATATCTATTTAGTATCGCTATAATAGTACTGACCAAAATAATAAAGTTAGCATGTTACAAAAATTTAAAACTTAGGGATAGTATTCCTCCCAGAAAAAATGTATTAAAGTTAACACAATGGTGCAATTAAAAACTACAACTTGTTTTGCAAAAAATAAGCCCTTATATGGTTATATCGACAGAAAAAATTAATTAATTAATTAATTAATTATATCTCGAACAAAAATTGCTTTGTCCCAAACAGGCTGGCCACTACGGGTTTAAAGCGGTTACATATGCAATAAATTAACCTGATCTATACATATGGAGAAACGTTCGTGCAAATAATTTGACATAAACGTGTCAAAATCAGGAATTAGAAAGGGGAAGAAGATAAGATCCATTGTTCAGTATGATAAGAATATAATAAATAAAGTAGTATGACAGGTAACTAGGGTTACAGATCCAACCATTCATATGTTACTATGGGACTATAAATAAAATGCAAAATGTTAGTCTTTTTTTGTCATTTTGTGTGAGGATTTTGTACATATTTTTTCCTGGTGTTTTTTTGGTGCAGTTTTAGTGACAAAAAACATGAGCTCCAGATGTTTGCTGAAAGTCTATTTATTATTAAACACAGTACAATTATACTTTTGTTTCAGTGGCATGTTTCTTCACTTGAGTTGTTTTTTGGGGTCAATGCCATTTTTGTTCCAAAGACATCCACTTTTTTTTGGCCCTGCTTGAAAAAACGCGAGTGGTAATGTGTTGCTTTTTTATGCTGTTTTTACTTTGCATTTTTATAAGGCCTAGTTCACACACAGTTTTTTTTTACGAGTTTACAGGCCGTTTTTTTGTGTTCCGTATACAGAACCATTCATTTCAATGGTTCCGCATTAAAAACAGAATGTGTTCCGTAAGCATTCCGTTTCCGTACTTCCGTTTTTCCGTTCCGTACAAATATAGAGCTTGTCCTATATTTGGCCGTAAATCACGGGTCGTGGCTCCATTAAAGTCAATGAGTCCGCAAAAAAAAAACGGAATGGATACGGAACACATCCGTATGTCATCCGTTTTTTGTGGATCACGAATTTAGAAATGCTAGGCCCAGCCTACTTTTGCCATGTGTTGTGTGTTTACAAACTTTGCCAAGAGCACATGTGCAGGTGCTGAAACCGGCCCCAGCCTGTCTGCCTTGCAAGATACCAGCATCCCAACATGGATGTTGAAAAATTGATCTTGCTGATCCAGGAACGTTCCCTGCTTTGGGACACTCGAACAGAGGAATATCACGACCGCAACTGCAAGGAGCGGGCGTGGGACCAGGTGACCCGTGACATGTTGCCCAGAGAGTGGGAGAAGGCCAGTTCCTCGAAAACCTGAAAATTAGGTATGAGAACCCATGTTGATGTGTTTTATGTATAAAATGCCTATAATGTCATTGATACTTGTCAAGCAATGGTGTATATTGGAGTATATTAAAGAAGCAGGTAAATCAGTATCTGTTTATTTGAATGGGCACCATGAGGATGTTGTGTACCACTTGTTTTTTTCAATGTGAAAGTGCTCAGCACTATATAATGTTTGATTATTCATCAGCCATGGCCACCGGTGGCTTACCTGCTGTAGTAAAACGTCAATTATAACCATGGCCTGCTGCAGTCTGATATATATTTTATGTGTGGACATGCTTTGAGGTATAGATTTTAAACTGCTTTATAGCTTCATATTGTGTATCCCTGTGCAGTGTACTCAAGTTGTGTGTAGTAGGTGTTTCTGGGTGATGTAGTGCAATATACACTAACCTGGTACAGCTGACTCTCTGCAAGGGCAGGTATAGGTAAGGAATAGTTCGTGACGCCAGTGCCAAGTAAACGGTGGCACGCCGTTTGCGGATGCAGGAATAAATTGAGGAAACGTAGTCTTAAAACAGAACTCCAACTTTAGTGGTTTTGCAAGCAGAGACAATATAGGAAATGCAGTTCCTAAGCATACAGTCGATTTTGCAATTCGGTCGATGCAGGCAATTCAGTTATAGCAGGGTAATTACAGAGTGTTGAACACAGGACTTGCAGCACAGGAGCTTGCACTCTAATTCTGTCTGATCCTGGAACATAGCATATCTTCACCAAGGCCCATTAACCTAAGTCTGGCTTTATATCCTTGGCTATGGCTTTTATAAGTACCTCCTCTGTTATTCTGAGTACCTCTTGCTTTCCTGATCTTTGCCTCTGTCTCTCTCAGCTTCTGAATGGTTCCTCAGGCTCTTAGTCTAAGGTATTCCTGCTTCTGCATATGGGAATTCAGGAGGGAATCTTCTCCTGAACAACAGGCTTCAGGCCTGGACTTGTCTCGGACATTGTCTAATCTCCAACTGTAGATTACAGATACTAGACTCCGTCTGCCTTCTACTTCCCTGTCTGGGCCTTATATAAACTAGGGCTCCCTAGCTCCCTCTAAGGACTAGAAGCTGGAATGACACCCCTAGCAGGCCTGTACATGCAAGTGTCATAGTAACAGGGAAACACATAGCATTGCATTACATGACATTTTATAAAACTGACATATAACAACTTCCCCATAATTAGGAGGGACGACAGCACACCAAGTGACACTTTGGTAGTGACGGGTATTACAGTTCCCGTACACTACACCTGTAATGTCAAAATATCAAGTCTGAATAATGTTTAAAGGCCTGTTCTGATTACCGGGTTACAACAACCCTGATATCTAAGCAGTGGTGGCCATGCTTGCAGATTATTCCAAAATGTTCTGCACTCTCTGTTGGCTGGGATCACTGAAGCTGGGTTAGTTCATCTTTTTTTCGTGTACTGGTCAAGTGCAGTCCATGTGGATGGATTAGATAGTATTTACAGCAATAGAAACAAGAAGTTTGTGAAGTGATGTGAACATTAGGTTATTCAGCCTAGGAACATAGAAAATCTCCTGTATATGGTATCAAAAATTAAGTATTTGCTGGTTTTAATGTAGTAGTAACCATATTTGGTGATGTGATTTTATACGTGTGATGAAATTTTTTAAGTTATAATTGTTGTTATGTTATATTTCTACAGTCCAACGCTTAAAGACTCGCTGGCAGTCGTGCCGGGATCAGTTCCGCCGGGAACGAGTCCAGGCCATGGGGAAAAGTGGCTATGGAGGCGTCCTGAAAGAAGCCCTATATTTATACCCGGCAGTTGGGTTTCTTAAAACCAGTGCTAGGCCTTAGGCCGAGAGTATGAAATGTATAGATTAGTTTTAATGTTATCTTAGAAATGTCCCCAAATATATTGGTAGTGGCTTTTTTTTGGTAAAATAGTTCTCATTATACCAGTAATGTTTTATAGCCTAGTATACAACTAGGGCTGGAGTGCACAAGCCAGGTATATGTTGTTATAATATCTTGTGGGAATATACTGGCCTTGTCACCACAATGATCAGCTACCATTGTTTATCCTGATATGACCTGCACAAATGGCTGACATTATAAACAGGTGAGGATAGCGATAAGGTACAACCATCTGTGCAGGACCATATTACATAATAAGGATCTTCGAACGCCTTTTCATATTGATTAGCTATCCTGATAATGAATATGTGACACGTCTACTGGACCCATGTCATCCAGTGTGGCTTGTGAAATGTGGCTTATATGTTCATACAATGTATATACAGTATATATACCAATGTTATTTACATTCCTCTCTCATTCCACAGCACTGTTGAGAGCCTGGAAGAGCAGAGGGGCCATGAGTCGACCACCAGTGAGGAGGAGCGTGTGGCTGCTCCCCAGGATTCCCCTTGTCTGGCTACTGAAGAGCGACAACAATCGCAACAGTTGGATCCGACAGAGAGGGAGGAGTCCTCTGCTGTGGAGGTTGCGTCTGAGGTTCAGTCGAGCCCCGAACCTTTATTAAGGAAACCAGCACGGTGGAGAAGGGTCGCACCACAGCCTCCCAAACCTGCCTTAAATACTCGAGCCATTGTAGAAAGTCAGGGGCTCGAGTATTTAAGGCAGAGAAGGGCTGAGGGCAAAGAAGAGCGAATGCTCAGTGGCCTAGCGCCACTTATAGAACCATTGTCTGCCGAAAAACAAGACATTTTTGTTTCGGTAATGACTACTGTAGCCAACATTTTAAAAAGCCCTATGGACCCAGTGGAGCTAGTGCGGGCCGTCCATAATGTCCATTGCCGTGTTTTAACGCTAAGCAGTGGGACACCAGCCCAACCTGGGCCCAGTATGTATTACCAGCATCCCATACAACCAACATATTCCCAGCCCCTATTTTCTCAAGAAGCAGATTTTGGCCCTCGCCCCCCTTGTCCTGTACCAAGGATTTATATCACTACACTCAAAACGTCATACACATCTTTTTAGTGGTGAATCATTACAACTCGGGCTGGCAATATACGTAAAGTCAACGCTGCTCAACCTTCCGCCATCCAGCTGTATAAAAATTACAACTCCAAGCATGCCCTAAGAGCTCTAGAATATCAATCCAGACTGGGAATTGTAGTTTGTATACAGTTGCAGGGACACAGGATGGCCAGACCAGCTTAACAAAAAAAAAAACATATTCATCATCTATTCTAAACATGTTGTATGTGCTTGAATAATCTCCGAATCCGGGACCTTGGACAGCATCTTGAAGTCTATTGCATGCCTAGGGAAAAACGACAAGTTTTGCAACATATGGGTGCGTATGCAATCATAACATAGGTCAGATTTATTTTTGGTTTTTCCGAGGTATTAGAGGGTTGTTGTAGACAATCAAATATAAGATTTCTGTAGTCATGAAAATGGCCATATTTACCAATTTCGACTACACTAATGGTATTTGACAATTCATACAATATAACCCCAGCCCACAAGCCCACGTCAAGGGTCCTCTTTGTCTTGTGAGTCCCTACACTATCAACATATAACCCCACTACCAGGATTACCAGAGTCCAGATTAATTTACACTCTGCCATGAACTACGCCCATCTGCCACGGCACTGCTCCCTCAGGACTTTAAAAATATTCTTCATAGAGGGCCCAAACTGCAAGGGCTGCAGTTCCAGGTCGTCCATGAAGGGTCTGGTCCAATCCTCCTGATGAAGAAGATGTACCAGATTCCAATTCATCAACTTCTGACGGACCATCATTAATCCTGACAAAGTTATGCAGGATCACACACGCTTGAATAACCCGGGTGGCATTCTCCGGTGCCATCTGTAAGGATGACAGGAATACTCTCCACTGCTGTGTGAATATTCCAAACGCACACTCAACATACCGACGGGCTCTACTCAGCCGATAGTTGAAGATACGTCTGCTGTCATCCAGGTTGCGTCTGGGGAAGGGTTGCATGACATGTGGTGCCAAGGCAAACCCTTCATCCGCCACAATTACAAATGGAGCTGGTGGTCCTGCAGAACCTGGAAACAGTCTGGGCTCTGGTAGGGCAAGCTGGTTGGCTTGAAGTCTCTCACACATTCTGGAAGCACTGAAAATGCGCGCATCTGCAGTGCTCCCATATGCCCCAATATCGACAATTATAAACTTGTAATTACTGTCAGCCAAGGCCATTAGTACGACAGAGAAATACTGTTTATAATTGTAGTACAGGGACCCTGAGTGAGGCGGTTTCTTTACACGAATGTGTTTGCCATCCAGTGCCCTAATGCAGTTTGGAAACTGCGCATCACCATAAAAACCCTCAGCAATTCGGATTAAATCCTCAGCCTTGGACAGGCATCACCGCTTCCCTGAGTCGCTGCCAAATCACATCAAATGTTTGACGAACTATCATAGAAATCGTCAAGGCTCCCAGCAGGAACTCAAAATGCAGAGATACAAATGAATTCCCTGTTGCCAAAAATCTGGAAAAAAAAAAAAGGAGGAGATTACATACTATAACAACCACCATTTACAACTAATATAACCAAAGAAGTGGTTGGTCACCCGCTCTGTAAATATGTATAGGTGCTCGATGTCTAGCCTGAATCACCTAGTCAGATAAACTGGAAAATAGAAAAATAGTAGTGTAGACGTGCACTCTATATCTACATGTGTGTCTCCTGATATAGAGTGCCCGTCTACACTACTATTACTCTATTTTCCATTTTAAACTTTGGCGCGACACTATCACACATATAACAACATGATAACATTAATAACATGTAATACTATGCACATTCTATAACATAAACAATGCATACCTCAACGTGACGATGAGCCGTTCCTCTGGAGAAATGCAGCGCCTCATATTTGTGTCCTAGTAGGTGAGGCCAGGGCGCAGAGTCGCTAACAACAAGTCAAAGCTGTTCACAGACATACGACAATACCGATGAAATTTATCAGGATGCTGTCGCAGATCCATGTACAGCATGTGGAAATGACCCTTCCTGTGCCGCTGAGAGACAATAGGGTGAACCCACTGCCTCCTCCTCCTCGGTTCCACGTTCTGCATAGTTGGCTGCGGTTCGAAGTCCCGAGAAAGCAGCCAGCACAAGAGAACCAGTTCCTCCTCAGCCATGATACAGCAGAAAATTGTAGCCAGAAAGCAATGTCTGCCAAACACAGGATTCCAAATACGCTCTCAATGCTGAAACAAGCTGATGAAAATGGAGTCACAACTATCACATGACCAAGTTAAATAGGGGGAGTGAAAAAGGGATGTGGCCTAAACTGATGATGTCAAACCTTTTATATTCTGTTTCTGATCTGCAAAAAACGGATTGTAAACTGAAACCATACAGCTATTTTTTGCGGACATACGGAACGGAAACGGAAACACAACGGAACTCAAAAACGAAGCAACGGATCCGTGAAAAACGGACCACAAAAAACTATAAAAGCCATACGTTCGTGTGAACTAGGCCTAAGGCTTTTATTCACACTGATCTACTGATGTGTGCTATGAAAAACTGCAAAAATACTGAAAAATGCTAGCATTTATGAAAGGTTTTTTTTAACAAACAAAATGCATTGTGGCAGTCTTTGTCAGTATACAACATGAAGCTGCATTTCTCTAATTTTGATACATAATGTGTAATTCTTAAAGAGTCACTGTACTTTCATACAGTTTAATTTCATTCAGGAGAGAATGGTGCAGAAAGACCCCTCTGTAAAAGACATTTGAAAGCCTACCTGGAGTTTGCAAAAAGCACTTAATGGACTTTCAGACTGTCAGAAACAAGATTCTCTGGTCTGATGAAACCAAGGTTGAACTTTTTGGACTAAGTTCTAAGCATGATGTCTGGAGGAAACCAGACACTGCTTGTCAACTGCCCAATATCATCCCTACAGTGAAGCATGGGGGTGGCAGCATCATGTTGTGGGGGTGTTTTTCAGTGCCTGGCAGAGAGAGACTGGTCAGGGTTGAAGGAAAGCTGAAGGGTGCAAAGTACAGAGAAATATTCTTAACCAAAATATGATCCTGACCAGCGTGTTTGGGACTTGATCCTGACTCATATGGTCAGCCTGATTGTTCATTGATGTTGCTACAGTATGTCTCGATGTCTTCTATGTCCTGGTCTGCCTTTAAACGATATGCTGTATCCTGATCCACATAGGATCCTGGCGATGTTGCTATGTCTCGATGTCTTATGTTTTTGTTTACTTTCTGTTCTGACCATGAACACAATGCTTCCCTATCCCTAATCTATCCTGATCCATATGGGTTCTGGTTTATTACTTGATCCTGATTCTGTGTCTTTGATCTGGCCTTCTTGTGACCTTGATTTGTGTCTGTTTTGTGAGTTTGGGTTCTGGCTGTGTGAACAGATCCCTGCAGTTCTAACTGTGGGTGTTTGGACAGGGTTCCTGCATGCCAGAATAGGGACTGTTGACCAGTTGGGGCCTGTCATTTACGACAGATCATCCAAGCAGGTAGGGACAGTGGCTGGGTGAGACTAGGTCTGCACTGTTCCCTACCTTTATGTCCAGTTTGATTCTGATTATATGTGATATGTTCAGTGGTTCTCTTAACCCCTGAACATGACAGCATTGTAAATTATTACAGGTGTGGTCTGGATAGATACTGGGTTGTGCCACAAGAGGAAGTAAAAGCGCTACCCCCGCTACCTTATAAAAAGGCTCTCAGAGGCTACTTTTAGGTAGTTTACCTCTTGATCAGAAATCATTGATTGATAGACATGCTTCTATGATGCGCGCAAAGACATTGTAACCAGGTGACAGACTTCAAGATTGGGTGCATGGTTGGACTGATAGAAGCAGGATGGTCCTTTCAATGAATTGCCTGCCATCTAGGCTGTTCAGACTTAACTGTTAGGAGGTGTTGGGAGAAGTGGTTTCCATGAGGGCACACACATATGGTGAACTGGCTCCGGATGGCGCAGACAGATCGCTTGTAGAGCGGATAATTTCATTCACCAATAAGTATGAGAAGCTCCCACAGTTTTGTTGTCCTCCAACAAGACAGGTGGCCAATTTATTACACCCCCCTGTCTCTGCCCACACCATTTTCTGGTGTGTAGCTGACAGACATTTGTTGTCACAGTGCCCATTATACTATGCCCTGTAATTAACAGCCAGCCACTATCACCTTTGTTTGAAATGGTCTTGTGAACAAGAACTGGACTGCTATGGACTAGAACCGTATAGTCTTTAGCGATGAATCCAGCTTCTGTTTAGTATCTGACAATGGTTTGGTCCGAGTATAAAGGTCTCATGCCTCTGGTATGGAATGACACACTGCCCCAACTGCTGATATGATGATCTGGGGAGCCATTGGATTTGAAAGTCGGTCACCCCTAATAGTGACAGGAGGGACACTAACAGCTTAGCGATATGTGCAGGACTTCACTGGTCTGCCCAGTGGCCAGATTTATCCCCAATCAAGCATATATAGGACCAGTTGGGGCACCTGTTTTGGCAACCTACAAGTGTGCAGGGTCCAAAGGCCTTGATGCAACATCTGTGGGCAAATTTGCTGCAGGATACCATACAGAACCTGTATATCTCCATGCCCAACTGTATCTCATCTTGTATCAAGGCTAGAGATGGCACATGTGGCTCTCATGCTGCAGGTTGTGCACCCCTCCTATAACGTATATCTAAAATTCTTAAATAGAATGTGATATTTATTTAGATGCCAGACGCTAAAATATAGTTTTATCATGTGCAGTTTCCATTTGTTCTTCATGTTTTATACCACAATATGTTGATGTTTAATTTTATACTAGCATGCAATGCAGCACACTTTTATATATATATATATATATATATATATATATATACACTGCTCAAAAAAATAAAGGGAACACTTAAACAACACAATGTATCTCCAAGTCAATCACACTTCTGTGAAATCAAACTGTCCACTTAGGAAGCAACACTGAGTGACAATCAATTTCACATGCTGTTGTGCAAATGGGATAGACAACAGGTGGAAATTATAGGCAATTAGCAAGACACCCCCAATAAAGGAGTGGTTCTGCAGGTGGTGACCACAGACCACTACTCAGTTCCTATGCTTCCTGGCTGATGTTTTGGTCACTTTTGAATGCTGGCGGTGCTTTCACTCTAGTGGTAGCATGAGACGGAGTCTACAACCCACACAAGTGGCTCAGGTAGTGCAGCTTATCCAGGATGGCACATCAATGCGAGCTGTGGCAAGAAGGTTTGCTGTGTCTGTCAGCGTAGTGTCCAGAGCATGGAGGCGCTACTAGGAGACAGGCCAGTACATCAGGAGACGTGGAGGAGGCCGTAGGAGGGCAACAACTCAGCAGCAGGACCGCTACCTCCGCCTTTGTGCAAGGAGGAACAGGAGGAGCACTGCCAGAGCCCTACAAAATGACCTCCAGCAGGCCACAAATGTGCATGTGTCTGCTCAAACGGTCAGAAACAGACTCCATGAGGGTGATATGAGGGCCCGACGTCCACAGGTGGGGGTTGTGCTTACAGCCCAACACCGTGCAGGACGTTTGGCATTTGCCAGAGAACACCAAGATTGGCAAATTCGCCACTGGCGCCCTGTGCTCTTCACAGATGAAAGCAGGTTCACACTGAGCACATGTGACAGACGTGACAGAGTCTTGAGACGCCGTGGAGAACGTTCTGCCTCCTGCAACATCCTCCAGCATGACCGGTTTGGCATTGGGTCAGTAATGGTGTGGGGTGGCATTTCTTTGGAGGGCCGCACAGCCCTCCATGTGCTCGCCAGAGGTAGCCTGACTGCCATTAGGTAGCGAGATGAGATCCTCAGACCCCTTGTGAGACCATATGCTGGTGCGGTTGGCCCTGGGTTCCTCCTAATGCAAGACAATGCTAGACCTCATGTGACTGGAGTGTGTCAGCAGTTCCTGCAAGACGAAGGCATTGATGCTATGGACTGGCCCGCCCGTTCCACAGACCTGAATCCAATTGAGCACATCTGGGACATCATGTCTCGCTCTATCCACCAACGTCACGTTGCACCACAGACTGTCCAGGAGTTGGCAGATGCTTTAGTCCAGGTTTGGGAGGAGATCCCTCCGGAGACCGTCCGCCACCTCATCAGGAACATGCACAGGCGTTGTAGAGAGGTCATACAGGCACGTGGAGGCCACACACACTACTGAGCCTCATTTTGACTTGTTTTAAGGACATTACATCAAAGTTGGATCAGCCTGTAGTGTGTTTTTCCACTTTCATTTTGAGTGTGACTCCAAATCCAGACCTCCATGGGTTGAAAAATGTGATTTCCATATTTTTTATTTTTGTGTGATTTTGTTGTCAGCACATTCAACTATCTAAAGAACAAAGTATTTCAGAAGAATATTTAATTAATTCAGATCTAGGATGTGTTATTTTTGTGTTCCCTTTATTTTTTTGAGCAGTGTATATATATATATATATATATATATATATAATACACACACACAGGTGAAACTTGAAAAATTTGAATATCGTGCAAAGTTAATTTATTTCAGTAATGCAAATTAAAAGGTGAAACTAACGTATGAGATAGACTCATTACATGCAAAGCGAGATATTTCAAGCCTTTATTTGTTATAATTTGGATGATTATGGCAAACAGCTGATTATGACAAACATTATGAAATCCCCAAAGTCACAATCTCAGGGGGTATGGATTAATTAGCTGACTAGAGTGTTGAACCTTTTGACAAAATTCTAATTTTAACCGCCTCAGCTCCCCTAGCTTAAACCCCCTTAATGACCAGACCACTTATTACAATTCTGCACTACACTACTTTCACGGTTTATTACTCGGTCATACAACTTACCACCCAAATGAATTTTACCTCCTTTTCTTCTCACTAATAGAGCTTTCATTTGGTGGTATGTCATTGCTGCTGCCATTTTTACTTTTTTTGATATTAATCGAAATTGACTGAAATTTTTGCAAAAAAATGAAATTTTTCACTTTCTGTTGTAAATTTTTTCAAATATAACTACATTTCTATATAAATTTTTCTCTAAATTTATTGTTCTACATGTCTTTGATGAAAAAAAATGCAATAAGTGTATATTTATTGGTTTGGGTAAAAGTTATAGCGTTTACAAACTATGGTGCAAAAATGTGAATTTACGCACTTTGACTTTCTGAGCACCTGTCATGTTTCCTGAGGTTCTACAATGCCCAGACAGTAGAAACACGCCACAAATGACCCCATTTCGGAAAGTAGACACCCTAAGGTATTCGCTGATGGGCATAGTGAGTTCATGGACGTTTTTATTTTTTGTCACAAGTTAGCGGAAAATGATTTATTTTTATTTTTTCTTACAAAGTCTCATATTCCACTAACTTGTGACAATTTTTTTTTTTTTTTACATAAACTCACCATACCCCTCACGGAAGACCTTGGGGTGTCTTCTTTCTAAGGCTACTTTCACACTAGCATCGGGGCTCCGCTTGTGAGCTCCGTTTGAAGGGTCTCACAAGCGGCCCCGAACGCATCCGTCCAGCTACCAATGCATTCTGAGTGGACGCGGATCCGCTCAGAATGCATCAGTCTGGCAGCGTTCAGCCTCCGCTCTGCTCAGCAGGCGGACACCCGAACGCTGCTTGCAGCGTTCGGGTGTCCGCCTGGCCGTGCGGAGGCAAACGGATCCGTCCAGACTTACAATGTAAGTCACTGGGGACGGATCCGTTTAAAGTTGACACCATATGGCTCAATTTTCAAACTGATCCATCCTCCATTGACTTTCAATGTAAAGTCTGGACGGATCCGTCTGAACAACTTTCAGACTTAGAATTTTTTCTAAACTATAATGCAGACGGATCCGTTCTGAACGGATCCAAACGTCTGCATTATAGGAGAGGATCCGTCTGTGCAGACACCAGACGGATCCTCTCTGAACGCTAGTTTAAATGGGTTCACTTGTGGGGTATTTATACTGCCCTTGCATTTTAGGGGCCCTAAAGCGTGAGAAGTAGTTTGGAATCCAAATGCGTAAAAAATGCCCTGTGAAATCGTAAAGATTCTCATTGGAATTTGGGCCCCTTTGCGCACCTAGGCTGCAAAAAAGTGTCACACATGTGGTATCGCCGTACTCAGAAGAAGTAGGGAAATGTGTTTTGAGGTGTATTTTTACATATACCCATGCTGGGTGAGATAAATATCTCTGTAAAAGACAACTTTTCCAATTTTTTTATACAAAGTTGTCATTTTACAGAGATATTTATCTCACACAGTATGGGAATATGTATAAATACCCCCCAAAACACATTGCCCTACTTCTCCTGAGTACGGTGATACCACATGTGTGACACTTTTTTGCAGACTAGGTGCGCAAAGGGGCCCAAATTCCAATGAGAATCTTTACGATTTCACTGGGCATTTTTTACGCATTTGGATTCCAAACTACTTTTCCCACTTTAGGTCCCCTAAAATGCCAGGACAGTATAAATACCCCACAAGTGACCCCATTTTGGAAAGAAGACACCCCAAGGTATTCCGTGAGGGGCATGGCGAGTTCCTAGAATATTTTTTTTTTTGGCACAAGTTAGCGGAAAATGATTCTTTTTTTATTTATTTTTTTCTCTTACAAAGTCTCATATTCCACTAACTTGTGACAAAAAATTAAATTTTACATGAACTCTCCATGCCCTTCACAAAATACCTTGGGGTGTCTTCTTTCCAAAATGGGGTCACATGTGGGGTATTTATACTGCCCTGGCATTTTAGGGGACCTAAAGCGTGAGAAGAAGTCTGGAATATAAATGTCTAAAAATGTTTACGCATTTGGATTCCGTGAGGGGTATGGTGAGTTCATGTGAGATTTTATTTTTTGTCACAAGTTAGTGGAATATAAGACTTTGTAAGAAAAAACCAAAAACAAAAAAAATAAATTAATTTCCGCTAACTTGTGCCAAAAAAAATAATCTTCTATGAACTCGCCATGCCCCTCAAAAGTGATCTTTATAGCGCCGCAGCGATTTTACTGTGTTTTTGCAGTGATCAGAAAAAAAAATATTCTGTCACTGCGGTGGGGCTGACTGAACGCAAGTGTGCGCACAAGATCAGGCCTGATCGGGCGAACACTGCGTTTTTTGTAGAGCCTATAGAACATGTCCAAGGTATTTTCTATATAATTCTGGCAATGTGCAGATCCGCAAAATGCGGAAAGCACATTGCCGATGTCTGTATTTTGCGCAAAACACATACGGACGTCTGAATGGAGCCTTACAGGGGGGTGATCAGGGAGTCTATATGGGGTGATCAGGGGTTAATAAGGGGTTAATAAGTGACGGGGGGGTGTAGTGTAGTGTGGTGATTGGTGCTACTTTACAGAGCTGCCTGTGTCCTCTGGTGGTCGATCCAAGCAAAATGGACCACCAGAGGACCAGGTAGCAGGTATATCAGACGCTGTTAACAAAACAGCGTCTGATATACCTTTCAGGGGTTAAAAAAATCTCATCTACAGCCTGCCAGCGAATGATCGCCACTGGCAGGCTGTAGATCAGCTCGTTTACCTTCCGATCCTGTGAACGCACGCTTCTGTGTGCGCGCGCTCACAGGAAATCTTGCGTCTCGCGAGATAACGCGGCGATGCGTCTAAGAAGAACAAACCGACCGCCAGCAGGACACAGTCGGGAGGAGGTTAAGTTGCATGAATGCAATTCCTTTTAAGTTGCATTACTGAAATAAATGAACTTTCGCACGATATTCAAATTTTTCGAGTTTCACGTGTGTGTATATACACTCACCTAAAGAATTATTAGGAACACCTGTTCTATTTCTCATTAATGCTAATATCTAGTCAACCAATCACATGGCAGTTGCTTTAATGCATTTAGGGGGGTGGTCCTGGTCAAGACAATCTCCTGAACTCCAAACTGAATGTCAGAATGGGAAAGAAAGGTGATTTCAGCAATTTTGAGAGTGGCATGGTTGTTGGTGCCAGACGGGCCGGTCTGAGTATTTCACAATCTGCTCAGTTACTGGGATTTTCACGCACAACCATTTCTAGGGTTTACAAAGAATGGTGTGAAAAGGGAAAAACATCCAGTATGCGGCAGTCCTGTGGGCAAAAATGCCTTGTGGATGCTAGAGGTCAGAGGACAAAACAATAACAAACACAGGTGCACTCTGTAGTCTCACTAAACCCTCAAACTGATTTTAAAATTGAGAGATTAGTCAACATGTTCTACGGTGTAGAACATTTCTAAGCTCGGGCACCACGCCAAGGTTTCTCAAGTAGCCCGGGACCTAACACTCTCCTACCTGAGCCGTATGGGCGATACCAGGAGCCAGCGGGCAAATTACAGGAGCATAAGGCCGACTCACAAACAGCTCACCAGTTACCTCCAGCATGTAGCCATGCTTGCAATGGGAGGAGGGAGGAGTCTGCGAGTCCCACTCAAGACTGGCTGATATGGCCCAGGCCTCACAGGTGCACCTAGATGTGGCCTGTAGATGGAAAACAGGCACATTTAAATTGGAGTTTATACACCTCCAGGAATCTATATATACAAACTAAGAAGACAGGTTGGCATTAGCAGGAGGTGCTCGAACCCACATGCAGTTGTGCATATATACAGGGGAGCAATTCCTGCACTTGTGGCCCGTTGCTAATGGCAATCCCCAGCAAAATGCATACGATGGAGGATGCCCGCGGCGAACCACAAGTACCACAATAGACATCCTACACAAGGTAACAAGTGCGGAAGTCATAATTAACCACTTCCCTCCACGCTAACGCCGAAAGGCGTCATCTCTGCGGCGCTCCCAGGTCACACTAACGCCGATTGGCGTCATCTCGCGTGAGCCGAGATTTCCTGTGAACGCGCGCACACAGGCGCGCGCGCTCACAGGAACGGAAGGTAAGAGAGTGGATCTCCAGCCTGCCAGCGGCGATCGTTCGCTGGCAGGCTGGAGATGTGATTTTTTTAACCCCTAACAGGTATATTAGACGCTGTTTTGATAACAGCGTCTAATATACCTGCTATCTGGTCCTCTGGTGGTCCCCTTTGTTTGGATCGACCACCAGAGGACACAGGTAGCTCAGTAATATGTTGCACCAAGCACCACTACACTACACCCCCCCCCTGTCACTTATTAACCCCTTATTCACCCTTGATCACCCCTGATCACCCCAAATAGACTCCCTGATCACCCCCCTGTCATTGATTACCCCCCTGTCATTGATCACCCCCCTGTAAAGCTCCATTCAGATGTCCGCATGATTTTTACGGATCCACTGATAGATGGATCGGATCCGCAAAATGCATACGGACGTCTGAATGGAGCTTTACAGGGGCGTGATCAATGACTGTGGTGATCACCCCATATAGACTCCCTGTTCACCCCCCTGTCATTGATTACCCCCCTGTCATTGATCACCCCCCTGTAAAGCTCCATTCAGATGTCAGCATGATTTTTACGGATCCACTGATAGATGGATCGGATCCGCAAAACGCATACGGACGTCTGAATGGAGCCTTACAGGGGCGTGATCAATGACTGTAGTGATCACCCCATATAGACTCCCTGATCACCCCCCTGTCATTGATTACCCCCCTGTCATTGATCACCCCCCTGTAAAGCTCCATTCAGACGTCCGCATGATTTTTACGGATCCACTGATAGATGGATCGAATCTGCAAAACACATACAGGCGTCTCCCTGGAGCCTTCCAGGGGGGTTATCACCCCATATAGACTCCCTGATCACCCCCCTGTCATTGATCACCCCCCCTGTCATTGATCACCCCCCCTGTCAGGCTGCATTCAGATGTCCGTATGATTTTTACGGATCCACGGATACATGGATCGGATCCGCAAAACACATACGGACATCTGAATGGAGCCTTATAGGGGGGTGATCAATGACAGGGGGGTGATCACCCCATATAGACTCCCTGATCACCCCCCTGTCATTGATCACCCCCCTGTCATTGATCACCCCTCTGTAAGGCTCCATTCAGACATTTTTTTGGCCCAAGTTAGAGGAAATTATTATTTTTTTCTTACAAAGTCTCATATTCCACTAACTTGTGTCAAAAAATTAAATCTCACATGAACTCACCATACCAGTCACGGAATCCAAATGCGTAAAATTTTTTAGACATTTATATTCCAGACTTCTTCTCACGCTTTAGGGCCCCTAGAATGCCAGGGCAGTATAAATACCCCACATGTGACCCCATTTCGGAAAGAAGACACCCCCAGGTATTCCGTGAGGGGCATATTGAGTCCATGAAAGATTGAAATTTTTGTCCCAAGTTAGCGGAAAGGGAGACTTTGTGAGAAAAAAATAAATAAAATCAATTTCCGCTAACTTGTGGCAAAAAAAAAAAAATTCTATGAACTCGCTATGCCCCTCATTGAATACCTTGGGGTGTCTTCTTTCCAAAATGGGGTCACATGTGGGGTATTTATACTGCCTTGGCATTTTAGGGGCCCTAAAGCGTGAGAAGAAGTCTGGGATCCAAATGTCTAAAAATGCCCTCATAAAAGGAATGTGGGCCCCTTTGCGCATCTAGGCTGCAAAAAAGTGTCACACATCTGGTATCGCCGTACTCAGGAGAAGTTGGGCAATGTGTTTTGGGGTGTCATTTCACATATACCCATGCTGGGTGAGATAAATATCTTGGTCAAATGCCAACTTTGTATAAAAAAATGGGAAAAGTTGTCTTTTGCCGAGATATTTCTCTCACCCAGCATGAGTATATGTAAAAAGACACCCCAAAACACATTGCCCAACTTCTCCTGAATACGGCGATACCACATGTGTGACACTTTTTTGCAGCCTAGGTGGGCAAAGGGGCCCACATTCCAAAGAGCACCTTTAGGATTTCACAGGTCATTTACCTACTTACCACACATTAGGGCCCCTGGAAAATGCCAGGGCAGTATAACTACCCCACAAGTGACCCTATTTTGGAAAGAAGACACCCCAAGGTATTCCGTGAGGGGCATGGCGAGTTCCTAGAATTTTATATTTTTTGTCACAAGTTAGCGGAAAATGATGATTTATTTTTTATTTATTTTTTCCTTACAAAGTCTCATATTCCACTAACTTGTGACAAAAAATAAAAACTTCCATGAACTCACTATGCCCATCACGAAATACCTTGGGGTGTCTTCTTTCCAAAATGGGGTCACTTGTGGGGCAGTTATACTGCCCTGACATTTTAGGGGCCGAATGCGTGAGAAGTGGTTTGAAATCAAAATCTGTAAAAAATGGCCGGTGAAATCCGAAAGGTGCTCTTTGGAATGTGGGTCCCTTTGCGCACCTAGGCTGCAAAAAAGTGTCACACATGTGGTATCTCCGTACTCAGGAGAAGTTGGGGAATGTGTTTTGGGGTGTCATTTTACATATACCCATGCTGGGTGAGAGAAATATCTTGGCAAAAGACAACTTTTCCCATTTTTTTATACAAAGTTGGCATTTGACCAAGATATTTATCTCACCCAGCATGGGTATATGTAAAATGACACCCCAAAACACATTCCCCAACTTCTCCTGAGTACGGCGATAGCACATGTGTGGCACTTTTTTGCAGCCTAGGTGGGCAAAGGGGCCCACATTCCAAAGAGCACCTTTTGGATTTCACAGGTCATTTACCTACTTACCACACATTAGGGCCCCAGGAAAATGCCAGGGCAGTATAACTACCCCACAAGTGACCCCATTTTGGAAGGAAGACACCCCAAGGTATTCCGTGAGGGGCATGGCGAGTTCCTAGAATTTTATATTTTTTGTCACAAGTTAGCGGAAAATGATGATTTTTGTTTTATTTATTTTTTTCCTTACAAAGTCTCATATTCCACTAACTTGTGACAAAAAATAAAAACTTCCATGAACTCACTATGCCCATCATGAAATACCTGGGGGTGTCTTCTTTCCAAAATGGGGTCACTTGTGGGGTAGTTATACTGCCCTGGCATTCTAGGGGCCCAAATGTGTGGTAAGAAGTTTGAAATCAAAATGTGTAAAAAATTAACGGTGAAATCCGAAAGGTGCTCTTTGGAATATGGGCCCCTTTGCCCACCTAGGCTGCAAAAAAGTGTCACACATGTGGTATCTCCGTACTCAGGAGAAGTTGGGGAATGTGTTTTGGGGTGTCATTTTACATATACCCATGCTGGGTGAGAGAAATATCTTGGCAAAAGACAACTTTTCCCATTTTTTTATACAAAGTTGGCATTTGACCAAGATATTTATCTCACCCAGCATGGGTATATGTAAAATGACACCCCAAAACACATTCCCCAACTTTTCCTGAGTACGGTGATACCACATGTGTGGCACTTTTTTGCAGCCTAGGTGGGCAAAGGGGCCCACATTCCAAAGAGCACCTTTCGGATTTCACCGGTCATTTTTTACACATTTTGATTTCAAACTACTTACCACACATTTGGGCCCCTAGAATGCCAGGGCAGTATAACTACCCCACATGTGACCCCATTTTCGAAAGAAGACACCCCAAGGTATTCGCTGATGGGCATAGTGAGTTTATAGAAGATTTATTTTTTGTCACAAGTTAGTGGAATATGAGACTTTGTAAGAAAAAATAAATAAAAGAAAAAAATCTTTATTTTCCACTAACTTGTGACAAAAAATAAAAAGTTCTATGAACTCACTATGCCCATCAGCGAATACCTTAGGGTGTCTACTTTCCGAAATGGGGTCATTTGTGGGGTGTTTGTACTGTCTGGGCATTGTAGAACCTCAGGAAACATGACAGGTGCTCAGAAAGTCAGAGCTGCTTCAAAAAGCGGAAATTCACATTTTTGTACCATAGTTTGTAAACGCTATAACTTTTACCCAAACCATTTTTTTTTTACCCAAACATTTTTTTTTATCAAAGACATGTAGAACAATAAATTTAGAGAAAAATTTATATATCGATGTCGTTTTTTTGCAAAATTTTACAACTGAAAGTGAAAAATGTAATTTTTTTGCAAAGAAATCGTTAAATTTCGATTAATAACAAAAAAAGTAAAAATGTCAGCAGCAATGAAATACCACCAAATGAAAGCTCTATTAGTGAGAAGAAAAGGAGGTAAAATTCATTTGGGTGGTAAGTTGCATGACCGAGCAATAAACCGCTAAAGTTGTGGAGTGCCGATTTGTAAAAAAGGGCCTGTTCTTTAGGGGGGTATAAACCTGTGGTCCTTAACCACCTCCGGACCGCTGTACGCACAGACGCGTCCTGGAGGTGGTTGTTTCATTCCGAGTGGACGCGCCGGCGCGTCTTCTCGCGAGACGCGAGATTTCGGTCACAGCCGGCCCGCGCATGCGCATCGCGGGCCGGCAAAAGTTCGAGGAGAGTTGCATCAGCAACCTGCCAGCCAATGATCGTCGCTGGCAGGTTGCTGATTTTTAAAAAATCGAATCACAAACCAGATAACAGATCATATTAGTAAATATGATCTGTTATATGGCTTCTCTGCTCCTGTGCTGGTCCTTTTCGTCGGTTGGATCCAGCACAGGAGCAGACTTCACAGTGAGTACACCAAACAGCACACCTTAGCCCCAGATCACCCCCCTGCACCCCAATTAACCCTTTGATCACCCCTTTGATCGCCCCTGTCAATCACTAGTGAAAGGAAAAAAAGTGATCAGTGTAAACTGTCACTTTTTTTTTTTCACTGGTATTGGCTGTTAGGTTTTAGGGATAGTTTAGGCCCCTTGGTTAGGTAGTTAGCGTCAGTTAGCGCCCACCCCACCGCACCGCAGTCACTTTTATTCGCTGATTAGCGTATCGCTAATCAGCATTTGTACTTTTATAGTATCTGTAAGTGATCAAAACTGATCACGGTCAGATCTATAATAGTATTAGTGTCACTTTAGTTTGCCCTCCACCCAAAACGCAGTGTTTGCCCGATCAGGCCTGATCGGTCGCCCACACGTGCGTTCACCCACGCCCGCCCCACCGCAGTGACAAAAAATTATTATTTTTTGATCACTGCACATTCACTTTACACGCACTGCGGCGATAAAAAAATCTGTTTTGATATTTTTTATCAACCGCAGCGGCCTCCGGTACTTCGCTAGCCTCCCCTTTGTAAGACAGGTTTGCTTTTTTTCTTGGGTAGTCTCAGGGAATACCCCTAAATTTAGTAGTCCAAAATGTCAAACAGGGGGTATTCTTCTGAAGAGGCCTACAGGATTCTGACCCAGTCGGATGAGGAGTGGGAACCCTCATCTGACGAATCTAGCGGGTCAGAATATGAACCTGTAGAAAGCAGTGGCTCTCTGACCCAAAGTTCGGACGAGGAGGTTGAGGTCCCTGGCAGCACCAGGCGTACCCGGCCCCGTGTCGCTAGACCACAGGTTACGCAGGATCCGCTTCAAGAGCAGCAGAGTGGGGCTGTCGCTGCCGGATCACGTGGTGAGGCATACACTAGCAGCGCAGCCCTTCCTGGACCTAGTACCAGCACTGCCGTACAACCTGGTGAAGTAGCGAGCACCAGAAGGGCAGTTGAAGCTGGTACGGTGGCACGTGCAGTAGTTACCCCGTCGCAGCCACCGCGCAGACAGGCCCGTAGACCCCCTAGAGTCCCTGAGGTGCTGGCAAACCCTGATTGGCAGTCACCAACTTCAGCCGCACCTGTAGTTCCCCCTTTCACCGCCCAGTCTGGAGTTCGGGTTGAGACGGCTCAAATCGCTTCGGCCCTGGGATTTTTTGAGCTGTTCTTGACTGCAGAGCTCTTGGACTTAGTCGTGGCAGAGACCTACCAATATGCCACACAATTTATAACCGCAAACCCGGAAAGCTATTATGCCCAGCCTTTCCGGTGGAAACCAGTCCAAGTTTCCGAACTTAAAATTTTTCTGGGCCTTCTCCTCAACATGGGCCTGACAAAAAAGCATGAATTGCGGTCATATTGGTCCACGAACCCAATTCATCACATGCCCATGTTCTCTGCTGCTATGTCCAGGACACGATTTGAGACCATCCTGCGTTTTCTGCATTTTAGCGACAACACCACCTCCCGTCCCAGAGGCCACCCAGCTTTTGACCGGCTCCACAAAATTCGGCCCCTCATAGACCATTTCAACCAGAAATTTGCAGATTTGTATACCCCTGAGCAAAACATCTGCGTAGACGAGTCCCTAATACATTTTACCGGGCGCCTTGGCTTCAAATAGTACATCCCAAGCAAGCGTGCCCGGTATGGGGTCAAATTGTATAAGCTCTGTGAAAGGGCCACAGGCTATACCCACAAATTTCGGATCTATGAGGGAAAAGATCAGACCCTGGAGCCGGTCGGTTGCCCTGACTACCTGGGGAGCAGTGGGAAGACAGTCTGGGACTTGGTGTCACCCTTATTCGGCAAGGGGTACCATCTTTATGTGGATTTTTTACACAAGTGTGGCCCTCTTTAGGCATTTGTTTCTAGAACGGATTTGCGCCTGTGGCACCGCGCGAACTAGTCGCGTGGGCTTCCCCCAACGGCTTGTAACCACCCGTCTTGCAAGGGGGGAGAGGGCTGCCTTGTGTAACGAAGAACTGCTCGCGGTGAAATGGAGAGACAAGCGTGACGTTTACATGCTCTCCTCCATTCACGCAGACACGACAATCCAAATTGAAAGGGCAACCCGTGTCATTGAAAAGCCCCTCTCAGTCCACGACTATAATGCGCTCATGGGAGGGGTGGACTTCAATGACCAGATGTTGGCTCCCTATTTAGTTTCCCGCAGAACCAGACGCTGGTATAAGAAGGTGTCTGTATATTTAATTCAATTGGCGCTGTACAATAGTTTTGTTCTCTACAGTAAGGCTGGGAGAACAGGATCCTTCCTCAAATTCCAGGAAGAGATCATCACGAACCTCCTTTACCCAGGAGGTTCCGTGGCCCCATCCACCAGTGTAGTTAGCCGTCTACACGAGCGACATTTCCCCAGTGTCGTTGCTGGTACCTCAACCCAACCGCCACCCCGAAAAAAATGTCGTGTCTGTAGCAGGAGTGGAATAAGGCGTGACACCCGCTATTTCTGTCCTGACTGCCCTGACCACCCTGCCCTATGCTTAGGTGAGTGTTTCCGGAAGTACCACACACAGGTACACCTAGCATAGGGATTGCATCTCACAGGACAGGCACACAGGGCTATTAGGGCCCTTTTACTCACAGCTGCTGCAAACCTCTCCTTTCACCTGGGATAAAGTGCATAACGTACTTCGCCACATCTTTGGGCGATTTGCGCTTTGCACATTGTCCCATGGGGAAGGAGAGGTTTGTTCTATAAAGGTAAAAAAAACTAAACAAAAAAAAAATTACCGGTAAGTAAAAAAGTTACAAAAGTTAAAAAAAAGTTAATATGTTCTGTTCTAAAGTTAATAAAGTTATTGCTTTGCGGCCTGGTTTTTTCTTTTTTTTTTACCTTTCAGGTGGACCAACCGATCGACTAGCTGCAGCACTGATGTGCATTCGGACAGAAGCATTGCGCTGCTGTCAGATTACACGCAAGTCGGTGTATGCGGCGCTGCAAGACGAGATTTCTCCTCTGCAGTAAAAGATACGTTTGCCGAGGCATATGAGCTGAGGAGGTGGCGGTGTTCATATACTTTGGCAAACACTTTGTATATATAAAAAAAAAAATCCCGGCAATGATTTATTCATCCACATCGATTGATGTGAATGGAGAAATCGGGTTTGCCAGGGCATACGAGCTAAGTGGGCATGGATGTTGGGCGGAGCTCCTATGTCCTGGCAGACGCCTTTCCCCTCCTTTTTCTTTTTTTGGCAGAGATTTTTTCATCCACATTGATTGATGCGAATGAAGAAATCTGTGCCGTTCATTTTTTTCTTTCAGCCCAGCGGCTGAACGGAAAAAAAAAAATCTCATTACCTGTATGCTCAATATAAGGAGAATAGCAGAAACTCCTAATGCTGGGCATACATGTAATGATTGCGGAGACCCTCAAATGCCAGGGCAGTACAAACACCCCACAAATAACACCATTTTGGAAAGAAGACACCCCAAGGTATTCGCTGAGGGGCATATTGAGTCCATGAAAGATTGAAATTTTTGTCCCAAGTTAGCGGAAAGGGAGACTTTGTGAGAAAAAAAAAATAAAAAAATCAATTTCCGCTAACTTGTGCCAAATTTTTTTTTTTTCTATGAACTCGCCATGCCCCTCATTGAATACCTTGGGGTGTCTTCTTTCCAAAATGGGGTCACATGTGGGGTATTTATACTGCCCTGGCATTTTAGGGGCCCCAAAGCGTGAGAAGAAGTCTGGTATCCAAATGTCTAAAAATGCCCTCCTAAAAGGAATTTGGGCCCCTTTGCCCACCTAGGCTCCAAAAAAGTGTCACACATCTGGTATCTCCGTATTCAGTAGAAGTTGGTGAATGTGTTTTGGGGTGTCATTTTACATATACCCATGCTGGGTGAGATAAATATCTTGGTCAAATGCCAACTTTGTATCAAAAAATGGGAAAAGTTGTCTTTTGCCAAGATATTTCTCTCATCCAGCATGGGTATATGTAAAATGACACCCCAAAACACATTCCCCAACTTCTACTGAATACGGAGATACCAGATGTGTGACACTTTTTTGAAGCCTAGGTGGGCAAAGGGGCCCATATTCCAAAGAGCACCTTTCGGATTTCACTCGTCATTTTTTACAGAATTTGATTTCAAACTCCTTACCACACATTTGGGCCCCTAGAATGCCAGGGCAGTATAACTACCCCACAAGTGACCCCATTTTGGAAAGAAGAGACCCCAAGGTATTCGCTGATGGGCATGGCGAGTTCATGGAAGTTTTTATTTTTTGTCACAAGTTAGTGAAATATGAGACTTTGTATGAAAAAAAAAAAAAAAAAAATCATCATTTTCCACTAACTTGTGACATAAAATAAAAAATTCTAGGAACTCGCCATACCCCTCACGGAATACCTTGGGGTGTCTTCTTTCCAAAATGGGGTCACTTGCGGGGTAGTTATACTGCCCTGGCATTCTAGGGGCCCAAATGTGTGGTAAGGAGTTTGAAATCAAATTCTGTAAAAAATGACGAGTGTAATCCGAAAGGTGCTCTTTGGAATATGGGCCCCTTTGCCCACCTAGGCTGCAAAAAAGTGTCACACATCTGGTATCTCCGTACTCAGGAGAAGTTGGGGAATGTGTTTTGGGGTGTCATTTTACATATACCCATGCTGGGTGAGAGAAATATCTTGGCAAAAGACAACTTTTCCCATTTTTTTATACAAAGTTGGCATTTGACCAAGATATTTATCTCACCCAGCATGGGTATATGTAAAAAGACACCCCAAAACACATTCCCCAACTTCTACTGAATAAGGAGATACCAGATGTGTGACACTTTTTTGTAGCCTAGGTGGGCAAAGGGGCCCATATTCCAAAGAGCACCTTTCGGATTTCACTCGTCATTTTTTACAGAATTTGATTTCAAACTCCTTACCACACATTTGGGCCCCTAGAATGCCAGGGCAGTATAACTACCCCACAAGTGACCCCATTTTGGAAAGAAGACACCCCAAGGTATTTCGTGAGGGGCATGGCGAGTTCCTAGAATTTTTTATTTTTTGTCACAAGTTAGTGGAAAATGATGATTTTTTTTTTTGATTTTTTTTTTCATACAAAGTCTCATATTCCACTAACTTGTGACAAAAAATAAAAACTTCCATGAACTCGCCATTCCCATCAGTGAATACCTTGGGGTCTCTTCTTTCCAAAATGGGGTCACTTGTGGGGTAGTTATACTGCCCTGGCATTCTAGGGGCCCAAATGTGTGGTAAGGAGTTTGAAATCAAATTCTGTAAAAAATGACGAGTGAAATCCGAAAGGTGCTCTTTGGAATATGGGCCCCTTTGCCCACCTAGGCTGCAAAAAAGTGTCACACATCTGGTATCTCCGTACTCAGTAGAAGTTGGGGAATGTGTTTTGGGGTGTAATTTTACATATACCCATGCTGGGTGAGAGAAATATCTTGGCAAAAGACAACTTTTCCCATTTTTTTTATACAAAGTTGGCATTTGACCAAGATATTTCTCTCACCCAGCATGGATATATGTAAAAAGACACCCCAAAACACATTCCCCAACTTCTACTGAATACGGAGATACCAGATGTGTGACACTTTTTTGCAGCCTAGGTGGGCAAAGGGGCCCACATTCCAAAGAGCACCTTTCGGATTTCACAGGTCATTTACCTACTTACCACACATTTGGGCCCCTAGAATGCCAGGGCAGTATAACTACCCCACAAGTGACCCCATTTTGGAAATAAGAGACCCCAAGGTATTCGCTGATGGGCATAGTGAGTTCATAGAACTTTTTATTTTTTGTCACAAGTTAGTGGAATATGAGACTTTGTAATAAAAAAAAAAAAAATAAAAAAAATCATCATTTTCCGCTAACTTGTGACAAAAAATAAAAAGTTCTATGAACTCACTATGCCCATCAGTGAATACCTTAGGGTGTGTACTTTCCGAAATGGGGTCATTTGTGGGGTGTTTGTACTGTCTGGCCATTGTAGAACCTCAGGAAACATGACAGGTGCTCAGAAAGTCAGAGCTGCTTCAAAAAGCGGAAATTCACATTTTTGTACCATAGTTTGTAAACGCTATAACTTTTACCCAAACCATTTTTTTTTTACCCAAACATTTTTTTTTTATCAAAGACATGTAGGACAATAAATTTAGAGCAAAATTTATATATGGATCTTGTTTTTTTTTGCAAAATTTTA
Organism: Bufo bufo; assembly: GCF_905171765.1. Classification (NCBI taxonomy): domain Eukaryota; kingdom Metazoa; phylum Chordata; class Amphibia; order Anura; family Bufonidae; genus Bufo; species Bufo bufo. The sequence goes on along the minus strand of NC_053390.1, from coordinate 558,250,054 downwards.
CAACTGAAAGTGAAAAATGTCATTTTTTTGCAAAAAAATCGTTAAATTTCGATTAATAACAAAAAAAGTAAAAATGTCAGCAGCAATGAAATACCACCAAATGAAAGCTCTATTAGTGAGAAGAAAAGGAGGCAAAATTCATTTGGGTGGTAAGTTGCATGACCGAGCAATAAATGGTGAAAGTAGTGTAGGTCAGAAGTGTAAAAAGTGGCCTGGTCTTTCAGGGTGTTTAAGCACTGGGGGCTGAGGTGGTTAAAGGGTTTCTGTCACCCTGCAAAACTCATTTTTTTTTTTTTGGATAGTTATATTGCTCATAGTGCGATATAGCAGAATATAATGCTCTTACTTACTTTCATGAGGCCGATTCTTTATAAAACGAACTTTTATAATATGTAAATGAGGGCTCTACCAGCAAGTAGGGCGTCTACTTGCTGGTAGCTGCTGCAGAAATCCGCCCCCTCGCCGCGTTGATTGACAGGGCCAGCCGTGATCTCCTCCTCCGGCCGGCCCTGTCAGTAATTCAAAAATCGCGCGCCTCGCGTCATTCGGCGCAGACGCTCTGAGATGAGGAGGCTCGTATCCTCAGCACTCCCTCAGTGCCTCTGCGCCGATGACATCACCGAAAGAGAAGACGTCATCGGCGCAGGCGCACTGAGGGAGTGCTGAGGAGACGAGCCTCCTCATCTCAGAGCGCCTGCGCCGAATGACGCGAGGCGCGCGATTTTTGAATTACTGACAGGGCCGGCCGGAGGAGGAGATCACGGCTGGCCCTGTCAATCAACACGGCGAGGGGGCGGATTGCTGCTGCAGCTACCAGCAAGTAGACGCCCTACTTGCTGGTAGAGCCCTCATTTACATATTATAAAACTTCGTTTTATAAAGAATCGGCCGCATGAAAGTAAGTAAGAGCATTATATTCTGCTATATCGCACTATGAGCAATCTAATTTCATTATTTTTTTTTTGGATAGTTAGATTGCTCATAGTGCGATATAGCAGAATATAATGCTCTTACTTACTTTCATGCGGCCGATTCTTTATAAAACGAAGTTTTATAATATGTAAATGAGGGCTCTACCAGCAAGTAGGGCGTCTACTTGCTGGTAGCTGCAGCAGCAATCCGCCCCCTCGCCGTGTTGATTGACAGGGCCAGCCGTGATCTCCTCCTCCGGCCGGCCCTGTCAGTAATTCAAAAATCGCGCGCCTCGCGTCATTCGGCGCAGGCGCTCTGAGATGAGGAGGCTCGTCTCCTCAGCACTCCCTCAGTGCGCCTGCGCCGATGACGTCTTCTCTTTCGGTGATGTCATCGGCGCAGAGGCACTGAGGGAGTGCTGAGGATACGAGCCTCCTCATCTCAGAGCGTCTGCGCCGAATGACGCGAGGCGCGCGATTTTTGAATTACTGACAGGGCCGGCCGGAGGAGGAGATCACGGCTGGCCCTGTCAATCAACGCGGCGAGGGGGCGGATTTCTGCAGCAGCTACCAGCAAGTAGACGCCCTACTTGCTGGTAGAGCCCTCATTTACATATTATAAAAGTTCGTTTTATAAAGAATCGGCCTCATGAAAGTAAGTAAGAGCATTATATTCTGCTATATCGCACTATGAGCAATATAACTATCCAAAAAAAAAAAAATGAGTTTTGCAGGGTGACAGAAACCCTTTAACCACCTCAGCCCCCAGTGCTTAAACACCCTGAAAGACCAGGCCACTTTTTACACTTCTGACCTACCCTTTAAGTGGTTAATATAACAATATAACAAAACAATAACAAACACAGGTGCACTCTGTAGTCTCACTAAACCCTCAAACTGATTTTAAAATTGAGAGATTAGTCAACATGTTCTACGGTGTAGAACATGTCTAAGCTCGGGCACCACGCCAAGGTTTCTCAAGTAGCCCGGGACCTAGCACTCTCCTACCTGAGCCGTATGGGCGATACCAGGAGACAGTGGGCAAATTACAGGAGCATAAGGCCGACTCACAAACAGCTCACCAGTTACCTCCAGCATGTAGCCATGCTTGCAATGGGAGGAGGGAGGAGTCTGCGAGTCCCACTCAAGACTGGCTGATATGGCCCAGGCCTCACAGGTGCACCTAGATGTGGCCTGTAGATGGAAAACAGGCACATTTAAATTGAAGTTTAAAATCAGTTTGAGGGTTTAGTGAGACTACAGAGTGCACCTGTGTTTGTTATTGTTTTGTTATATTGTTATATTAATTATGACATCCGCACTTGTTACCTTGTGTAGGATGTCTATTGTGGTACTTGTGGTTCGCCGCGGGCATCCTCCACCGTATGCATTTTGCTGGGGATTGCCATTAGCAACGGGCCACAAGTGCAGGATTTGCTCCCCTGTATATATGCACAACTACATGTGGGTTCGAGCACCTCCTGCTAATGCCAACCTGTCTTCTTAGAGGTCAGAGGAGAATGGGCCGACTGATTCAAGCTGATAGAAGAGCAACGTTGACTGAAATAACCACTCGTTACAACCGAGGTATGCAGCAAAGCATTTGTGAAGCCACAACACGCACAACCTTGAGGCAGATGGGCTACAACAGCAGAAGACCCCACCGGGTACCACTCATCTCCACTACAAATAGGAAAAAGAGGCTACAATTTGCACGAGCTCACCAAAATTGGACTGTTGAAGACTGGTAAAATGTTGCCTGGTCTGATTAGTCTCGATTTCTGTTGAGACATTCAAATGGTAGAGTCCGAATTTGGCGTAAACAGAATGAGAACATGTATCTATCCTCTGATGGCTACTTCCAGCAGGATAATGCACCATGTCACAAAGCTCGAATCATTTCAAATTGGTTTCTTGAACATGACAATGAGTTCACTGTACTAAAATGGCCCCCACAGTCACCAGATCTCAACCCAATAGAGCATCTTTGGAATGTGGTGGAACGGGAGCTTCGTGCCCTGGATGTGCATCCCTCAAATCTCCATCAACTGCAAGATGCTATCCTATCAATATGGGCCAACATTTCTAAAGAATGCTATCAGCACCTTGTTGAATCAATGCCACGTAGAATTAAGGCAGTTCTGAAGGCAAAAGGGGGTCCAACACCGTATTAGTATGGTGTTCCTAAAAATTCTTTAGGTGAGTGTGTATATATGTATATAGTATATATATATATATATATATATATATATATATATATATATATATAATAGTGGAAATCTGTTTGTGTATTTGTTCTTTGTAGGTTCCTATGTGCCTTGATGGGTCTCAACCAAACTTGGCAGATATACTCCTTATGATCCAACCCCTATCATGCTTCCCCAAATGCCCGGGCCCCTCACACAGATTGTTCTTGCCTCACTCCCTGGCACCCGCGTCGCTCCTGATGCCCACACGGCCGTCGCTGCATCTCCCTGTAGTGCGGATGTAAACATCCGGCGATGGGGGGGCACCCAATAGCAGGCCGCGACGGGATCAAACCTCCCTCGCATTGCGGGTAATATTAAAGAGGCTTGTCCCTGTCGCGGCCTGCCATTGGCTGCCTCCCCCCCTTCCCCGTCGCCAGATTTTTTTTTATCCACGCCACGATGCAGCTGCAGTCATCAGGAGCAACACAGGTGCTGGGGAGTGAGATAAGTACAATCTGTGTGAGGGGCCTGGACATTTGGAGAGGCATTATAGGGGTTGGATAACCCCTTTAATATTCTGCGGGGTCATCAAGTCCAGCTGACAGGGTTCTGGAAGGTTTTAATAAAGTAATGTGTTTTTGAGGCAGAGTTCATTACAATGTATACACTATGTAACTGCTGAAGCACTGCTTCTCACTCTGCCTCTCATCTCTCCTGCATTTCAGTCTGCCTCTAAAAGACAAACTGTTGCCAACTGCAACTAGTGACAGCACAACTTATTTTTTTGCCCATAGCAACTAATCACAGCACAGTTTTATTTTTATACAAGGCTTCTCAATCGGGACATCCTAAAACATTTAATGTGAAAATGGCTTAATGTAGCTTAATGTACCATAATGTGCCTAAACCTCAATCAATTGCCTTAAAACTTTGCACAACCTAAAGATCTCAGCTTCACAAACCTATCCTGGAAGTTTCATGGATTTTGGCTACCCACAAGGCAAATGAGTGACATTAAGCTTGTTTTTTGGGGAGCTTAATGTGGCTTAACGTACAAAAAACAACTAAGATGTTAACCGATTTCCCCTAAACTTCCCATACTACAAGACTCTCTCTATGCCAACATATTCTGAAGATTTTGGGTCATTTGAGAAAACATTCCAAAAGTTATTCACATTAAACTATTTTATTGCTTGACTGGACGTGGTCACACATTTTAATGTAATTCCGCCCATAACCACGGCGTGTCAGCCGCCATGGTCCCAATTGACCAAGACATCTGAATGGTCAAATATTAAAGTGTTATCTCCAATCTCAGATATTAGCCCGAGGTGTCTGCTGTTAAAGACAGCAGAAACCCAGTGCCTATGGTACCTGCCGTGCTCGAGAGCAGGCACCATATTTAAAGACCTGACTTAAAGAAAATGTATTAATTTTAAAAATGGTGTGTTTTCTTTAACTCTCTAACTCTCTAACTCTCTAATTGCCAAAGACAATAATGAGTATTTCTAGGTATAAATATCATTAGAAAATATCCTTATAGACAGATGTCTACTCGAGCAATTCTGGGTATATACAGTCGTGGCCAAAAGTTTTGAGAATGACACAAATATTAGTTTTCACAAAGTTTGCTGCTAAACTGCTTTTAGATCTTTGTTTCAGTTGTTTCTGTGATGTAGTGAAATATAATTACACGCACTTCATACGTTTCAAAGGCTTTTATCGACAATTACATTACATTTATGAAAAGAGTCAGTATTTGCAGTGTTGGCCCTTCTTTTTCAGGACCTCTGCAATTTGACTGGGCATGCTCTCAATCAACTTCTGGGCCAATTCCTGACTGATAGCAACCCATTCTTTCATAACCACTTCTTGGAGTTTGTCAGAATTAGTGGGTTTTTGTTTGTCCACCAGCCTCTTGAAGATTGACCACAAGTTCTCAATGGGATTAAGATCTGGGGAGTTTCCAGGCCATGGACCCAAAATGTCAACGTTTTGGTCCCCGAGCCACTTAGTTATCACTTTTTCCTTATGGCACGGTGCTCCATCGTGCTAGAAAATGCATTGTTCTTCAACAAACTGTTGTTGGAATGTTGGAAGAAGTTGCTGTTGGAGGGTGTTTTGGTACCATTCTTTATTCATGGCTGTGTTTTTGGGCAAAATTGTGAGTGAGCCCACTCCCTTGGATGAGAAGCAACCCCACACATGAATGGTCTCAGGATGCTTTACTGGGCATGACACAGGACTGATGGTAGCGCTCACCTTTTCTTCTCCGGACAAGCCCTTTTCCTGATGCCCCAAACAATCGGAAACAGGCTTCATCAGAGAATATGACTTTTCCCCAGTCCTCAGCAGTCCATTCACCATACTTTCTGCAGAAGATCAATCTGTCACTGATGTTTTTTTTTGGAGAGAAGGGGCTTCTTTGCTGCCCTTCTTGACACCAGGCCATCTTCCAAAAGTCTTTGCATCACTTTGCGTGCAGATGCGCTCACACCTGCCTGCTGCCATTCCTGAGCAAGCTCTGCACTGGTGGCACTCCGATCCCGCAGCAGAATCCTCTTTAGGAGACGATCCTGGCGCTTGCTGGACTTTCTTGGACGCCCTGAAACCTTCTTAACAAGAATTGAACCTCTTTCCTTGAAGTTTTTGATGATCCTAGAAATTGTTGATTGAGGTGCAATCTTAGTAGCCACACTATCCTTGCCTGTGAAGCCATTTTTATGCAACGCAATGATGGCTGCACGCGTTTCTTTGCAGGTCACCATGGTTAACAATGGAAGAACAATGATTTCAAGCATCACCCTCCTTTTAACAGGTCAAGTCTGTCATTTTAACCCAATCAGCCTGACATAATGATCTCCAGCCTTGTGCTCGTCAACATTCTCACCTGAGTTAACAAGACGATTACTGAAATGATCTCAGCAGGTCCTTTAATGACAGCAATGAAATGCAGTGGAAAGTTTTTTTTGGGATTAAGTAAATTTTAATGGCAAAGAAGGACTATGCAATTCATCTGATCACTCTTCATAACATTCTGGAGTATATGCAAATTGCTATTATGAAAACTTAAGCAGCAACTTTTCCAATTTACAATATTTATGTAATTCTCAAAACTTTTGGCCACGACTGTACACTAGTAGGAAATAAACATAGGTTCTGTAATGGTAGCGCTGTGGAGTTAGGTTTCATATCAAAAAATTACTTAACCCCATCCCAAAATCCGCTGATGTCGGGTCTTTAAAGATGGTGCCTGCTCCAGAGTGGAGCGAGCACCATAGCCACCCAGTGCTTGATGTTTTATACAGCAGACACCAGCAGCTAATGTTCTCGATCGGCTGTAATGCCGAATGAGGACATATTACTCCTCAGACATCATGGTCAAAATATAAAAAAAAATTATAAATTATAATTATAAAAATTCTAATCCTCCGTTACCCCCAAAATAAATATAACAATAAATAAACAATTAAAAAAAAACATCATCTGCGAAAACACCTGTACTTTTTACATTTAAAAAAAAATAACCCATCCAGTAAATGGCATAACTGGAAAAAAACAAAAAATGCCCAATTTGCCTTTTTTTCATCACTTTATCTCCCAAAAAAATGGAATAAAAAGTGATCAAAAAGTCATGCACACCCCAAAATGGTATTACCAAAAACTAGATTGTCCCACAAAAAAATTAGCCCCCACACATCTACATATACATAACTATAAAAAAAAAACGGTCAGAATATGGCAATGAAAAGAAAAAAATAAATTTTTCTAAAGTTTTAGGTTTTTTTTCAGTAACAAAACACAAGAAAAACTATACATATGGTATCACCAGATTCGTACTGATCTGGAGAATGAAGAGCACATGTCAGTTTCACAGCATAGTGAACGTCAGAAAAAAAACTAAAAAAACGTAAAACTGTGGCAGAATTGCGTTTTCTTTTCCAATTTTCCAATTCCACCCCATTTTTTTCCTGCTTCCCACTATATTGCATGCCATATTAAATGGTGGCATTAGAAAGTGCAACTTGTCCTACAAAAAACTAGCCCCATATGGCTATGTGAACGGAAAAATAATAAAAGAAATTACAACTGGATTTTATCAGTTTTCTGCATTTGGCGTCTATAGCTTGAATATATTTAAAAATATAGCAAGCTGCAGAAGGCTGTCCACAGTCAATTCCATCATATGGACAAATGACCGTTCAGATCAGAAAGCTCGTCTGATGGATTTAAGGTTCCTTTATATGGGACAATACAGCCGGCCATTGTCGGGAGGGAAGCGTTCCTTCCCGGCAATTGCCTGCTCCTCAGCAGACGAGACTTCTGCTATTACATGCCGCTATCTCCTCCACAGTATGGGGAGAAGAGATCGCTAATGCCACCATCACTTGTCACCATACTAAATCATTATTTGCCGGCAGAAGAGTGTGATTAGACAGCACAATCTGCTGACGGCAAATAAGGATTTTTAGCATGCATAAAAATTGTGATTGCCCGATGAATGATCTTGTTCCTCAGGTAATCGGCAGCGCTTTTAGGGCTGTATTACACAGGCAGATCATCGCTAAGGAGCGTTAAGGGTGTATTAGACTGGCAGATAGTCAGCCAGATCATCACTAATGAGCATTTGTAGTAACGTTTGTTGGCGATGATCTGGCAGTGTAATACTGCCGCCGATTACCTGATGAACGAGCAAACGCTCGTTCATCGGGCAATTGGAATCTTTCAACAGGTTTAAAAATCATTGTTTGCTGGTGACAGATCATGCCATGTAATCAGTATATAGTTAGTATGCGGAAGAGCGATGGCATTAGTGATCCCTCTTCCCCTATACTGTGGAGGAGATCACTGCATGTAATAGCAGCGGTCTCCTCCATTAATGAGCAGGCGATTACTGGGAAAGAATGCTTACTTCCTGACAATCGCCTACATAATCAGCAGGTCTAATACTATGAACGCAGACTATCTGCAGGTATAAGGTCCCTTTACACGGGATGGCACAGTAGGCGATTGTCAGGAAGGAAGCATTACTTCCCAACAATCACCTGCTTGCTAGCGGAGACAGCAGCTATTACATGCAGCGATCTCCTCCACTGTATGGAGAGGAGGGATCGCTAATGTCATCTCTCGTCCCCATACTGACTCGATGTTTGCCAGAAGCATACTTACCAACATTTGAGTTTGTAAAATTGGGACATATAAGTGCAGCGTCCCGCATATGTGTGTAAAAGGGATACTTTAAACATCTGCCTATTTAGTTAATGTATTTGCAATGTATGGTATTCTATTATCAGGCTGGCAATGTCATTACACTCATTCGCCCCTGGGTGGTGCTGGAGCCACATAATATATATAGTTTGAGGGTGTCTAGCCTAGGGCATTCCAGTGTAGTGTATTGTAGTGAGAGAGGAAAGCAAGTGTATGGAGGAGAGAAACAGGCCTTATCCACCATGTAGCTGCAATTTCTTTCCTCCGGGATGTGATCAATCCTGGAGAGGACAAACTAAGAGTAGTCACAGCAGCTTAGCACTGGACAGTAAGTCTACGTCTAAATATAAAGCAAGCCTAGTGAAGGTTAGAACTGATTCTAGCCTATGGACTTCACAATCACAAGTGACCAAGAATAACTTTCCAAGTTCCCAGGACACAGCCGGATGACCAAGGAGAAAAGTTGTCCTAATTCACTAGAAGCCTTCTGGGATATAGTGAACCTGAATACTTCAGGAGAGCATCCTGCAAATAATGTCGCAGAGAGTTTGCCTGCCACAAGGGAGGAACACCCTTATTGGATAGCTCAAGATAAGTAGAAAACAGTATATTTAGTACCTGAGTGCTATAGAAAGTGGACTTAAAGGGAACCTGTCACCTGGATTTTGGGTATAGAGCTGAGAACATGGGTTGCTAGATTGCCGCTAGCACATCCGCAATACCCAGTCCCCATAGCTCTGTGTGCTTTTATTGTGTAAAAAACCCGATTTGATACATATGCAAATTAATCTGAGATGAGTCCTGTCCCTGACTCATCTTACGTAGAGGACTCATCTCAGGTTAATTTGCATATGTATCAAATCGGGTTTTTTACACAATAAAAGCACACAGAGCTATGGGAACTGGATATTGCGGATGTGCTAGCAGCCATCTAGCAACCCATTTCCTCAGCTCTATACACAAAATCCCAGTGACAGGTTCCCTTTAAAGTAAATCTAATTATTCTTCGCCTGTAAATCTAAAGTACTAGAGAACTCCTCAACTGACAATTGCCTAAACCTGATAAAAGAATTACTACTGAACCTATTTCTGAGTCATCACTCAGGTCATACAAATAAACTGTATCTGTACTGACTACCTGAAGACAATTTATTCAGTAAATGTTCAACTGTTTGATTACAACCGACTCCTCGTCATTTCTACTACTACACTTAACATTTGCACCTTACGGTGCTGGCGTCACGAACACAGGGACCCAGCTACCAAAGTACTTTAAAGACCTATACCCAGTGGCGTCGCTACAGGGGGACAAGGAGGGGCAATTGCCCCCACTATGTTATTCTTTGCCCCCCCCCGGGTGCCCCCCCGCTGATTCCCCAAAGCAGCTACTCTGCCTCTTGAGCCCCAATGGCCGGTGAATACTAATAAGCGCTTCTATTATGGAAGCGCTCATTAGTACCGAAGGACCAGGAAGCGGTAACCGCTCTGTACTTACCGCCTTCTGGTCCTCGGCTGTCGGCTGTGCAGGGCTGCACACAGCTTGACGGCGCTCTGTGACCTCACGCTGTGCGTGCCAGTTCAGAGCACAGTCGACTGAGGAGAAAGAAAATTGCAGGTGGCGTCCAGGAGCAGGAGAGGTAAGTGGTTTTTTATTTTATAAAAAATGAGGCTGCTGGGGGCATAATATGGGCTAATGAGAGGCATAATAGGGGCTAATGAGAGACATAATGGGGGCTAATTAGACTATTAGAGGCATAATGGGGCTAATGAGGCATATGGGAGCTAATGAGGCATATGGGTGCTAATGAGGCATATGGGGGCTAATAAGATGCATAATGGGGGCTAGTGAGAGGCATCATGGGGGCTAATTAGAGACACAATGGGGGCTAATTAGACTATTAGAGGCAAAATTGGGGCTAATGAGGCATACGGGAGCTAATGAGGCATATGGGCGCTAATAAGAGGTATAATAGGGGCTAATGAGAGGCATAATGGGGGCTAATTAAAGACATAATGGGGGCTAATAAGGCATATGGGAGCTAATTAGGCATATGGGGGCTAATAAGAGGCATAATGTGGGCTAATGAAGCATAATAGCTTATAATGGGGGCTAATGAGGCTTCAGGGCTGATATGGGGGTTAATGAGAGACATGGGGGCTGATATGGGGGTGATGAGAGGCATAATAGGGGCTAATAAGAGGCATAATGGGGGCTAATGAGGCATAAGGGCTTATAATAGGGGCTAATGAGACATAAGGGCTGATATGGGGGCTAATGAGAGGCATGGGGGCTGATATGGGAGTGATGAGAGGCATAATGGGGGCTAATGAGAGGCATAATAACAGTGTCTTCCACAGATGCCCCCATAACAGTGTGTCTTCCACAGATGCCCCCATAACAGTACGTCTGCGCACTGACGAGAGACAGAAAGAAGGGGAAAGAATCCGCGGAAGCAAGCAGAGGACGGCACAGCAGACGACTGAATAGCTTTTTTTGTAAGTAAATTGTTTTATTATAAATGTATCCCTGCATACCGCAATACTCTCGTATTTTGTAATCTTATTTATATATACTTATTTTGTTTTTGCCCCCCCATTTTTGACTATGGTATCTTTGTGCCCCCCCTATATATTGTTCCTAGAGTCGCCACTGCCTATACCATCAACGACACCTCAACTTCCATCTGGTGGGTGTTCCCTGCAAATAGCGAGTGCCCCGGAGGATTTAGTGCTGTCTTCCCCATCACTGTACTCCGACCGAGGGAGGCTCTGCTAACCGTGAACATGAACTACTACCCCCATCAGCCCACCGTCACCTCATGTGTTGCCCCTGCGGACCCGGTCGCTGCCAGTGATGAGCAGCAGTGGCAATATTCGAATTTGCGATATTTTACGAATATTTGGGCGAATATTCGTCATATATTCGAGAATTTGTGATCTCGTCATTATTTTCTTGATTGAGAAAATCTGCAATCGGAAAATTTGCGATAAAAATTCACGATACGAAAATTCGCGATCAACACTACTCCTAAAGTCAAAGACATTGCAGCCTTCTCATTGGCCCACAAGCAAAAAGCAGTGAGGGATCATGGGTTCAGATGAAAAAAAATCTAGAATATTTGCGAATACGAATATATAGCACTATATATTCTAGATATTCGCGAATTCTCGAAGTGCCAGTATTCGCAATAAAAATTCACAATTTGAATATTCGTGATCAACACTAGTCGCTGCATAAGCCCAAGACTCGCCCAGAGACACCCACTGGTGGGCAGGGGTTTTTGTTAGCCCAGCTCATTTTTCAGCCCTGGACAGCGCAAATTTGCCGGGATTGTGTCTAAAAATCAGGGAAGGTTCTGGCAAGTTCGGGATGGTTGGCAGCTATGCAAAAGCAGATGCTGTTTACAGCACAGGATCTGCTAAGTGCAAATGGTAATTTTTGCGACAGCATGATCTTTTACTAGATGAATGAGCGTAACGCTCGTTCATTGGGTAATTGGCGGCACACTTGCATTTACAGGAATGGCAGATTCCCGCACCTGGGAAGGATTAGAACAGGTTGGAAGTCATATATTTAACATTGGTGGGAAAGCTTTTAATACAGGCGTGATACACCCTTGGTGCAGCAGTGCACGCTGATGTGGTAGTAGTACTGCACCGGAGAGCAGTGAAGCAAGCACCCGCCTCCTCCGGAGTGACAGGCAGCATCACAGGGGGCGTGTCCTCGCTGACAGCCAGAACGCTAGTTCCCTGTAGACCTGCTGCTGCTGTGCACGGCTCCTGGACGAGGCACACATAGAGGGCAAGCGGTGCCATCTCTGCCCTGTGACACCCGTGGATGGGACGCCTGGATACCCCCAGTGACACCTCAATTACTATTGGATTATCATTTACAGTGACAGCAGATGAGGATTGTCCCTGCAAGGTCAATGCTGGCGCTTCTGAGGGTAAGAGAAGCAGTGGGTGCCTTTGTTTCCATCAGGCTGGTGAAGGCTGTGTGCTCCAGGTAGTCCCTGCCAGTGGTGGCTCCACAGGGGATTATGCAGCATCACATATTGGAGTGTAATTACAGGGCTGATGACCTTTGCTGGATGCATCACTATGTGGCTGCATTCCTTATGTCTTCTATGTGATAGAAAGTGCCAGCCAGGGCCATGGCTGCAGTGTGGATGGGTCCATGTCCACTGGGGTTCGTCAGCTGCACTATTTAAAGGGACACTCCTCATGAACTAGGACACAGGGAATGTATATTCTCCTGTTTACCAGGGTAGATAATCCCCTGGGGACAGCATTCTCTTGTAAACTCTATACTAGATGTTGTCTAGAGGATTCATTGCCTGCTGTGTGTGAGGATTGCCTGCCCCTAGAATCCCCCCAAATCATGTGAAACTTAAAGGAACATACATGAAAGGGTCAGTGTCCCCAGGCTGTTCATGGTTGTCATGATGTGCCTCCAATTTACACCCGGGATGCGCTTCTTTCTGTCTCTTCACTTTGTGCAATTAGTTTTTTCTTTAATGTTGCATGTGTGCAACACCCTAGGGTCATATATGTGTGCGACATCCTGGCATGAGACAAGCCATATCCGTTTCGTGTGCCAAGAAAAAGGCATCAGGCTTATGGGTATGCTAATGAAGTAGATAGATAGACAGACAGATAGATAGATAGATAGATAGATAGATAGATAGATAGATAGATAGATATAGTAGATAGATAGATAGATAGATAGATAGATAGATAGATATGAGATAGATAGATAGACAGACAGATAGATAGATAGATAGATAGATAGATAGATAGATAGATAGATAGATAGATAGTGAATAGATAGAGGATAGATAGATAGTGAATAGATAATAGATAGATGATAGATAGATAGATAATAAATAGATAATAGATAGGAGATAGATGATAGATAGATAATAGATAGACAGATAGATAGATAGATAGATAAATAGATATATATAGTAGATAGATAGATAAATAGATATATATAGTAGATAGATAGATAGATAGATAGAGGATAGATAGGAGATAGATAGATAGAGGATAGAGGATAGATAGATAGATAGATAGATAGATAGATAGATAGATGATAGGAGATAGATAGATAGATAGATAGATAGATAGATAGATGGATAGATAGATGGATAGATAGATGATAGATAGGAGATAGATAGATAGATAGATAGATAGATAGATAGATAGATGGATAGATAGATGGATAGATAGATGATAGATAGGAGATAGATAGATAGATAGATAGATAGATGATAGATAGGAGATAGATAGATAGATAGATAGATAGAGGATAGATAGATAGATAGATAGATAGATAGATAGATAGATAGATAGATGATAGATAGATAGATAGATAGATAGATAGATAGATAATAAATAGATAATAGATAGACAGATAGATAGATAGATAGATAGATAGATAGATAGATAGATAGATAGATAAATAGATATATATAGTAGATAGATAGATAGATAGATAGATAGATAGATAGATAAATAGATATATATAGTAGATAGATAGATAGATAGATAGATAGATAGATAGATAGATAAATAGATATATAGATAGATAGATAGATAGATAGATAGATAGAGGATAGATAGATAGAGGATAGATAGGAGATAGATAGATAGAGGATAGAGGATAGATAGATAGATAGATAGATAGATAGATGATAGATAGATGGATAGATAGATGATAGATAGGAGATAGATAGATAGATAGATAGATAGATAGATAGATAGATAGATAGATGATAGATAGATGGATAGATAGATGATAGATAGGAGATAGATAGATAGATAGATAGATAGATAGATAGATAGATAGATAGATAGATAATAGATAGATAGATAATGAGATAGATAGATAGATAGATAGATAGATAGATAGAGGATAGATAGATGGATAGATAGATATAGATAGATAGATAGATAGATAGATAGATAGATAGATAGATAGATAGAGGATAGCTGTTGTACAGATGTAGCACAGGAGCTGTTCTGCATATATATATATTACAGTGAGATTTATGCTTTGAATGACATCACGCATGCGGACGGCTAGTATTATTTCCACTAGATCTGTAGCGCACTGCTGGATTGTGGAGTTTTTCCCATAGAAATACTCCAGTCCTATCTCTTTATGCCTCTGTCCTCTGTGATATACACGACCCCTGTTGTGATGCTACAGACTGGATGGCTGACAGTGATGTCATCCGCACTGGACGTCTAGGTACCAATGCTAAATCCGTTATCTGGGCCTGCAGATGCCGTACAGTTATCGCGACGAACGTGATTATTCTATTATTACATTTACTTACATATTTCTAAACAGTTTGTACAAGGGATGGGATATCTTCAAGGAGATGAGGATTTGCAGCCCCCATGGTTGTAATACCCAGTCTGGCGTGGGTACAACGTTGTTTTATATAACCGTGGGATCCATTACTAGATGTTCAGCCATCATGCCAGGTAATCTAGCCCTGGAGTAGCAAATGATAGCAGACAAGTCAACGCAGAATGCAGCCAAATGATTTCGATGATGACACATGTACTATCTGAAATTCTTAATAGTTTGACAAAGAGAAATAGGTCTCTGTATTTGTAGGCAGAAAGAGGCATGACCTATAGCGGTGAATGTGAGACAAGAGGCTGGCAGTATGCAATATGTCATTTCATCATGGGACAATAATGCAGGAGACATTCACCATGATGAAGAGCCAGCAGAAAAGAAAACTGCCGGTCCTTTCACTCCCCCATAAACCTCTGTCCACACCTTCTGAATACAGAGTCCCTGGTGCCCAGAGGACTGTACAATCTTCTTTGTGGGATACCTCATGTAGCTATACATATACTCCGTGTCCAGGACACAGGTTAATTTGTCATTAAAGGGGATGTCCAGAGCCTTCTTCTTCCCCCATGTGGCTGGACCTGTGGAGGGATGCATACTTACCTGCTCCCCACAGCTGGGTTCTAGCTCCTTTAGTACCCCACCCTTGCTGCCTAGCTCCACTCCCTGCCTGTCAAACATCCTGTTTGACGGGGGTCACGTAGCCACTGCAGCCACGTGTACACTGAACAATTGATTTTAATGGGTCCCTTGCACACACCGATAGCACATAGAAACAAAATACTGTTTTGTAACTCAGCCCTTATAATGTACCCTATTATATCATGATGTGATATACATTGTACCGCTTAGATCTGATGTACAGTCAAGTCACATTATTATGGCCTGGGAGTAAGGTCCTGGTAGGTTGTCACAGGTATCTGGAGCCATGCGGACTGCAATACATCCCACAGCTGCTGGAGGGAGCAAACACTATGATTGAGGTGGTCCCACAGATGCTCAGTTGACTTCAAAGCTAGGGAATTATGGGGCCAGGGTAGTACTTGGAAATCTTGGCCGTGCTCTTCCAACCAGTGTCGGACATTTCTAGCCATGTGACCTGTCATATTGTCTTGTTGCAAGATCCCATCCTCCCCATGGAAGACAATCGGCATGTATGGGTGTATGTGATCTGCAAGGATGGATTTGTACCCAAATAAGTTGAGTGCCTTCCACATGGGTGAGTGGGCCCAGAGAGTACCACCAAAACATTCCCCAGACCATAATGCTGCCACCACCAGCTTGTGTTCTTCCAGCAATGGTTGCATAGTGTGTATCTGATGTTTCTTACCTGACACATCAATGTCCACCCATTCGATGAAGCAGAAAATGAAACTCATCGGAGAAGGCAACCCTTTACCAATCAGTAAAGGTCCACTTCTGATACAGCTGCGAAGATAGGAGTCTTGTCTGATGATACAACTTAGTAGATAGGAGTGCAGTGACCATCCATCTGCTTTGGAGCGCTATACACAGTAGGGTTCACCAAATTGTTTGACACACTTCTGGTAGCCTCTAGTCCATTTTGCAGGTGAGCTGCTCCTGTAGCGGGTCGGTCCACCCTCAGTCACCTTCATAGTCGACGTTCACCTCTCACATCAATGGCACCTGGTGCTCCGCAGTTTCCGTGTCACTTATTCACAATGGTGCCATATGTCCAGTCACGATAACACTTTCACCACAGCTGAATGTGAACAGTTCACAAACTGCAGCTTCAGAAATACCGCCAACCTTGTCCTGAAAGCCAATAATCATCCTTATTTGCAACTCTGATAAATCTCCCCTTTTACACATGACAGCAATAAGGGGTATGTGTGCAGACAGCCTATCGCACACCTTATATACCCACCGAGCCAGCTCACATGACTTCCTTCACGAGCTACGCTCTGCCAACATCATAATAATGTGACTCAAATGTGCATTAAAATAAAGACACTAGGTTCTGTATGGCCTCTTTCACACGGGCGAGATTTCCACGCGGGTGCAATGTGTGAGGTGAACGCATTGCACCCGCACTGAATCCGGACCCATTCATTTCTATTGGGCTGTGCACATGAGCAGTGATTTTCACGCATCACTTGTGCGTTGCGTGAAAATCGCAGCATGCTCTATTTTGTGCGTTTTTCACGCAATGCAGGCCCCATAGAAGTGAATGGGGCTGCGTGAAAATCGCAAGCATCCACAAGCAAGTGCGGATGCAGTGAGATTTTCACGCATGTTGCTAGGAGATCATCGGGATGGGGACCGGATCTTTATTATTTTCCCTTATAACATTGTTATAAGAGAAAATAATAACATTCTCAATACAGAATGCTTAGTAAAATGTGGATTGAGGGGTTAAAAATAAATTAACTCACCTCCTCCTCTTGATCGCTTAGTTGCCGATCTCTTCTTACTTCTTTAATCATGAGCTGCCAGCTAAAGGACCTGTGGTGACGTCACACCACATGGTCCAATCACATGGTCCATCACTGTGGTGATGGACCATGTGATTTGACCATGTGATGAGCTCAGTGACGTCACCACAGGTCCTGAAGAAAGAGCAGAGACCGGCATCTATGGAGGAGGTGAGTTCATTTTTATAAAAAAAATTAACCCTCAATTGACCTTCTACTAAGCATTCTGTATTAAAGAATGCTATTATTTCCCCTTATAACCATGTTATAAGGGAAAATAATAAAATATACACTACAACTAACCCAAACCCGAACTTCATTGAAGAAGTTCGGGTCTGGGTACCACATTCGGTTTTTTCTCACGAGCGTGCAAAACACATTGCACTCGCGCGAAAAAAAAAAAGAATCCCCGCCACGCACCCGCATCCTATCCGAGCCCAAACCGTAACGCCCGTGTGAAAGAGACCTATAAGTAACCTTTTCTGCTGACATTTAGTATTCATCTATTTTTGTCTATCCTAGTGAAGCACTAAGTCAGAAACATTGTTGCAGCTAAAGTTGTAATTTGTATTCAATGGAACATAAACTGCATTAATAAAAATGAGCGAATTTGCATCCAGTTGATCAAAGAATTCAGTGTACCATTATCTCCAGGCACAGGGGCTAGAACGCTCCCAGCATTCATTCACTGACAGTCAGTAGGGCGGGCGGTCATTGCTCCACTGGTATAATATTGCGGTTTATTCTGTGTGTTGGGTTGATGCATCTCATGGGTTGATGCAAGCTGTGGTTTCCTGTTATCCTCCCGTATGACAGAGATGTATGGGCTGGAGGTGATTGCAGCCTTAGCTTCCCCTAGTTACACCTCCGCATACAATGTATGTAATTACAAAAAGAAACATTTAATTCCCAGTTAAGAAATGAATATTTTATCTCCATTTTCAGTTAAAGAGAACCAGTCACCAGGAAAAACCAGTGGAATCTGCAGACAGCAGGGTATAGAGCAGGAGGAGCTGAGCAGACTGATATATAGATTTATATGGGCATACAGCAATAGTTATCAGTCACTGATAAGACCTCCCCTGAGTACAACTAAAGTCAGAAAATGCAGAAATATAAATGTATAAATCACAAGTTTTGCAGAATCTTTTCCCACAAAACGATATATTAATCTGCTCAGCTCCTCCTGCTCTATAACATGCTGTTTGCAGATTGTAGTGCAATTTGTATTGTCATATATCAATATCAAATGGGTGGGGGTCTGACCCCCGGCCCCCCGATCAGTTGCTTGAAGGAGCACTGCGTCCCCTTCAATGCTTATCTGCACAGCGTCTACTTTGTAGCGGCGGTTCTATGTAATTACAGCTTACTGTCCCATTCAAGTGAACCAACAGCTTTAAAAGGGGTTGTGCCAAGTTTTGAAATGATCCCCTATCATCCTCCTATATGGGGATAACTGATCGGTGGGGGTTCGACTGCTGGAACCTTACTGATCCCGATAATCAGGTTCCCGTTTCCTAGATCTAATGGAATGTTAGGTCGGGCATAGGATAGGAGATAACTTTTAAACTTGGTGGAAGCCCTTTATTTACACCGCACCACCACTGCAAAGTAGACCGCATGCAGGTAAATATTAAAGGGGACGCAACGCTTGCTTCAGTATCATGAACACGGACACCTTCTTTAGAAATACTGATACAACTGGATTTGGGTAATGAGAGAAATCTAGTGTCCAAGGTTATATATACGGACGGTAAGCTCTCCATATACATTAGAAAAATCTCTGCCAAACCTTTAAAGGGCATCTGTCAGCAGATCTGTACCTATGACACTGGCTGACCTGTTACATGTACGCTTGGCAGCTAAAGGCATTGGTGTTGGTTCCATGTTCATATATGCCCGAATTGCTGAAAAAAATGAAGTTTTAATATATGCAACGGGGGCGTTGCCATTGCACCTAGAGGCTCAGCTCTCTATGCAACTGCGGCACTCTCTGTTTTTTGATTGACAGGACCAGGCAGTGAAAACATCATCATACCTGACTCTGTCAATTAAAAAGTAGAGAGGGCGCGGCAGTTGCAGAGAAATCAGAGCCTCTAGGTGTAATGACAACTCCCCCGTTGCTCCTAGAGGGTGATTTGCGTATAATAAAACTTCATTTTTCTCAGCAATGCAATGAAGATCTTATCAGCTGTATTCAGGATTATAACCTCTGACAAGCAGAGCATAGGGGAGGATGAGGAAGCTCTTTAGCTCCGTGTTCTGAAGTAACTTGCCCTGCTGTGTGATTAGGACAGGTTTTGTGTGTACTGATAGGACGGCGGCCATTTTATTTCTCCTAATTGACTCTCAAGACTAAACAAGCTGTAAGGGGTCGCCAAAGGCGCACTCGGTCTCCCATCAGCCGCAGATCTGCTGCTTAGCTTCGGCCTCGTTCCCAGGGTGGCTAGCTGGGAGGCTCCCTGCTCCTAGTTCTGCCTTGAGCGCCGAGCTGATCACTCGGTGCTGGACTTGCCTGTCTGTCGGTCATGTGACGCTGGCCACGTCACATGACCCTCACTCCCCACTATAAATACAGGCAACCTGCTGGCTACAGGTTGCCTGTGATTTTGGTCCCTTAGGCTGTTTATTATTATTGTTATTTAGCTTACCTTTGGATTTGACCCTTGATCTGCTTCCTGACACCTCTTCTGCATGCTCCCTGAACCTTGACGCTACCACTCGGATTTTGACCTCGGCTTGCTTTTGGATTTTGACTTTGCCTCTTCTCTTGTACTGACGTGACCTCCCGGATTTTGACCTCGGCCCGCTCTCGGATTTGTTTCCGTCTCCTCCCTCGTACTGTCGTGACCTCCTGGACTGACCCCGGCTTGTTGACCCGCCTCGCCCTTCCGTTTTTGGTGGTACCTTGCTTGTTTCACCTCTCTGTCCGCTCGAGTGCTACCTCTCATTGGCTGTCCGCTTCCCTGCTGTCTCTATCTCTCTGCTTGCACTTACTTAGGGTCAGGGACTGTCGCCCAGTTGCAAGTAGGCAGGGACAGGGGACCGGGTGGCACCTCCACTCTATCTTTATACCTGTGATGCTACACTGTGACACAAGCCATTATAAATAATCAAAGGTATTTGGGAATATATTTATAATAAAGTAATATTTAAGTATTTTCAGTCATTTTCTTAATTCCCGGAGAACCCTTTTAAATGTAGGTCTACATTTAAGAAACGTATTGGATCTGTTTCATGCCATATGCTCCCATAACAGAACAGCTGAGTAGTGACAGGGTTCACATGCTGATTATTAGAAATTGGCATAAGGAACTTGTCACCAAGTTCCCCTCCTAACCGGAGCCACAGCAACAGCATAGCAGGGACAGCACTGTGCAAATAAGATGCTTAGCATTCCTTGGTAAGAATTTCATTTTTAACTTGTTTTCATTTCTTAGTTCTTTAGTAGGTGTGCTCTAGTAAATACACAGTTGCACTTTTTTACTGTGTATCTGTTGATAAGACGTAGGTTTACAATGGTGGGATAACACAAAGCACACGTTTACATTGGAATAAAAGGCTTTCTACTTGCATGCTATGTTACTTATTTCTTTAAAAAGGACCCGCTGCCCTGACATGTCTGTTTTAGGGCTCTTGCACACGAACGTATTTTCTTTCAGTGTCTGTTCCGTTTTTTTGCGGACTATATTCAGAACCATTCATTTCAATGGGTCAGCAAAAAAAAACAGAAGTTATTCCGTGTAAATTCCATTTCCGTATATCCGTTCCGCAAAAGGATAGAACATGTCCTATTATTGTCCGCATTACGGACAAGGATAGTACTCTTCAATTAGGGGCCAGCTGTTCAGTTCCGCAAAACACGGAATGCACACGGACGTCATCCGTATTTTTTGCAGATCCATTTTTGCGGATCGGAAAAATACATAGGCTCGTGTGCATGAGCCCTAAGTCGTAGTTTTCCCAATAATCGATCGGTTTTGGAGCATCTTTTTTCATAACTGTGGTGTTGCATTGCTATGTTGTTCCTCCTAGAATTTAATGAATACATTGACAAATTGGCTTTGCCATCTCTCTGGACCCTGGATTCTGTCAGTACTAATGAAATGTAATAGTAACAGATTTAATCCTGTCTAAAACATAGACAGGTGACTCAGGCAATCTAAGGTGGCTCAGGCAGGCTAACAAATTTGATGCATGGCTTGTCTAAATTTGTACCACCTATTGTTTGGCTTAGGCTACTTTCACACTTGCGTTGTTGTTTTCCGGTATTGAGATCCGACAGAGGATCTCAATGCCAAAAATAAAAATGTTTCCGTTTAGTGCCGTTTAGTGCCCATGCATCCATCCATTCTCGGAACGGAACGGGCAGCCCATTGTAGACATGCCTATTCTTGTCCACAAAACGGACAACAATAGGACATGCTATATTTTTTTTGCGGGGCCACGGAATGGATCAACGGATGTGGACAGCACACAAAGTGCTGTCCGCTTTTTTTGCGGGCCCATTGAAGTGAATGGGTCCGCACCCAAGCCGCAAAAAATGCGGCTCGGATGTGGACCACAACAACGGTTGTGTGCATGAGGCCTAAAAAAACGGATCCGTCATCCATTGACTTTCAATGTATTTAGGGATCAGTTTTTTTCCGTTTTGATTTCACACAACTGCATCCTAACGGAACGGATGTATCCTGATGTGCAAAATCAAAATGGATTTGTTTAATTCCGGTATTGAGATCCTCTGCTGGATTTCAATACTGGAATTAACAACGCAAGTTTGAAAGTTGTCTTACTTTGCAACAGAATTTTGTGCCTAATATTGGTATATTGGTGCAAAATGGTGTGTCATGCATGTCTTTTTCTAGCAAGGTCAGTCACACCCCCTAAACAGAGATGCACCAAACTGCACCAAAAATGCACCTCATTTTGATACAAATTACACTAGAATTCAAGCACAGCCACAATAGTTAAAGGGTTTCTGTCACCACATTTTTCACTATTAAACAGGCTGATATAATACATGTGCCAATGTCACCTGAATTTAACTCTGCTATTTTTTTTTTCTGTGTGCCCCCGTTTTTGTGAAATTTTAACTTTTATTACATGCTAATTAGTCTCTATGAGCAGGGGGGCATATAATAAAAGTTAAAATTTCGCAAAAAAAACGGGGGCACACAGAAAAAAAATAGTAGGGTTAAATTCAGGTGATATTGGCACGTGTATTATGTCAGGCTGTTTAATAGTGAATGTGGTGACAGAAACCCTTTAAAGGGGTTGGCCTCTTTCTAGTTACTGTTTTCCGATGTGTCTGTAAGATAATTATATGACATTTATTAATATTCAGTGACATTATACGACATTTACTAATCTAGAAATTCTGTACCATTTTCTATATTTTCTAAGGCCTGCTCCCTTGTTTGCCAAGTCTTTTGTGCTGTCTACACAGAAGTCTTATCCATAAAATGGCTGCTGATGGAGGGTGATGTGACCAGAGAAATCCCCTCCATTTGAATACAGTGCGCCTGCCATCTGCACTTGTACTGTTGGGAGGTTAGTGCTGGCGTAGTGTGTTTGAATGGAGGAAGGCGGAGTGATGTCTGGTCACATGACCCTCCATCAGCTGCCATCTTATGGACAGGACCTCTATGTGGACTGCAGAGAAGATTTGCCTAAGAAGGGGACATGGCTTGTGAAATATAGCAAACGACACAGAATATCAACAAAGGCTGTATTAGTAAGTGCCATATAGTCGTCTTACCTACAAGTAGCCAGAAAGCAGCCAGCCCCTTTAAATAGGGCCGGTGTTTTAAGAAAACACATCCCCGGATCATTATATTACGAGGAATGCAATTATTTACTAATGCTGATGTGGCAGTAGAGCCAACTGGTTTAAAGAGTCACTTCAGGCAAAAACTAAAAAGTTTTAAATTTTTTGGCCAAAGTCATGGAGCTATAGATGTTCCTAAAGTTTCATTCTCATTGCAGAGATCCTGTGCTGTCCTCTACTAGAGTCATTCAGACGGCCGTATGCTGCCTGCAAAAATGCAGATCTGTATTTTTGCGGATTAGATGCAGACCTGTTCTGTTCACTTCTATGGGGGCCTTTTCTTCCATTCTATGGCTCCGCAAAACAAATAAAACATGTCCTATACTTGTCAGTGAAAATCAGGACATGGCCCCATTGAAGTCTATGGATCCGGAAAAATGCGCAATGCAATTTTTATTTTTTTTGTGAACATGCTAACCTGTCCGCAAAAAAAACAAATCCACATTTTTGCAGACAACATACAGCCGTCTGAATGAGACCTAAGAAATATACGCAGACAGCATCACATAATGTAATGATGACTACTCCCCTGCAGGATACTAACAGGACACCAGTGATGATGGGGTTTGGATAAAGTTAAGATGTAACATTTTCCCAGGTTTATGTCTCTCAAAAGCTCCATATCGCATAATTTCTAACTGCTAGTTTTACGCTGTAACTCTGTGGGAGGGACTTAATTGTGTGCACACGCCCACTGACATATATGTACGGAGCGGTAATTGTTATATAGCTGACTCTCTGGCCTTGGAGTCATGGAGTCATGGAGGCAGCAGCCACTTGGTTCTGCAGTGAGGAATATATAGATAGTAACCAGAAAAAAAAGGGAGCAGAAAACCTGAACAATGTAAAAGTGGGGAACACATATAAATACCAAGTGTTGGCTGGTTTTTCATTTCGGAACAGAGTTGTCCTTTAACCACTTCACATCCGGGCCATTTACCCCCTTCCTGCCAGAGCCTAATTTTGCAAATCTGACATGTGTCACTTTATGTCACTTCTCTTTGGATAACGCTTTTACTTATCCAAGCCATTCTGAGATTGTTTTCTCGTGACACATTGTACTTCATGATAGTGGTAAATTTGAGTCGATATATTTCACCTTTATTTATAAAATAATCAAAAATTTACCACAAATTTAAAAAAATTCTCAATTTTCTAAATTTCTATTTCTCTGCTTTTAAAACAGATAGTGATACCTCGTAAAATATTTATTACTTAACATTCCCTATATGTCTACTTTATGTTGGCATAATTTTTTAAATGTCATTTCATTTTTTTAGGACGTTAGAAGGCTTAGAATTTTAGAAGCAATTCTTAAAATTGTTAAGGAAATTTCCAAAACCCACTTTTTAAAGGGGCTCTGCAGTTTTTTTTAAACTGATGATCTATCCTCTGGGGACCCCTGCCGATCAGCTGTTCACTTGAATGGAGCTTAGCCCCGCCCAGGCCATTGATACTAGTCGTGACGTCACTGGGCCTGCGGTAAACAGCAAGAAGGCTGTGGCGCTACTGCCAGCGACGCTGCTTTCTCAAACAGTTGATCGGCGGGGGTCCCGGGTGTCGGACCCCTGCTGATCAGATGCTGATTATTTATCCAGAGGATAGATCATCAGTTTAAAAAAACTGCAGAACCCCTTTAAGGACCTTTTCAGGTCTGAAGTCACTTTGTGGGGCTTAGGGTACTTTCACACTTTTTAAACCTTTCCGGTATTGAGTTCCGTCCTATGGGCTCAATACCGGAAAAAAACTGAGTTTTATCCTAATGCATTCTGAACGGATCTTCAGTATGCATCAGGATGTCTTCAGTTCAGCCACTGTACGGTTTTTGGACGTTAAAAATACCGCAGCATACATACAGCGCTGTACAGCCTCAGTTCAGGGCTGATCGAGGTCTGCTCATTTTTTGTGGGATGAGGTGATGGTTTTATTGGTACCATTTTGTGGGACATACGCCTTTTTGATCACTTGGAGTTGCACTTTTTTGTTATGTAAGGTGATGAAAATGGCATTTTTTTAAACAATTTAAATTTTTTTTATGGTGTTTATCGGACGGGGTGGATCATGTGATATATTTATAGAGCTGGTTGTTACAGATATGGCAATACCAAATATGTCTATTTTATTAATTTTTTAATTAAAAAATAATAATTATTACTTAATTGGGGAAATCTTTTTTTACATGTAAATTTTTTTTTTAAAGCACTTTATTTTTTTTTATTTTTTTTTTTATTTTTTTACAATGTGCGTCCCCCATAAGGTCATACAAGACCTTTGGGTGACATTTAACTTATTTTTTTTTTTCACTATTGATTTCTACTGTAACTGGGGCTGACATGGTAGCCCCAGTTACAGGGGAAATACACCCTCCAGAGAGGCTGTACAGCAGAATACAGCGCTGTACAGCCTCAGTGCAGGGCTGATCGAGGTCTGTTCAAGACCCGACAGCTCCTGCACACTTCCGGCCCCGGAATTGGCATTGCAAATAAAAACTATATAAATGTAGTATCACTGTAATTTTACTGGCCCAAAGAATTTAACAAGTTAACAACTTAGCTTTGGCTTCGTTCACATCGCTGTTCAGCCTTTCCGTTCTCCTGCTCCATTTAGGAGCAGGAGAATGGAAAGGATGGAGAAGGCACATACAGTTGTGTTCAAAATTATTCAACCCCCAATGTTGTAAAGGGTTTTAGGGAATTTAGTAGGGTTGTCCCGATACCACTTTTTTAGGACCGAGTACAAGTACCGATACTTTTTTCAAGTAGTCACCGATACCGAATACCGATACTTTTTTTAAATGTCATGTGACCGTTTTGGGGGATCTGTGGATCTGTGGATGACGCACTGTCATGTGGGGGATCTGTGGATGGCACTGTTATGGGGGACCTGTGGATGGCACTGTTATGGGGGATCTGTGGATGGCACTGTTATGGGGGATCTGTGGATGGCACTGTTATGGGGGATCTGTGGATGGCGCTGTTATGGGGGATCTGTGGATGGCACTGTTATGGGGGATCTGTGGATGGCACTGTTATGGGGATCTGTGGATGGCACTGTTATGGGGGATCTGTGGATGGCACTGTTATGGGGGATCTGTGGATGGCACTGTTATGGGGGATCTGTGGATGGCACTGTTATGGGGGATCTGTGGATGGCACTGTTATGGGGGATCTGTGGATGGCACTGTTATGGGGATTTGTGGATGGCACTGTTATGGGGATCTGTGGATGGTACTGCTATGGGGTGGGATATCTGTGGATGGCATTGTTATGGGGATCTGTGGATGGCACTGTTATGGGGGATCTGTGGATGGCACTGTTATGGGGGATCTGTGGATGGCACTGTTATGGGGATTTGTGGATGGCACTGTTATGGGGATCTGTGGATGGTACTGCTATGGGGTGGGATATCTGTGGATGGCATTGTTATGGGGTGGGGGGATCTGAGGATGGCATTGTTATTTGGTGGGGGATCTGTGGATGGTGCTGTTATAGGGGATCTGTGGATGGAACTGTTATGGGGAGGATCTGTGGATGACACTGCTATATGTCATCCACAGATCCCCCTCATAACAGTGTCCCCCAATACACCGGGCCCCGCCGCTCACCGAAGTATTTATAAACGTGAATCCTTATCCTGTTATTAAGTTGAACTAACGCTGCGCTCTCCCATGTTCCCCTGTATCCCCACAGCACTTACTTAAGCTTCCATAGCAGGCAGAGCGGACGGCACCAGTAACGTCACTCACTGACGTCGCGCGTCTGCTCCGCCTGCTTCATTCATAAAGTGGGCGGAGCAGGCGCTCTACGTCAGTGAGTGACGTTACTGCTGCCGTCTGCTCTGCCTGCTATGGAAGCTTAAGTAAGTGCTGTGGGGATACAGGGGGATACAGGGGAACATGGGAGAGGGCAGCGTTAGTTCAACTTAATAACAGGATAAGGATTCACGTTTATAAATACTTTGGTGAGCGGCGGGGCCCGGTGTAAGAGTACAGTGACTGCACCGGGCCCCGCCCATAGTTACGGACTCCAGCCCCTCCTCTCTCCCGATGCTGCATCTTTGCCGGGCCGCAAAAATATTCATTGCGGGAAAAAAGTATTCTATTTATGTATCGGGGCGGGGTATCGGCGGCTGAGTACCGCCGAGAAAACTCGGAATCGGTCCCGATACCGATACTAGTATCGGTATCGGGACAACCCTAGAATTTAGTGTACATTTGTAATTGTGTTCAGAATGAAATCTTACAAGGACTTTTTAAAGAACCAAATGCAACTAAAATGACATCAATTGTTTTTGTAATACAGTATTAGGCAACTTTCACACTAGCGTTCGGGTGTCCGCTCGTGCGCTCCGTTTGAAGGGGCTCACGAGCGGCCCCGAACGCATCCGTCTGGCCCCAATGCATTCTCAGTGGAGGCGGATCCGCTGAGAATGCATCCGCCTGCCAGCGCTCAGCCTCCGCTCCGCTCAGTGAGCGGACACCTGAACGCTGCTTGCAGCGTTCGGGTGTCCGCCTGGCCGTGCGGAGGCGAGCGGATCCGTCCAGACTTATAATGGAAGTCAATGGGGACGGATCCGCTTGAAGATGACACCATATGGCTCAATCTTCAAGCGGATCCGTTCCCCATTGACTTTCAATGTAAAGTCTGAACGGATCCGCTCAGGCTACTTTCTGACTTAGAAAATTTTCTAAGTAATAATGCAGACGGATCTGTTCTGAACGGATGCAAACATCTGCATTATCGGAGCGGATCCGTCTGATGAAACATCAGACGGATCCGCTCCGAACGCTAGTGTGAAAGTAGCCTTAAATGTTTTTTTTTGTGATTTCTTCATTGACACAATTATTCAACCCCTTAAAGACTACCACTCTTAAGAACAGAGGTTCATTCAAGTGTTTTCGATCAGGTATTGAAAACACCTGTGGATGTCAAGGAGCAGCAATCAAGCATAATAAGCACCAATTAGGCAGATTTAAAAGGACTATGATAGTCAGCTCCTTCTAGACATTTACTGGTGTGTTTACAAACATGGTGAAGTCAAGAGAATGGTCCAGGAAGACAAGAGAAGAGGTGATTTCTCTTCACAGGAAGGGCAATGGCTATAAGAAGATTGCAAAGATGTTAAACATACCAAGAGACACCATAGGAAGCATCATTCGCAAATTCAAGGCAAAGGGCACTGTTGAAACGCTACCTGGTCGTGGCAGAAAGAAGATGCTGACTTCGACTGCTGTGTGCTACCTGAAGCGCAAAGTGGAGAAAAGTCCCCGTGTGACTGCTGAGGAACTGAAAAAAGATTTGTCAGATGTGGCTACTGAAGTTTCAGCTCAGACAATAAGGCGCACCCCCTTGCTGTCTCCAAAGAATAAGAAGAGTCGACTGCAGTATGCCAAAAGTCATGTGGACAAACCACAAAAGTTTTGGGATAGTGTTCTGTGGACTGATGAAACAAAATTAGAACTGTTTGGGCCCATGGATCAACGCTATGTTTGGAGGAGGAAGAACAAGGCCTATGAAGAAAAGAACACCTTGCCTACTGTGAAGCATGGCGGGGGGTCAATCATGCTTTGGGGCTGTTTTGCTTCTACAGGTGCAGGGAAGCTTCAGCATGTGCAAGGTACCATGAATTCTCTTCAGTACCAGGAGATATTGGATGAAAATGTGATGCAGTCCGTCACAAACCTGAGGCTTGGGAGACGTTGCACCTTATAACAGGACAATGATCCCAAGCATACCTCCAAGTCCACTAGAGCATGGTTGCAGATTAAAGGCTGGAACATTTTGAAGTGGCCATCGCAGTCACCAGACTTAAATTCGATTGAGAACCTCTGGTGGGACTTAAAGAAAGCAGTTGCAGCGCGCAAGCCTAAGAATGTGACTGAACTGGAGGCTTTTGCCCATGAAGAATGGGCGAAGATACCCGTAGATCGCTGCAAGACACTTGTGTCAAGCTATGCTTCACATTTAAAAGCTGTTATAACTGGAAAAGGATGTTGTACTAAGTACTAAGATTGAATGTCTCTTGGGGGTTGAATAAAACGGATAATGATGTGAGCACAGAAAAGACATTTGTGGTTATTTCATTATAAATGTTATGTTATATTTGTCTGACTTACAAGTGCCTCTTTGATTTAATTGTAAACAAGATGACTGAAATGATCAAAATCAATGTCAAACTGGCCAAAACACTCAATTTCAGTGGGGGTTGAATAATTTTGAACACAACAGTAACTGAGGCAAATGGAGCCCTTAGGACCCCATAGACTATAATGGGGTCCGTTATGTTCCCCCAGAAGATGATTTTGAAGCGGAGACAAAAGTCCTGCATGCACAACTTTTTTCTCCGCTCCAAAATCATCTTCTGAGCGGAAACATAACAGACCCCATTTTAGTCTACGGGGTCCTTAGGATCGGTTCGGCTCAGTTATGTGCCTTCTCCGTCCTTTCCATTCTCCTGCTCCTAAACGGAGCAGGAGAACAGAAAGGCTGAACGGTGATGTGAACGAAGCCTTACCACATGGAGAACGATGTAAAAATGAAACTCATAAAACTATGGCGGAATTGCATTATATTTTCCAATTTCACCCCATTTGGAATTTTTTTCCAGTTTCCCACTACATCATATGCAATATAAAATGGTGCCATTACAAAGTACAACTTGTCCCGCCAAAAAAACTATGAAAAAAAAAAAACAAGCCCTCAGGCGGCTATGTGAATGGAAAAAAAAAACAGTTATGGCTCCTGGAAGACAGGTACTGTAGTAAAAAACTAAAATGCATAAACTTAAAATTGTCCTATTCTCAAGAGGTTAAATGGAAAATAATCAAGATTTTTTTTTTTTTTGCTAAATCGCCCAGCCCTGTCTGATAGTAGAACACATCTTGTGTGTTGTAGAAGAAGTGCTTTTCCACATAGGACAAGACCTCTCCTACATCTACTAGATCTCCACGAATGCCCCTCCCCACTAGCTATGTTATTAGTGTGGGGAGATAGAATTAACATGGGTTGTAAAATATATATATCTATATATTTTTATATATATGTGTATGTGTATATATATATATATATATATATATATATTTATTATAATTATTTTTCTTGCCAATATCTTTGCAGCAAAGTGACCAACTGACTCTGATAACCACTCCTTGTTTTGTTGCAGTTTATTAACAATCTGTCATTTACAAATGTACAATTTGTCATTTATAGTACGCTTTGAGACACTTTTTTTTAGATCACCGAATATTGCATTAACATTTGTTAAACACAGTAAGGTGTTTTCATGTATAAACTCTGCAGGAACAGACTTTGAAGTTTTAGTTGTCACTTGAAATCTGTCTGGTTCGGTAAAAACCTAAAGGTATTGACAGCAGAGTGGCTATTCGCTGTTGGAAGCCAGTGTGATTTCAATTATTAGCTTCAACTCGCTCTAGAAAGGGATTTAACATCTGAGAAATAAACGTCTGGCACCCAGGCTGGCAATTTTGCAGAAAAAAATATCTATTTTTATAAGAGCTTAGAGGGGTGTTAGATGTGATTGACGCAGATCATTTGTCCATTTCTAAGCCTTTTCCTGATAGATGAAGGGGTATTAAGATGAGACTTACGGTATATGAACAGATTTCAAAACCTAAAATCATGTCAGGGGATATAACGCTATGTGTGTTTCATGCAAAGGGACACTTCCATCAGAAAAGGTTTTCTAACTCATTATTGATAGAAAACTATTTTTTTAAGATTTTTTTTAGCCATTTTTCTTTTTTAATTTTGGCAGTACTATACCATTGAAAATTAAAAACAAAATACTTTACTTCTGTAGCAGTCAGCGCAGAGAGATACAACTCCTTTGTACAGAGGTAATCCAATGTTAAAGTCCCTTTACACAGGACAATTTAGCAGGCGATTGTTGGGAAGGAAACCTTCCTGAAAATTGTCTGCTCATCAGTGAAGGAGTAGTAAATGCAGTAATCTCCTCCACAGTATGTTAAAAAAGCACAATATGCATCCAGCAAACAACAATTTAGGTACCTGCACGTACAAGTATATTAGGCTACTTTCACACTTGCATTTGGGGTTCCTTTTGTAAGATCCGTTTCAAGGCTCTCACAAGCGGCCCGAACGGATCCTTTCATCCCCAATGTATTCTGAATGGATAAGGATCCGTTCAGAATGCATCAGTTTGGCTCCGTTCCGCCTCCATTCCGCTCTGGAGGCGGACACCAAAACGCAGCTTGCAGCGTTTTGGTGTCCACCTGGCCGTGCGGAGCCAAACGGATCCGTCCTGACTTACAATGCAAGTCAATGGGGGCGGATCCGTTTGACGTTGACACAATATGGTGCAATTGCAAACGGATCCGTCCCCCATTGACTTTCAATGTAAAGTCAGGAGTCCCTATTAATATACCATCGGATCAGAGTTTTCTCCAATCCGATGGTATATTTTAACTTGAAGCGTCCTTATCACCATGGGAACACCTCTATGTTAGAATATACCATCGGATTTGAGTTAGATCGTGAAAACTCAGATCCGACAGTATATTCTAACACAGAGGCGTTCCCATAGTGATGGGGACGCTTCAAGTTAGAATATACTAAGAACTGTGTATATAACTGCCCCCTGCTGCCTGGCAGCACCCGATCTCTTACAGGGGGCTGTGATCCACACAATTAACCCCTCAGGTGCCGCACCTGATCGGGGGCTGCAAGGCAGCAGGGGCCAGATCCCCGTCCTTCCCCAGTATTAAAGCATTGATGGCCAGTGTGGCCCCCCCTCCCTCCTTCCCCAGTATTAAAGGCATTAGTGGCCAGTGCGCCCCCCCTCCCTCCCCAGTATTAAAGGCATTGGTGGCCAGTGCAGCCCCCCCTCCCTCCCTCCCCAGTATTAAAAGCATTGGTGGCAGTGGCCACAGGCTAACACCTCCCCCCCCCTCCCCCGATCATTGGTGGCAGCAGAGCGGCATTTCCGATCGGAGTCCCAGTTCAAGACCCGACAGCGGCACCTGAGGGGTTAATTGTGCGGATCACAGCCCCCTGTAAGAGATCGGGTGCTGCTAGGCAACAGGGGGCAGTTATGTACACAGTTCTTAGTATATTCTAACTTGAAGCGTCCCCATCACCATGGGAACGCCTCTGTGTTAGAATATACTGTTGGATCTGAGTTTTCACGATTGTGAAAACTCAGATCTGAAAAAGCTGTTATGCAGACGGATCCGTTCTGAACGGATGCAAGTGTTTGCATTATAGGTGCGGATCCGTCTGTGCAGATACCAGACGGATCCGCACCTAACGCAAGTGTGAAAGTAGCCTAACCCGACGAACATGCTTTTACTCGTTCATCAGGTAATCAGCGGCACCTTTACACTGCTAGATAATTGATAACAATTGATAGCTCATTAGTGATTATCTGACGGATTCTCGGCCTGTGTAAAGGGGCCTATATTTTACAGCTGCTGCCAGCTGTTAGTAAAATAGTAGATTAGTAGATTTGAGATAACAGTATAATAGCTACATAAAGATGTGTACATAACTTATCAGTGTAATGTGTGATGCTCTAATTGAGTCACTCATCCTCATTCCCTCTGTCTGGCCGCAGTGAGTGGTGTGACCGAGAATGTCAAACAAGGCTGTTTTGCTTTATTAAAAGAAAAAGGAAGTTAAAGGGGTTGTCCAGGACTTTACAAGTGATGGCTTAACCTCACTATATAGGCTATGAGTATCTAATCATTCGGCGTCCGACACCTCTCAACTAACGGATCAGCTGTTCTGCAGTGGCTCTGGTGCCGAAACTACACAGGTCTGTCCATTGTGCCAAAGATGGAGCTGATTACTGCAGCACTGTTCATATTGCAGTATTTGGAAGCAGTGCTGCAGTAACCAGCTCTGTCCACCACACAGTGAATGGAGCTGTGCATTTCCAGCGCTGGAGCTACTGCAGAACACCTGTCCGGTGGGGGTTCTGGGTGTTGGACCCCAGCCAGTCAGATACTCCTGGCTTATACTGAGGTCATCACTTGTAAACTCCTTGACAACTCTTTTAAGAACTAGGACAGGAAGTAGAATACCAGAAAACCAACCACTAGTTTTTTTGTAAAACAAATTATGTAGAATATTCACATATAGGCTGTTAATATGTAATAAAAAAATTACAGTAGTGTCCCTTTAATAAAGAATACTCTTTAAATGTAATAAATATCTTCATAGTATCAATACACTCCATACAGTGTATACTGTAAGAAGGGAAGAGAAACATAAAAGCTGTAAATAATTGATCATGTGAAAGCAAAACAAAGACACAAAAAATAAAACATCAGTCAACTGAAAGGCAAACCTTAGAGGATCATTTGGCAGTGGTTTGGATTTCACGGCCGTTGAACTTTAGAAATATGCTTTTATATTGGTATATTTGTGATGGATTATTTATGATGTGTGTTTTTGTTGAAGAAGCCAAGCATTGATTAAAGCCTAACTCAAAGCCTAGACACTCAAATGTGACTACAGTTGACCTTGACCCCAATATTCCACTCCCTACCCATAGTTATATTGACTTGAAAGTCAATGGGAATAACCTACTAGTTTGTTAAAGGTCCTCTCCGGGATTTACATATTGATGATCTTCAGGATAGGTCACCAATATGAGATCATCAGGGGTTCATCTCCCAGCACACCCATCGATCAGCTGTTTGAGGAAGTGTCAGAGCTCCTGTGAGCACCATGGCCTCCTCGCAACTGACCAAGCCCAGTGTTGTACATTGTGTAGCAGCTCTGTTTGGCATTGCAGCTCAGCCCAAATCACTTGAGTGGAGCTGAGATGTGCCTAGGCCATATGACTGATGAATGTGATGTCACCGGCCTAGGAAAGGCTGCAAGAAGGCCATGGCATTCGTAGGAGTACCATCGCCTGGCTGTCAGACCCCCACCGATCAGTTACTAATGACCAATCCATAGAATAGGTAATCAGTTAAAAAGTTGAAGCACCGCAGCCTCCTCATACAGCTGATCGGCGGGGTACCGGGACGATATGACATCAATATGTGAATGCCAAAGAACCCCTTTTATTCAGGAAAATAGAATGAGTATATTTCTTTATGTCATTGATAAGCAAAGCTATACAGTGTTGTAATCCCTCCAAAAACTCCATATACCACAACTTCAGGGACCTATATCTACATGCGAAAGGGTTAATGGGTTTAGCTATTCAATGTTTAGTTTTTAAAAGCTCCACATTAATTTGTTATTGCATTACATCTATAGCATGTAGTTTGTCTTCTGCAGCCTGCAAGTTTTCACACACAAGCTGCTCAGTCTTGTTCACAGTAAATCCAAGTAAAATAAACTTAAAAATATCAGTGTAAAAGATCATTCAGGAGAGTGGAGAGAAGGGCTACAGGGGGAGCCCAGAAACAACTCATCTGTCCATAACTTTTAGAAAGTTTGTAACAAGATATAAACTTATCCCCTATCTGTAACATAGGAAATAATTGTGTGATTGCTGGGGACTCCCACTGCTGTACTTCGCTATCTTGACAGTTCAATAAAGAATTAATAGAGCAGCAGTATGCGTTTCCGATCGGAGTCCCAGACTCAGAGTCTTTGTTCTAGCAATCAGTTGAGGTCTAACATTCATAGATTATGTTGTTTATATCTCTGTATAAACCCTTTAAAAGGGTTATCCCATAATTATTGAAAAAATGAAAATTATCTAGTACATGACAATACTTTTATAAATAAGCTAGAACCAGCCCTGTGTCCAGAGATCCCCCCACTCATTGCTCTACTAGATTTATATCAAGTTGGCAGCTTAAGGGGAGTGTCTTTTCTGCTGCAGCTCAGGGGGCGTGTCCATGCTCTCCCTATCACAGCTCAGGGGGCGTGTCCATGCTCTCCCTATCACAGCTCAGGAGGCAGTTGAAGGATGAAACTGAGCATGTGCGGCCTTCTCAGTGAGCAGGTCAAAGAAATAAGGAAATAAGTGACACTGTACAAATACATTTTATTGAATAACTCAGTGGCTATACAAATTTTTTCATTACATGCATTACAAAAGTATTCGGATCCAGGTTGGTTTGAAAACTGTAGAATATTTTTTGTGATACAACCCCTTTAATTTAAGGTTTTAGTTTTATACATAAAAAGCAGTTCTTATCACAAGTTGCATAAAGCATCTTGTAGTTGGTAAAGCTGATCTTATATATTGCTTCTTAAACTTTTTGTATTCTTGTTGCAGCTTTTGTGTGATATCCCCTTAAAGAGCATCTGTCACCACGATCAGCCCTAATAAAGGATCATTATACCCTAAAAAAAAAGAAAGAAAATAAAGCATAACCTGCTAAGAAAAGTTTGTCTTTACCTCTTTCTTCTTGGACATCTTCAAACTGCCACAGAAAGCAGTTTTAGGAGATTTCCTGCAGTCACACAAGTCTCTTGTTGCTCCCAGCCTCTCCATTTTCAGCTGGAGAGAGGCTGTTATCAAGACAGAGGCTAGAATGGAGTTGGTAAAAGGAGGTGTGATGTCACGGATCACAGATGCCTAATATATGAAATAATTGTTGTGTAATGTCTGTACCACCCAAATAATTGTTACCATTACCAACACCTACATTGTGGCACAGCCACCACCTCTACAATCTATTGCTGTTTCTGGCTAAGCTGTAGGGTTAGGGGTTAGGGTAAGGGTTCAGCCTAGATTACTGACTCCAGAGGAAGCACCTCTGTCTAAGAGCTGTATTACACTATGTGATCAAGCAGACGATTGTCTGGAAGGAAGAGTTCCTTCCTAGCAATCACCTGCTCGTCAGCGGACGATATGGCTGCTATTACATGCTTTGATCTCCTCAACAGTATGGGGAGCAACAATTGCTAGTGCCATCGCTCATCCCCATAATCGTTGTTTGCCGGCAGCAGACCTTGATTAGACAGCATGATCTGCCGCCGGCAAGCAATGATTTTTAAACCTACGAACGCTTGTTAGCGATGATCAGCCTGACAATCGCCTCTGCATTCTAGTCTGCTCAGTAGAAACAGAAGTGATAACTCACTCCAGACGGAGGACCCCCTTTTATTCACTCTATTCTAGTCTCAACCCTGTCGGTTTACATGCACTAGTCTAACCTCACACAGAAAGTTCAGGAAAGGTTTAATAGACAGTCAGAACACTATGAAAGCAGTGAAACTGTAAAAGTTAGCTACTTCTTACAAAACTTCCTCCTGTGTGTGCAGGGATACTAGACAGTACCAGTGCACTGACACTACAATATGTGCTTCTCAGCTTTTCCAGGTGCCTGGATGTCAAGTTTGCCTATATAAGCAGGAAGGATTTTGTCTGTTTAGACCAATCTGACATCTATCCGTGTGGGAAAGCTGGATTAGAGGTCTTGTGGATCTCTAAACACTGTCTAAATAATTTTACCGTTACATTGTGCTAGTAACTCAGCTTTTCCGGGACTCTGAAAGTCAAATCTGCCTAGCTATGGCACTATTTAGGAGTGAGATGGGGGATTTGTCTTGGTAGATTTAGTATTTTGTGGTCTGTTACAGGTCCACACAGTGGTAACCCAGCTTTCCCAGGACCTTGAAAAGCAAATCTGCTTAGCTATGGCACTATTTAGGAATCAGAGCAGGATTTATCTTGATAGATTTGGTATTCTGCAGCTTATTACAGTTCCACGTGGTGGTTCGTCAGCTTTCCCAGGACCCTAAAAGGTAAACCTGCTGTCACGGGAGCCGGCGGCATGCTCTTTATTCACAGTGCCGTCGGCATCCCGCGCATACAGCAGAACAAGGACTCATCTCCATGGGGACCAGGGGGCGGGGAGGACCCTGCCGCTCACGCCTTCTCAGCGTGGCCGGCGTGCTCCGTCCCCTAGAAAACGAGCAGTAGGGGATCTGAGTGCCGATATTAATGACTCGGCGCTCAGCTGTGTTATGAGCAATTAGTCACGTGATGCTGGCCACGTCACGTGACTCACCTGTAGGGGTTATTTAAACAGGCAGCCTGCTGGTCACAGGTTGCCTGTGATTGGTCTTGCTACCCTCACCAGCATTGTGTATATCGTGTACTCTGTGTGTTTTGACCTCGGCACTGTGTTTGACCTCGACCTTGTAACCTCCTTGGATTTGACGTGAACTCTTGGCTTCTGACTCCGGACTGTGTTTTGACCTCGTTATTGTATTGCTCCCTGTGTACCTGCATGACCTCCTGGCTTTGACTTTGGCTTGCCTGACTCTGTTACGGTATTCCTCTTACCTTCTTAGGCCCCTGCATGTATCTAAGCGAGGGACTGCCGCCAGGTTGTACGCCGTCGGTTAGGATGGGCCTTTCAAGTAGGCAGGGACAGAGGTGGGGTGGAGTTTAGGGCAGAACTTTTCCCTCCCCTCTGTCGTGACACCTGCCTAGCTATAGCACTATTTATGAGATTGGGAGGAGGGGGCTTATCTTGGTAGATTTAGTATTCTGCATTCTCTATTACAGCACCACATGTTTGTAGCTCAACTTTCCCAGGACCCTGAAAGGCAAATCTGCTTAGCTTTGGCACTATTTAGGAGTAGGGAGGGGCATTTGTCTTGGTAGATTAAGTATTTTTCATTCTCTATTACTGCTCCACATGGTAGTAACCCATCTTACCCAGGACCCTGAAAAGCAAATCTGGCAAGCTATGTCACTATTCAGGAATGGAGAGCAGGATTTGTCTTTGATAAATATCTTAGATTTGGTATTCTGCAGTCTATTACAGTTCCACATGGTGTTAACTCAGCTTTCCAAGGACTCTGAAAGGGTTTGGATTTGGCACAGGGATTCATATTCTGCGTTTCCAGGCTCCCTGCTAGTAAATCCAACTAGGTATTCTACAGTACTGCCATTCTGCAGTCTGGGAAACCTGGATAACAATCTCTGTGAGTTGGTGATGGGGACATACTGGTTATATAAAATTGGTACATAAATTCTGTATACCCTATATCCATAAATATACTGTCAGGACAACTATGAGTATATACAGTACTATATATGTAGTTTTATCTCCCGCATACCTCTGCATGTTGCCCAGCTGTCCAAAGCTGCTGAAAGGGAAATCTGTACAATTGTGGAGGTAGCATTTATCACTGCGTAACTGGGCAGATTAGCTATTCAGCTGTATGTACTATTGCCGATACTATGTATGCACTATATCAAGTAGTATTGGCACTGTGGCTAGCACTGTTACCTAATCTACAGTATATTGTACTATTACTAGCTAGGAGATTACTTCCAACAAAATGGCCACTCTCACTGTGTAGACAAGAACTATTCAGACTAAACCCAGCACCCTCCTCCTGTACTTTCTGGCTCACTTGCACTAGCATTAGAAGGGGAGAAAGAGGGGGTAGAATACATGGGGACAACCTGAGAGAACAATGCACTGCTTTTCTATTGTATTTTTCATAGCCTGCAATTGTGATATTTGCAGAAACAAGAGCAAATAGCAAAGACAAATAAGTAGATTATGTTAGGATTTGTTGGTTGCTCTTTGTGTATTTGGATTCTGGGTTTAGTTTCCCTTCAAACCAGGCATACTGCCTGGTATGGTTGATCATGGTGAATAAAATTATCCCTCTACTGCTGCAATCTAATGTGCAGTTGCAGCTGAATCTTTACTTTTATTCTTATTCAAATAAGGTGCTTGGAGCAATAAGAGGTACACCATCATTTAATCTCCCCCCTCATTCCTTTCGCCTGATTGACAGGGCCAGGCATCCTCACTGTTCGAATGCTCAGCCCTGAAATCTCATGTAGACAGTGAGGATGCCTGGCCCTGTCAATCAGGCCATGAGGGGGAGTAGCGATGGGAAAGAGGAGGAGGCTAAGTGGTGCTCCAAGGGGTGGGCCAGCCCCATGGTACTCTGAGCACCTCATTTGCATATGATAATTCACTATAATTCACTATGATCAACCCTACCAGGATGCCTGGTTTAATAGGGTTGATCATAGTGACAGATACTCTTTAAAGGAATACCAAACACAAAAAAAAAGAAAAACCTACAACTATTTTATCTCAAATTACAATTAAAACTGAGAAATATATTAAGAAACTTTTTCTCTGTTGTCCAGAAGATCAGTCCTGTTTCTCCTCCTGCACCACTTACAGTGGCATAACTGTAGGGGTTGCAGTAGTCATAGTTGCAATGGAGGGGTGGGTGGGGGGGGGGAGCAAAACACTTCTCACCATACTAAGGATGATTGGACTTTTGTGATCTCTTATTTCCCCTGCTCCCCTGGCACACTGAAATGCTGAAGTTTTGGAGACAGAGAAGATGATTTATTATGCCCTCAGACATCCCCCAGGAGTGTTAGATGGGATGTCACAGAGAAGGGTTTTGCAATAGTCTAGGTGGGAGGTGATGAGGGTATGTGTTAGAATTTTGTTGACTCAAACTTGAGAAAAGAGATGATTCGAGAAATATTTTTGAGTCAGAGGTGGCAGATGGTGGTAAGGGCATGGATGTATTGTTTTGGGGTACGAGCAGAGAGGGGGCAAACCAAGGAATTGGTGTGTGAGTTGGAGGCACTAACTGTTGA
Organism: Bufo bufo; assembly: GCF_905171765.1. NCBI lineage: Eukaryota > Metazoa > Chordata > Amphibia > Anura > Bufonidae > Bufo > Bufo bufo. The sequence continues at coordinate 558,210,563 of NC_053390.1, read as the reverse complement.
ATTGGTGATTCTGGAGGAGATTCTGGAGAGGTCTATGATGCCAAGGGTTGAGAGGGTTTGTAGCAGAATTGAGTAGTAAACTGTGTGTATCACTATTGATACACTACTTTCACTTACCCTACTTTATCTATACATTCAGTAATTTAGTTAACTGTGTGGAAGGAAATATCTCAAAGGAAGAGCACACCATAATGCTGTAAGGCTAAGGTAGTCAACATTGTTAGTGACCTTGGATTTCAGCAATGTGAGGTTGAAAACTAGAGTGCAGATGGTCAAAAAATGAGTTGGATTAGAGGCGATAGGACAGTTTAAAGGGAATGTGTTATCAGAAAATTACCTGCAGATTAAAATCACTTTTTTATGTTTGATATATTTTAAATAATTTTTGATCATGTTATTTTTAACTTCCTATGTCACTCTTTATATTTAACTTAAAGGGTTCTGTCATCAGAAATAATGTTATGTAGCTGACTGACATTAGTGATGTGCTAATGTCAGCAGTACATAACAGTATGCTTTATAACTCCCTGCCTGCCACCGTTCTCTTAAAATAAAGACTTCAAATATGCTAATGAGCCTCTAGGTGCTATTAGGGCGTTGCTTCAGCACCTAGAGGCTCGCTCTACTCACCCTTTGGCACACCCAGGTCCCATTGATTGACTGTCGAGTTCTCCTCATCGTCACGTAAATCCCGCGCTTGTGCCGTCCCGTTTAGTATTCGGCGCAGGCGCAGTGAGTGAAGGACCCACTCCGCCGATTACTAAACGGGACGGCGCAGTGTGCCTGCGCTGATGACGTCTTCTCTTTCGGTGATGTCATCGACGCAGGCGCACTTACGGAGTGCTGAGGAGGCGAGCCTCCTTCTCTCAGAGCGCCTGCGCGGAATGAAGACAGGCGCGGGATTTGAAATGATGACAGGGCCAGCCGGAAGAGGAGAGCGCTCCCTGGCCCTGTCAATCAACAGGACGAGGGGGCGTTTTTTGCGGCGGCTACCAGCAAGTAGACGCCCTACTTGCTGGTAGTGAACTGATTTGCATATTTTAAAAGATCGTTTTTTAAGGAAAAGAAGCCACAGCCAAAGGTAAGAGCCCTATGTAGGGAATAGTAGTTAAATAAGGATTTTAACAAGCCCCCCAAAAAAAGAAGGGTTTTAGGGGTGACAGAAGTCCTTTAAAGAACACTGCTTCTGCGCCGACCAGTGGGTTCCATTCTTTTCTTCACATCATCTTCTTTTCACGTAAGCCACAGCATATCCATTTGAAATATGCATGGTTACTGTGACAGCACCTCCTTTTACAGTATATACACAGTCTCTGACTATAGATCAGCCCTAGTTCATATATGGCAAACACTTTGTTGACCTCAGCTGATCTGTTGCTATAGACTGGTGAGAGTAGAGTCACCTGGATGGTGTGTTTTTCAGCTACTTAGAAAAGTCATTTACCCTCATTGAATGCACTGAGGGTAAGCTTACTTTATAGAAACTAAGGGGGTCATTTCCAAACAGAGATACGCCACTTTTGTGGTGTATATATGGCACAGATTCTGTCGCACACCATGTTGCAGCAAAATTCCACTTCGAAAATGTCCACTGGATTTCCAGCAACAAAAACACATGCATTACATGCGGTTTTTGCAGTTTAAAAGCCAGCAGAGGGTGAAATCCGCAAGAGAAATCCGTTGTATAAATTGACATACTGCGGATTTCAAATCCGCAATACTGCAGCTTTTTTTACCGCAGCATGTGGATGAGAATTCAGTGATTCTCATTCACTTTGCTAGTTCTGTATAATGGTACGGATTTACTGCACGTAAATACGTAACGGCAAATCTGCAGCTATTCAGTTACGTGTGACCTTCGCCTCAGAGGCCCATGGCCGCGTGTTTGAAACACCTGTGTTAGTTACTTTGCCTAAATTTACGCCAACTATAGGATTAGTAAAAAAAAACGCCAAAAAGGACTATGGGGGAATGTAGGTTTCTGGCATACAAAATTCATACTTGCTGTGGATGTAAGGTTTTTAAAGATGGCGCTATAACCAGACAGTGCCTGCTGTTTACCCAGCAGACCCCGGTGTCAGAGTCTGTGAATGGAGACGCCTCCGATCACTGACTTTTAACCCCTCAAAAGCCATGGGCAATTAGTTTTAAAAAATTATTTTAAGTAGTCAAAACATAAGAAAAACTATAAAAATAAATTGTTATTGCTGTAATCATATTGATCACAGAATTTAGTTAACAAGTCAGTTTTACCACATAGGGAACGCCATGAAAACAGGACGCATAAAATAATGGGGAAATAACATTATTTTTCTTGTTCCACCTTATATAAACATATCAGTTATTTTTTGTGCAAACTGATGGTAGCTTAGCATAACTGATGCTCCAAGTAAAGCATCTTTTAAAAAAAAAAAAAAAAACTCTGTCCTGACGGATGAGAAGAACCGAAAGCTAAATGGTGATGTGAACTCAGCCTTAGGGCTCATTCACACGACCGCGCTGTTTTGCGGTCCTCAATTTGCGGTTCCGCTAAACACTGATGCCGCAATTTGTGGAACAGAACGGGCCACCCATTATAGAAATGCCTATTCTTGTCCGCAAAACGGGACCACGGAACGGAGCAGCAGATGCGGACAGCACACAAAAATGTTGAACGGATGCGGACCCATTCCTACGGTTTTGTGAATGAGCCCTTATACCTGGATTTTTATTAGCAATTTTCTGCAGGATTAACCTATAAGAGTATGTTCACACATACCGTAGCAGTTAAAACATTCAAAAGTACATCAGAAAATCAATGTGGGTACATTTTTTACAGACAAAACATGTTAAATAAATTGGTTTCACCTATACAAAATTTGTAACCTTATCAAAACCAGATTGCATTTTTGCTGATGCAGTTCTGAAGGCATATGGGGATAAAGGCATGACTAATGAATGTACATCCCTGGAGTATGAAGATAATCATATTCATCTTTTCTACTTGGGGACAGTAACCATGCCTGCAGTTTGCTTCCCAGTCTACATAGGCTGTGTGTATATAGGAACCACATCTCATCTAATAAATATATCAAATATATCTTGTATCTTTCAATAGAAAATGAAGAAAAAAATGTATAAAATCTATGCAGCCTTCACCGTTCTAAAATCATTTTCTCCAGTCCACAAACGGGTACACCTTACTCCACTGGAGCAACACATAAGTGCATAGTATCCGCATCACTATTAGGGCTCATGCACACGACCGTGTGCCAGCCAGGCCCGTGCTGCAGACTGCAAACTGCGGTCCGCAATGCACGGGCACCGACCGTGGGGCAGCCGCATGCGGATCGCGGACCCATTCACTTGAATGGGGTTCATGATCCGCATCCGACGGTCCGCACCGCAAAAAAGTAGTGCATGCATTACTTTTTTGCTGTGCGGAGGCAGGGCCAGAAACACAATGGAAGCACTCCGTAGTGCTTCCGTGGGGTTCCGATCCGTGCTTCCGCACCACATCTCCGGGTTTGCGGACCCATTCAAGTGAATGGGTCTGCATCCGTGATGCGGGGTGCACACGGTCGGGGCAACGGCTGTGTGCATGAGCTGAAATAATTGTTCAGTTCCTCCTATGATACCTACATGAGTGGCGCTTCAGGAGTCTGGATAACAGATGATATAAGCACTAACCTGAATGGTAGTGCACCTGAGGCAGCTGCCCAACAGCTCCCTGTGCGGCGATCGGGGAAGCTGTTCATTCACTTTAGTTTCAATCCCTCTGAAGGATCCAAGGTTATCACAGCAGTAGTTCCTATGGAGGCCTGCAGGTGGCAGATCTCCATAGGAACATAGCTCGACTCCCATATGCTGAAATGGTATTTGACTGCAGTTTATGGGAGTTAAAGTTCCCTAGGAGGACTTAAAAAGAAAAATTCAAATTACGGTACCCAGCTTTCCACATAAAAAAACAATAAAAAATAAAGATCGCTTGCACCATGACGTCTCAAAACACATGGGGCCAGATTTATCATTAGCTCAAGTCAAAATAATGGAGTGAAAAAGTTGTGAATTTTTGCGCAATCGCTAAAACTGCGCAGTGGGGGTGTTTTCTTAAGTAAATGAATCTCTAGACAGATTTACTATTGCGACAATAAAGTCGCAACAAATTGCGCAATTTCACTCCAGTGAGGACCATGCTTATCAGGACTGTATAAGAGATTTGCATATATGCATAGGCAAACCTTAAAGGGGATGGCCCTTTCTGGTTAATGTTGACCAATGAGGTTGTGAGATGATTATATGGCACTTACTTATATAGTCTTTTTTGAAATTCTGCACCATTTTCTATAGTTCATATAGTATGCCCCCCTTTTTTTTACCAAGTGTTTTGTGCTGTCCACACAGAGGACCTGTCCATAATATGGATGCTGTGACTAGTGTAATCTCCTCCTTGTAATGCTCCTTTATTCAAATACACTGCACTTTCCATCTGCACTTACTGTTGGGAGTAGTGCGGGTGCAGTGTGTTTGATTTGAAAATGAATCACATGAAGGTGATGTGTCTGGTCATATAACCCTCCATCAGCGGCCATCTTATGGACCGGACCTCTGTGTAGACAGCACAAAAGACTTTGTAAACAAGGGGGCAGACCTTAAGAAATATAGAAAATGGTGCAGAATTTCAAAAAAGGCTGTATAAGTTAATGCCATATAATCGTCTTACATAGACACTGGTCAACAGTAACTGTAAAGTGGCCAAAACCCTTTAAGGTGGCTATACACCTTCAATAGATGTCGGCTCGTTTGGCTGGCACCAATTACTTCCAACTCCCCCGATACAAATGTACATTGAGAAATGTGTTCCCAGTAAGGAGAGGGGAATACACCACAAAAGAGACAAATTGATCGGACATATTGAAATCCAGTATGGCCAATCCTTCCTTCCTTTGACATCTGCCATCAGGGGAGAGCCAGCACCAGCGGAGATAAAGTGTCTCGAAGGCTGCTGGCTGTTCCTCAGGCTTGGGGCCTTCCGATTCTTTACCATCACCCTGCCACACAGCTGCTGATATATGCCCTGACACGTACATCATCTGTATCCATAGGCTCTTTTTTGGCCTCTGTCAGGCCCGCCTATTGTTGTTTTTTTAGGGTACATTCACTCGACCATAAGTCTGGGTCCGCATCCATTCTGGAATTTTGTGGAACGGGTGCAGACCAATTCATTTCAATGGGGCCGCAAAGATGCGGACAGCACACCGTGTGCTGTCCGCATTCATTGTTTTGTTTTACGGCCTCCGCAAAAAATATAGAGTATGTCCTATTTTTGTCCTCTATCGCGTCGGCCATGTGCGGTCCGCAAAATGCGGAACACTCACAGCTGGTATCCATGTTTTGCAGATCCACAATTTGCAGACCACAATACACTTACGGTCGTGTGAATGAGCCCTTATGCTGTATAGAATAACACAGTCTGCTTCAATATTCCATACAGAGGCATCCAGTTATAAAAAATACTGTGCAGCAAGTGGTTTTCTAGAATCGGATGGATACATCAATGTATACACATGCATATATATATATATATATATATATATATATACACATACATATGCTGTTCATCTATTTATACACATGCATCTACATATATAAGTATCTATATATATTTTACATAGACTGTCCCTAATTTTAAGAGACACACCTTGCAAATTGGGTCTGTCCCGAGCTGAAAATGTACAGGGTTTATGTAATTCCTGCCCATGATTATAATCCGCCATTGCTTGGTATACTCCCATACACATTAGATGTTTGGCCAACATTCATGTAATGTATATGACCACCTTTAGCTTTAAAATTACCATATTAGACTAGAACAACAGATGATACAAATGTATCTTACACAATTCATTGTGACATAAAAATCATTAAGTGCAACTGTCAAACAATTTTAAGGAGTCAAATTAGTTTTACATACCGTCATTTAATTTAATTTAATAGAGAATGGTGTAACTAGCAAATTTCTAAATCACTTCATTTAAAAAAAATATGCCTGCATGCACTAGGGGTCTAACTCCCACCTAATGTGCAGTTAACTGCCTATTTTCAGGCAAGATCCGTCTTTAGTAACAGAGACACGGAAGATAGTTCACAGGAAGTGGGGGCATGTCAGAGCTAGCTAAAAGAACTGCTTCTACACTGCTTTTAAATTCACAGGAACCTCCTGTGTGTCTGTAAGTGTGATCTCTCCCTCCTCTCTGTCCTGTGAGCTCTGGAACGGAAAACAAACATAGTGGGAAGTAAGGGAAAAGACATCACAGCAGTACAGTACAGTACATGCTGGCAGATTCCACAGAAGTGAGACGCCCCCTGCTTGTGAGAGAAATGCATCTAGCTGTGCAGCTGAAGAGGGGACTACGGTAATTACTGTAGGCTGAAAGACCTTAGGGAAGCCCAAAAAGACCTGTTCCTTTACAGTTTGCACAAAAGAGCACAGCTATTATGCAAACTTATTTTTGAAAACTCATGTATGCTTTAAGAATTTGTCTGAAATAATTTTGAAGGCTGCATTTACAGTTCATGTTTTAATCATTACATCTCTTTATTAATATATTGAAATTTATTAGTTATTGTTGCTTTTTTAAGGGCCCATTTTCATGGGCAGATTATTGGGACAATAATCAGAAACAAACATTCCCAGAAACACTCGCTTCCAATAATTGCTTTGTGCAATTGAGTTGACGATCAACTCGACAAACAAGCAAAATGCTTGTTTGTCTGGTGAGCTGTCATTTATGTGGCTTGTTGCCAGCACATCAACCCTGCAGGGGATGATTACTGATTGTAAATGCTGCTCACAGAAGCTGGCAATGAGCAAAAATGAACACTTCATTGCCCTGAGTATGGGTCCATGTAAATGGGCCCTAATAGTAAAGTGTTTTTACCTTTTTTCCTTCCATATATTAGCATACTGTGATTTATAAAACAAAGTACCATAGGACGTCTGTGGACCCCTTGGGCAGCGGTGCCGGGATGCCTCTTATTGCTCTGTTGCTGAGTTTAGGAGAAATTCAGTTAGAATGCATTGTAAAAACATTCACATAATCATTAACAGAGATTACAAGCTAGTTTTTACTGACTCATTATGCTTTCTCTTATGTCAGCTCCATACCTGTTATCAAGCTTATCTTGGTATGTTTGCCCACTAAAGTAATGCAGTTTTAGTATAGTTACAGAACAGTCAAACGTCTGTAGTAATTATATATTTTATTAGTTTTATTAGGTAATAATGTTACGAAAATGACGTTGCTCAATCCAGAGGAAATATTATAGAAATGTGTTACGTGCTTTTTTTCCTCTTTATTAGAAATAGCAATCATTCCTATGTGATTTTAAAAGTGACAAACATTTTGTGAAGAACATTTCTTGGGGATTTCTGGGAGTTTTAGGCATCATTCACAGGTCTGTGTCCGTGATTAAATCCGTTATGGTCATTGAAGGTTTCTGTGCTAAAACCATGGAGCCAAAGACCGTGGCAAAAACACTGATGTGTGAAAACACACATTAAAATGAATGGGTACATGTGCTCTCCATGGAGAACATGGACTGCACACCTCTGTGAATCACTGACGTGTGAATAAGGCATTAGGCCTCATGCACATGGTCATTGCCCGGCCATAGCCGTATTGCGTAGCCGTATCGGCCATGTGCTCCCCGCATCACGGATGAGGACCCATTCACTTGAATAGGTCTGCAATCTCGACCTGCGGTGTGGAACGGAGGCACGGAAGCACTACGGAGTGCTTCTGTAGTTTTTCTGTCCGTGCCTCCGCACCGCAAGAAAATAGAACATGTTCTATTTTTTTGTGGTGCGGACAGATCACGGACCCATTTAAGTTGAATGGGTCTCGATCGATCCCGGCCGCCGGACGGACATTGCTTGTGCATTGGGGACCACAAATTGCGGTCGGCCCTACAACGGCCGTATGCATAAGGCCTTACTCTGGATAGGTCATCAGTATCTGATCGGTGGGAGTCTGACACCTGAGGCCCCCGCCGATCAGCTGTTCAGCTGCCTTCTCTCAGCTTTCCCTAGCCCATGTCATGTCACATTCATTGGTCACATGGCCTAGGCGCTGCTCATCCCCATTAAAGTGAATGGGGATGAGCTGTGATACCAAGCACAGCTGCTATACAATGTACGGTGCTGTGCTTGGTGAGCTATGAAAAGGCAGTGGCACTCACAGGAGTGCCGCTGGCTTCTTAAAATAGCTGATCGGCAGGGGTCCTGGGTGTCGGACCCTCACCGATCAGATACTGATGACCCACTCAGAGGATAGGTCATCAGTAGAAAACTCCTGGAAAACCCCTTTAGCATGAGGGGAATGTTAAGTCAGTTTTACATGAGTCTGGGGATTGAGAATTTATCATAGCATTCATGGCAGAATTTTAGCAGAAAAAAATTCTCAAATTTGTCACACGCCATTTTTGTTTAAAAATTGCAACCTTTTTGAAATTTTACTCCCCTTTCGCCACTTTTAAAAAGTGTGTGGGAAAGTGGGGCGTGATTAGCTAACTAGGTGCACACTGGCTTTATCAACTGGGCCTATTTAACAAAGAAAATCCCCAAAAAATGTAGAAATCTTACTCCAGTAAAGGGGTGGAATACAAAAACCCAGGTAACATTTCTAGACAAAAGTTTTATGTACAGATATGAGCCAAATTTATCAGTTTGATAAATTTGGCTCATATCTGTACATAAAACTTTTGTCTAGAAATGTTACCATGTACAGATATGAGCCAAATTTATCAGTTTGATAAATTTGGCTCAAATTACTGCAATGCAGACAAAAAAATAGAACTGACTTGACTGGCATGATATTTCATAAATTTGGAACATCTTTAGAAATAAGGCTTTTGTCTACAGTTTTTACTCCACCTTTTCTACCACCCCTCTCCCAGAGTGAGACTGTGCCAGTCTGTTTAATAAATCTGTCATGCACCTAGCTATTCTGGATAACCATGCCCATTTTCCTATCCACTTTTTAAAAGTGTTGAGAGTGGTGTAAAATTGCTAATTTTTTGTCGGCTTTATTGTCAGTGTGGGGCTGAGGTGCCTAGGGCCTAACAGTAAACTTCATTGTAGGGGCCCTTACTCGTGTAGTGCTTACTCATAGCTGTCAGTAAGCACTACACACGTAAAACATGTCAGCAGGGGAACTCCATGGCGTTTTAACAGGTTAAATTAAAAGTTACATTTTATTCATTGGGCGCTGGATTACCCAATTTTTCATGAAGATATTCTATACCCGCGGTCAGGGGAAGGATCCGTGCTGCCCTACACTGGCCAAGAACTCTGTTCACACCATCTGCTTCTGGGTGAGCTGTGCTAATTTTTCTTTTGCACATGCAAATATTACCTGATCCCCAATCTGAAATCTCTAAAACTATTCCAGCGCACATTTATTTTCAGTAGTAGCCTGTAGACCCAGTCTCTGTGCCTGTCTCAGCCAGATGTATATATAATAATAAACAGGGTAGTTTGTTAAATAAGGTACCTAGTTTTATATATGGCAAGTTGAGATGAATATCTGTATGTAGTGTGCAATCAGTGTAGTGTGCTGTGTGCCACTTGTTCTGTGGGGACTAGGGGCTACAACTGGGTGATTCCCCTGCTCTCATATGGGCTAGTCCAAGCCTGGTCACAGTAGTGTCTAGTGACCCTCTGAATCACCCTCTATAAGCCCAGCCCATCCATTCACTACATAGACAGCAACCACTGTGCAATGATACATTGTGGCATTAAGTGGCCAGATGTGACCCTCCCCTTGAATGTTAAAGGGGCTGTAAAGTGTCAGGATATTGATGACCTATCCTCGGGATAGGTCACTAATATCAGATCGGTGGAGGTCCCTCCCCAGGCATCCCTGGCGATCAGTTGATTGAAGAGGCTGCCGCACTTGTGCGAGTGATGCTTTTTCTTCATTGTTTACGTGCAAGCACGCCGTTTACATTGTAGTGGCACGGTGCAGTGTTATTATACTTTACTTTTCTGTTCACTTAAAGAAGCCAGACCATGGGGATCAGCTAACTACTGACCAGATTTTCTTTTAAAAATTTGGTGTCTTGGTCAGAAGGCTTGTTCATAGTACATAATAGAATAACTGTGTGGGTATCAAAGCAATGTGTCTCACCAAATGAGGACTTCTAATTGGAAAGCAGAGTGCTGTCAACGGAAACAATAGTGCGAAAGTATGAGGAAGCGCAGTCTAAAGCTGTAAGTCATCATAAAAGTTATGCAAAAGCAGAAGGTTGGCAAAGCCAGTCAAATGGTTAAAATATTTTGCTGTAACAGAATTTTCATTTTTCAATTATTTATGCTTTTCCTAAATCACGCTTTATTTTTATTTTTACTTTCATTTATATTAAAGATTGTTTATTTTTAAAAAAAGGTCTTGAGAACATTGAAAGAATAAACATTCACTGTTATCAATCAGAGATACTGACATGCGATATTGACAGGCAAATACTGAAACGAGATGCAAGTAAAACATAATGCAGAAATACTGAGAGAGAAGAAAATAATAATAAAAATAAACATATCAGTGGTGCAAACCAAAGGAAGTAATAAACCATTCATATGTCATTTGCTTTATAAAAGGAGTGGGACAGCAGAGCAAGTAAGACAAACCATCACTAAGACCAACATAGACCAATTACATAAAAAAAGAAACACATAAATTAGGGAAGGGGAGGAAGAGCAGGTTCAGAGGTCAGACAGGATCCGAAGATGAAACTCCAATGATAGAAACTAGGGCTGCAGCTAACGATTATTTGAATAATCAATTAGTTGTCGATAATTTCATCGATTAATCGATTAATCGGGAAAAAACACCAAAATGACAAAAAAAAGGGGTTTATATGATTTTACTTGAAAAATTATGTTCAAAGGCAATATTAAAACAAATTGTGAATGGCACTGTTATGGAGGAGTTCTGTGGATGGCACTTATGGAGGGGTTCTGTGGATGGCACTTATCGAGGGGATCTGTGGATGGCACTTATGGAGGGGATCTGTGGATGGCACTGTTATTGGGGATCTGTGGATGGCACTGTTATTGGGGATCTGTGGATGGCACTGTTATGGGGAGGGGGATCTGTGAATGGCACTGTTATTGGGGATCTGTGGATGGCACTGTTATTGGGGATCTGTGGATGGCACTGTTATTGGGGAGGGGGATCTGTGGATGGCCCTGTTATTGGGGAGGGGGATCTGTGGATGGCACTGTTATGGAGAGGGGGATCTGCGGATGGCACTGTTATTGGGGATCTGTGGATGGCACTGTTATGGGCAGGAGGATCTGTGGATGACAATGTTATGGGGAGGGGGACCTGTGGATGACTATGCTATGGGGGGGATCTATGGATGACACTATATAGCATCTTATGCTATATGTGTCATCCACAGATCTCCCCATAGCAGTGTCATCCACAGATCTCCCCCATAGCAGTGTCATCCACAGACTCCCCTCCCCATAACAGTGCCATACACAGATCCCCTCCATAACAGTGCCATACACAGATCCCCCTCCCCATAACAGCCCTGGCCCCGCCGCTCACAGCAGTATTCCTTAACCGGCAGTAACTTTTACTTTAAATCACCGCATCTTCTTTTACCTTACAATGAAGCTCCAGTAACAGGCAGAGCGGACGGCGGCGTAACGTCACTTACTCACGTGACGCGCCTGCTCCACCTACTTTATGAATGAAGCAGGCGGAGCATGTGCGTCACGTGAGTAAGTGACGTTACGCCGCCGCCCGCTCTGCCTGTTATTGGAGCTTCAATGTAAGGTAATAAAGATGCGGTGATCTAAAGTTCAAGGACCCGCAGGCATAGCGCCCAACCGCCCGCTCCCGCCCGCATAGCAACAAATCGGCCGATTATTCGATAACGGGATTAGTTGACAACGAATCCCGTTATCGAATATTATCAATAACGTTGATTAATCGTTGCAGCCCTAATAGAAACTCTACAGCTTTAATAGAGAAAAGTCAAGTCATGCTCAGTACATTAGGAGTATCCCAGGGGGTCCCAAATTGACTGGAATAAGTCCACAGAATTGTTGAGAGAAACCGTTAGTCTTTCTAAGGAGCAAATCTCCTTCAATCTAGCATACAGTATAGGGGGAGCGGTTTTCTCCACAATTTAGCAATGAGTGTTTTTGCCGCTGTGCTTACTTACAGAAACGACCTTGCAGACTTCTTGCCCAAGCGTTTTGGTAGGACATTTTGCAAGTAGAGCAGTATATTCAACAATGTATCAATAAAGAATAAAGGAAAGATCGGCCTTCCAAGGACAGTTGCCCACTCTTCCATAAACCTATGATGGGGTGTCCCATTTCCCACTGGAGAGTTCAGAATTTGATAGATCATAGATATAAGACCTATGGTAGATGTGCTCAAAAAACAAAGCTTCTCAAATGCTGTGGGAAAGGAGACCTTAGTAGACCCAAAAGCTGAGGTCACAGAGTGAAGTATTTAATGACAATGAAACTGTTCACTGGTAGGAAGGCCTAAGTTTTGGTCAGGTGCTTAAAGGGTATAATTTCCAAAGTTGCAGCAACCACCACATCAGCTAATCCACTATCAGAGACATCATGCTCTCAGGGATCACAGAGTTATATAAAGAAAGGATATCCTAGGTCAATATAAAGAGGACAAGGAAAAAAGACCCAAAAAAGGCAGTCAAAGGCCTTATCCGCATCTAACACTTATTTTCTTATGTTTTAATACAGATACAAATGTCCCATTACGTCTCAGTACTGATGACATATCCTATGTTTGTGCTTTCATATGTTTGTATCTATGGAAGTTGTTCTTTGGACTTTGAACTCAGAACAAATGATGCCTTTCATATATTAATCGTACTTTGACATAGCACAGTGAGCATATTTGCTTTCACCATTGTATGATTTCTTACTCCTTCAAAAAATATATCCAACACAGTGTGCTAGGATGGTTTTCAGATTATATCATTCATAGTCATAGCTCAGCTATGACTAAGCCTACATGCACACGAACGTTTGTGTTTTGCGGACAAGAACAGGATATGTTCTATTTTTTTTGCGAGGCTGCAGAACTTTTGCAGCCCTATTGAAGTGCATGGGTCCGCACCCGAGACATAAAAGATGCAGTTCAGATGCAGAACAAAACCACGTTGGTGTGCATGTAGGCTGAGAATGTTATAGTGCGAAAAGTGAACTGAATAATAAATACCATGCTTGATCATCTTTTAAACTGATGAAATAAAATCGAAGTTTTATTGACTTTCCCACTGGGCAGAACATATTTTTGATTTGTTCCTACAACCATGTCTGCAGTTTTTCTTACATGCGTGTGGGTTGGCTGAACAGTGGCGAGGTGAGCTGGACTATTTGCTGTTAGATTCCTTGCCCCTTAAAATAAAAAAATATAATTTCATGTACATTGAACAAATCTATTTCTGAAAGAGATTTCCTTTTTGTACAGAAATGCAATGAAAATATTTTCAAATCTCTTCAGCTTGTAAATTCCAGTTGTCTGTAATCCTTTTTTCAGAATTGCGTGATAATTTAGAATCCCACAAGCCTATTCTCACAGCATGCAAGATGCATAAACTGCCTCTCTGTAAGGGTGAATTTACACGCTGCAGATTTAGGCTACTTTCACACCACTGGCGTTTTGGCTTTCCGTTTGTGAGATCCGTTCAGGGCTCTCACAAGCGGTCCAAAACTGATCAGTTTTGCCCTAATGCATTCTGAATAGATAAGGATCCGTTCAGAATGCATCAGTTTGCCTCTGTTGCATCCCCATTCCGCTCTGGAGGTGGACACCAGAACACTGCCTGCAGCGTTTTGCTGTCCGTCTGACGAAACTGAGCCAAACTGATCCGTCCTGACACACAATGTAAGTCAATGGGGAGGGGTCTGCCTTTATGTAAAGTCCTGTCTAAAGCCCACACTGCGTGAAGATATAAGTGAGGGACATGAACATGTGGAGTCAATGTGGGTAGAGATACATGGAGCTACAAACAATAATAAATTACTAATAGGAGTTTACTATAAACCACCTAATATACCAGAGTCCACAGAAAATCTACTACTAAACGAGATGGACGAGGCGGCAAATCATAATGAGTTGGTTATTATGGGGGACTTCAACTACCCAGATATAGACTGGGAAACTGAAGCTTGTATATCTCATAAAGGAAACAGGTTTTTGGCAATAACCAAAGACAATTACCTCTCCCAACTGGTTCAGGACCTGACTAGAGGGATGGCTATACTGGACTTGTGGTGCTGCGCTGGTGGGTTGGTGGGACCCAGTGCCATGGGTGGCATAATCAGACAGCAGAGGTGCTGTTTGACCCCTGGGTCCCGCCACCTACTAGGGCAGCGCCGCCTCGTCACCGCATGGTCGCTGCGCCTTTTTCAGAGTAGGTCCCACTCAAAGAGGCGACCTTGGTGTTGTGAGTGGGCTTAAGCCTTTTGATCAAAATGTACACTAATGCCTCTTGTATAGCATGCAGTATGGGGGGCTGTACACTTTAATATAGCGCTGAGTAGCGAGTTAGATCAAAGCATAGCATTGTGGATGTGCGATCCAGTTCTGTTCTTTACCCCCAGACATACTGGACTTAGTATTAACTAATAGGCCTGACAGAACAACAGATGTGCAGGTTGGGGGACACCTGGGAAATAGTGACCATAAAGTAATAACCTTCCAATTATCATTCAAAAGAGCATTTCTACAGGGAGGAACAAAAATACCAAACTTCAAAAAAGCTAAATTTAGCCAACTAAGAGAGGCCATAGGCCTAACTAACTGGGACAAAGTCCTCAAAAATAAAAATACAGCCACAAAATGTTATATCTTTAAAAGCATCCTAAAATCACATTGTGAGAGTGTCACGGCGTACGTGCACTCAGTATAAAAGATAACACACCAACCAGGCTCTGGACGAGAGACAGGGGAAGGGTCACCTCCTAGTTTATCCCTGACCTCTTTCCCTGCACTGCTCAGCCCACAGACAGACCTTGAAGGTAGGTGTGCTGTGTCCTCCAGCCTGGACTGACAAAACCCTGAACTCCCTGAGATGGTGAAGTGGGGAGATAGGAGCAGCCTGCTCGCACAGAACCTGGATGGGATAGATGACACAAACAACCAAACTAGAAATGACACTTATCTTCTGAGAGCAGGAACTGACAGCCAACCTTCCCTCCAAACTTCCCAGACCAAAATGATCAGTATAATCCGCTCAGAGCACTTAGCTGGAGATCATTTAAACTAATGACTCCACCCAGTGCACCTGATGAGAGGCGGATCCAGCATGGCACCAAAACAAATACTAAACTCGTGCTGCTATCCTGGCCGACCTCCGCACATCGTCAGAGTGGGGCATGACAGAGAGGTACATACCGTATGGGAATAAAAGGTTAAGGAACAAAAAGAAACCAATGTGGATAAACAGAACTGTAAAGAAAGCAATAAATGACAAAAAGAAAGCATATAAATCACTAAAACAGGAGAGTAGCACGGAAGCACTGAAAAACTATAAGGAAAAAAATAGAACATGTAAAAAACAAATAAAAGCGGCCAAACTAGAGACCGAGAGATTAATTGCCAAAGAGAGTAAAACTAACCCTAAAATGTTCTTCAATTATATAAATGTTAAAAAGTATCAATCTCAAGGTGTCTGCCCTTTAAAGAGTAATGAAGGGGGAGTCGCAGCGAGATACGAGGAGAAAGCAAAGCTGTTAAATATTTTTTTCTCCAATGTATTCACTGAGGAAAATAAACTGTCAGATGAAATGCTGAATGTAAAAATAAATTCCCCATTAAAAGTGCCCTGTCTGACCCAGGAACAAGTACAACAGCGACTTAAAAAGACCCCCGTATCCTAAGGGAATTAAGTAATGTCATAGCCAGACCCTTATTTCTGATATTTGCAGACTCTATACTGACAGGGATTGTCCCACAGGATTGGCGGAAAAACAGAGCCTGGAAACTATAGGCCGGTAAGTTTAACATCTGTTGTGGGTAAACTGTTTGAAGGTTTTATGAGAGATGCTATCTTAGAGCATCTCAACGGAAATAAGCAAATAACGCCATATTAGCATGGCTTCATGAGGGATCAGTCATGTCAAACTAATTTAATCAGTTTCTATGAGGAGGTAAGTTCTAGACTTGACAGCGGTGAATCAATGGATGTCGTATATCTGGACTTCTCCAAAGCATTTGACACTGTACCACATAAAAGGTTAGTATATAAAATGAGAATGCTCGGACTGGGAGAAAACGTCTGGAAGTGGGTAAGTAACTGGCTCAATGATAGAAAACAGAGGGTGGTTATTAACTGTACACACTCAGATTGGGTCACTGTCACTAGTGGGGTACCTCAGGGGTCAGTATTGGGCCCTATTCTCTTCAATATATTTATTAATGATCTTGTAGAAGGCTTGCATAGTAAAGTATCAATTTTCGCAGATGACACTAAACTGTGTAAAGTAATTAACACTGAAGAGGACAGTATACTACTACAGAGGGATCTGGATAGATTGGAGGCTTGGGCAGAGAAGTGGCATATGAGGTTTAACACTGACAAATGTAAAGTTATGCACATGGGAAGGAATAATGCAAGTCACCCGTACATACTAAATGGTAAAACACTCGGTAACACTGACATGGAAAAGGATCTAGGAATTTTAATAAACAGCAAACTAAGCTGCAAAAAACAGTGTTAGGCAGCTGCTGCTAAGGCCAATAAGATAATGGGTTGCATCAAAAGTGGCATAGATGCCTGTGATAAGAACATAGTCCTACCACTTTACAAATAGCTAGTCAGACCACACATAGAGTACTGTGTACAGTTCTGGGATCCAGTGAACAAGGCAGACATAGCAGAGCTGGAGAGGGTCCAGAGGAGGGCAACTAAAGTAATAACTGGAATGGGTCAACTACAGTACCCTGAAAGATTATCAAAATTTGGCTTATTCACGTTAGAAAAATGACGACTGAGGGGAGATCTAATTAATATGTATAAATATATCAGGGGTCAGTACAGAGATCTATCCCATCAGCTATTTAATCCCAGGACTGTGACTGTGACGAGGGGACATCCTCTGCGTCTGGAGGAAAGAAGGTTTGTACACAAACATAGAAGAGGATTCTTTACGGTAAGAGCAGTGAGACTATGGAACTCTCTGCCTGAGGAGGTGGTGATGGTGAGTACAATAAAGGAATTCAAGAGGGGCCTGGATGTGTTTCTAGAGCGTAATAATATTACAGGCTATAGCTACTAGAGAGGGGTCGTTGATCCAGGGAGTTATTCTGATTGCATGATTGGAGTCGGGAAGGAATTTTCTATTCCCCTAAAGTGGAGAAAATTGGCTTCTACCTCACAGGGTTTTTTGCCTTCCTCTGGATCAACTTGCAGGATAACAGGCCGAACTGGATGGACAAATGTCTTTTTTCGGCCTTATGTACTATGTTACTATGTTATGTACTATGTTACAATCTGACACAATAGAAAACAGATCCATACTCCATTGACTTTCAATGGTGTTCAAGACGGATCCGTCATAGCTATGTTACAGATAATACAAATGGATCCGTTCTGAAGGGATGCAGATGGTTGTATTATCTGAACGGATCCGTCTGTGCAGATCCATGACGGATCTGCACAAAACACGAGTGTGAAAGTAGCCTTATTTGTTTGCCAATGACAAAAAAGTGTGTAACAGGGTTGATATTCCTGGAGGGATTAGTAACAGAGAGAAAGATTTAGCTTCTCTGGTTAAATGCTCCAAATAATGGAAACTGCAGTTCAACATTTCCAAATGTAAAATAATGCACTTAGGGAGAAGGACCTTCTTCATTTTGGTAGTTCTTTGTTAACAAACCTTCAGAAGAGAAGGATCTAGGGGTCCTGATGTCAAACAGCTTCAAAATGAGTGCACAGTGTGGGCAGGCAACTGGAAAAGCAAGTCAGATTCTAGGCTGTATAGCAATCGATATAACCAGTAGGAAGAGATTGTGATCCCGCTGTATGGAACGTTAGTGAGACCACATCTAGAATACTGTGTCCTGTTCTCGAGACCCCATCTACAAAAAGATATAGGTAAAATGAAACAGATGCTAAGGCAGGCTACAAAAATGGTGGAAGGTCTGAAGTGAACCTTATATTATATCAGGAGGGACTTTTAAGGTCCTTTTACACTGCTAATTTGAGCAGACAGTTGCATTCATTCCCCACAAATGTCCACTCATCAGTGAAGGAGACCGCTACATTTATATCCAGCGATCTCCTCCACAGTATTGGGAGGAGCGATCTCCAATGCCATTGATCATCCCCATACAGAATCATTGTTTGCTGGCAGCAGAGTGCTGTTTAGACAGTACAACTTGCTGTCGGCAAACATTGATTTAGGCGACCAGATAAAAGATCCAATTACCTGATTAACGAGCGTTTCACCTCCTACAAATGCTTCCTAGTATGATCTGCCCGATTATCAGTCAGTGTAAAGTAGGCTTCAGAGAACTTAATATGTATAGTGGCATCATCCATCACCTTAGAGTTGCACTGTGAAAAAAAAGTATTTGTTAACATATGTGTTTTTGCTGGACTTACGGTACGTACAGTACTGCGCTTTTCCATTATGCAGAGTACAGAAAAAAACCCGATAGGTTTTCCCCTTTGAGGGCCAACCTACAAATATCCTCAAGAGCGCAAGGCATAGATGTACCTCTCCATAATGCCAACAACTGGCACACACTGAGTCCCTTACACAAATGTCCTCAGGAGTGACTGGCACAAAGAGTACCTGCCACAGAAGTTAAACCAGAGTATCTTTTTTGCCACACATGGCCACTTGCCACCATAGGTGTTGCCACAGTTCATACAAAATATGCGACTGTTCCATCCACTGATCTGCTGTGCGTCTCTTAGCATCTGACTTCCAGCACTCACATTCACACTTCTAGTGCAGTTCATGATGTCAACTGTGACAACTAGGCACTATGAAGAGACCAGGCAATAGACTGATAATAATTTGGCACCAGGAGAGATATAGTTGTGGACTCTCATTGCATTCTTTGGTGGCCATTTGGCACCAGGAGTGGTGTGGAGTGGGCCCGGCATGCATGTTGGTACCTGCATTCCTTGGGTATAATGGAGGCCATTTTGGCACCAAAGATGACAGAAAGTAAAGCAGGCCCAGCATGCATGTGGAACCTACACTCGCTGAATTATATGGTAGCCGTCATGGCACATAACAGGTAGAATTTTGTGTTAGGAACCAGTCATACAGAGATCGCCTTGACGTGCGGCAGACGGTCTCAAATAATTTTGTACAAAATGATTTGCCAAGCATCTCTAATTTATAAGTATAGCACTAGCAATTATTATGCATGTTTGTACTTTATTTGGTTTGCAGGGAGCTGTCGCATTGCATGTTTTGTCTTATAGTGTTGTTCTCAGCCATAGCAACGTGCCCCTGCGCTTTGGGATGTGCTGTGCTAATTTAGTGGTATATACCGTATGATTGTACTTTTTAAACCATTATTCTGGCAACTTACTGTAGTATTATTTCAGCATTGTCCAGCACTGTTGCTTCAGCATTGTTATGCTGTTGTTTGGCCCATACTGCTCAATTCAATCACTATGTGATGATTCTAAGTATTGAGTACTATATGACAATGTACAGTAGTATCGTATTTACATACTATAGAAAAATAATAAATGATGTACTCACATGGCCTGGAGTAATTTCTCAGCGTTTCTGGATTTAGCTTTAGAAAACATAATTAAAGTGTGCTTTGTTTACATGATGCCATGACCCTGCAGAGCTTTGTAGGTGAAGAACATTACCATTTTGATGTGTTTACCAATCTCATAGAATCCCTTAAGGGAACAGTAAAGCTAGAAATGCAGTGGGTAAATACTGATGACCTGTCCTGAGGATAGGTCATCAATATCAGATCTACGGGAGTCTGACTCCCTGCACCTCCACCAATCAGCTGTTTCAAGAGGTAGCGGTTCTCATGAGAACGCTACTTCTTCTTCACAATTACCTGCGTGTCATCTCGCTGGTAGAGGCAACTCGGTGTAATTACAACCACACGTCCCATTCACTTCTATATACAGCTGATCGGCGGGGGTGCCGGGTGTTGGACTTTTGTCAATCTGAGATTGATGACCTAACCTGAGGATAGGTCAACAATATTTACCCGCTGCACAATACCTTCATTTAGACAAATAAATAGACATTAAACTAGTCCACTCTGTTTGACAATAGTTAGGCTTTTCTGAAACAGAGAACTTTTTAGAAATCCTGCTGATCTGTCCATTTTCAGCTAGTGAATGGTTAAAGCTAGGTTCATATCTTTGGCACCTGACCCCAGTAATCTGTTTCAGCAGAGGAACATACTACCGGAGTTACTAGATCTGGCATAGATAGATTCCGCCATACACTGCCAGATCCTGATTGACTATAATGGGATCTGACGGGGATCTGGCAGCTTTCCAGTATAACTTTTTTGTCTGGCTGAAAGCAAGCATTTATGCTGGAAAAACACTGGATCCCTGTCAGATCCCATTATAGTCAATTGAGATCCCTTGGTGTTGAATGGTAATTCCAGTAGTGTGTTCCTCTGCTGGAACAGACTACTGAAGTTAGGTGCTGGAGATGTGAACGTAGCATGATCCAGCAGTACCCGATAGCAGCCAGCAGCGTGTTTCTGACTATCATTTTCTTCCTGAAGGCCGATGCGGCTAAAGCTCTGAAAGCGTTCCTTTATCCCCTGCTGGCGCGATTTTCTAGTCATGTTTGAAGTCAAGGGGGCAGCGGCCTCGTTGCTTCAAGTCAGGGTAACCGCGCCCCCTTTCCTATGACTGACAGCCGGCAGCTCGGCAAACAAGTGGAACTCTCAGCATAAGCGCTGTTCTTTTGTTTTTCACGCATCTGCCTTCAGGAAGAAAATGATCATCAGAAACACGCTGCTGGCTACTGTCAGGTACTGCTGGTGACTTGGGATGGTTTTTGGAAGTGACAGGTTCCCTTTAAACAGTGTTTTTTGTCTGGCTGAAAGCAAGCATTTATGCTGGAAAAACACTGGATCCCTGTCAGATCCCATTATAGTCAATGGGGATCCCTTGGTGTTGAATGGTAACTCCAGTAGTGTGTTCCTCTGCTGGAACAGACTACTGAAGTTAGGTGCTGGAGATGTGAACGTAGCATGAGGGGTGGCAGAATTTATGGATATTAAGGATCTGTCCTGCAGCAGAGGAGGAGGCTCCTGGTGCAGCCAGTTGTCTTGCAGGAGGAGGGGGGCATGACTGATCTCATGGGACACAGCGAGAGGATTGCTTCATGTATTTTCCAGTTTTAATTGTAAAATGAGGCAACATAGGATTGAAGCAGAGAGTGAGATTCAGGGTTGAATTACTGAATTTTTTTCTATAGAGCAGTAGTCTTCTCACCCACCCCTCCTATTTGCAAGAGTATGGAGCCACTACACAGAGTGTAGGTCCCACTGGAGTGCCAGTATGTGATACACAGACGGACCATTGATTTCAATCAACTTGTCATCGGGGACCTTTTATGTTTGGATTGTTTAACTGTGCAAAGGCTTTAATGGTGGCAGGAACAAAAATATGCATATATTATAAATGACGAGGAAAAGGAGTACAGTGTATTTTATAGAGGCAGAGAAGTCAAGATGAACAGTTTCATCTAGTGGATGTTCATTGTCTCCTGATGTTAGCTCGCTCTTTCGGACTGAGCTAGCCTAGACACATTAATTTAACACATTCCTATTCCATCATTTTAATTAACCAAGTCCAAGTTAATTCACTCAAAAATTCAGTGCTGTTTCCAGGAGCAATCAAATATCCGTAAGATGAAAATGGTCTTATCGACCTCTCTGTAGAATAGTCCTTTTACTTTACTGTTGGATACAATATAGAGGAAAGGTACAGAGTGGATTGATTAGGGAATTCCTGACAACAATGGTCTACTTGGTTTGGATAGGCAAAGAATCAGAACAGTTCAGTCGTGAAAGAAAAACCACAACAGATCAAGGAATAAGGTGAATGGATGGGTTTAGGTGCAATGCCAGACACAGCCCATGGACTAGACTGGCAGTGTTTCTAGAAAAAGCAGACCTATTTAATGGTTTCTGTACAATAGACTAGACTACTATTCGGTTTCTGGTGTAAAGACTTTACCTCCCAGAATGCAGATCTTCAGAGGAAGCTGTATGTAGACCTTTAACCAGGTTTTGAAGGGAATCTGTCACGTCCAAAATCCATCCCAAGCTGCCAGCAGTACCTGATAGCAGCCAGCAGCGTGTTTCTGACTATCATTTTCTTCCTGAAGGCCGATGCGGCTAAAGCTCTGAAAGCGTTCCTTTATCCCCTGCTGGCGCGTTTTTCTAGTCATCTTTGAAGTCAAGGGGGCAGCGGCCTCGTTGCTTCAAGTCAGGGTAACCGCGCCCTCTTTCCTATGACTGACAGCCGGCAGCTCGGCAAAGCAAGTGGAACTCTCACGCATCTGCCTTCAGGAAGAAAATGATCATCAGAAACACGCTGCTGGCTACTCTCAGGTACTGCTGGTGACTTGGGGTGGTTTTTGGAAGTGACAGGTTCCCTTTAAACAGTTTGAAGCTAGTGTTGGGCGAATGCAGGCAATAAACGTGCGCGGAGGTACTGGCACTCACTGTAATGCCGTAGCCATGTTGGTTACTGGCATTACAGTGATTGGCTGGCCAGAACGCGTCAACGGGTGCTATACAGCACCCGATGACACGTGGTTAGGCTCAGTTTTAGTCAGGGAGAGCAGCAGAAGGGACAGATAGTGTAGGGACAGGAATAGTTTTTTTTTTAGGGAGGGTTTACTGGTGAAAGGTGTTAGAGACCCAAAAGTCCTTTTAAGGACTATTGTTTTATCTGGCTGCCATATATGTTATTAGCGCAACCTGCGCTAAATTGCGTGCAATTGTTTGGCCGCTGCTGACAGTGACACAACCTCTGCTACAACTGTTGTGTTACATTTGCGCTTTGAAATTCAGCGCAATTGTTTGGCCGCTGCTGACAGCGACATTACCTGCGCTACATCTCCAGTATAACGTTAGCGCATCCTAAATATCAGTGACATTCAGTGTAATTTTTTCACCGCTAGTGACAGCGCCATTACCTGTGCTACATCTCCTGTATAACGTTTGCCCATCCTAAATATCAGTGACAATCAGTCTAATTTTTTCACTGCTGGTGGCAGCAACATTACCTGCGCTACATCTCCTGTATAACGTTTGCCCATCCTAAATATCAGTGACAATCAGTCAAATTTTTTCGCTGCTGGTGGCAGCAACATTACCTGTGCTACATCTCCTGTATAATGTTTGCCCATCCTAAATATCAGTGACATTCTGTATAATTTTTTCGCCACTGGTGACAGCGACATTACCTGCGCTACATCTCCCGTATAACGTTTGCGCATCCTAAATAGCAGTGATATTCAGTTGCATTTTTTCGCCGCTGTTGACAGCGACATTACCTGCACTACATTTCCTGTATAACGTTTGCGCATCCTAAATATCTGTGATAAAAAAAAATTGCGCATGCATTAACAAAATCTGCACTAGTGTACATGTGACATACTTGCAAGCATATATACCATTTCATATGCTTAAGGCGAACAGTAAGGGATGGGGAAGTGGCCGTGCTGCTGATGGTGCACGCAGAGGTCGTGGCCCTAGGCACGGTGAAACTGTGCCTGCTGCCAGAGCACAAGAAACACACTCATCCACGATACCTAGCTTCATGTCCCAGTTTGCAGGGTGGCGCAGGACACCACTCAAAGTCACACCAGTGCGACCAGGTGGTCGGTTGGATTGCAGCAGATAATGCTTCCAGTCGGTTAAGCACCACCCTGTCTTCCGCAAAGTCCAATCTCAGAGGAAGCATGCCCCAAGAGGAAGCATTAGCGAAACGTTAGTCGGGCGGCTGCTTCAGACCAGGGTCAGTAGGTATAACACTTTAAATTGTGTTTCCCCCCCCCCCCCCCTCCCTCTGCAGTCTCTGCTTGGTGAGGGCTGCACCCAGGTCCACACTTCCTTAAGTGTTTGGAGTGTCTTATTATGCATGTCCTGGGTGCTACTATTGCTACATGCGCCCCACTAAGCTGACACTGCTTTATTTGCGTATGGGGGGATACTAGTCCCTTATTGGTCTGGAGCTCACTCTGTTTTTATACAATTATTTGTAACACCGTAGTGTTCCCATTATGTGCTGTTTTTTGTATATGTTTTAATTGATATACCAGTTTGTTGGATATCCAATAAAGGAATTAATTAACTAGAATTGCTCTCTGTGTGGATGCTTTTTGAGCTGTGTAGGTGATAAAGTCCAATCTCAGTAGCTAAGAGTCTGATCAACAGAATCCTTACCCTGATCCTCCTTCCTCCCACCATGGAGAGTCTTGGCAAACAAGTGATCCCATACTCGGATATTCCGAGGAGCTCTTTTCATTGCCATTCCTTGATTTGGTCCTCTCGCCAAGCTCGCTTGAAGAGGGACATGAGGAGATCTCGTGCACTGATTCCCAAACTCTTGAGCATCCACAGTCAGAAGAAGATGATGGTGGGGAATGGCATTAGTGTTTTACGAGGTGGATGAGGATGATGAGACAGTGTATTCAATATTTAAAGTGTCTTTATGTTCAGCCGCTTTCCTCTAGTGGAGTATAGAAGTCAGGGGCAATCCAGGCCTTGTTCATTTTGATAAGAGTCAACCTGTCAGCATTTTCAGTTAACAGGCGGATGTGCTTATCAGTTATTAGGCCCCCAGCAGCACTAAATACCCTCTCTGACAAAACGCTGGCGGCAGGGCAGGCCAGCTCCTCCAAGGCGTAGAGCACCAGTTTGTGCCACGTGTCCAGCTTGGACACCCAATAGTTGTAAGGCACAGAGGGATCACTGAGGACGCTGACACAGTCTGCTTACGAACTCCTTCACCATCTTCCAAAACTTTTCCCTCCTTATGACACTAGGCCGCGCATCAGGGTGAGGGTGCTGGCAGGGTGTCATGAAACTGTCCGAGGCCTTGGAGAGTGTTGCCCTGACTCTGCTGTGTGTTCCCCTCATCTCCCCTCCTCGGTTGCCCAAGGAACTACGTACTCTGCCGCCAGCGTTGTCAGCTGGAAATTTTTGGAGCAATTTTTCCACAAGGATCTTCTGGTATTGCACAATTTTGCTAGTCATCTCCACCACAGGAATGAGAGATGAGAAGTTCTCTTTATAGCGGGGGTCAAGAAGGGTGAACAACCACTAATCGGTGTTGTCCAAAATGCGTATAACGCGAGGGTCACGGGAAAGGCAGCATAACATAAAGTAAGCCATGTGTGCCAGAGTCCCAACAGACAAGACTTCGCTGTCCTCATCAGGAGGATGACTCTCAATCTCCTCATCCTCCTCTTCGGCCCATCCACCCTGAACAGATGGAATATACCTGGTATGGGTACTACCCTCTGTAGCGGAGGCAACCGTCATCCAATTCGTGCTGAGAAGACAAACGGAGAGTGGTCTGGCTATCACCCTGTGTACTGTCTTCCCCCATTTCCACCTCTTCCACATGCAAAGCCTCTGCCTTCATTGTGAGCAGCGAGTGTTTCAGTAGACACAGAAGCGGGATGGTTACGCTGATAATAGCGGCATCGCCGCTCACCATCTGTGTTGATTCCTCAAAGTTGAGTAAAACCTCACAGAGGTCAGACATCCATGCCCACTCGTCTCTTGTGAAGAGCGAAAGTTAAAGGTGTTGGATAGGATGCAGTTCTTAGGCCCTTTCAGAACATTTATATCTGCCCTCTACACAGCCCCTAAAGCAAGGGTTTCTATACCGGGATTCCTCTCTACACCCGTCACATTACATAAAGGAACTCGTCAGGGATGTTGTCTTTCGCCTTTTATTGTTTAATCTAGCATTAGAGCCCCTGGCAAGGATACTGGAAGATTGGGATATATTCAAGGGAACCAAGATAGGTGAGGCACATCGCTTTTTGCCGATGATCTTCATCTTTTCATGGCAGACCTGGAAAACGTTCTGCAACTCTTACACTCATTTGGTCCGGTTTCGGGTTTCAGGGTAAACGTAGACAAATGTTAAATATTACCGCTGAACACACTAACACTGAAATCTAGCCTGCCCGATACCTGTAAACAAATTCCAGTGGCAGATTCACATATCACATACTTGGGTATTAAAATAGGGAAAACATCTAACTCCCTATATAAATTAAACTATGTTCCCTTATTTAAATCAATTGCCAAAAATCTACGGAGATGGCAGAGTCTCCCACTGTCCCTAACAGGCAGAAGTCCCTTAATCAAGATGGTTTGTTTCTCAAAACTACTATACCCCCTCCAGACATTACCAATTTTACTGATATCAAAGAACTTCAGTTGATATTTACCACTTTCTTGTGGTCAGCGAAAAGACCACGGATAGCCTTAACTAAGCTAATGTTGCCCAGAAGTAAAGGTGGGTTAAACCTACCCATCCTGAGATTATATAATGTCTCATGTCTTTTTAGGCCTCTTTCACACTTGCGTTGTCCGGATCCGTCATGTACTCCATTTGCCGGAAGTGCCCGCCGGATCCGTAACACCGCAAGTGAACTGAAAGCATTTGAAGACGGATCCGTCTTCAAAATGCGTTCAGTGTTACTATGGCACCCAGGACGCTATTAAAGTCCTGGTTGCCATAGTAGTAGTGGGGAGCAGTATACTTACCGTCCGTGCGGCTCCCGGGGCGCTCCAGAATGACGTCAGAGCGCCCCATGCGCATGGATGACGTGATCCATGCGATCACGTCATCCATGCGTGTGGGGCGCCCTGACGTCACTCTGAAGCGCCCCGGGAGCCGCACGGACGGTAAGTATACTGCTCCCCCGCTCCCCACTACACTTTACCATGGCAAACAGGACTTTAGTGTCCTGGCAGCCATGGTAACCATTCAGAAAAAGCTAAACGTCGGATCCGGTAATGCGCCGAAACAACGTTTAGCTTAAGGCCGGATCTGGATTAATGCCTTTCAATGGGCATTAATTCCGGATCCGGCCTTGCGGCAAGTGTTCAGGATTTTTGACCGGAGCAAAAAGCGCAGCATGCTGCTGTATTTTCTCCAGCCAAAAAACGTTCCGTTCCGGAACTGAAGACATCCTGATGCATCCTGAACGGATTTCTCTCCATTCAGAATGCATGGGGATAATCCTGATCAGGATTCTTCCGGCAAAGAGCCCCGACGACGGAACTCTATGCCGGAACAGAACAACGCAAGTATGAAAGAGCCCTTAGACATTGTATTGACTGGATACACAAGACCAATTATCATTCTAATTATCTATTGGAGCAACAACTGGCTTCTCCATGGCCATTGGTTAATCTGTTACATTTAAAGAGGTGTACTCTACCAACAAATCTGAAGCACTCAATTATCATTAGAGATACCATGATAGCCTGGAGGGAAACGCACAAACTAAGTAAAAGGCCTTTTCTGGCTTCTCGAGAAATGGGCCTTTGGCGCCATCCTGAATTTCCCCAAGGAATTCACAATAAGATGTTCGAGACCTGGAGAGAGAAAGGTATTAATACGTTCTTAGACCTTTTACAGACCTCAGAGAACAGGTATCTTACATTTCCTGAACTATGCAGTAAATATAATCTCAGTAAGATGCACTTTCTGCCATATCAGCAGGTTTTCCACTTCTGCCGCCAGAGGTTACTTAATGTCACTACAGAATGCAATAACACCGCACGGATACGCTCATTGGGGCCTGTTAACACCAAACAGTCTCTCTCTTCCATTTATCAAATCCTTAGGGAAATGGGAGACAAGAAAGTAGAGGCTACCCTAAAAAATGGCAATAGTCACTTAAGATCAAAGTAGCACCTGAAGAATTTCTACAAGGGTGGATCAGAGTATGTAAGGCAGTCCCATGTGAGAAACAGAGAG
This sequence comes from Bufo bufo, assembly GCF_905171765.1. NCBI lineage: Eukaryota > Metazoa > Chordata > Amphibia > Anura > Bufonidae > Bufo > Bufo bufo. The sequence continues at coordinate 558,182,540 of NC_053390.1, read as the reverse complement.
AATCTCACTTTCGCCTGATACACTTGGCCATATACGCATTTAAGTTTTCTAACAAGACTGATAACCCTGAGCATCTGAGGGCGTGTCCCAAATGCAGATTGGATATTCCCATGCACCCCTTCCACCACAAAAAATGGTATATGGTTCAATCTTCCTTTTCTCGTCCTCCTCCATCATATCAACATGCTTATTAGGCTGCCCTCCTAATGTTTTAGAGGGTCACCAGCAGGCCCTCGCCCATAATGTTTTAGATGGTCAGATCAGCAGCAGGCCCTCGCCCCAAATGTTTTAGAGGGTCAGCTCAGCAGCAGACCCTCACCCCTAATTTTTTAGATGGTCAGATCAGCAACAGGCCCTCTCCCCTAATGTTTTAGATGGTCAGCTTAGCAGCAGACCCTCACCCCTAATGTTTTAGATAGTCAGATCACCATCAGACCATGACCCCTAATGTTTTAGATGGTCAGATCAGCAGCAGACCCTCACCCCTAATTTTTTAGATGGTCAGATCAGCAGTAGGCCCTCGCCCCTAATGTTTTAGATTGTCAGCTCAGCAGCAGACCCTCACCCCTAATGTTTTAGATGGTCAGCTCAGCAGCAGACCCTCACCCCTAATTTTCTAGATGGTCAGCCCAGCAGCAGACCCTCACCCCTAATTTTTAGATGGTCAGATCAGCAGCATGCCCTCACCCCTAATGTTTTAGAGGGTCAGCTCAGCAGCAGACCCTCACCCCTAATTTTTTAAATGATCAGATCAGCAGCAGACCCTCGCCCCTAATGTTTTAGAGGGTCACCAGCAGGCCCTTGCTCATAATGTTTTTGAGGGTCACCAGCAGGCCATCAATCATAATTTTTAAAGGGTGTGTATGATGTGTAATAAAGGGTGTATCGGAGTGCCTCTTCTTTGTAATTTTTGGCAGCACTTGCACTTTATATACAAGTAAATATACAGAAAAGAATGTTTCCTAACTATTTTTCCTCTTAAAATTTTATCTTCGGTTTGGTGCGTATTATTGTCAGTCTGTAAACGTGGCATACTACTCGGACAACATCGTTCGGAGCAGCGACCTGGGAGTCCAAGATGCATCCAGACATCCCCATGCTTCCCCATGCTGTTCCCGAACCATTTCAGTGGTGTTTCCATCAATTTCTGACCTTTTCCTTTGAACCAGACACCCTCCCTTCTTCAGAGCAGGGGGTGCCTGGTTTAATGCTCGGGTTCTCTCATTGACTTTCATTGTGCTCAGGTGCTCTGTAGAGCACCCGAGCATCCCAAAGTGTTCTACTTTGGTGCTCGATCAACACTATTTGAGACCTCTTGCACATGACCATATGCAGTCGGCAAATCGCAGATCCGCAAAATATGTATGTGGTGCATGAGCACACAGGCCCCATTGTAGAATTGCCTATTTTTGCCCTCAAAACAGACAAGAATAGGACATGTTCTATAATTTGAGGCATGGCCATACCTAATAATTTCTATGGGGCCACAAATTATGGTCCACAGTACACAGGCACCAGCCATCTGAACCCTGTTCATTGACTTGAATGGGTCCGTGATCCGCAAGGTAGGGCATGTCCTATCTTTTACAGTGCGGAAGCATGGATCAGAATCCCACAAAAACAATCTCTTTTGTTTGCTCTTCGAGTCTGAAGACTTATTTTTTTAATGCATTGTAGTAATAACAGCTCACTTTATGCCCCCACATAATAAAATGCCTATCTCTGTGGCCCATAATAGGAGAATAGTGCCCATTAGAAGGAAAATAATGTCTCTCTAAGGCCTCATGAACACGAAAGTATTTTGTTTACGTTTACATTCCGTATTTTTTTGCGGATAGGATGCGAACCGTACAGAACACCGTGTGCTATCCACATCCGTATGTCCATTCCTTAGCCCCACAAAAAATATAATGCATGTCCTATTCTTGTCCGTTTTGTTGACAAGGATAGGCATTGTTACAATGGAAACACCTACGGTCGTGTGAATGTAGCCTAATAGAAAGAGTGCCCCCAATAGTACAGTAGTGCCCCCTGATAGTAAAATAGTGCTTATTTTGTCTCCAGAAAATAATACATGTTGTAACCTACCTCTATATCTCCCAAATTTTGAAAAACTCAAGGAGGGATAGTATCTACATTGCTACATGTGTCGTGGCAATTTTTTTTACACTACGTTATGCCTCTAACTATGCTCAATCCTTGCCCCCACACAGTAGCAATACACCCCTAGTGCTCCCCTCACAGTAGTAATGCTCCTTTAGTACCGCTACATTGTAGTTATACTCCCTTATAGTAGATATGCTTCCTTAATGCCCCCTCACATTAGTTATGCCCTCTAAATGCAGGGTGATAGGTTCCTAATTTCTTCTTGAGAAGAGACTGGGTTCCTTTCTCCCCAAATACCACATCTACCCTTCAACCACATCCTCTGTTCAGCAAAACCTGCTGCACTGTACAGCCTGCTCTGCCTGTACTAGCGCTGCTGTTGGAGAATACTTGCTAATTGTAGTATTAGTAGTCAGGAAGTGTCCTCTCCCAGTGCCAGGACAGATGGGGCAGCTTGTACAATACAGAAAACTCTGTGAATAGCAGATGTGGATGTCGGTGTTCGAGGAGCCACATCCTCACTCAGCATAGTCTGCTGTGCTACTCGGCCTGTAAATATTACAGTTACGCTGCTATGCAAGGGTCAGTTAATAACCTCCGAACCAGGACCATATAGTGACTAAATAATGCCATCCATCATAGTTCTACTAAATAAAAACCACTTTACAAAGACCAATATTATCACCACAGATCAAAAGTTTAAGACCACTTGAAAAATGGCAAAAAAATCATATTTAGCATGGCTGGATCTTAACAAGGTTCCAAGTAGAGCTTCAACATGCAACAAGAAGAAATGGGAGTGAGACAAAACATTTTTTGAGCATTCAATTTAATGAAAACAACGAATAAACTGAAACAGGCTGTATAATTAATAGTAATGTCCAGTGACTTACAGGTGACATTTCTTCACATGCATCTTTGGCTCTTTATTTTTCCAGCACAAACTGCCTATATTTTCATCTTTGTCACAGTACGGTCCTTCTGCTTCCCCCAGTGCCGCCCCAGGAGCCCCCATATCTACATTAAGCCTACTTAAACAAGTGCCAAATAGACAGTACCCCAGATGGTAATAGTGCACCACATGATAACAGTGCCCCCTTTGTGCCCTGCACAATAATAGTCTCCCCCTTTCTGCTGCCCACGTCATTAGTGCTCTATTAGTGACATCAACAAGGTCATAGTGTCCCCATACAGCCTCCACATAGTAACAGTGTTAACCTTTGTGTATGCACACAGTGTCATTTCCCCCTCATAGTAACACTGCCCATTTAGTGTCATTCTCTCAGTAATAGTACCAGCTTACTTCCCCTACACATTGATAATGCCCCCTTAGAAAAAGAATACTGAGCTAAACCTGTTACCTTGATAATCAGAGCATCTCAGGCTTCTGGCCTGTGGCCCATGCTGTTACTCTGTATTGCTCTGGTAATGTATTGCTCTGGCCTGTGGCCCATGCTGTTACTCTGTATTGCTCTGGTAATGTATTGCTCTGGCCTGTGGCCCATGCTGTTACTCTGTATTGCTCTGGTAATGTATTGCTCTGGCCTGTGGCCCATGCTGTTACTCTGTATTGCTCTGGTAAGGTATTGCTCTGGCCTGTGGCCCATGCTGTTACTCTGTATTGCTCTGGTAATGTATTGCTCTGGCCTGTGGCTCATGCTGTTAATCTGTATTGCTCTGGTAATGTATTGCTCTGGCCTGTGGCCCATGCTGTTACTCTGTATTGCTCTGGTAATGTATTGCTCTGGCCTGTGGCCCATGCTGTTACTCTGTATTGCTCTGGTAATGTATTGCTTTGGCCTGTATCCAGTTCTTAGTGCCTTAAACTGAAGGGCCACAGTCCACTTTTCTGCCACAGTATTCAATAGTATTTGCCTCCTAAGGACACTGAAACTGAGTTAAAAGGTGGGCAAGGGGGCGGTTGTAAACCCTTCATTACGTATGCTCATGACCTTAATTGTGTATCTGACCCATAATGCGCTACTCCTATCTCAAGAATAGTGGTCCCTCAACCCCCATTTTGTAGTTGGTGTAAATGGAGTTGTGGCATGCTTGTGCAGCTTTCTCCATTCACTTGGGAGTTCACTGTACTATAATGTACTGTAGAGAATGATTGGAGCGGCACTGCGCATGCTCAGCCAGAGGCCCACATTTCTTTGGACTTTCTTTCTGGGTGTTTTCTTTAGTAAATTACAGAATGTGCAATGGTAATATCAATTTATATATATATATATATATATATATATATATATATATAGAAGAATCCAAGGCAGCACACGAATAACGGTGAAAAAAGTGATGTTTATTCCCACATGTGCAGACAGCAACGTTTCAGCTCTCTCAATGGAGCCTTTGTCAAGCCAAGGCTTGACAAAGGCTCCATTGAGAGAGCTGAAACGTTGCTGTCATCACATGTGGGAATAAACATCACTTTTTTCACCGTTATTCGTGTGCTGCCTTGGATTCTTCTATATATATAACTTACTGGATCAAGTCCGTGATCTACCCAAGGGATTGCACCTCTGCAAATTGTGTGCTGCTCATCTTTTTTTCTTTTTCTATATATATATATATATATATATATATAGCACTAGCATATTCCACTGCAGTTCACAAGAATCAGCATACAAGATGCCAAATATTGTAGACTATTTATACTGTATATCTGTTACCAGTGAAGAAAGAGCAGGTAGGACCTTGCCTGAGCGCACAGGGGTGAGGGGTGCGGCACAATTTTGTTTAGTAGATCAGCCTTCTCTGAGAGCAGGTAATAAATTATGCAGCACGATTCAGTAACCCAGCCACTAGCTGTGCCAACCTAGATGAAACATGTTGTAAGGAAAGTAGTTAAAGAATCAAGGGGGAAAAGTTTAGAAAATGAAATAAAGGAATACTAAAAAGTGTCAATGTTTCTAACAAATGTATCGTGATTGTAAGTGTATATTCCATTGAGAATCAGGATCTGCCATAAATGTCTGATAGGAGGTGGTTTCATCACTGGGTCTACCTTCTCAGTTGCCACCATCAGGGGCATAGCTATAGGGGAAGCTGCAGCTTTGGGGCCCTGACCCAGAAGGGGCCCATCCAGGAGGAGGAGGACTAAAAGATTTGGTCAGGGCCCCCTCAACAGTATTACACAATGAAATTATATACAGTGACAGTATAGACAGTGTAGAAAACAGATGGAACAGCTCCCGGGCATGGTCTGAGAGAGCGATCTTTACTAGCCACAGGAATAGGGGCGGCATGAAGGGAAGGGGTTGCGAAAAAATTACTGAGGTAGGGGGGCCCCATTTAAAAATTAGCTGTGGGGTCGAGTCATTTCTAGCTACGCCACTGGCCACCATCTTGAACTTATTGGTGGTTTAGTAGTCAATACTGCATCGTAAATCAGAGCTTCATGCAGTGACGTCCTGGTGGGCCTGTGATTGGCTTGTTTTATCCACAGCAGCCAATCTGAACAAGCGGAGCTGCAGGAAGGAGGGAAAGAATAGCAGCCGGAACCAATAATAAAAGAGGAGGCACTGGTGAAAAAGGGTTTTGATTTGGGGGCATGGCCTAACACGGGGTGTTATTTGACACCAATGGTTTGATCATATTTTGAGTTTTGAACTTTTTTTTAAAATAAAATAAATCTTTTTGTCATAATTTTTTATATAAAATGCAGCCAAAAATGCTGAGTGAACAGGTGTAATGAATAACCTCAACAAGCAAATAACCATAAAGCCATGATAAATTCATCCGTTTCACCTATTTCATTTCTGCCCCTGAACCGTGCAGCCCTATGCAGGAGTCCAGATTGCCCTGGCTTGTCGTCCTGGCTGTTTTGAGAAATTAATTGAAAACGATTGTTTGTTGTCTGTTGTGGTGGAAACTTTCTCCATCTGTCAGAAGTATGCTAGATATTTCTCTCTAGTGATAGTCTTTATCTCAAATATTGCAGCATGTAACGGGTATTGCTAGGAAGCGCTCCGCAGGTTTTACACTGAAGATCCAGTATGGACAGGAGGACAGTGTAACATGGAGACTTTACTGATGTTTGTGTGTTAGATGTGACTAATCGGACACTGTGATCCGGATGCTGGTAAATGTCTGGGTCGTGGCATCAATAAAATGGCATGAGGGCAGAGGGAGATTGAAAGGGGTTCTGCAGTTTGTTTAAACTGATGATTATTGGCGCCGCTGCCTTCTCAAACAGCTGATCGGTGGGGGTCCTGGGTGTTGGACCCCCGCTGATCAGATGCTGATGATCTATCCAGAGGATAGATCATCAGTTTAAACAAACTGCAGGACCCCTTTAATGAACAAGCGATTATCTCTTGGGAAAAAAGGACACCCCATATCAGAGAGCAAGTATTTGCTGACTGATGGCGGGATTGATTACATGCATAGCAGTTAGGTTTCGTCCACATCTGTATTGGAGGGTCCATCTGGAACTTCCGTTTCACAATCCTTAAAAAATATGTGACAGAATATGTGTCAGCATGCTGCGTTTTCTCAATCCCATTATAGTCAGTGCAGTTTGCCTGGAGGCGTTCATTTCCATCATTTGGAGATCATTATTTTAACTATTATAATGTATTTTGTAAATTTTTGGCAATTATTAAAAAATTATAAAATGATACTGTGTGTATATATATATATATATATATATATATATATATATACACTCACCTAAAGAATTATTAGGAACACCATACTAATACGGTGTTGGACCCCCTTTTGCCTTCAGAACTGCCTTAATTCTACGTGGCATTGATTCAACAAGGTGCTGATAGCATTCTTTAGAAATTTTGGCCCATATTGATAGGATAGCATCTTGCAGTTGATGGAGATTTGAGGGATGCATATCCAGGGCACGAAGCTCCCGTTCCACCACATCCCAAAGATGCTCTATTGGGTTGAGATCTGGTGACTGTGGGGGCCATTTTAGTACAGTGAACTCATTGTCATGTTCAAGAAACCAATTTGAAATGATTCGAGCTTTGTGACATGGTGCATTATCCTGCTGGAAGTAGCCATCAGAGGATAGATACATGTTCTCATTCTGTTTACGCCAAATTCGGACTCTACCATTTGAATGTCTCAACAGAAATCGAGACTCATCAGACCAGGCAACATTTTTCCAGTCTTCAACAGTCCAATTTTGGTGAGCTCATGCAAATTGTAGCCTCTTTTTCCTATTTGTAGTGGAGATGAGTGGTACCCGGTGGGGTGTTCTGCTGTTGTAGCCCATCCGCCTCAAGGTTGTGCGTGTTGTGGCTTCACAAATGTTTTGCTGCATACCTCGGTTGTAACGAGTGGTTATTTCAGTCAACGTTGCTCTTCTATCAGCTTGAATCAGTCGGCCCATTCTCCTCTGACCTCTAGCATCCACAAGGCATTTTTGCCCACAGGACTGCCCCATACTGGATGTTTTTCCCTTTTCACACCATTCTTTGTAAACCCTAGAAATGGTTGTGCGTGAAAATCCCAGTAACTGAGCAGATTGTGAAATACTGAGACCGGCCCATCTGGCACCAACAACCATGCCACGCTCAAAATTGCTTAAATCACCTTTCTTTCCCATTCTGACATTCAGTTTGGAGTTCAGGAGATTGTCTTGACCAGGACCACATTCCTAAATGCATTGAAGCAACTGCCATGTGATTGGTTGACTAGATAATTGCATTAATGAATAATAGAACAGGTGTTCCTAATAATTCTTTAGGTGAGTGTATATATATATATATATATATATATCAAAAAATGGCAGCACTGGTAATAATGAAAGACCTTTACAAACGATAGGTACAAGCCCAAAGGGAATAGGCAATTACCCAAAATACCAAATCTGCAGATGCCATTATATTATGCATACGAAAAAAGCAATTGAGGTTTTTAATCAGAGAAAATCCTTCTATTAAAAACAGTGGGCTCTGGGGCTCACTGCTTAGAGCTTTTGTCCCATACAGAAGATCCTGTGTTCAAGACCCGGAAGTGACAATCTGAAAGTTAAATACACAGGGGTATCTCCCAGCTGTGTTAGAATGCTATAGTATTGTTATTGCACTGATTCCATATATTGAATCAGACAGAATAAAAGCACTGGACTCCTAGAGAACAGGGCAGGGACTCCTGAGCAGCACAGGAAAATTACTGGTCCCAAGTAGGGATCGACCGATTATCGGTTTGGCCGATATTATCGGCCGATATTGAGGATTTTGAACGTTATCGGTATCGGCATCTATTTTGCCGATATACCGATAACGTATGGGGAACACAGAACGCGCTGCTCTCAGCGCTCTCTGTGTTCCCTCCGCAGCACAGCACAGGGCAGAAGGAAGCAGTGTCTCCTCCCCCTGTACTGCCGCTGCCGCCAATGACAGAAGAGAAGACAAGAGGAGGGGAGGGGCTGTGGCCGCCGCGCCACCAATGAAGATAAGCCTTTCATTCATTCATATACAGGAGGCGGGAGCTGGCTGCAGAATCACATAGCCGGCTCCCGACCTCTATGAACGGCAGCTGCGGTCCGCGGTAGTTAACTCCTCAGGTGCCGCGGATCGCAGCTACCGCTCATAGAGGTCGGGAGCCGGCTATGTGATTCTGCAGCCAGCTCCCGCCTCCTGTATATGAATGATTGAGAGATTCCTCTTCATTGGTGGCGCAGTGCACCCCCCCCCCCCCAAGCCCCCCAGTATTAATCATTGGTGGCGCAGTGCGCCCCCCACCCCAATCCCGGCCAATAGTAAAAACATTGGTGGCACAGTGCGCCCCCCCCCCCCACCCAGTATTACTCATTGGTGGCAGTGGCCACAGGATCCCCTCTCCCCTCCGATCGTAGCCCCAGCTGTGTAAGCCTGGGGCTCCGATCGGTTACCATGGCAGCCAGGACGCTATTGAAGCACTGGCTGCCATAGTCAGCTCCATGCTGCTGTGTGCACAAAGCACAGAGCAGCAGGGACAGTGTGAGATCCTAGTCACCCTGATAGAGATCTATCAGGGGGAATAGGACAAGGGTTCTAGTCCCTAAGGGGGCTAAAAGTTAGTAAAAAAAAAAACACAAAAATATTAAGTATAAATGAAAAAGATTTATAAAAAAAAATACACATTAACAATAAACAAAAAAATACACATTAACAATAAACATATTAATTTTCAGCAGATTTGTGTAGGAATTTTTTTTTTCTCAAAAATGAAAATTCCCATAATATCGGTATAAATTATCGGCTATCGGCCTGAAAGTTCACAAATTATCGGTATCGGCCCTAAAAAATCAATATCGGTCGATCCCTAGTCCCAAGTAAGGTCGCTTTCCCACACTCAATGTTTTGGTCAGTGATTTCCATCGGGGATTGTGAGCCACAACCAGGAGTGGAGCCTCCACAGACATAAGGTATAAGGGAAAGATCTGCCCATGTTCTATGTTTTTGATCCACACCTGGTTTTGACTTAGAATCACTGATGGAAATCACTGACCAAACACTGAATAAGCAATGACTGTGTGAAAGCAGCCTAAGGGTCCCGTCACACGTCCGCAAAATGGGTCCGCATCTGTTCCGCAATTTTGCGGAATAGGTGTGGACCCATTCATTTTCAATGGGGCTGGAATGTTCTGTCCGCATCCGCATTTACATCCGCAAAATACATACGTGTGCATGAGGAATAGCTCATGTGGATTTTGTTGCAGAAACGTAGCAAAAACCGTACGAAAATCTGCACATAGAATTTGCATAAACTACTCTGTTGTGTGCGTATACATTGCATGTGTTAGGAACTTGTTTCTTATACATCTAGACTTTTGTCATTTTGTTTTCTATAGTAGAAAATACAAGAATGCTTCATTTGTCAGTATTCTCACCAATGTTCATATCTATGACAGTATAACGCCTCATGCACACGACCGTTGTTTGCTTCCGCGTCCGTTCCGCCGATTTTAGCGTTTCATGTGTGGACCCATTCATTTCTATGGAGCCGTTGAAAATGCGGATAGTTCACCGTTTAACATCCCCGTTCGTGATCCGTGGTTCCAGTCCATCAAAAAAATATAATCTGTCCTATTATTTCTGCGGAAAATGGTTCGCGGACCCATTCAAGTCAATGGGACCGCTAAAAAATGCGGAGGCACACAAGATTGTCATCCGCGTCCGCGTCCGTTTTATTCCTATCATTTGCATGGCAAACCTGTCTTAGACTTTTTTTTACATTCCTTTATGTCTGGTGATCCTCCAAAAATAAAGGAAGACACACGGAAACAGAAACAGATCACGGAACAACGGAACCCCATTTTGCGGAACGGAACACAACAATGGTCGTGTGCATGAGGCCTTATGCTGTTTTCTGACACAGCACACAAAGGTCCATCTGGCTACCATTTTTCTGAAACTTCAAGGGGTTGTCTGGGTTCAGTGCTGAACCCGTACATACCCATATTTTCACCCAGGCAGCCTCCCTGATGTTAGCATCAGAGCATCTCATGGTCCAATGCGCTCCCTTGCCCTGCGCTAGATCGCACAGGGCCCGGGCTATTTTGTTTACAACAACACACGGCAGTGTGTTCAGTGATGTCACCGGCTCTGATGGGCGTGCTTTAGCACTGCCCTAGCCGTTTTACAGGCTAGGGCAGCGCTAAAGCCCACCCATCAGTGGCGGTGACATTACCGGGCTTCCTGGCAGCCCCATGGAGAGCCCCGGTATGTCACCAGAACTCCGGAAAATGCCTTAGCCCTGCGCGATTTAGTGCAAAGGAGAGCATCGGAGCATGAACTGTTGCTCAAGTTAGGGGGGCTGCCTGGGTGAAAATGGAGGTATGTCCGGGTTCAGCTCTGAACCCGGACAACCCCTTTTAAAATGCACACGTTACAAATGTCTATTCACTTTAGGCCTGTCAGTCCTTATGGATTCTAGGATTGTTTCAAGCTATTGATTCCCTGTTTCAGGAGGCAGGATCCTATGGTAGTATGACAGAGCCATGTCTCACTCACCTGACCTAGATGCAGCAATGAAACGCCCCTGCTGATAACCCACATCTACCGTACAGGATACGTTCCCTCTTCACGTTAGGAACTAATGGCTTAGAGGATCTAACTTACTAACCAATGATTAATGGGATGGACTAGTATGATGCCAGGTTTTACAAGATATACCGATAATTGATTTGCTTAAATGTAGGCCGCTGCTTCCCCTTGAGAGTTCACATACTTCCAGCAAAACTATTAAATTTAGAAAGCACATTGGACATAATACTCAGGTATTCCAGCTGGTTTTAGCATAAAGAAGAGCAGTGTAAGCAGTAATACTGTACATAACTGAGAAAGGTGCAGAGACACTGCCATTGTGAGAAATGCAGATTCTTTCAGAAGTCGTTTTTAAAAACCACAGCCTTAATTAGTAATCTGTGCAGCCCTGCTGCCTTTGGCTTCATTGTGTCCCTTTCTTGTCCATGCAGTTACCATACGGTGTGGCCTGTACGTGTGGCAGCACCCTAGCAATCAATTTAAAAAACAGATAACTGCTACAGGTCTTTTTGTCAGAGCCACAAGATCTTGCGATAACTGGTGAGAGATCATGGTTTTACACTGTAGCCACATAGGGCACGATGGGAGCACTATGACTAAGGGTCCATTCACACATCCGTAGAATGTGTCCGCACCCGTTCCGCAATTATCCGGAACGGGTGCGGACCCATTCATTCTCTATGGGGCAGGAATGGAGGAGGACAGCACACAGTGTGCTGTCCACATCCGCATTTCCGGATCGTGGCCCCCGAATTTCCTGTCTGCGGCTCCGTAAAAAAATAGAACATGTCCTATTCTTGTCCGCAATTGCGGACAAGAATACGCAGTTCTATGGGGGTGCCGGCCGGGTGTATTGCGGATCCGCAATACACTACGGACGTGTGAATGGACCCTTAGGCCCGTGCCCGTGCTGCGGGCCGCATTGCACGATCGCCGGCCGTAGGTCAGCCGCATCGGATCGCGGACCCATTCACTTTAAAGGACATGTTCTATCTTTTTGCGGAACGGAAGTACGGGACGCAACCCCACGGAAGCACTCCGTAGTGCTTCTGAGGGGTCCCGTTCCGTGCGGTCATTCCGCAATTCCGGATTTGCGTGCCCATTGAAGTGAATGGGTCCGCATCCGTGATGCGGAATGCACACGGAACTGTGGCCGTGTATTGCGGCCCGCAATACGGCCACGGATCACACACGTTCGTGTGAACTCAGCTTTAGGCTGTTGTTTAGACTTATACTTTTATGTTGTTGAACTGCATTTATATGTCTATTGTAATATATCCTGTTCATTTGCAATGTTTTTGCACTGCACTGTTAAAGGGTTAATACGCAATCAGCTAATACTGAGAGACTTTGGGACTTTCCAGCCTGTGCACTGAGAGAACCATTGTAACGGACCGTTTCCGCAGACAAGGGGTTAAAATCTGTTTAGGCGATAAGCCCCTTTCTGAGGGACAGGCACAGCTACTGTAGGACACCAACCTCCCGAACTGGATACAAAGTAGCACTCCAAACTGGAACCTCACGAATAGCTGCTAGCAGACGAACAGGAAAAGCATACAATCCTGGCAATCGGTCTTCTAACAGCATACAGTGAATCCCCCCAATAACGAGACAAGGCTCCGTGTTAAGGGTCAAGCAGTGGTCTGACTGTACTTCACGTACAGCCTCTTTTATTCATAAACCACAAACATAGTACTGCCCACAGGGGTTTGAAATACAACCAATCAGTAATTAACAACACATACAATGTAACTACAGCAACCAATCGTTCACGCCCCCAGAGGACCAGAATGAAGACTGTGACATAGGACAACATATCCCCACAATGCATCATGGTTTCCTCCTCTCTGTCCAGACAACCTGAAGAGCAATCCAATTATCTCTGAGGACAAAGGGAGATCGCCAATACACATGTGAGGACAACAGAACAGACATCACCATTTAAACACACAATGGGACAATGGCACAATAGAAACACACCCAGCATTTTTCTCCCAAGCTGACAAGTTACACTTATTATAACTTGTTACAACTTTGTGAGTTTACATTGGCCATACATATAACTTACATCAATTTAAACAGCATACCTTTGGGACAAACCTATCCAAAATTCACTTGAATAGGTTCAGGGGTTTAAAAGTTAGTATATGGCCCATAATCCAGGGGCAAGAGGCCAGCAGCCAGTCCTCTCCAAAACCCAGTGGCGAGGTTGGTTTTGCCACAACCATCTATTGAAAATTTTATGCCCAGCCCAATTTTTTCTATGTAATTACTGTATATGCCAAACAGAACAGAAAAACTGAACAGAAACGGATACACAACGGAAACAAAAAACAGAACAACAGATCCATGAAAAACAGACCGCAAAACACTGAAAAAGCCACACAGTTGTGTGAAAGAGGCCTTAGGCTATGCTTCTCTAGTTTGATGATGTAACCAAAGGAAGCAGGGCTGCAGAGATTACTAATAAAAGCTGTGGTAACTTAAAAGTTGTATTAATTTAAAAACTACTTATGAAAGAGCATTCAGTTCTCACAATGGCCTTGGAGCAGTTGAAAATTGTATAAAAGAAGAGCAGTCCCTGGAGGTCTGCAGCTAGGGACTAGAGTTTAGTGGAAGAAACTCTGACAGACTGAATGAGTGACCAGAAGAAGTGGCTGATACCATGCCTGTCGATTGAGCTGCAGGCCCTGGGCCACCAGCCTTTTGGTCAGGGTATTAGCCTTCTGATACAGAAAGGAACAGCTAAGGCTACTTTCCCACTGGTGTTTTGGGCGGATCTGTCATTGACTTACATTGTGTGCCAGGACGGCTCCGTTTGACTCAGTTTTGTCAGGCGGACAGCAAAACGCTGCAAGCAGTGTTCTGGTGTCCGCCTCCAAAGCGGAATGGTGACTGAACGGAGGCAAACTGATGCATTCTGAACGGATTCTTTTCCATTCAGAGTGCATTAGGGCAAAACTGATTCGTTTTGGACTCTTGTGAGATCCCTGAACGGATCTCACAAACGGAAAGCCAAAACCCCAGTGTGAAAGTAGCCTAACTCATTTATTTCCTCAGCATGGAACCTTCTTCTGCCAGGTCTCCAATGAGACTGGAGAAGCCAGCTCAGTACATTACCTGGAATTTTTTTATACTATGAGTTTCTCTAGTAAAGAAACAAATTGGTTTATTGCAAACCCTGACTCTCTGTACTAATTTCCATTGGGTGCACCAAACCTTATCATCCTCTCCAGAGAGCAGCAATATGTGGTGATGCCTCGTCAGTGTCCAGGGGATCCAGTGTAGTGTTGGGGCCACCTCAAACCTGGCCACTGCACACACTGTATAAATATATATATATTTTTTTCAACTACGGTATATTTCAATAATTATGTGTTTTTTTTGTGAGAGCTGTTTTTCAGATTCCCCATGGAAGGTCCTCTCCAAAGCGCACCTTCATTTTAGGTGAATTTCAAAATAATTTGTGACGTCACTGGGCCTGCGGTAAACAGCGATAAGGCCGCGGTGCTACTGCCAGCGCCGCTGCCTTCTCAAACAGCTGATCGGCAGGGGTCCCGGGTGTTGGACCCCCGACGGTCAGATGCTGATGATCTATCCAGAGAATAGATCATCAGTTTAAAAAAACTGCAGAGCCCCTTTAAAGGGGTCGTCCAGCCTTATGCTCACAGGAGCATTTTGTATTCAAATAAAAAACCATACTCACCTGCTCCCCGCCGCTCCATTCCATGTATTCTGCACTTAAAAAGTGAAATTTGCACTGTGATTGGTTGCTATGGGTCATTTTTTTTTTTTAGACAGTTTTCATAGATCTGCCCATATAAGTAGTCTCATGCCATATGAAACCTGAACCTAGGTAATGATCAAGTTTCTGATGGATGTCCTGTTAGAGAAAAGAAAATCTGTGTGATTTGTCCTGCACAATGTCTTATGTACCCACATCATTCAAGGTCTATTCATTCTTAATCATTTCTTTACTGCTTTAAATCATACCTCCCGTGAAAAATCAAAAATTCACAATGCTCTTAGGGTACTTTCACACTAGCGTTTTTGTTTTCCGGTATTGAGTTCCGTCCTAGGGGCTCAATACCGGAAAAGAACTGATCAGTTTTATCCTAATGCATTCTGATTGGAGAGCAATCCGTTCAGGATGCATCAGGATGTCTTCAGTTTAGTCGCTCTTACGATATTTGGCCGGAGAAAATACCGCAGCATGCTGCAGTTTTCTCTCCGGCCACAAATCCTGAACACTGCCAGAATGCTGCATCCGGCATTAATTTCCATTGAAATGCATTAATGCCGAATCCGGCAAAATGGATCCTTTCTTTCCGTACGCGCATGCACAAACCATTAAATCTGTGAAAAAAATACCAGTATTGCAATGCATTTTTTAAAACAGATCCGCATCCGTATCCGTCTCACAAATGCATCCGTTTGCGTCCAGATTGCCGGAACTGCCTGCCGGAATCCCCTGCCGCAAGTGTAAAAGTACCCTTAGGCTACTTTTACACTAGCTTTAATATTTTCCGGTATTGAGATCCATCATAGGGTCTCAATACCGGGGGGGGGGGGGGGGGGGGGGAACGCTTCTGTTTTGTCCCCATTCATTGTCAATTGGGACAAAACGTAACTGAACAGAACGGAATGCTCTAAAATGCATTCCGTTCCGTTCTCATACCGGAGAGCAAACCGCAGGATCCGGCATGACCCACAATGCAAGTCAATGAGGACGGATCCGTTTTCTCTGACACAATCTGACACAATAGAAAACGGATCGTCCCCCATTGACTTTCAATGGAGTTCATGACGGATCCGTCTTGGTCATGTTACAGATAATACAACCGGATCAATTCATAACGGATGCAGACGGTTGTATTATCAGTAACTGAAGCGTTTTTGCTGATCCATGATGGATCCAGTAAAAACGCTAGTGTGAAAGTAGCCTTAGATCATCATGTTTAGTGCCTTTGAAAAGCTTTTCCCTTCAAAGCCCAGCTGTATGTACTGCAGACCTCTACCTCCTAATTGACTAACAGGAGATTGTTGTCATTGACTGCTATGTTACGGATTGAGTGGGGCTGCAGTTTGGTCACGTTCAATGTTTCTGCAAGCCTGCTAGCTCATATTATACTTGGCACATCTCCCCCTCTCTGCCCTGTTAGTGCACTCCCATACTTCACTTGACTCTATGCCAAGGCTTCTGTAAGCAAGACTTAAAATTACATTAATCAAGTGTGCAGCCTACAAGTGAATGAAGCAACAAATCATCATAGAACACTCACATTATATATATATATATATATAGAAGGAAACGGACAGCACTTCCAATAGAAAATCGTAATTTAATTGACCCAAGTGGGACAGTGAGGCAACGTTTCGGCTCGGACAGCGGAGCCTTGCTCAAGCATAAAACACAAGTGCATTACAGAGTATAAATAGACAGACATGATTGGGGGTGGAGCAATCAATAAACATGATAATTACAATACAATTATAATAAAATAGTAAGTGCAATATAGAGTGACATGATACAGTGCATGGCGGTAATCATAAAAAGCATAATTGCATGTGAAATACAAAAAAATTATGATAATATAGTGCAAAAAAAGGTAAAATACATAAATGACACCAATATATATCAGCTGCTATGTGTCATAATAATTAGATTAAAATATGAGCAGGTGGGGCAAAGGATAAGATCAGGAACATACCCATCGGGTACATCGTAAGTCCACATGCGGTCAATGGCCAAACTTGGCGTGTAACAACTATCAGTGCGCAAGCGCCAGGTTGCGTCTCGAATGTATGATCTCATGCCACAGCCGGGGTGGGCGTATCGTACGTCTCCCCCCCCAATTCAGACGCAGCAAGACAGGAAGCTGATACCAATGTTCCAATGCGCATGCCATATTGGATGTTGGCAAAGTTGCCCTAAGTTGTAATACTATTATAGTAGCGGCTGGCAGGAAGCAAATAGAGGAAGGGGAAACTCCTTGTCAAAGGGGTACACCATCCTGATAGTTGGGCATGCAGTATGAGCCCGACTGGCACCATCGTGCCGATCGCGCAACTAAGCACCGCCCCATACACACCTCCTACCACAGCCAAAAGCAGGGTTCTCCTGACAACTCTGGGATACAGTGTAAAAAAGTATATATCAAGGCTCAACCTGGACAATGGCACAGATGATAATAGCACAATTATATTTAACGAGCATAGGATTACGATGTTATTCCGTAGAGTATGTTCGTGTCTTCTCCATATTACTCCACATCATTCATCCAAAATTCTATGAGAAAAAGACAATAGAAATCATAAGTAAAAACTTATACAATCACTTATGTTCAACAACAATCACCACTACAGGATGTAAGACAAAACATAAAAGCAAAAGGCATTGTGAGGCAAACCAATCCTTTAAGAATATACCCCTGGATTGTAATCAATATTCAGAGCATTAGGTCTCAAGGTGTTCAATGTATGTATCCAGAACAGCTCCTTCTTTTTTAATAACAAAATTCTGTTACCTCGTCGTCTAGGTAAAGGAATGTGATCAATGATCCAACATTTTAATTCTCTCTCTGAATGATTTAACTCTACAAAGTGTTTGGGAATGGGCAAATCCTGGCGTTTCTTCCTAATGGTGGATCGATGGTTAAAAAAGAAGGAGCTGTTCTGGATACATACATTGAGCACCTTGAGACCTAATGGTCTGAATATTGATTACAATCCAGGGGTATATTCTTAAAGGATTGGTTTGCCTCACAATGCCTTTTGCTTTTATGTTTTGTCTTACATCCTGTAGTGGTGATTGTTGTTGAACATAAGTGATTGTATAAGTTTTTACTTATGATTTCTATTGTCTTTTTCTCATAGAATTTTGGATGAATGATGTGGAGTAATATGGAGAAGACACGAACATACTCTACGGAATAACATCGTAATCCTATGCTCGTTAAATATAATTGTGCTATTATCATCTGTGCCATTGTCCAGGTTGAGCCTTGATATATACTTTTTTACACTGTATCCCAGAGTTGTCAGGAGAACCCTGCTTTTGGCTGTGGTAGGAGGTGTGTATGGGGCGGTGCTTAGTTGCGCGATCGGCACGATGGTGCCAGTCGGGCTCATACTGCATGCCCAACTATCAGGATGGTGTACCCCTTTGACAAGGAGTTTCCCCTTCCTCTATTTGCTTCCTGCCAGCCGCTACTATAATAGTATTACAACTTAGGGCAACTTTGCCAACATCCAATATGGCATGCGCATTGGAACATTGGTATCAGCTTCCTGTCTTGCTGCGTCTGAATTGGGGGGGGAGACGTACGATACGCCCACCCCGGCTGTGGCATGAGATCATACATTCGAGAAGCAACCTGGCGCTTGCGCACTGCTAGTTGTTACACGCCAAGTTTGGCCATTGACCGCATGTGGACTTACGATGTACCCGATGGGTATGTTCCTGATCTTATCCTTTGCCCCACCTGCTCATATTTTAATCTAATTATTATGACACATAGCAGCTGATATATATTGGTGTCATTTATGTATTTTACCTTTTTTTGCACTATATTATCATAATTTTTTTGTATTTCACATGCAATTATGCTTTTTATGATTACCGCCATGCACTGTATCATGTCACTCTATATTGCACTTACTATTTTATTATAATTGTATTGTAATTATCATGTTTATTGATTGCTCCACCCCCAATCATGTCTGTCTATTTATACTCTGTAATGCACTTGTGTTTTATGCTTGAGCAAGGCTCCGCTGTCCGAGCCGAAACGTTGCCTCACTGTCCCACTTGGGTCAATTAAATTACGATTTTCTATTGGAAGTGCTGTCCATTTCCTTCTACATTTTTTGGGTAAGAAGTTATACCCTAGGACATAGCACCCGTCGTATTTGTTGTGAATTGGTGCTGTCATTTTTTCCCTTTATATATATATATATATATATATATATATACACACAGCTCTGCAACACACACATTATACACACAGCCCTGCAGCACACGCTATATACAGGGTGATTCAAAAGGGTTGGTGCAAAGGTAAAGGCCTGTATTTAAAGTAAACAAATTCTGCACTTGAGAAATGAAAAGTGTGCTGTGATTGATTGCTATGGGCAACAAAGTACATTTTATTGTAGACAGTTTTCATGAATGCGCCTCTTTGTGTATAGGTTAGTTCAAACCCGTAAACAAGAGGGCAGGTTTAAGATGGTGACATTGTATCAGGAAAAAGATTTTTGCATGTTGTAAATTGCAAAAACGGTGGGGATTATTTATTATAGTGAAATACGTCTATATTAGGCGTATTTCAGGCTCAGATTGCGATGCAATGGTTAGTTGCGTCGCAATCTGTGACTTTTCTGTGCTCACGCCAGGTCTAAAAAAGAATTCATTTTAGGTGTAGAAAATGGTCTAAATGTAAGACAGCTAGGAAGATGGCTTACATTTAGACCGGCACTGGATGCGCCAAAGTTATGTAGAGGCCTTGCCTGTTCATAACTTTGGCGGACCCACCGCCAGATCTAGGGGTTATTAAGACCGGCAACTAAAACCCCTGTTGTCTCCTGTGACACTACAGTATGTCTATGTAAGGCATCTTTCCCAAGAAGAAGGTTTCTGAACTTTAGGTTGCCTAGTTTACTAGTCCTAGTTAAGTTGTGTTTATTCTGACTGCCCGTATACCAAACTCTCCCTGTTTACCGATTCTAACCTTCTGCTGCCTGTCCTGACTGCTGCCTATTTACGATATTGGCTGCCTGCCCAGATCTCGGACTTGTTTCACGGATGCGCAAAGACTCTGCCTGCCCTGACCTCAGCTTGCTTCTTGACTATGAGTATTACCTGATCCCCTTGGTGACTTGCACTGGTGTCTCTGACCCCCATGGATCATATGCTAACTACAGTATACCAGGACTATTTCAAGAGGTAGCGGCCTGGTGTTCCCCTGCAGCCAAAGCCAGATACTTATATAGGGATTAAAGGGTGAAAACCAGAGGACCACTAGGATAATGCCCTCAGGAATAGCCCAAAGCTAAACTGGTTCCACAACCATTGTCATTTACAGTAGTGTATCAGTGAGATTGCTCCTCCTTATTTCCAGTTGAATGTTCGCTGATGCCTGAATGAAACTCTACTGAAATCTTGTATCAACAATGCTGGAATAAACAATTCACCAATGTTGTGCTGGCCTCCATAAACACCAGATCACCCTGTAACTTCTTTCTGTGGAGCTACATCAAGTGTATCTGACAACCTCCCCGCCCCTGCGTAGACAGGGTCTGAACGACCTGAGACAACTTGAAAAAGTGGAGTCCACATCCGAGGATATGCTAGTAAACGTCTGGACAGAACTGGACTGCAACCTAGACATCTGCCGTGTCACCAATTGTGCGCACATCGAACACTTGTAGTTTATAGCAAAAATCTGTATAGATGGTGTGTCTTTTCATGTTAATAAATTTGTTATGTTCTTTCAGTTATACTGAGGCTATATTTTTGCACCATTCTTTTTGAATCAACAATTCTTTATATATGCATGTGCAGTTTTTAATACATTACACTAGGGATCGACCGATATAGATTTTTTTAGAGCCGATACCCATACCGATTATCTGTATTCCGATAATTCCTACACAAATATGCAGAAAATGAATATGTTTATTGTTAACGTGTAAGTTTTTATTTTTATAAATCTTTTTTTTACTAACTTTTTGCCCTCTTAGGGACTAGAACCCTTGTCCTATTCACCCTGATAGAGCTCTATCAGGGTGAATAGGACCTCACAATGTCCCTGCTGCTCTGTGCTTTGTGCACACAGCATCAGGGATGTTTCCATGGCAGCCAGGGCTTCAATAACGTCCTGGCTGCCCTGGTAACCGATCGGAGCCCCAGGCTTACACTGTTGGGTCTCCGATGGCAGCTGCCACTAAGGAGGAGGGGAGAGGGGTGGGTGGGGGGGGGCGGACTGCGTCACCAATGTTTTTAATACTGGGGTCGGGGGGGGGGCGCACTGCGCCACCAATGAAGATAACTCTCTCATTAATTCATATAGAGGAGGCGGGAGCTGGCTGCAGAATCACATAGCCGGCTCCCGACCTCCATGAGCAGTAGCTGCGATCCGCGGGAGTTAACCCCTCAGGTTCGGCACCTGAGTGGTTAACTACCGCAGATCGCAGCTGCTTGTCATAGAGGTTGGGAGCCAGCTATGTGATTCTGCAGCCAGCTCCCGCCTCCTGTATATGAATTAATGAGAGAGTTATCTTCATTGGTGGCGCAGTGGCCACAGACCCTCCCCTCCTCTTGTCCTCCCTCCTCTCATTGGTGGCAGCGGCACAGGGGGAGGGAGACACTGCATCCTTCTCCCCTGTGCTGCTAAGGGAACAACGATCGCACTGACAGCAGCGCGATCCGTGTTCCCGATTCGTTATCGGAATATCGGCAAAATAGATGCTGATACCGATAACTTTCAAAATCCTGAATATCGGCCGATAATATCGGTAAAACCGATAATCAGTCGATCCCTACATTACACATGGAGGTGCATATCCTTTGATATATCCCTTACAGCCATACCTTATCCTTGTTTTCAACAGCAAATAAGGTCTGATCCAACCAATTAAAATCCAAAAATACATACTTACTGGATTATAAAATGCAACATTAAAGAAGAAAAAATACTGCTAAAAAGAGCCTACATTTTACAGTCTGCAGTAATAGTAGTAGAGTAATCCAGCAGTGCTAGACCCTCTGCCTGATTCCGTAGTGATCCGGCAGAGCACTCATATAGCATCCGCACACTTCTCACTGTCCTTGCCGAGCACTGATCTGTGTGATCACTGCAGGCAGAGAGGACTAGTGGAGAGGCTACTTTCACATATGTGGTTTTGTTTTCCGGTTTGGAGATCCAGCAGAGGATCTCAAAACTGGAGCAAAACCGTTCTCTTTGATTTAACCCTTTCTACCCCGGGCCAGTTTTCACCTTCATGCCCAGGCCATTTTTTGCAAATCTGATGTGTCACTTTATGTGATAATAACTTTGGAACACTTTTACTTATCCAAGCCATTCTGAGACTGTTTTCTCGTGACATATTGTTCTTCACGAGTGGTAAATTTGTGTCAATATCTTTTTCCTTTATTCATAAAAAAAAATCCCAAATTTACCAAAAATTTTGAAACATTCACAATTTTCTATATTTGAATTTCTCTACTTTTAAGACAGATAGTAATGCCTCATAAAATAGTTATAGGCCATCATTCCCCATATGTCTGCTTTATGTTGGCTACATTTTATAAATGTCATTATTTTTTTTTTTTTTAGAACCTTAGAAGGCTTAGAAGTTTAGAAGCAATTTGTCAAATTTTCACCAAAATTTCCCAAATAATTTTTTTAAGCACCAATTCAGATATAAAGTGATTTTGAGAGGCTTACATAATGGAAACCACCCATAAATGACCCCATTTTATGAAATACACCCCTCAAATTATTCAAAACTTTAGGGTTTCACAAGAATTAAAGGAAAATGGAGGTGAAATTTCATTTTTTATGCCGATTTTTCATGTTAATCAATTTTTTCATGCAACACAGCAAGGGTCAACAGCAAACTAAACATCGATATATATTAGGGCTCATGCACACGACCGTATGTATTTTGCGTTCTGTAAAAAACGGATCCGCAAAAACTACGGATGACGTCCGTGTGCATTCCGTATTTTGCGGAACGGAACAGCTGGCCCCTAATAGAACAGTACTATCCTTGTTCGTAATGCGGACAATAAACGGACATAGGGAAACGGAATGCATACGGACTTCTGTTTTTTTGCGGACCCCGAATGGATCCGTATATGGTCCGCAAAATAAACAAAACAGAACAGACATGGAAACAAAATACGTTTGTGTGCATGAGCCCTTACTCTTATTCTGCAGTTTACAGAAATACCCCATATGTGGTAGTAAACTACTGTTAGGGCATGTGGCAGTGGTCAGAAGGAAAGGAGCACCATTTTGTATTTGAAGAGACCCTGACGTACCCCCTACAGTGGAAACCCTCAAAAAGTGACCCCATTTTGGAAACTACACCCTTCAAAGAACATATAAGGGGGGACCCCCTAAGCGTTTTACGGAATTTGAAAACACTTGGCTGTGAAAATGAAGAGTTTCATTTCTTCCAATAAAATGTTGCTTTAGCCCCAAATTTTTCATTTTCACAAGGGGTAACAGGAGAAAAAGCACCCCAATTTGTGCTCCTGCACCCGCCCGATCAGAGTGCCGTAGTACTACGGCACTGGTCGGGAAGTCACTTCCCGCAGGGCTGTACTATTATGGCGCTGGCCGGGAAGGGGTTAATGCACCAGGATGTATCTGTTCCGTTAGGATGCGGATGTATTAAATCGAAATGGAACAAACCACAAACGGACCACAATGGAACAAAACCACTGACTTACTTTTTTTTTGCTGCCAGATCCGTTTTGTTCCATTTCGCAGACCAGACACAAAACCGCACAAACTGGAACTGATGCATCCTGAATGGATTTTTCTCAATTCAGAATGCATGGTTACAAAACTGAAGCGTTTTGCTCTGGTTTTGAGATCCTCTGCCGGATCTCAAAACCGGAATATAAAACCGCAGATATGAAAGTAGCCTTAGAAACACAGCCCTCTCCATGCAGCAGAAAAAGAGATGAAAGCTCTCACTAATTGCAACTTGAGGAGCTCGATGATGTTACAAGTGGAAGTAGAAAGACCAGGAAGAGCGTATAGTGGATGCTGGTGTATAGAAATGTGTTTTTTTTTTTTTTCATTTAAAGGTGTGTAGCGGTGCTGTGCGTGCAGCAGAGCTGTATATGTGTATCACTTGATCCCTTGTGCATGCAGCAGTGCTGTGTTTGTGTTGTTTATAATTAGAGATGAGCGAATTTTATGTTATGAAATTCGCTCACGCTCCATTTGGTGGTAAAATCGGAATTGCGTTATGGGTGCCCTTACCACGGACCATAACGCAATTCTATGATGGAATGCATACCACCAGAAGAAGCGTGAACAAATTTCAAAATATGAAATTCGCTCATCTCTATTTATAATGTGTATGTGGGAGAATTGGCTGTGTATATGTGCTGTGCGTAGAGAAGAGTTGTATGTGTGTATATACTGTGCATGCAGTGTGTGTATATAATGTGCCTACTGCAGAGCTGTGTGTGTTTGTATATTGTGAGTACTGCGGAGTTGTGTGTGTGTGTAAAATGTGCATACTGCAGAGCTGTGCATGTGTATTTGTGTAATTACATGATCATGGAAACAGCAAAAAAATACTTCAAAGTAATATTAGAGTAGAACAAACATGTCAGGACACTACAGAGCAATATCGGAAAAGCAAATGACAGTAGACACATTATTTGGCTGAACCCGGACGTACCCATATTTTCACCCAGGTAGTCCCCCTGATGCTAGCATCGGAGCATCTCATGCTCCGATGCGCTCCCTTGCCCTGCACTAGATCGCACAGGGCACGGGCTCTTTTGTTTATAACAACAGACTGCCAAGGGGAGGGGGCGTTTTACTGGCTAGGGCAGTGTTAAAGCCCGCCCATCGGTGATGGTGACATCACCGAGTTTCCTGGCAGCCCCATGGAGCAGCCGATTCGTCACCGGAACTCTTGAAAATGCCTTTGCCGTGCGCGATTTAGTGCAGGGCAAAGGAGAACATTGGAGCATGAACTTCTCCGATGCTCAAGTCAGGGGGGCTGCCTGGGTGAAATGGCGGTATGTCCGGGTTCAGCTCTGAACCTGGACAACCCTTTTAAATACCTTAAGCTATACCCTAAAGTTATTGACATTGACCCCTTAACTTCATTGAACCACGAGAGAAGTTTTAATAAGTAGAAAATATTTTCTGCTGTCTTAAAGAGGACCTTTCATTAGTTTAAAAACTAAAAACTAACTATATCAGTGGGCAGAGCGGCGCCCAGGGGTCCCCCTTGTCGGGGGGTAATAATTCAATTAGGAATTATTAATTATGGTCATAAAAATAATTAACCATAAAAAAATTTAATTTATAAAATTTGTCATAAATTCTTAAAATCATGACCTGGTGAATTGTAGACAACCTAATTGATACAATTCACATCTGAGTCCGACGATTTCCTCAGATAAATAAGTTCTTTTTGACGTGAGATGATGTTAATGATAAAATGTAGTTCTGCATTATACAATAATACGCAGGTATTATAAAAATATGCAGATTTATTGGTTACAAGATTATAAACATATATAAGTAAATAAACACAATGATACATGCAAATGAATATATATAGCGTTAATATAAAGCATTACAAGCTTAACAATACATGTGAGTGGAAATAACTTGTCACATTATAACCAAGCTATTATTAGGTTAGGATATCAAAATATGAACATAAGTTATATACATTATTTCTGTTCAGAGAAAACCTCATGATATCAAGATGGGCATGTCTAATCCTAGACATCAATATAGAATGCTAAATACATTCTGCCCCCCCTAACCAACTACACATCACATGACTTCAAGATGGGCAAATCCATTCAAGGATATAACTTAGAAGAGAGAACTGTATCCTTCCGCCCCATCCTGGACTATTTTCACATATATAACTTTGGTAAGACTATTAAGACAAATAACAGGGATCTAGGATCTTAAACGGGAAGGACTTGAAACAAGTCTTTCCTGTGGGAATCCATCACTTAGCTTGGCAAAGAATGTTCTATCAATATATATATATAAGCAATTATTTAATGCTTTGCTAGATTATGAGTCTAGATTCTTCTGCAGGTAGAATGAAGCCTCACAATATCCTAAGACTACATCTCAATATGGAGATTATTAATTAATTTAATTATTTATTTATTCGCCAATCTAGATGGTATAATTTCACCCACACTATCAAATTAGTCTTAATAAAATGAAATATCATTTTCTGTGTCTCTTACCAAGTCCTAGTAGGAATCTCACTTCTGCTCCTAGGAAAGCTGGGTGGTCCATCATAGCGCATCTCACCATGGCTTTCATCTTGATAAACCCCTCTAGAGAGTTCAACTTCTCTTCCTCCTCTCTCCTCTTTCTCCTTCCTTTCTCCCTTTCTCCTCCTCTCTACCTCCTGTGTATGGCTTATGATCACAAACTTATCAGTTAGACACACCTTCCTAGTTTGGAACTTTCCAATCATTGTCGGATGGGCGTGACCATTGATAAAAGATGTGACATCATAACCTTACCCAGAATGCACTTTTGCTACTGTTGTAATGTCACCTACTGATACCTAGGTAGCACTACTGTATAAGCTATTTGCATCATAGTATAAAGGGTTAACTTATGTAAGTCTGAATATACATTTTGACCTTAGAAGCTTTAATTCAAAGCTATAGGGATTAATTCTGACACTTGTAGCAATTAGAGACAGACCTCTAGGCGTCTCTCTAAATGTTTCTCACACTGTTAATTTATGGATCGTAAATAACTTGAATGGCTTTGTTTTCTCACAGAGATATCAGTACCTCCTCTGCCATACCAAAGATGTGATTAATGGTTACAAAATAGACATCTTTACAGACACTCTTTTAGAGGCAGATACTCTTCTAATGAGAAATATATACAATATACTGGATATATGTTGTCTTCGTAACATATAACAATATAATATAAACAAATATATATATATATATATATATATGTCCTACTGATTGTCTTATGCTAAGGACTAACTAAGGCTCAATAAATGAATACATTCATATTATATATTTTGCTTCATTAATAAATGCCTAATTGTATAGGTAATTATTACCAGCTACATAGAGCTCATCTTTATCTCCCGTCATAAATTTAAAAGTAAACAAGGAGGCTTCATTCCAAAACTGGTCTATTCATGAGAAGGATAACACTGAAGAGTATAAACCTTTGTGTGACCTTAATTTGGCCTACTCAAGACATACAAAATTGCAACTATAGTTGAGCATGGCTCTTAAAGGCAATGAACATCCATCTTGACTAGAATGAATTGGATATCAATGCATTTACCTATGAAAAGGCACAACACCCTGCACTTGCTAGTATGTCTGGGCGCCGCTCCGTTCGCCCAGTATAGGCTCCGGTGTGTGCAGCTCCCTCTTTTGTACGGGGCAGAGTTTTTGTATTAGGGTTGTCCCTTGCTGCAGCGCTGGCCAATCGTAGCGCACAGCTCATAGCGTGGGAGTCCCAGGCTATGAGCTGTGCGCTACGATTGGCCAGCGCTGCAGCAAGGGACAACCCTAATATAAAAACTCTGCCCCGTACAAAAGAGGGAGCTGCACACACCGGAGCCTATACCGGGAGAACGGAGCGGCGCCCAGACATACTAGTAAGTGCAGGGGGACCCCTGGGCGCCGCTCTGCCCACTGATATAGTTAGTTTTTAGTTTTTAAACTAGTGAAAGGTCCTCTTTAACCTGAGGTGTGTCTTATCATCCAAAAAATACAGTAGTTGAATAAAATCCCTCTGTGTGCAATCGAATTGTCACATGATCTGTCGCACAATATGAGTATAAATGCCAATTACTATAGCGCAGCACAAAATACTGCTGCAGCAGAACCAAATACAACAGTACAGCACAAAATACAGCACCAGCAGCACATAATACCTCCTATGGCACTCCCTAATATCCCCCCAGTAATAATAATTCCCCTATAGGACCCTCCTCATAAATAATGCCCGTATACTGCCATAAGTAATAATAATGCCCCATATAGTGCAACTAGTAATAATTCCTCCTTTAATGTCCTTAGTAATAATAATGCCTTTATAGTGCCCCATTGTATTAATAACGGCCCTATAGCACCTCTGGCATTATTAATACTCTCTGTTGTTCCCCCAGTAATACTAATGCAGCATTAATGCCACCCTCTTGTGCTCCAGTATTAATAATGGCCTCTATAGCACCCCCTATAGCGCCCTTAACAACAATAATAATAATGCCCCCTATAGTTCTTCCACCAATACTAACCCACTATTGCGACTCTCTAGTTATAATAATGCTCCCAGTAATGCCCTATAATGCCTCCAGTATTAGTACTAAGCATGTCCGCCCAGTGCCCCCAGTAATGCCCCACCTCAGTATTTTACTGTATTACCATCCTATGGACGCCAATGCAGTTGAATTCAGGAGGGCACCTGTGGCCATTTGGTTGCTGCATAAGTACCTGGCACTTCCAGCATTAATTAACAATGGGAGTTGGGGAATACAATATCTCCTTATGGAAAGCACCTTAAACAAAGGGATTTTACCAATTTTAACAATGGACAATGGAAGTGTAACAGTATTATGTAGATGCCGGTCCTGAAGAGGGTGTGGGCACCAACAAAGGCTCATATACCGCTAAAGTTACACTAGAGTAATTTAAGTGGAAATAGGTGGAGTGGCTTAGACAAAGCCCAGACCACAATTGAATTGAAAATATGGCAAGACTTGAAGACTGCTGTACATGAACACAACCCATCGACAGTAACTTGAAGTAATGAGTGAGATGAGTTTTGCCTGGAAGAATAAACAACAATTCCATTGTCTAGATGTGCTAGGGTCATAGAAACATGCCCCAAGAGACCTGAATCTTTAATTGTAGCAAAATATGTCTCCACAAAGTAATGACTTTAAGGGGCTGAATACTTATGCACGTTAAAGTTCTCTGTTATTTTGTCTTAATTATTCTTTGTGTCACAGTAAAACATATTTGCACTTGTAAAGTACTATTGTGTAAATCAAATGGTACAACCCCCTCAAAAATCCATTTTAATTCTAGGTTGTAATGAAACAAAACAGGAAAAACACCAAGTGGGAGATGAATACTTTTGCAAGGTACTGTACTAGCCTGTTTCCCTTTTAAATGTTTCACTATAAAATTTTGGTCAGTAAGGCTTACTAAATACAGTACATTCCTTAAAGAGGATTTGTCACCAGATTTCACAATACAAACTGCAAAGATTATTAAATAAATACTTGATGTGATGGGGGCAGTGTGCCTACTTTGAAAATCCATGCCAGAATGAGTGTATAATAATTTTATGATATTAAAATGAGCATTTTTTAGTCCAGCTAGAGAGTGAGAGAACTGATTAAGGACTGTTTCACATCTGCGTTTCAGCAGATCTGGCAGACTGTACCGGCCAGGAACAACCTGCCGGATCCGCTACTGCCGGGTGCAACCGTTTGCTGCCAAAATTCTATCCGGCTGCATTCACTATAATGGGGACTGGCGGAGATTTGGAGATTCTGCAAATATGCAGAAGAGCGGCCAGACAAATACAGTTGCGTGGCATTTGCAGCAGTATTTGGCCTCTCCTCAACAGATTTGCTTGTTTTGCGGATGGATCTCTGCCGGTCCCCAATATAGTGAATGAGGCCGAATGGAATTCTTGCAGCGCACGGTTGCGCCCGGCAGTGACAGATCTAGCAGGCTGTTCCCGACCGGAACAAGCCAATCTAGTGTATACATGAACTGAACTTAGTCACCACCCTCCGAGCCTAAATGACAAACTTCAGTTTGTACTGATCAGTGAGATTTCATCCACAGGGGAGGAAATATACTGGAAGGAACTTGTCAGTCATTTTAGGTGCATGGAGATTGAGTTTAACTCATCAATACACTTGGAATGATCAGCTCTCACTCTCTAGCTGGAATCATAAAATGCTCAAAAGGATTATACAGACATTCACTTTTTTTTATTTAACAATTATAAATATTACATATTAAAGAAAAATTGCAACATATGTAAAAAAAAATACCCCACCCCTCAACTCTCTCCCCCTCAAAGATGCAACATATGATCAGAAAATAAAAAAACAAAACATTGATTAAATAAGGAAATATTTTATAATCCCTGTCTCTCCTGTCTTTCAATTAATTGAATAAGACAGCTCTCCTCTCCCGATTCCTCTACTCATTGGTTAGCATTCTTATTTGGGTCAGAAAAAAGGTTTTTAAAATATTAGTAATCTGATCAGAGATTTGGTAAGGAGGGAAAAAAACAGGTTAAGCTTTCATGTCTAATAGCAGGTGGGGAGAGGAGAATTTTTATGAATACAAAGGAGAGAAGGGAATAGAGGGTCAATGTCCTAGACCACTACCAGCAAACTCTAAATCTGAAACCTTCACCACTCTGGTTAGTTAGACCTAAAGCTACCCCTAGGTGTTCACCAGAAGCCGCCACAAGGCTGGTTGGACTTGGCTGTTAGGGACCTAGGTTACATCTTTAGAATAATATGGCAGAAAACAGGCGTGCGCTCACAGCATACCAATCAGGTGCCATGGAGTAGAAGAAGAGTAGATCAAGTCAGCGTCTAAGCCAGGAAAATCTGTGGAAGTCAAAACAGTAGACAAGGAGTTAATTCAGAAACAAGTCAAGGAGTCAACAGTGGAAGTGGAAGGTCCAACAGAAATTCTACACTGTTCTAAGCACAAAGAGCAAACAAGAGACAAGAATCCAAGAACTTCAGACACTGAGAAGCAGTAAGTGTTTGACTTAAATTCCCGCCTAGCTCTGGGAGTGGACGTCGATACAGGGACCTGATTGGCCTGGCGTCCAGACTCACTGATAGGTCAACCAGCTGGAGTTTGGCTGGTTCACCCTCCTGGAACAGTCTGTAGGAACATTGCTGGATAAATTCCTGACAAGGATTTTCAGTTTGTGATACAATACTTTATTTTGTAGCTAGACAGTTTCAGTTCTTGATTACATGGAATAAATTTGTATTTGTGGATAACCTGATAAGGGATAGCAAAGGCCCATGAAAGATTTTATTTTTTTATTTTTTTGAGTTGGACAAATAGCTAGGAAAGCATTAACAAATACCTAAAATTAAAATTGAAGCAGAAACTTTAGGAAAAAATAAGGCCCATGCATGAAATTTAAGATATTTCCAGGATGCTCTTAAAAATTCAAGCAGTACATGTGAAGAGGTCTACACGTACCTACTTCCTGACACTCTGTTCAGGCTCTATGGCTGTCCTCACTGTACTTCTGGTCCCACCTGTTAATATCTGCATGAATGATGTTGAGTGTTGTTGCAACCAATGACTGGCTTTAGCAGTCATGTTCTAAAGTGGCATGTCACGGCTGGGCCACGTGTAGCTTGGGGTCAGGTGACCTCTGAGGCCAGTCATTGGATGTACAGTAACTGTACAAATGATCCAGTCTGTGCGGAATTTGACAGCTGAGGGCCGGAAATCCAGTGAAGACAGCCCAGGAACCACATAGCTGAAACCAAGTTCTTTTTACAGAATCTGCTGGTTGCAAGGGGATTTAAAAAAAAAAAAAAAAAAACGGGGACAACCCCTTTCGGGTGTTTCTGTGTTTTTTTTTACATTTATTAGAAGTGAATATGTTGACACAGGTTAAGTGTTGGAGAAGAGAGGGGATGTGGCTGATAGTTGTCCGAGTATAGAATATCGACATGGTTGTATTATTAATATATTCATTTGCCGCACACAGTGATGGCCACTGAGAATACAGGTCTTTTTCACTTAGACAGTTCTGAAGAGATTCTTAGTTTGTCTAGAGAGAAGAGTCTACTATCTTAGCTATATTAAAAATTGAAAAAGTTCTGTGATGGTGGCTGTGATCTTAGACATAAATAAAAATGTATGTCCTCTTACATTGGAAGATTGAGAAATTAATGGGAGTTGCACTATTATATATAAAAATTTACATAGGATAACTCACTGTTTTATGTTTAATTATTTGTACTATACACCAAAGAGACTAACTAAAATTTGTATAAAAAAAAAACTAAATAGGGGTGGTGGTAAATGCAATAGAGATGAATTGGGGATTATTAATTTACACTCACCTAAAGAATTATTAGGAACACCATACTAATACGGTGTTGGACCCCCTTTTGCCTTCAGAACTGCCTTAATTCTACGTGGCATTGATTCAACAAGGTGCTGATAGCATTCTTTAGAAATGTTGGCCCATATTGATAGGATAGCATCTTGCAGTTGATGGAGATTTGAGGGATCCACATCCAGGGCACGAAGCTCCCGTTCCACCACATCCCAAAGATGCTCTATTGGGTTGAGATCTGGTGACTGTGGGGCCATATTAGTACAGTGAACTCATTGGCATGTTCAAGAAACGAATTTGAAATGATTCGAGCTTTGTGACATGGTGCATTATCCTGCTGGAAGTAGCCATCAGAGGATGGATACATGTTCCTATTCTGTTTACGCCAAATTCGGACTCTACCATTTGAATGTCTCAACAGAAATCGAGACTCATCAGACCAGGCAACATTTTTCTAGTCTTCAACAGTCCAATTTTGGTGAGCTTGTGCAAATTGTAGCCTCTTTTTCCTATTTGTAGTGGAGATGAGTGGTACCCGGTGGGGTGTTCTGCTGTTGTAGCCCATCCGCCTCAAGGTTGTGCGTGTTGTGGCTTTACAAATGCTTTGCTGCATACCTCGGTTGTAACGAGTGGTTATTTCAGTCAACGTTGCTCTTCTATCAGCTTGAATCAGTCGGCCCATTCTCCTCTGACCTCTAGCATCCACAAGGCATTTTTGCCCACAGGACTGCCGCATACTGGATGTTTTTCCCTTTTCACACTATTCTTTGTAAACCCTAGAAATGGTTGTGTGAAAATCCCAGTAACTGAGCAGATTGTGAAATACTCAGACCGGCCCGTCTGGCACCAACAACAATGCCACGCTCAAAATTGCTTAAATCACCTTTCTTTCCCATTCAGACATTCAGTTTGGAGTTCAGGTGATTGTCTTGACCAGGACCACACCCCTAAATGCATTGAAGCAACTGCCATGTGATTGGTTGACTAGATAATTGCATTAATGAGAAATAGAACAGGTGTTCCTAATAATTCTTTAGGTGAGTGTATATTGGAAGTATCCAGTAGAAACTTTTGGGATCAAGTTTTACAAATTACCGTATTTTTTGCCCTATAAGACACAATTTTTTCCTCCCAAAAGTGGGGGGGAAATGTCAGTGCATCTTACAGGGTAAATACTATACATTAGTACAGTAGGATCGGGGAGAGGTGAATACAGCATTCCCTGTGCTGGCTCTGTACTCACTGCTTCCTGGACTTCCTCTGCTGGCGATGAATGCTAAGGTGTGACCTGCGCATATAACAAGGACATTGGCTCACTCTGTGGCCTCACATTGTCTGATGTTGGGTCACAGCATGGAAGGAAGAACACTGGATCTCAGGAGCTGGATCTCAGCATTGGGGGTCTGAGCTGAGGTCTGATTAACATTGGGGATCTGCACTGATGTCCGATGAAATTATTATTATTATTATTTTTCCTCATCTAAAACCTAGGTGTGTCCTATGAGCAGGTTAAAAATACGGTAATATCTCAGATAATCCCCTATTTTGCCGTTGCAGCGCTTCCCGGCAGCACCGCTGTTTTCCGGTTGTTAGGACACATGTCGGGTATCTAGGTGAGGGAGCGTCAACCAATCAGAGCCAGCGCTCACTCACTGGCCGTACTGATATCACGGATCATGTGATGCCAGTCACATCATGTATTTAAACAGGATAATCTGCAGGCCACAGGCTGTCTGTGATTGCTATTATTCATTTGGATTTTTCTGAAGATGCGCACTTTGGAGTGCTGGTACGCAGATCAGAATTTGTCACTTACCTAGAGAATTTCTTTGATCTGATCATATCCAAAAAGCCCCAACAGATCCATCCAAAGTGGGTGCTCTACTGCTGCTACAGAGACACTCTATCCCTTGAAGGCACAATGCAGAGTCAAAAATATGTGGCTGTTCTGAAGCCGAAACTGCTACCAACAATAAAGAAGTGGTTTCCAAGTGGTGATTGCATATGTTAACAAGACCTGGCACCCTACTATTGCAGTACCCCAGATGGGGTATCTGCAATTCTTTGTTGTTGCACTCCTAAGGTGAAGTGCTGCATGTAATATGTTTCTATGTCACACACTCAGCATGTTCCAGCATGAGTCAGGTATGGCCAGAGTTAACAATTCTAGACTAGCCCCTCTGGAGCTCATGGAGGGGCCTTGTCCTTCCCCCCTAGCTCCAGAAGATTCTAGAGTGTGCTAGGAGTTGGCAGTGGTGAGGACGGGTCCTGGAGGAGAGGAAGCAGACTCAGGCATTTAACTAGAAGCGTCCGGAGACTAACAGTTCCCCGTGTGTCCTCTGCTACTTCTGCAGGAAGAGAGAGAAAAACAAAGTAACATTTCAGAGCTACTGTACAGTGTGAGTCAGCAAGGTGATCAGTGTCAAGCATTGCAGGCCATGTTGCAGTTGAGGGAAAATAGGGTAAAGACACCCTTTATGTTCACAGTAGAGGGAAAACTGGTTAAAGACACTGCACTCTTCAGGTACGATTTTGGCCAGTCGTATAATAGGAAGTACGAATTGCGAACGTTGTGATAAATTGCTGTGGTTAGCAGGAAATTCCAGGATTAGAGACTGTAGCAGTAGAGAGAGTAACCTGAGGGCCATAACTGACATCTAATCATTTGACTTCTGTGTGGACTTTGCTTTGTCTATGGATAAAGACTGAATGTACTATTTGGTGCACAGTAAAGAGAAACTTTGCTTAAGTTTAATCAGGCCTAGTTACTGACTCTCCTAACACCACATGTTGGCGACTGCCTCACCTGTCTTGCCTTGCACCCACTTGGACATTAACATCCAGAGGCACAGACCAGAGGATGCGACGGACTGAGATAGGACACCATGATACTACCACTACACTACATCAGGGCCATTATCACTCCCATTCTCCACATCGGCTCCTGTGTTGTAATTGTTGCACTATAATTCAAGGTACACCAATAAGGTTTTTTGGCACAACACAGCTTGCACAGTCGCCTGGAAACTCATGAGATTTGAACCCAATAGAAAACCTGTGGGCCACTAGGAAATCATGAATAAGAAAACATTGATTGTCCAACAAAAATGTATACTGTATGATTGCAAGTGTGATTAAAAGGGTCCATTCACACGTCCGTGAATGTGTCCGCACCCGTTCCGCAATTCTGCGGAATGGGTGCGGACCCATTCATTCTCTATGGGGCAGGAATGGATGCGGACAGCACACAGTGTGCTGTCCGCATCTGCATTTCCGGGGTGCACCCCCGATCTTCCGGTCCGCGACTCCGGAAAAAAATAGAACATGTCCTATTCTTGTCCGCAACTGCATCCGAGAATAGGCAGTTCTATGGCAGTGCCGGACGGGTGTATTGCAAATCCGCAATACACTACGGACGTGTGAATGGACCCTAAAGTGTGGTTCCAGGATCAAGAAGTTGAAGAGTTGTACAGAAAACTGCTTGAATCAATGCCTAAGAGGGTGAAGCAACTAATCGCGACAAAAAGAGGACACATCATGTACTAAAATTTATTAAATAAATCTGACTTTGTATATATTCCAGTTACACTTCCCTATTTAGAATATGTGAGCAATTTGCAATTTGTCATTTTAGTCAAGCACCCGAGGAAGTAGAACAATAATTATTATTGTAAAAACAAATACATGGTTCCTCTTTCTGAAGAAATAATTCAGTGCAAGGCATGTGACAGCATCAAATATATAGGATTCAACTAACTTACTTTCCCCTTTTCCCCTAATTCTAATGGCCTTTAACTTTTTGAGGGAGATTTAACCTCAAAATGTAGTATTTTAATCTTGCCTTTTTTCAGAAAATGCAGGTACACTATTAAAACTTAGTTAACTAGCCACACCTCAGATGGCTTTACCAGCGTGTTAGAAAATAGAGCCATTCATGTCATTCTGCACATTACAGCCTCAGTATGAAGCACATTATCTCTTCATCCTTCACTTTTCACTACGATTGTGAATTCGATTCAGACAGAAGTACATCCACCATCAATCAGTTTAATCATCCAAGAGCAAGCGTTTTTCATGTCCAGCATAACTTTTATAGAATAACAATAGAAATAATCAAACAAGTCAGTGGTAAGAAATACCAAGGTAAAACAGCCCAAAACTTGAACCTCACTTGAAAGGCCGCCGGCTGGGTACATAACAATCTGACGCTCCCAATGCCGTGAACACTTATGTACCTGGCCAGAGACTACAAGTCCCACTGTATTGGTGTCCTCAGGACAGCAATGCAGTTGAATACAGCGGTGGGGCATAAGATACAATGGTTTTCTGTCCCAATGTTAACTCTCACCTACGAGGCAGTAAGTCCTGGTGCTGGGACACATACCGCAGTGCACAAAAGAATACTGGCTCAGCAGAACCAAATACTACAGTGCAACAAGAAGTTCTGCTGGGTCAGTATATTATGTTGCACTGTGGTATTTGGTTTTGCTGGGCAGTATATTGTGCTGCGCTGTAGTATTTTGTTCTGCCGGGACAGTATATTATGTTGCAGTATAGTATTTGGTTCTGCTCGGGCAGTATATTCTGTTGCACTACGTTAGTTCTTTCTGCACTGTGGTATTTGGTTTTGCTGGGCAGTATATTGTGCTGCGCTGTAGTATTTTGTTCTGCTGGGACAGTATATTGTGCTGCACTGTGGTATTTGGTTCTTATGGGGCAGTATATTGTGTTGTTTTGTGGTATTTGGTTATGCTGGAGAAATACAGTATATTGTGCTGTGCTTTGGTATTTGGTTCGGCTGCAGTACCAAATACCAAGCTGTAGCACAATATACTGCCCGTTATGGTATTGCTGGCCCTACTATCCACATGTGTTTGACCCACCTACTTGAGATATCCCACATACTTGTTTTGGTTCCACCTTCTGTAACTTTTGGCCAGCCTACAACATGAGGTTACTTAAAATTGCCAGTTAACCCCTTTGCTCACCCCTCTTTTCAGTGGTGTCCCAGACAGTTGCTACTCTCTGTTTGTACATTGTCAGAATATCATGCTTAGTGTATCTAGAATTCCAAAATGTAAAGAATAGCAAGTCATATAAATCAAATCCAACAAATCTCAAATGTTTTGTGAAAAATTACTGTTTTGAATAGTAATGGTTGGCTACTAATCAGGATTTAGAATTACTGTGTGTGGCAGGACCATAGATCTAGACTATATTTTCAATTGTACAGTATAGATGTGATACTGGGCATGTTCATAATTGATAGGTTATTAACCCCTAAGTGACCACCCATACGCCTTTTTATGGCGGTCACTAAGGGGCCTTAGGAAGGCCACCGCTTTTTTATGGCGGCCTAGTCTAAGAGCTGCACGGATCCCCTGTGCAGCGGGAGCGGGGACCTGGCTCTCACATAAGAGCCGCGGTTCTGCTCTAACAGCCCGAACCGACAGGAGTTCCGATCCGGGCTGTTTAACGCTTTACAGGCCGTGGGCAATGGTGCTCGCCGCATGTAAAGTGCTGACAGAGGGAGCGGACTCCCTCTGTCTCCCATTGGCACCCCGCAAATGCCATTGCGGGGTGCCGATGTGTGTAAAAGCAGGCTGGGGTCTTATGAAGTTGCCTTGAGTAGATTCCAGTAGGCTGTGCCTCTCTGATGCAGCCTGCCGGTCAATGTCAGTATAGCACTGACATTAAAATGCAATGCACTATAGGGATAATGCATTCAATTTTAAAATCAATCTGAATATTGTCTGTTATAGTCCCCTTGTGGGACTATTAAGTGGTAAAAAAAGTTTAAAAAAACACACTTATTAAATTAAAAAAATTCTGTAAAAAAAAACACTTTTCAATGAAAAAAATGTACGCGTCTGAAACGACCCGGACTACATAAATATCTTGTAAATTATCCCCTACGATGAACGCAGTGAAAAAAATAAATAAGAAAAAACAATGACAGAATTGCAAATTTATTCTTAGTTGCCCCCGAAAAAAACTAATAACAAGCAATAAAAAAAGCGGAATTTACTACAAAATGATACCAATGAAAAACACAAGTCGTCCCGCAAAAATCAAGCCCTCACACAACTCCATAGCAAGAAAAATAAAAAAAGGTTATGGGTTTTGGGATGCGGCAATGCAAAAACATTTTTTTCCTTTTAATGAAAAAGGGGTTTTATTGCAAAAAAGTAATAAAATTCAAAAAAAATATATATGTATTTGGTATCACTGTAATCATACTGACCCAGAGAATAAAGATTTTATGTTATTTATACCGGAAAATTAACGCTGTAAAATTCATAACGTAAAAACACAGTGGCAGTATTGCTGTTTTTCCCATCTCCCTCACAGAAGAGTTAATAAAAGTTAATCCGAAAGTTATGTGTACCCCAAAAACTACAACTTTTCCCGCAAAAAACAAGCCCTCATAAAGCTATATAGATGGAAAAATGTAAAAGTTATAGCCCTTGGAAGGAAAAGATGAAAAAAGGAAGAAAAACGCTTAGTCACTAAGGCCCAAAACAGGCTGGTCACTAAGGGGTTAAATATGAAATCTATGGAGCAATATTAAAGGGGTTATCCTATGACTATTGTAAAAATGAAAGGCATCATGTAATACAAAAATCTCTTGCTTACAAAGCTAGAACCAGCCCTGTACCTCACATGTATTCATAGATCTCCCCATTCATTGCTCTGCTAGATTTATATCAAGCTGACAGCTCAAGGGGAGTGTCTTTTCTGCTGCAGCTCAGGGGGCGTGTCCATGCTCTCCCTATCACAGCTCAGGAGGCAGTCTACGGATGAAACTGAGCATGTGCGGCCATCTCAGTGAGCAGGACAAAGAAATAAGGAAAAGAACAAACAGCAGGTGGTGCTATACAGATACATTTTGCTGAATAATAATTTTTAATTCCATGCAATTACAAATGTATTCAGATCCAAGTGCTGGTTTGAAAACTGTAGAATATTTTTCATGGGACAACCCCTTTAAGCATTACTGTTTGGTGCAGGTTTTCTTATCTTATACAACAGTTTATACTGTACTGTATGTCATCTGTGAAAAGAAGAAGAAGATGTAGAAACAATACAACTTTGTAAATGCAGTAACTCATATAAATGTTCTATGTAAGAATGAAGTAAGGCTACTTTCACACTCACGATAAGAGTGTCTGGCACGCTGCATTTTTTGTCCGGCCGCCTTCCGGCATGTTTGCCGAGCTGCGGCCGGATCTCTGGCCGGTCCCCATTATAGTGAATGGGGCAGACTTCTGGCAGCATACATGTGCAAATGTTGTTATGCGAGTGTGAAAGTACCCTAAGTAGTACAGTTATAGCCTGTCGATATCAGGCCATATGCGCTGGGTTTTGAATTGTGGCTATTTACACAGTTCTGCAAACACTATATATACATTTGATTCTAAATTGTGAGTAAGAAAGTGCAGGGATAATATATGTGCCAAAATGTTTCCCTTACCCTACAGTCATTGGAAGGTGCTTCCTGAGGTGGCCTCATGGTTGGTGTATCTTTGTGTCTCCTTTGCAGGGCCATTTGCAGTGAAGCTGTTTGATGTCTAAGGATGTCTGTTGCTTCCAGTGAATGGCCGCAGTCCGGGAAGTGGATTTCAGATGAAGCTGATATAGGTGGTGCTGAACTATAGTTGTACGTGGTTTATTTGAGCATAAGTGAAGTTATTCAAAGGTGTCCATATACTTTCAATAGCTATCGGCCAAACACCTGTTCCTAACTAATTCCCCATACGTTCAGCTGGGCTAAGTATTCACACATTTTCATTGGGGAAAGGGGAGTTAGCTATTGTCAGATACCTCCGGCAGTTGCTTATCTCCCTTGAGAAAATGGCTCTAGCATGTTGAAACCCATTATGCCCAATCATGTTTTTCCCCCAACATATGCCAAATGAACGTCGACCAAACATTTCATACACTTAGTGAAAGCATAGACAGGGTGTCTAGACTTCCACCGGATTGATCACATTAGTAAATCTTAAGGCAGACAAACCCATAGCATGTTGTACTGAACTTTCCTATATAAAGTTCAGTACAAAAACAAACACAATGCAACAGCGCTCTGCAAACACAAATAAGAAAGTAAATACTAAAGTTCCATACTCACTACAGAAAATGTGCTAAGGCTACGGTATAAATGTGAGGTTCTTGGCAAATATATTTTGTACAAAATTGTCTGTGCCTGTCCGGACAAGTGCAAGTATAAAGCTGTAGCCTGTTTTCCCTGCATTTATTGAAGGCCATTTGGCACCAGAAGAGGTAAAATACAGAGTGGGCTTAGCATGCATACGGAGCCTGCATTCCCTGCATTGTCCTAAAGATATTGCCTTGTCTTTGCAAGTATAAAGCTGTAGGCTGGTCTCTCTGCATTTATTGGAGGCCATTTGGCACCAGAGTGGGCTCAGCATGCTTGCAAAACCTGCATTCTCTGAATTTAATGGAGGTCAATATGGCACCAGAGGAGGTAGTATTTAGTGTTGGTTCCTGTCCTAAAAAGATCGCCTTGTTGTTGGTGAACAGGCACAAATCATTAAGTACAAAATGTATTTGCTAAGAATCTCACATTTATAAAGTAGCATTAGTATAGTTTCTATAGTGAGTATAGCACGATTGAATTTACTTTATTATATGTGTTTGCAGAGCAATGTTGCATCGTATTTGTTTTTCCTTTTTTGCTTTCAGCCATGGTGACGTGCACCTGCGCATTGGGATGTGCTGACTGACCCCCATTTTATTCTCTATGCCACACCACATTCGTTTCTTGGCCTCTCTACCTTGAATTTTTTCTTAATGCAGACCGAAACAACTGAATAATAATAGGTCCATACTCCTATATTAGCTTGGCATCCAAGACTCATGGAACTTGAAGCTTTCTACATTAGCGTTCATTGTAGAGATGTCACTCCTGTCCCTATGTCACTACTCTCCCCTCTCTTATAGGATATATGGATTTACTGATTTCCTGGTACCCAAGAACTTCTAGTCTCCATTAGCTGTTAAGCCTCTTACAAATGCTCATCTGCATTCCCTCCCTCGCAACAGTTTAAACCCTGTTTGCAAATATTCTATTGAAAAGAATATAGTGATGTACCAATTTTCATCTTCATTCTTAAGTTAAAGGGGCTATGCCATGATTGATGTAAATAAATGAAAATCAGACATCATATAGAGGGCAGTCTATTTCTAACAAAGCTAGAATCAGCCCTGTACCTCACATGAATCCACAGCCCCCACTATTCATTGCTCTGCTAGATTCTCTTCAGGTTGACAGCTTAAGAGGAGTGTCTGTTATCAGGGGGTGTCCTTTCTGCTGCATCTCTTTCCCTGTAAGTGTCACAGTAGATAGGGCTTGGGGGCAGTTGAAGAATGTAAATGAGCATGTGTGACCAGCTCAGTGGCCATCAGGTCACCCCTATCTAAAAAGTTTCCAGCTAGGGGCTGACTGACAGACTGGTGTATTGTGCATTTGGCTGTTATATTGTCTGTTAATGTCTGTTAATATTGTCTTAAGGCCCCTTTCACACAAGCGAGTTTTCCGTACGGGTGCAATGTGTGAATTGAATGCATTGCACCCGCACTGGATCTTCACTTCTATGGGTCTGTGTACATGAGCGTTGTTTTTCACGCATCATCTCTGCTTTATGTGAAAATCGCAGCATGTTCTATATTAAGCGTTTTTCACGCACCCCTGGCCCCATAGAAGTGAACGGGGCTTCCGTGAAAAACGCATCGCGTCCAGATGCTAAGTGTTTTTCACAGATGGTTGCTAGGAGATATTGTTTGTAAGTCTTCAGTTGTTTTTTTTTACATGTGTGAAAAATGCATCAAAAGTGATACTGAAACCACTGAACACAATTGCAGACAAAACTGACTGCACTTGCGTGCAAAACCATCCGTTTTTTTGTACTGAACAAATCCAGGATCCATATAGTTTGTGTGAAAGATGTCTTAAAGAGGTATTCTCATCTTAGACAATGGGGGCATATATCGCTAGGATATGCCCCCATTGTCTAATAGGTGCGGGTCCCACCTCTGGGACCTGCACCTATCTCTAAAACAAAGCCTAACACGAGGCCGGCAAAGTGGTGGCCGGCGGTGCCGGGTCCTGCCACCACCAAGCCTTCCTATTGGCTTACGCGGCCACCGCTCTCATTCATTTCTATGGGGTCGACAGAAATAGCTGAGCCAGTGCTGGGCTATTTTCGGCGGCCCCATAGAAATGAATGGAGGGCAGTCACGCATGCACGGTGCGCCCTCTGGCACTTTGCTGGCTCCTTTTATGAGAGGTGTGGGTCCCAGAGGTGGGACCCGCACCTACCAGACAATGGGGGCATATTCTAGTGATATGCCCCTATTGTCTGCAAATGACACAACCCCTTTAACTCATTGTGATATCCTGTAATAAAAGCCATTGAAAAACAATTGAAGATGTCGGCTTAACACAACTACATGTTGCTTAGTTAACACATCTAGTTAGGCGTGTGTTAACTCTACTACATCACTCACTATGGTTAATTTACACAGAGAGCATGGACATGGGTGTCTTTTATTGGATAGGCATTGTCAAGTTTAGTCAATAGAACAATTCAATAATGCATATGTTCATAAACATGTCCTAATTTTTGGCCTATTTTTGCCTAATAGACATTAGCAGAGCCCTACTAATCATCGAATATTACAACAGTAATAATAGCAATAGCAATAATCGCAGAGCAAAAATATGACTGAGAAACATGGACATATA
Organism: Bufo bufo; assembly: GCF_905171765.1. Classification (NCBI taxonomy): domain Eukaryota; kingdom Metazoa; phylum Chordata; class Amphibia; order Anura; family Bufonidae; genus Bufo; species Bufo bufo. The sequence continues at coordinate 558,139,809 of NC_053390.1, read as the reverse complement.
ACGCAGCACTTTAAAAGAGATGAAAAATACAATAGAATAGAAAGTAAAAAAAGACAAGTAGAGACTTGGCATCTGGATAGAACACATCTGTATCCTGTGTCCATATTTAGCAGCAGATTCCTTCCACGTCTGAATGCAGTCATATTAACAAGGTCATGCAGCTGCTTCTAGAACACAGCTATACATATGTAGTATGGAAACATATTGGATGACAGAAGGCTGTTGTGATTTTCACAAAGATTTATATAGGCTATAGGATTATATGTGGTAAGCATTAGAGTCATTCTAAGCGTGGGATTGAATGCGGTGGGCGTAACTTTCATAGGTTTTCCTAAATCAATCTATAATCTGCCTCAAACTTGCAATCATGAGAAACACTTTGAATTATTCGGTAGCTTTCACGTTTTTCTGGGCTGCAAAAATGACCGTATGCAATTGAACTTTGAAGAGCTAAACCTGAGAGAGATAAGCCCCCAAAACCTGTATGATTGACATGTCTCTGGGGAAAGCTGAAATTGAAATAATTGGTTGTCCAAACTTGACGATTGCACTAATATTTCTGTATAGGATTTGCAACCAACCAGCATAAACACCAACTCACATTTATGTATCTAGTTGACTCCAGCCAATGGCATTTTCTTGCCTTACTTAGCTTTAGTAACATGATTCAAGAGTCCATTAGCTACTGCTAGTTCTACACCCTGGAACAACAGTCACTAGCACGCCATGTCTACTCCCTTTGACCATCAAAAGCGCTTTTTTTTAATACTTATATTGATAGTATGGTGAATTAATCATTTTTTAACCACTTCAGATGGTCTCTACATGTGAACAGACCAATGATACTATATGAGCATCCGGAATACCTACTATTCTGTCTAAGGCTAGTTTCACATCTGCGGTGTGATTTCTGGCAGAGAACAGCTTGAATTCTCCAGATTCGACACTGCCAGATACAAATGTAATTCCTGAGGTTCGGCAAAGATTCGGTCACATTCTGGCAAAAATGTGGAGAATTGGCCAGACACAAACCGCTGCACTCTGCAGTTTGTGTCCAGCCAAATCCCAATTTGTCTGCCAGATTAGGCGGCTGGATCTACGTGCCGCAGGTGTGAAACTAGGAGGTAAAAGGTGGTTAGTTGTTTCTGGTAGAACTTTTCTCCTTTACCCAAATGGGCAGAGTTAATTCTTTTTTCATAATCTGCTGATTTTGGAACTTTGTGGACTCGTTCATACTACTTTTATGTTTGTTGCCTGGCTCACACTAACATTGATGAAGATTTTTCTGCTGCTAGATCTAGGCCTCAGCAATACTCCATGTGCCCCCACTTTACTCATGCGTAATCACAAGTGTGGATCATCTCCACATGGCGCACAGTCCTAAAGCGTGACTCTCTTACAACCACAACTGTCTGCCTTCATGACTGCCTCTCCTTCGTGTAGTCCAGTATGCCACACTCTACACAGGCAATCCCTATTCAGCAAACTGGTTGGTCTGTTCCTTTATAACGTGACCTATCACAGGTCCTCTGAACACTCAAAGATGCAAGGACTAGGAATTGCTGTGAGTGTCGCTGCTCCAACCACTATTTAGGTTCTGAGCGTAGTGCCACCCCCATTTGATAGCTAACTACCAAGCAGTTTGGCTGTTCCTCTCCATACCAGGGGCTGTAGTATTCTCTGTGTACTGGCCACTGCATACTGACAATGCATTCCTGCTGGGCACCACAACTCCCCACATGTCAACAGCATACAGTGCAGCTTCTCATCAATTAGTGAGATTTGCATTAATTACAGTGTGCTTTCTGACACACATATTTGCAGTGCACACCAACATTCTGTCTGAGGGTCTATAGCTCACACGGGCATTATCCCCATTTCAGAGGCCAACTGTGACATCACCACCTACAATATACACCTTACACATAGTGTGAATACTCAGGGCATTTAATGGTGCATACATTACTTAAGTGCTGGCATATCACAGTGACACAAAACACATTAAAGGGGTTGTACAAGTAATATCTCATCGGCGGCGGTCTGATACCCGGCACCGCCAGCGATCAGCTATTTGAAGAGGAGGCGGCACTCCATGCAAGCAAATGGAGCAAGTACTTGTAGTTACACCCCCTTCCAAGATGACAGGCAGCATAATGAAGAGGAAGCGACGCTCAGATGGAAAGCCACCTCCTCTTCAAACAGCTGATCAGAGAGAGTGCTGGGTGTTTGACCCCCGCCGATCAGATATTGATCAATATAGATTGCCTGCACAACCCCTTTAAATGGCATATCATACAAGCAGTATAGTCAGTTGGGCCCTTCAGGCATCATTAGTTCCCATCATTTTATGGATCCTGCTCAGCTATTATTTTTTGTTGTTCTGAATATATAACGCAGCACAACAATGGAAATAACAATGCAGATGTTAACAGAGCTTAAGACTTTGACTATGTTGGCTCAGCTCTTAAAGGGCTACATCTTTTATCACTAAATTAGTGAGAATTTTTTATGTTCTAATTATATATATATATATATTTGAGAAAGGTGTTATATTTCATTCTCCTATTACTTTATGAGGTTTCTCAAGATATGTAAGGTCCTCTTTAATACTAGCTCTCATGGCAGATTTAATCCGCACTGCTCTGATTTGGGAAGCATGCTAGTAGACTCTTATAAGCAGTGAATAATAGAATATCTAACCTACTTAGTGCCTGTGCCAACGTGTGACCTATTTTCCATGAATGTATATTCCTCTGATACATGCCAGTTTGTGAAATTAATTCTGCTGCATGCTGACTAGAGGGACTGTAAGCATTTGGCAAAATGTATGCTTATTTCCAATCAAGCTTCAGCAAGGCTTGTGTCTTTGGGTAAGTAAGTCTGTTGATTTGATGTAAAATGCAATGACCAAAGGGAACTTTCAACACTTATTAAAATGATTTACACTGTGTTTTTGGAAGTCTGACCTACAGCAAAAATTCTTTCAAATGTCTTCTGACTCTTCTCTAAGATATTGTTTTTGTTATCTTTTCATTTATAGAAAAATGTGCATTATTTTCCATCAACTGGATACTTTTTTTTTCAAAATGGTTATGGGCTTTAAGCAGACATCCTGAGAATAAATCTACTATATTCAGGTTAAACAATTAAATTTTTAAAGAGTCTGTCAAGCTGAGACAAACCTCTCTAACTTGAATGTACCCGTTGCAATCTGATTGTGGCGCCTACTATAACTGCTTAGACCAACCTGGAGGGTTTCAGGCAAACCACCTTTATGCAATTGGAAAGGTCAGTGGACAACGAAAGAAATGGCAGAATACATACATCAGTAATCGTGGCTGGATTAATTGGAAGGATACATGGACTTCCTTCGCCTTGGAAATCTAGGTGATTACACTTAATACATTTTTGTTTTATAAAAGGGGTTGTCCGAGTGTTTAATACTGATGACCTATCCTCAAGGTAGGTAATCAGTATGTGATCTGAAGGGGTCTGACTCCCGGCATACCCATCAATTAGCTGCTTGTAGAGGCTGCAGGCTCCTCGCAGCTTGCCAGCCACACCGCCATCCCTTGGATAGCGGCTAGGTTTGGTATTGCAGCTTAGCCCCATTTACATAGTGCTTAGCAGTTTTCTTCTCAACAATTTTTTACATATTTGCCGGGTTGTGACCAGTTGGTTCTACACCAGTCCCCATTATAGTTAATGGGGCCGGACAGCGACATTTAAGCTTCCGGCATTGCAAAGAAATCCGGCAGGCTGTTCCAGTAGGGAACAGCCTGCCAGATCCTAAGCACTAGTGTGAAACTAGCCTCAGAGGTTAAATAGGACTCCCTCTGTCACCCTGTTGCCACCCCCGTGAAACAATTCCAGGGTGGCAATTGGTTTTCAGGGTCTAACAAAGATCCCCAGGTCTGACACCTTTGTACCCCTATAAAGTATACAATGAAATACAGAATTATTGTTGTCTATTATATCAGCAATAAAGTGATCGCATTGTCCAGTTCCAAAGTGGGACTGAAAAAATGTAAAGTAAAGTCACATACCTTGCTAAAAAAAATATTCTCCTTAACCCAAGCTAATGCAGTACATAAAATGTACCTCAAAATAGTGCTTTTAAAACATACTCATGCAACAAAAACAGGTTTTTATTATGGTTACGTTGATTAAGAAATATAAAAAAGTTATGACTTTGGAATGCAGAGGTGAAAAAATAAAAATAAGAAATAAAAATAATGCTGCATCCTTAAAGGGGTTGTCCACTTTTTATTGAGTTATGGCCTATCCTCAGGACCTGATTGGCAGGTGTGTGGGGTACCCTGAAGATAGATCATTTAGATAAAGGGACATAACCCTGAAAAACAAGAAAATAATAAGCATAACCTGCTAAGAAAAGTTATTTCTGCATGGACATCTGCCAACTGCTGCAGAAAGCCGTTAAACAGATATCCTGCAGTCGGACAAGTGTCTCCTTCCTTCATGTCTCTCCATTTTCGGCTGGGGACCAGTTCTGTCCCAGCCGAAGATGGAGCTCACAGGTAAGCAGGAAGTTTGGGCAAGGGGCGGGGCTTAACACTGCATTCACTTTACCATTACACTGACCAGATGATGTTACCATTACAATGTGCAAGTAACCCAGATTTTCCAGGACCCTGAAAAGCAAATCCATCTATGGCATTATTTAGGAGAGAGGAGGGGCTTTATCTTGTCACATTTATTATTCTGCAATCTATTACAGTTCCACATATCTGTTCTACGACCCTAAAAGGCAAATCAAGCTAATTAATGCATATTTAGGGGTGAGAAAGAGGGATTGATCTTTGCAGAGTTACTATTCTACAGACTCTATTGCAGCACCACATGGCGGTAACCTGGTTTTACCAGGAACCTGAAATGCAAATCTACCTAGTTGTGGCACTATTTAGGAGTGGGGAGGATTTATCTTGGTAGATTTAGCATTCTGCAGTCTATTAGAGTTCCACTTGGTGGTAGCCCAGCTTTCCCAGGAACCTGAAAGGCAAATATGCCTAGCTGCACTATTATGCAGTGAAGGGAAGAACTGAATTATCACTGCCAAACTAGGCAGTTTAGCTATTATGTACTATGGCTGATATTATGTATATACTACAGCTGGTACTATTGGCATTATGGCTGGCTCCTTTACCAAGTCTATTTAGTTCTATTACTAACTAGGAGCTTCCTTCCAACAAAATGGCCACACTCACTGTGTAGACTAAAATTATCCAAACTAAACCCAGCTCCCTACTCCTAAGAGAACAATACACTGCTTTTCTATTGTATTTTCCATGTTCTGCAGTTGTGACATCTGATAAAAAAGGAGCAAATAACAATTATTATTATTTTTTGTTAGTTTTTTGAATTCCAGGTTTAGTGTCTCTTTAAAGTGAATATGTTGAGTGCTTTATGCTGCCGTATCTGGCAGCAGGATATGATCGAGGGAAAGATTTGGTGCAGGATTTCTGAGTAAAAAACTGTAAATCCTGACAAGACTCCTAGGAGAGACAGTGAGAGTCCTGATTACTTTGTCCATACAGTCTGATTGACAGCTTTACCTGTATCAATGTGTCAGGGTTTACTCCATTTTTTTACTCAAATATCCAGTTTTAGCTCATATAAACTGATATATAACACAGAAAAGCTTTATTACCTATATTATACCCTGCTCTCAGACAGGACAGCTGCAGATGCCAGAGCACCGGATCCGGATTCAGCCGGTAACACGGTTCTCCGATCCTGCTGTAATTTTAACAACCGGATCTGGAGAACCTGAGGGAACTGGCTGAATCCCATGCCTGGTCTAATGTATCACCTCAGAATGTATTATATTTATGCAGAGCTGGATGTTCTCTTCCTAGTTCTGCTCACTATATTATAAAGTTGGAGCACATCATGTTCTTATTTCAAAAAGCTATATTTCTAAGAGCTTGAGAACCCCTTTAAACCAGTTACTCTGATTTTTCACTCCGAAGTATCTGTACTTTCAAGAGCTAACTTCATACATGAATAATAATGAGCAATGAATAATTCTGTAAGGTGTAGTATTTTATTGCAAGCCATGTACTCAAATGCAGCAGGCCTGCTATATGAAAATAGCAATCAAATTGGCTGTTGCTTTCACAGTTTTACTATCGTTTATAGTATGTTTATATTCTATTAGCTTACTGATCTTTTTGCCATAATTTAGTTATAGGAGTTATATCTTATCTGAAATCCAAACCAAAGCCATCAGAAAACATTGTTAAAATTGCAACTAAGTGCTAAATGACTGCATATAATAATCCAGAAGATCTGCCAGCGCTTACCAATCAGAATTGTCTGTGACGAATATACAAAACTTTTATACATTATGGATTTTGTGCTAACACCAAATAACACCAGATTTAGGGTCCATTCACACATACGTATGTGTTTTGCGGATCCGCTATTTCCACCCTTGTGACTGTTGACAACTGTGCGGCAATTGTAATATCAGTGTGGAAGGGTGTCTAATCTAAAGGATAATAGTGCTACTTCTGGCCCCCATGGTACTACACCACCAAGAATTCTCAACAAGGGAGAATTAACCTGGGTCCAAAACAGTATGATAACAGGGCAGTCCCACTAAATATGCATTATAGTGCCCACAGCTGATGAGACATATTCAGATATATTTTAGATTAATTTTAGTCTACATGGCTTATAATACCACCTATACAATAGCTTTGCATTAGTTTCTAAATGAATAATATTAGAAGTAGTGTAACTTAGAGAGAATATGAATAACCGCTGCAAGTCAGAAAATTTCGTTTTGAAGTCCACTTCCCATTGAAGTTAGAAGGGGAATTTAGCAATACTAAGGTGCGTTTGAATCACCTGATACCTCTTGGATATGCCCCTGAGAATAAATTTAGGATCATAAAAGTACTGGTCATTCAGTGTTTGAGGCCAATTTTATATGTCGATAGTTGCAATATAATGAGTCATGAGTTGAAGGTAGTTATAGAAATCTCACCTAGGCACATTAAAATCTGAGAAAGGTAACAGTTTGCTACCATCACTAATAAGGGGAAGGGGCAATTTTGAGAAGTAGAGGAAGCAAATGGCGAGTTGGAGAGTGTCTGTTCCATAGTTGCAATCCCGCCTGTGCCACAGGGAGAAGGATCTGGGTACCTTACCAGTAGGGGTGGGCGATACGGCCTAAAATCTATATTGCGATATAATTTTAAGCATGTGCGATATGCGATATATATTGCGATATATTGTTTTCTATATTTGGGGGGCGTGTTTAAACTTTTTTTTACTTTTTATTTAATAACTATTAGTCTCCTTAAGGGCTAGAACGTAGAACCCTTGTCATATTCACCCTAATAGAGCTCTATTAGGGTGAATAAGACTTTACACTCTCCCTGCTGCCCTGTGCTTTGTGCACACAGCAGCAGGGAGCTGATCCCCCTCCCCTAAATGGTGCCATCCACAGATCCCCCCTCCCCTAAACGGTGCCATCCACAGATCCCCCCTCCCCTAAACGGTGCCATCCCCAGATCCCCCCCTCCCCTAAACGGTGCCATCCCCAGATCCCCCCCTCCCCTAAACGGTGCCATCCCCAGATCCCCCCCTCCCCTAAACTGTGCCATCCACAGATCCCCCCCCTCCCCTAAACGGTGCCATCCACAGATCCCCCCTCCCCTAAACGGTGCCATCCCCAGATCCCCCCCTCCCATAAACGGTGTCATCCCCAGATCCCCCCCCCTCCCCTAAACGGTGCCATCTCCAGATCCCCCCCTCCCCTAAACTGTGCCATCCACAGATCCCCCCCTCCCCTAAACGGTGCCATCCACAGATCCCCCCCTCCCCTAAACGGTGCCATCCACAGATCCCCCCCCCTCCCCTAAACGGTGCCATCCACAGATCCCCCCCCTCCCCTAAACGGTGCCATCCACAGATCCCCCCCCTCCCCTAAATGGTGCCATCCACAGATCCCCCCCCTAAACGGTGCCATCCACAGATCCCCCCCCCAAACGTTGCCATCCACAGATCCTCCCCCCCAAACGGTGCCATCCACAGATCCCCCCCCCCAAACGGTGCCATCCACAGACACCCCCCCTCCCCTAAACGGTGCCATCCACAGATCCTCCCCCCCCCGACGCTCACAGGAATACATTTAAAAACTAATCAGTAACTTTAACTTTATTAATTGGTGATCTCTTTACTGTATACCTTACTAGGTCTTAGCTCCGATAACAGCAGGCAGTGCGGGGGGCGGCGCTCACTCACTGACGTCATGCGCCTGCGCCGCCTAGTGGAAGGAGCAGGCGCGTGACGTCAGTGAGTGAGCGCCGCCCGCCCGCACTGCCTGCTGTTACCGGAGCTAAGACCTAGTAAGGTATACAGTAAAGAGATCACCAATTAATAAAGTTAAAGTTACTGATTAGTTTTTAAATGTTCTACTGTCAGCGACGTGGCCCTGTATATTCTAACCCCCAGGCAAGCGTCCCTGTCACCATGGGAACGCCTGGGGGTTAGAATATATCATCGGATTTGAGTTTTCACGCGCTCACTGAGATCGTGAAAACTCAATGATTTACTGTCAGTCCCTCCCCTCCTCCTTTTGTCATTGGTGGTCAGCGGCAGCCGCGCACAGTGGGGAGGGAGGGACTCTCTCCTTCTCCACTGTGCCCAGTGTGCCGGCTCAGGAGAAGATGGTGCGCGCAGAGAGCGCGATCATATCGCGGTCTGGCGATATGCTCAAAATCCATATCGTGGCACAAATTTATATCGCATATCGCCTATATCGTCTATATCGCCCACCCCTACTTACCAGAAAACAACACTTTGCATGGAGTCGTACTTAAACATATGGGCCTCTGTCGTAGCCATTTCTTTGAAGTTTCGTGAATCCCCCAGCTTTTAATTAGGTGGAGAATAATGTGAGAAGACAGGGACACTCCAAACCCCTCAACCCCCCAATTTCATGGCCAAGTCATGAAATTGGGTAGTGGGAGTACAAAAGATCTCTCTTTACCTTTGAGACAAGCATAAAGTAGTTTGTTTGTAGTAATTAGTTTGAAGGGTAAGTAAGAGTAATTCCTATGTAGGGGATGCTATCATCAGCCCACTGAAAGGGAAATTTGTTGGCAATATCTTTTGTTGTTCACAGGGATGTTCATACCCAATAATACTGATTTGTGGGCATTAACGTTATAATAACTAACCCTACCTAATATGCTCATGATCCACTACGGGAGGCAACGAAGATTCAGGAGAGGTCAATGAAATACTGTAATAACATCGCCCACAAATAATCTGATATAGTGTTCTTCCTTTCCCGTGAAAATACCATATATAATTAATGCAAAAATCAAGATAGACAGTGGACATCCTTGCCGGGTGCCGTATGAAGGCCAAGGAGAGAAGTCCCAAAATCTACACCCTAGCGGAAGGAAACATATATAGAACCATAATTAAAGATAGCAATCATGGTGGAAAACCAAATTCACAGACCACTTCCTTTAGATAACCCCAATGCACATGATCAATTGCCTTCTCAGCTTCCAAAGGTAGGAGCAGAACAGGTGTCTGATCCGCAACGACTGAAGAGAGCACCCCCAAGAAGCCACGCTTACCAGCTAGCTTTTTGTAATTTTTTTAAAAAAAAACACCTGATCAGAACTAAACACCGTTGGGAGTAGACTGCTTAGGCGGGAGGCTAGATCCAAGTTCAGTAAAGAAATCAGTCTGAAGTTAGATGGAGTATCTGGTGGTTTCCTTGGCTTTGGCAGTGTTTCTATTAAAGCCTCCAGCATTTGTTATGGAAAGACACCTGAGGATGCCACTTTATTGAAAATCCTTACTAAATATGGGGCTAATAATGATCTAAAGGATCAATAAAACGCAATAAAAAATTTGTAAGACTATCAGGTCCAAGAGATAAGGCCATTTTCAAGAAATTAATAGCGAGAGAGACATCATGTGCCATATACTGATAGTGTATCATCACCACTTGTAAAGGATCACCTTAATGATAATAGTAATACTTCCTGATAATTACCTATACAAGATAACCATGTAGATTAGCTTTCTGAGCAGATCTCAGTGTGGTGAAGCTTTAGTACATAGTGGTATGATATTGCTAGCACACAGCTCTGCCCTCAGCCTGATGTCTAGATCTGTCAGTCAAAGGGAGGAGGGAAGTGTGCAGAGCATAAGGGGTGTTACAAAGCAGTGCTCAAACGATTCAGCCCCACCTCCTGGTGCTCCAATTACTCATTTGCATATTGATAAAAATGCAGATTTCTCTGCAGCTATTTATCACACAGACAAAAGAAAGGTATAGTTTTAATCAGCATGATGAGTCCTGTCAGTCAGTATGTGGTTTAATAGGGTAGATCTTGGTGACAGAGCCTCTTCAATAGCAGGTTGCTGCTAATGCAGTTACTAAATACCTACTGAATGTATGAATTGGAGGTAGATACAGTAGTGATCGAGGGTGGTAGTGCACACTATCTAGATCCTCACTCCTGAGATTCAGATAGTACATAATCTAGATATACATAGTAACTGCCTGCTGGGTTTTTAATTGAGCACCAAGATCTTATGAAATGTGAATCAATAAAGAATCATGGTTTTATAATGCACCAAAAATTAGGGTAAATGAGAAAAGGGTAATATTAGCCGATTAGGCTACATTTGTGTGCTACAAGGGTAAACACTGTAAGTTGTTGGGATTCCTTAATTTCTATTTCAAACCACATTTTACTATGAAAAAATATCAGCTAATTGCCCTAGACATGGGGGAAATGTATCATTCTCCTTACGACTCTTTATGGCGTAGTCAAAGTCTGCATTTTACGCTGCCCTCACCAAGTCTACGAAAACGAGAAGTGGCGAGAGCAGAGTAAGGGCGTTGCAAGGGTGGGGCTATCAGCTCCGGCTAATTCATCATCCTTATAAATTACATGCCTTCTCCGGCAGCACAGGTCTTATCAAGGCCCCTGTAAATCAGAGCCAACGTTTTTATTATTTACTGAAGTGCCTGCAAGAGGGAAGGTATACACTTTCTAATGCAGTTAATATGAATGGAGTAGTAGTGCACATGCTGGTCCACTGGTCCATGCACTGCTATGGGACTGATGGAGTGCCGCTTACATCAGTCCCATTGTAGTGAACAGAGCGGTAGACCAATGTGCACACTACCGCTCCATTCAGAGAGGGCACTTGAGGACCCTCCATTCTGGAAATTACTGAGAATGCCAATGGTTTGTACCCCACAGTGAGCAGACATTTAAGATAGTTTCATCTGATAAGGGATAGGGAAGAGACTATGGTCACATCCTGCTTGCAGTTCTGAAGATATAGGTGCTTACATTTATTTTATATTCGTTTTTTATCCTTAAAACTATGAGCAGGAGCACAGCTATGTGGGTGCTCTGCTTCCCACTGAGTTAACATCCACATGATATAAATAGTTAATAAAATCTTTGTAGTCTGTTTAATAAAAATGTCAATAAAAGGATTTGCAGTTATGTTTTAAATGTTCCCCTGGTTACCTTGTGCCCTGGAAAAGTTTAAGAACTTTATCTAATCTTTTCCAAGATAGCTCGGAGGAACACATCCTTCCACAGACAAAGCTGTTTATTTTTTACCTCTTTTCTCCTTGAGAAATGGCGTCACAGTCAGTCCTGAAAGGCTTTTAACCTGAATATCATTCATGATTATCAGTAAATTAAACAGAAGGAGTCTGTGTAGAATCTGAAACATTTTCACTGAGCTTTAAACACATTGTTTACCTATAAACAGGTATATAAAATTATACTTCATTATATGAAGTGGTGTTGCAGACTACAGTTTACTTAAAGGGACACTTTAATCAAAATGTTTTATCATATATTAACAGCCTATATGTCAATACTGAATGGCATTATTATTATTTTTTACTAAACACAGGTGTATGGTTTTCCGAATGTAATTTTTTTAAATCTCTCCATGTATTCTATTTCCTGTCCTGTGTCTGTTTTTGTTGGGGTGTTTAGCATGGCAAACAGTCTTGGTTTTCTGGGGCTAGAATATTGATGCCCTTAGGTCATCAATATCAGATTGGTGGGGTTCCAACCCCCAGCACCTCTGCCAGTCAGTTTTTTTGAAGAGGACACATCACTACAGTGAGCTCAGCAGCCTCTGCTTAGGCCAGTGATATCACATTCATTAGTCTTGTTGTTGTAACGGTCACGTCCACACACACACAGGGGGGAAGGATAGTGACCACTGTGCTCCACCCTCACCCCTGGCCCTGCCTTCTTGCCTCACGAGTCCTGATGACAGGGGACAACTGGACGACAGTCCCTAACTTAGGATACGTGCAGGGAAGACAGACAAGACAAAATACGGAACATGAACGGACCTGGTCAAACCAAGAGAGCTACGCAGTACAAAGGGTTAAGCAAAGAATGGTCAGGAGAAGCCGGGGTCAAATACCAGGAGAGTAGAGAAGTACAAGAGGAGTCCTAAGAGAGTAGTCAGGTGGGAGCCGAGGTCACAATACCAGGACGGATGCGCAGTACAGGAGGAGCAGGCAAAGGATCGTCAGGGAACGGAATCAGGTGAGTATTCAGTAGTCCAACAAATAGCCAGGAACCTAGAAATTAACAGACAACCTGTGGCTAGCAGGCTGCCTGTATTTATAGTGGGGAGTGAGGGTCATGTGACGTGGCCAGCATCACATGACCAACAGACCAACCAGTTGAGCACCGAGTGATCAGCTCGGCGCTCAAGGCAGACTTAGGAGCAGGGAGCCACCCAGCAGTAAAGCCGCCCTGGGAATGAGGTCAAACACAGATCCTCATTCCCAAAGCTAAGCAACAGTTCTGCGGGCAATGGGGGACCGAGTGCACCTTCAGAACCCCGTTACAGTTGTCTAGTGAATTGGCCTGAGCTTCAATACAAAGCACGGCCAATATACAATGTATCGCACTGTGCTTGGTATGTTTTGAGGAGGTCATGGTGCTCAAACAGCTGATCAGTGATGGTGCCAGGTGTTGGGAGCCCACCGATCAGATATTTAAGCCCTATCTTGAGGATAGATCAATATTTTACTCACAGAAAACCCCCCTAACTTTTTATATTTTTATTTTATACATATTGAGCTTACAAAATACCCCTTTCTAATGGAAATATTCCTTTAACCCCTTCCCGGCATGCGCCATACATGTAAGGCAGATGTCGGGTCTTTAAAGGTGGTGCCAGCTCTGGAGCGGAGTAGGTGCCATAGTCGCCGGGTGCCTGCTGTTTTACACAGCAGATACCTAATGTCTGCGATCGGCATCTGAGAGGCTTTTATCCAGGAGCAATGCTCTCCTGGGACTGGCACGGCTACCCCGCTTGATGAGCTACTACAGTTTTCCTACTCCACCCTCCTTCTGGAGTGAGATTGCGACTTTTTAAAAAAGCCTCATGCCTTATTCACTCAATCGGTGTTCGGTCAATAATTTCCATCAGTGATTTTGAGCCAAAACCAGGTGCGGCTCTAAACACAGAAAAGCGGCAGATCTTTCCCTTAGGCCTCTTTCACATGGCCGTGGTGGTTCCGTTCCGTGCATTGGGGACCACAACTTGCGGTCCTTAATGTAGGGGCAAGTTCCGTGCGGCGGCTGGGATGGATCCAGACCCATTCAACTCGAATGGGTCTTTGATCCGTCAGTTCCGCAAAAAGATAGAACAGGTTCTATTTTTTTGTGGAACGGAAGCATGGATCGGAACCGCACGGAAGCAGTCCGTAGTGCTTCCGTGGGTTCCGTTCCCTGCTTCCGCACAGCATCTCCGGATTTGCGGACCCATTCAAGTGAATGGGTCCACATCCGTGATGCGGAATGAACACGAGCGGTGCCCCGTGTATTGTGGAACCACCTTATGCGGCCTACAATACAGCCACAGGAGCACAGCGGCCGTATGAAAGAGGCCTATTATCTTATCTCTGTGTAGGCTCCAATCCTCGTTTTGGCTCACAATCCCTGACCAAATCACTGAAGTGTGAATAACAGCTAACCACACCCATTTTCCAAAACTAAAAATTCAAAAAGGTGCAAAATGTTTGCACATATGAACCCAAAAAGTCACAAAAGCCTCATTTTGAACCTTTTTTGAAGCTGAATATTTTTTCCTTATTTTGGTTTGTTTGTAAATGGCATGAAGTTCTGGCGATTTTACATGCATTTTGTGGGGTTGCACTTATTAGTCATACATTTCTTTTCTCAAAAATACCAATGAAAGGACACAGGGAATGGAATAAAATACACCTTTATTGATTTTGTTAAAATAAATTAATTCATAATGTTAAAAAATATTTTATTTCAATCAAACATTGATTACAGACATACAAAAAATTAAAAACAAGGCAGAAATAAATAACTTTTAAGGTTGGAGATCCATAGTAAATAGCTGAGTGTGGAGCAAAATTATGTATACCAACCAGGGAACCAACGTGGGTTTCACCTAATGCTTTATCATGAAACATCACCATGTCCTTGGACGGTTTTGTTTTTATAGCACTTACTGTGCGCTAGAAATGACATGACAACCTTATTCTGCAGATGAGTATGATTACAGTAATATCACATTTATATCGTTTTTATTATGTTTTAAATGGTTCATACATTTTCAAATGCAGCAGTACCCATTATGTTTATTCTTTATAGTTTATTGTTATATGTACAGTCAGTGTCGGACTGGGGTACCTAGGGCCCACCAGTAAAATTTATTTTGGTGCCCACCGTACGGATACATTCAAATATAATAAATAATCTAACAAGTTTTTTATATGAACATAGGCTGGTTGAGGTGCTGTACATTGAATATATGTATGTAGTGCAGTAAATGTAATGTGTTATGTGCCACTTGTGCAGGGGCTGGGAGACTAGGGGTCCACCTTGCTCAGGGGCCTACCGGGGGATTCCCCTGTACCCCTGGGGGCCAGTCCGATCCTGTGTACAGTTGGGAAAGGGGGTGATCTGAATGTTTCATATTTTTGTGTATCTATATATTTTTTACTGGCCAGCATGTAACATCTGGCCACTGTGTTTTTTGCGCCAAAAAAAAAAGTCACAAGTCATAGCAATTGTGCAGTTTACTGTGACATTTGGTCACAATTTGCAACATTTGGTGACCCTCGCGACTTTTCACAGTGGTCTATGCTTAAGAGCTACAAGTGAGACTAGATCATGGCTCATTAACTCATTTTAAAGAATTTGCAACCTACGCCAGGCAACCCCCTGCCTGGTATACTTTTACACCTAAAGATGTAAACCACATTGGACTCATGCCAAATATATTATTAAAGTGCACCATTTCATAAATTTGGCGCGGTCACTCACAGCAAAGACAGACTTACAACTGACACAAAAACAACCACCACCAATGATAAATGCCTCCCATAGTGTGAAACCACCCTTAGGGCTCATTTACACAACTGTACCCCTTTTTGCGGACCACAAATTGCAGATCCATAAAACACAGATAACGACCGTGTGCCTTTTGCATTTTGCTGAATGGAACATTCTCCTCCATGATAGAAATGACTATTCTCGTCCGCAAATACGGGCAAGAATAGGACATGATCTGTCTTTTTTTTGCGGGTCACGGAATGGATATACGGATGTGCCCCCACACTGAAATGAATGGGTCCACATCCGATCCACAAAATTGTGAAATGGATGCAGACAGATATATGCGATCTTGTGAATGGTCCCTTAGACAGATCCTTCTTAAAGGGGTTTCCCAGGAGTAAAGTATTGATGATCTATCCTCAGGACACGTCATCAATATCTGATCAGTGGGGTTCCAACACCCAGCGCTCCACTAATCAGCTGTTTGCAGAAGCAGCACTGCTCTGGTGAGTGCTGCTTCATAGCATTCCAGGCTGTGCTTGGTATTGCAGCCCAAGCCCATTTACTTGTATGAGACTAATCTGCTTCTAGATCCTGGGATTGATGAATATGAAGTCACTGGCCTAGGCTACAGCGCATACTAGAGTGCCACAGTCTCTTCAAATAGCTGATTGGTGGGGATGCTGGGAGTCAGACGCCCACCAATCAGATATTAATGACCTTTTCTGAGGATAGGTCATCAATATTTTACTCCTGGAAAACCCCTTTATTCCCCTTGCTTATGTGATCACATTGTGTCAATGTTTTGATAAGTATCCTTGAATTTTTTGCTTTTTTTGGGGGAATCGCAAGCTCTGAGTGTGGTGTTTTTTCTGATGTTTTCGCAAAGACTTCTCTATAGGAAAAGAAAAGTCTGATAAAAACACTGTATGCCTACAAAAATTAGCACTCCTTAAAGAGGACCTTTCACTAGAATAAAACATCTAAACTAACTATACAGACATGGAGAGCGGCGCCCAGGGATCCACCTGCACTTACTGTTATACCTGGGCGCCGCTCCGTTCGCCCGGAATAGCCTCCGGTATCTTCATAGTTAGGCTCCACCCATCGGAACCTGCCGGGGTCTCATTCTCCCATGCTGTAGCGCTGGCCAATCGAAGTGCTCAGCTCATAGCCTGAGAGAAAAAAAAGCCTCTCAGGCTATGAGCTGAGCGCTGTGATTGGCCAGCGCTACAGCATGGGAGAAGGAGACACCTGGAGGTTCCCCTGGGTGGAGCCTAACTATGAAGATACCGGAGGCTATACCGGGCGAACGGAGCGGCGCCCAGGTATAACAGTAAGTGCAGGGGGATCCCTGGGCGCCGCTCTACATGTCTGTATAGTTAGTTTAGATGTTTTATTCTAGTGAAAGGTCCTCTTTAAGATGCATGTATAAAATGCCAAAAAAAGAGGCCTAGGAAAGGACATAGTATGGCAACAGCTGATTAGTCGGTCTGTATTGTTGTTTTTTTAAAACCAAACTTTTTTATTTTTGATTCATTTAAGACATATACATTGTATACAATCCAATGTTTACAGAGTTATTACATAAGTCCATTAACAAGCTTACTCAGGGTTGGTCTCATGAATCATTTCAAGACATACAGTGGGGGAAATAATTATTTGACCCCTCACTGATTTTGTAAGTTTGTCCAATGACAAAGAAATGAAAAGTCTCAGAACAGTATCATTTCAATGGTAGGTTTATTGTAACAGTGGCAGATAGCACATCAAAAGGAAAATCGAAAAAATAACTTTAAATAAAAGAGAGCAACTGATTTGCATTTCATTGAGTGAAATAAGTATTTGAACCCCTACCAACCATTAAGAGTTCTGGCTCCCACAGAGTGGTTAGACACTTCTACTCAATTAGTCACCCTCATTAAGGACACCTGTCTTAACTAGTCACCTGTATAAAAGACACCTGTCCACAGAATCAATCAATCAAGCAGACTCCAAACTCTCCAACATGGGAAAGACCAAAGAGCTGTCCAAGGATGTCAGAGACAAAATTGTAGACCTGCACAAGGCTGGAATGGGCTACAAAACCATTAGCAAGAAGCTGGGAGAGAAGGTGACAACTTTTGGTGCGATTGTTCGAAAATGGAAGGAGCACAAAATGACCATCAATCGACCTCGCTCTGGGGCTCCACGCAAGATCTCACCTCGTGGGGTGTCAATGGTTCTGAGAAAGGTGAAAAAGCATCCTAGAACTACACGGGAGGAGTTAGTTAATGACCTCAAATTAGCAGGGACCACAGTCACCAAGAAAACCATTGGAAACACATTACACCGCAATGGATTAAAATCCTGCAGGGCTCGCAAGGTCCCCCTGCTCAGGAAGGCACATGTGCAGGCCCGTCTGAAGTTTGCCAATGAACACCTGAATGATTCAGAGAGTGACTGGGAGAAGGTGCTGTGGTCTGATGAGACCAAAATAGAGCTCTTTGGCATTAACTCAACTCGCTGTGTTTGGAGGAAGAAAAATGCTGCCTATGACCCCCAAAACACCGTCCCCACCGTCAAGCATGGGGGTGGAAACATTTTGCTTTGGGGGTGTTTTTCTGCTAAGGGCACAGGACAACTTATTCGCATAAACGGGAAAATGGACGGAGCCATGTATCGTGAAATCCTGAGCGACAACCTCCTTCCCTCTGCCAGGAAACTGAAAATGGGTCGTGGATGGGTGTTCCAGCACGACAATGACCCAAAACATACAGCAAAGGCAACAAAGGAGTGGCTCAAGAAGAAGCACATTAAGGTCATGGAGTGGCCTAGTCAGTCTCCGGACCTTAATCCAATCGAAAACCTATGGAGGGAGCTCAAGCTCAGAGTTGCACAGAGACAGCCTCGAAACCTTAGGGATTTAGAGATGATCTGCAAAGAGGAGTGGACCAACATTCCTCCTAAAATGTGCGCAAACTTGGTCATCAATTACAAGAAACGTTTGACCTCTGTGCTTGCAAACAAGGGTTTTTCCACCAAGTATTAAGTCTTTTTTTGTTAGAGGGTTCAAATACTTATTTCACTCAATGAAATGCAAATCAGTTGCTATCTTTTATTTAAAGTTATTTTTTCGATTTTCCTTTTGATGTGCTATCTGCCACTGTTACAATAAACCTACCATTGAAATGATACTGTTCTGAGACTTTTCATTTCTTTGTCATTGGACAAACTTACAAAATCAGTGAGGGGTCAAATAATTATTTCCCCCACTGATAACTCAAACCCCCCCTCCCCCCTCCCCCCCCCCCCCCCCCCCCTGAAGCTTCAAGAAGATCAATTCACACCCTCTCAATCATGTCCAAAAACTTTTGGGATCCATTAGACTACTGATTATTCCAGCTTTCCCAAAGTGCCTTTCAATTGTTCCCGTAGATACCAAGATGTTTGCCTTAGAGGATTCATTAACATTGTAATTTCAGCGTTTTCAAGAACATTAACAATAAAACCTTTCCATCTGGTCATCAGTTTTTGTAAGGCCTTTTCCGTATTTTGCTCTGCCAAATAAAATTCCCTATGCAGACACCATTTAACTTGTATGACAACTTCATTAATTGAGGGAGTATCTTTCTGTAACCAACTCTTAAGTATGCATCTTTTCGCCGCCAAGATGCCTATATGAGCAATTTGCGCTATTTTAGCATCGTCAGGGTAACAGTGAAATATTATGAGGCCTGGCGTTATTACAAACTTAATATGCAGGGTATTTTTCATCCATTCTGAGAAAGCTAGCCAGAACTCCGCTATTTAAGGGCAATCCCACAAACCGTGCAGTAGATTGGAATTCTCCAGGCCACATTTTGGGCATTGCACTATTTTGTTAGCCTGTATAGCCGGCTGAGTTTTGTGGAACCCATATATGGCTCTATGCGATATCCTAAATTGGGTTTCCCTCCAAATTTCACAGGGTATCAATTTTCTGAGGTTTAACCAACCCTTTAAAATATCTTCCTGAGAACTTTGTCCGTTGAGTTCCTTCTCCCATGCCTTAAACGGTTGTACAGGAGAACTTTCCTGCCTGGCACCCTGTATTCTGTTTTGTAAGTCTGATAAAGACAAAGGAGAAGCAACTGTACCTTTCAGTAAGTCAAATCTATTTGTGGGAAATTCCTTCCTAAGATCCTTTACTCTTGTTTTTAGAAAGTTATAAACCTGATAGTATGATAAAAAGTGGTCAACACTTAGTGTGAATTTGTTGCAGATTTCCTCGAAGCTAAGATATCGTTGACTAGTGCTATTCCAAATGTCATTTACTGTTCGTATTCCCTGTGCTTTCCATTCACGGAATTGCTTATTATGCCTGCCTTCTACAAATTCAGGATGATCCCACATCGTCATATGTTTTTATAAAGAAAAAGGTAAGCCATACTCCTTACGCACCGCTTTCCAGGTTGCTATCGTGTCTTTTATTATAAGGCTTTTTTTTAGAGTAGAAGGCAAGTTAGCAAACTTAGTGTGAAGCAATGCTACCAATGACCAAGGAGTAGCCAGTTCTGATTCTAACCTATAATTAGAGTAGCTATTTCTTCCTGATAGCCAATCTAAAGCATGTCTTATATTACTTGCGAGATTATACCTCCTAATATCCGGGAAATTTAAGCCTCCCTTCTCCCTTGGCAGCTGGAGTTTCCTCAGAGAAATTCTTGGACGTTTGCCTCTCCATATGAAATACCTGAAAGCTGACTCTAAGGACTGTATATCTGTATGCTTAATTAACAATGGAATCGTTTGCATCGGATACAGTAAGCGTGCAAAACTGATCATTTTTAGTAGGTAGCATCTGCCCAATAATGAAATTGGAAGATGCCACCATCTATCAATGTCCCTCTGTATTTTCTGTACTAATGGGGGATAATTCAAAGAATAAATCGATTCCGGTGTCTTTCCTATATTTATACCTAAGTATCTAACTGTATTTTTGGCTATTTTAACTGGGCAGTTGCTATGATCAAAGTCTTTGTTTTGACATGATTGGGAGAGAAGCAGGAGCTCACTTTTGTCCACATTGACTTTATATCCTGATGCATTACCAAAAACTGCCAATTTTTCAAACAGGGTATTTAAATCTCTCTTAGGATTTGCCAAAAAGACCAATAGGTCATCCGCATACAAAGCGTGCTTAACTTCCCTGGAACCTATCTTTATTCCTTCTATTTCATTGGTGGCGTTAAGATAGCGTGACAGGGGTTCTAAAGCAATATTAAAGAGTAATGGTGAAAGGGGGCAACCCTGTCTAGTCCCTCTGCCAATATTAAAAGTCGTCGAAAGGAATCCCGGGGTATGTATCCTGGCCACCGGATTGGCGTATAGCACTTGTATATATTTTCTAAAGTTCCCCTTTAGCCCTATCCTGTCCAAAACCCTGTTCATCCATCCCCAGCTCACGTTATCTAAAGCTTTTTCTGCGTCTATAGTTAGTAGAGCTGGGGATGGGTGAATACCTGGCCTCATCTTTATTTCGTCCAGTACCGCCAGTACTTTTCGGATATTCGTGACTGCTGAGCGGCCCTTAATAAAACCTACTTGGGAATCTGATATGACCTTAGGGAGTACTTGCATCAGTCTCTCCGCCAGTATTTTAGAGAGAATTTTAATATCCGTATTAATTAAGGATATCGGCCTGTATGAAGCCGCCTGCAAAGGATCTTTTCCTGGCTTCGGTATCAGCTTTATATAGGCCGTATTGGCATCCTCTGGAAGTAGTGATCTAGTTAGGTGTGAGTTAAAAACTTTTGAGAGGAGCTCTGATGTTCTTCCCCCCAGGATTTTATAAAATTCTCCCGAATATCCATCTGGACCAGGAGCCTTTCTTAATTTCAAGTTTGAAATAGTTCTCTGTACCTCCTGAGCTGATATAGGGGTGTTAAGGGTTTCTAAGTCTTCTTGAGATATATCCGGGAGTCCAATAGATTCTAGCCAGCTGTCTCCAGCTACTACGTTCTCTTCCTTATACTTGTACAGGTCACTATAAAAATCCCTGATAATCTCATTTATCTTTTTTGGGTCATGTTTTAATGAACCGTCCTTATCTTTTAAAGCCAAGATTGGGGGCGTGTACTGGAAGCCCTTTGCTAAATTCGCCAACAATCTCCCCGTTTTATTCCCAAATTTATATATTTGCGCATCTACCTTTGACTTATATAGCAGCTCCTTTTTTTGTAGCCAATATTCATACTCCCGCTTCTCTGTTTTCCACGCCTTCTCAAAACTGTCTGATGGGTTTAGTGCAAAGTCACTATAAGCTTTCCTGAGCTTTGAGCTCCGTGACTCTATCTCCATATTTATTTTCTTTTTGAGGCCCGCGACATACGAAATTAGTCTCCCCCTTAATACTGCCTTCCCCGCATCCCATGTTAGTTGAGCATTATCTGGCAAATCGTTATCTCTAATATATTCATCCCACCACCCTGTCACTAAATTGTGGAAGTCCTTATTTTCATATAAATCCGAAGGGAAACGCCATATATAATCGGGACCTCTAGGTGTGAGATCCTGCAGCTCAACGGTAATCGGTGTATGGTCTGAAATTACCATGTCCTCTATAGAGGAAGCTTTGCATCTTCCAAATATATTCTTTGATATTAATAAGTAATCAATACGAGACCAAGACCGATGTACTGCAGAGTAATATGTAAAGTCGCGTCCCTCCGGATTTAAAGTTCTCCAGGTGTCAACTAGTCCTAAAGTCCTCATGAGATCTTGTAATATTTGGGTATTACGTTGCTTGGGAGGGTTAGCTCCCCTATCTGTTCTCCTATCCTCTCCCCAATCAGCTATCAGGTTAAGGTCTCCCCCAATTATTTTGTCCGTTATTTGGTCTCCTAAAATTCTTTCCATAACTGCTCTGTAGAACGGTTCACTAGACTCATTAGGCCCATATATATTGTACATGCTCATAGTTTTGTTCAATGACTGTATATTAATCTGTACAATTCTACCCTCCTTGTCACAGGAATGTGCGGACACTTGACAGTTGATGTTTTTCCTAATCAGAATTAATACTCCCGCTTTCCGATTGCATGCCTTAGATCCATATACCTCCCCCACCCATAGCTTCTTCATCCTATGAAAATCTTCTTCTGCCAGATGTGTCTCCTGTAAAAAGGCAATATCTGTTCCCAGCGGTTCAGGTGCCTTAATACCATCATCCGTTTCTGTGGGGATCTCAGCCCCCTTACGTTCCATGAGATTATTTTAACCATTATCTAACCTCTTACGGTATGTTCTAATGTCTGACCAAAGTAACCATGGCACGCTAATATCAATAAATGCTGCGCTACAGCGTAATGACCCGATCTTCTTGAAGGTAAAATAACACCCTGAACTACCTATCCCACCCTTCCCTCCCCCCCCCCCTTATTAACCTCCCAAAACATTCTACGTCCCTTATCTTTCGGACTTCACTTCTTCCCGACATAACATGGCAAGTATGAATATCAATATAACAATTATATAATCTCTTATACATTCTCCTCTTGTGTCCCTCACTCATTATAAATCTACATAAGCGACATGTAATCTCAAGGATTAAACTGACCAAACATACAGTAATCAGGATATATATATATATCAACAGCATATAGATCATAGATTCTATAATAGCAGGTGCAGACTTCTCGCTCCCTCGTCTACCTCCTGTCTGCCCCATCACAAAGAAATACATTTCTCACATCCCCTCTATGGCCTCTGGCGTTGATCTTTCGGCTGCGAAGAGTTCCATCTTTCAACCGGAGGAGAGTTCCATTGCGCAGGTAGTCTCTTATACGGTTGATTTTCCTGTCGGTCTGTTTCACAGTTGCTCCTAGGATCATCCGTTAAGTCCTTGAATTCCTCCGGACTTGAAAAAATGTCCACTTGTCCATCTGCCCGGAAAATCTTTAGGACAGCTGGGTACATCAAGGCAAACTTTTTCTTCTGCTGATACAGCTTTGAACAAATCTGCGAGAACGCTCTGCGTCTCCTTGTTACCTCCGCTGAGAAGTCGCCGAAGATCAGAATGCGGTGACCTTTAATTTCCAGACCTACTTTTGTATAGACGCAGTATCTCCGCTTTTTCAAAATAGTCCAGGTATCTGACTATGACCTGCCTCGGTCTTTGGGCCTTGTTCTCCTCTCCTCTCCGGTTGTCTGGCGTGTTTCTCACCGGGCCTATTCTGTGTGATCTTTCCGCTCTACAGTTGGACTGGAGCCCTAATGCCTCTGGTATATCTCTTTCACAGATAAGGTGGAGCTCCTTTCCAGATATAGATTCTGGTAGGCCTACTATTCGAAGATTATTTCTTCTGGCACGGTTTTCAAGATCGTCTATCTTCTCCCATAGACGTTTGTTGTCTGTAGACATCCCGTGTACATGCTGTTGAAGAGATTGTACCTCCATCTGCAATGACTGCACATCAGTCTCAACTGTGTCTAGACGTTCTGTGTTTCGCGCCACTTCAGACCTCAGCGCTGTAAGGGTTACCGCTACCGTTGTGGTTAAAGATTCTTGTAAATCTGGCAAGATTCGGTTTGCTACCTCCAGAGCCAGCCTTTTGTAATCCACTTGAGGTGTTCCCTCCTCTACGCTTTCCACTCCATCGATTTGGCTGTCAGCGAGTTGCGGAGGTTCCTCTTCCTCAGGTAAAAGCATGACCGGCTCCGCCATCTTTGGCATGTCAGCTTCTGTCTTGGCGCCCTTAGATTGCGCTTTCCCTTTAGATTTGCCCCCCATCACTTTCAAGTATCGTTCCATGCGACGTCTTCGTCGCTATCGAGATTTCTGGCTGTTCAGCCACACCACAGTAGGGGGATATGTAAGTTTTTGAGCGATCCGGGACGGAGCTGCACTCACTCGCCACTTGTCATGTCGGCGCCGGAACCGGAAGTCTCGGTCTGTATTGTTAATGGCCATGCAGTATTGACCATTAACAATGCAGACCGACTAAACAGTGCAGTCCTAACTAGTTAATTGGAGCTCACTGCATCTCATACGGTTGCACAGTACTCAGCTGCAGCACAACCGTATCACAGCCTTGCTATGACTGTGCTGTGCATCTACTTTTATAGGTGCTCGTTTAATTATTTTATGGTTAAACATAGAGCATGCTAGTAATGGATCTCCACTTATCTCCTTATTGCCTGCATATATAGTCGGCAACACTACTACACATTTTCCAATACATTTACAGTACTTAGCATTAAAGAGGCTCTGTCACCAGGATCAACTCTACTAAACCATACAGACATACTGCCTGGTAGGGCTCATTATGCTGATTAAAACTATACCTTTTCATTTGTCTGTATGTGGAACAGCTACAGAGATATCAGCATTTTTATTCATATGCAAATTATTAATTAGAGCACCAAGAGGTGGGGCTGAATATTCTGATCACTGCTATGTAGCACCCCCTGTGCTCTGCACACTCCCCCCTCCCCGTGATTGACAGGGCAAGACATCAGGCTGAGGGCAGAGATCTGTCCTGGCGTATACATAGTGTATCTACTGCATATATGTGTATTATATACACTCTGTACTATAGCTTCACAGCACTGAGATCTGCTCAGAAAGCTAATCTACATATCACTCCTTTATTCACAGGTACGATATATGATTATACAGACACCAGTTGTGTGTGTCAGAATATAAGCTGGCATCTCTGTGTGGTAATGCTATAGATTGGTGGTATAGTGGTCTACCCTATATGTAGACTTCCCAGGAGAGACATATTTCTTCTTTCTATAGTTTTTTTTCTTTTTAATTTAAAACCATATTAAAAGGCTATACTATAATAGATAATACATAATCATTCTCAATATGATAAGGATATAGACTTTTCTTCTAGGATAAATGTGGAAGAAAAAAAGTCTCTCCTAAGATTCAAACCAGGGATCTCTACATGCAAAACCAATAGCTTAACCACTAAGCTATAGCATTACCATACAGATACTTATTTTTTTCTATGCTTATAAGCTAACACATATTACCAGTGTCAGTATAATCATATATTGTGTCTGTGAATAAAGCATAGGTGTATTAGCTTTCTGAGCAGATCTCCATGTAGTGAAGCTGTAGTACATAGTGATATGATATAGCTAGGACAGACCACTGCCCTCAGCCTGATGTCTAGTCATGTCAATCAAGGGGAGGGGGGAGTGTTCAGAGCACAGGGGGTGTTACATAGCAGTGCTCAGACGATTCAGCCCTGCCTCTTGGTGCCCTAATTGGTCATTTGCATATGAATAGAAACAGATTTCTCTGCAGCTAGTTATCATACAGACAAAAGAAAGATATAGCTTTAATCAGCATGATGAGCCTTACCAGTCAGTATGCCTGGTTTAATAGGGTTGATCCTGGTGACAGAGCCTCTTTAAAGCTTCAGTCCAGGCTTGGAACACCCTCCTTTCTCAAGTGTCTGATGATGCTACTAACTTAGTCCTGATCTCGGTTCTTCGTATAAGATATGCTCAATCTTTATTACAGGGCATTAATTTCTCTTCATGGGAGTCTCAAGGGGGATTTGTCTGATAGAAATGTATTGAGGGACACCCCACTCCTTCAGCAACAATTCCACATTTCAGACAATTTTTTTAAATATCTAACGTACTTCAGTCCATAGATCTTCATAGTGCAAGCTTCCAAAAAGTGGCCTGTAATTTCTTAGCTTTGTCACATCAAGTTAAAGAAGGTATATCCACTTTTTATAATGTATTTTTTATCATGATCTCTTGCACAAAATCCTCGCACATGTTAATTTGGGAGAGAGACTTCAGTAGACAAATTTGCCTAAAGGCAACTCATTGTCCAAAAAACATGGTGTGAGTCATTGGGAGACATCTCAGAAGATTTTTATGTTGGTACTATACTCCTGTACTTTTCACTAAAATGTATAACTTTTATCCAGAGACTTGGAGAGGATGCAGCACTAAAATGTGGTGGCTGTGCCACATATTCATTCGTTCTGGATGTTGATATTTTTATGTGCATGGTGTTTACCTGCTCGATCCCTCCCTTTCCATCATTGGTACTCTGCTTTCTGGATGCAAATCATCTCCCATCTAGCTCAGTGGTAGTATTCAGTCATATTATTCTTGCAGCCCGCTTAGCCATTACCAAGTGGTGAAAATCCCAGACTCCTCCGACCTTCCAAGTCATAAACTCTGTCTCCAATATGTGCTACCTGGATCGCCTCTACTCTGTTAGATTTCCTGGAAAGTGGTCACCCTCCACTATTTGGCTGCCGTGGACACTTTTTCAAGACATTGCAGGATAACAGGCCGAACTGGATGGACAAATGTCTTTTTTCGGCCTTATATACTATGTTACTATGTTACAAGACCATGGCTTAGCTGGGGCCCCCTTAGTTGTTATCCCCCACCCTCTTATTGTTATTGGAGGGTCCAGTTCTATTTGTGCTAGATATTTGAAAGATGACTTGTCTTTTTGTCTCTTTTTTCTTTTTTCTTTTATGTACTTTAGGCTCTCGTTTTAGGCATTTCCATTATTTATTTCTGTTTAATCACTTTGACCCTACATAGAAGTTTGAAAATTTCAATAAAAAGCAAATTTCAAAAATTTGTTGTGGGATGAAATTGAAAATAAAAACTAAATAGTGTTTACAGCTTTCACTGTGCGTTAAAAGTGACATGACAACCTTATTCTGTGGGCTAGTACGATTATAGTGATATCAAATTTATATAGTTTTTTATCATGTTTTCTACTTAAAAAAAAAAAACCTTTTGAATAAATGTTTTTCTTTGCATCGCCATATTCTGACATCCATAACTTTTTTATATTTCCATCTACAGAGCTGCTGGAAGGCTGCTGTAGTTTTTATTGGTACCGTTTTGGCATACCTACAAATTTTGGGCCCTGTTTATTCAATCTTTTTGAGGAGTCGCCGTGATAAAAAAAAATAAAACAAATCGCCCATTGTCAGGGTGGATTTGATTTAAATCACTAGTCAGTAAGGCTTGATTTAAATCATAGTTTTCTACATAAAGACTAATTCTTGCTGGTATAACTTATAATATGCAAGTAGATGAAGATTTTTAGAATAACAACTTTTCATATTAGTTTGATTAGGTTGATTCTGTATTCATAGGTTTGTAGAAGTTAGGATTAAGGTCTTTTTCTCAACTCTGTTCATGTTATAACATTTTTGTTGTGAAGAAGAGGCATGTGATCTCTGCTGAGTCAAATTCAGTTTTCAGAACTGCAAAAGTAAACCAAGCATCTGTGATAATATCTTGTAGGCAGAGGAACTGCCCAATAATCTTACAAAAACCTCTGGAAGAGCATGACATTGTGAATGGATTAATGGAATTTATTTACCAAAAAAATTACACATATAGAAACATAGAATGTGTCGGCAGATAAGAACCATTTGGCCCATCTAGTCTGCCCAATATATTGAATACTATGAATAGCCCCTGGCCCTATCTTATATGAAGGATGGCCTTATGCCTATCCCATGCATGCTTAAACTCCTTCACTGTATTTGCAGCTACCACTTCTGCAGGAAGGCTATTCCATGCATCCACTACTCTCTCAGTAAAGTAATACTTCCTGATATTACTTTTAAACCTTTGCCCCTCTAATTTAAAACTATGTCCTCTTGTAGCAGTTTTTCTTCTTTTAAATATTCTCTCCTCTTTTACCTTGTTCATTCCCTTTATGTATTTAAAAGTTTCTATCATATCCCCTCTGTCTCGTCTTTCTTCCATGCTATACATTTTAAGGTCCTTTAATCTTTCCTGGTAAGTTTTATCCTGCAATCCATGTACTAGTTTATTAGCTCTTCTCTGAACTCTCTCCAAAGTATCAATATGCTTCTGGAGATATGGTCTCCAGTACTGCGCACAATACTCCAAATGAGGTCTCACTAGTGCTCTGTAGAGCGGCATGAGCACCTCCCTCTTTCTACTGGTAATGCCTCTCCCTATACACCCAAGCATTCCGCTAGCATTTCCTGCTGCTCTATGACATTGTCTGCCTACCTTAAAGTCTTCTGAAATAATGACCCCTAAATCCCTTTTCTCAGATACTGAGGTTAGGACTGTATCACTGATTTTATATTCTGCTTGTCACGACCATGGTTATGGTCGTGACTTCTGGATCCACATGCAGTTGCCTGCGGTTTGGTTTTATTGTCAACCACATGGTGAGGGCTGCTGTTATGTTGCCTCACATGTGGTTGCCGCTGGCAACATGTTTGTACTTGGCAGTATAGCAGCCTGAGCTGTTGCTGGGCAGCTTGCTGTCAAGTGCATGCGGTTACACCTGGTTCGGTGTGTGTGTGTATGTCTGCACTTTCTATGTTTGGTGTGCACGGGGTTGTTTGTGTGTTCACTTCCCCTTTAAGTTGCTGTCTTCCCTTGTCTGGTGTGATAGGAGGAACGGGCTGTCTACCCAGTTCCTAGCTCAGGGATCGGCGGAGGGTCAGTAGGGATCCGAGGTTCCTGAGCACCTCCTACCTTCAAGGTCGGCTCATGCAGCTAGGAGTCAGGGTCAGATTAGGGAAGCTCTAGGAGGTGACCTGCTCCCTATTTCTGTCATCCTGGCCGAGCAGCCACTAACATCTTCCGGGCATCGCACAGCTGAGGATTTCCTCCATCCTCAGCCGTGACAGTATGACCACAATGGCTCCTCACCTGGTGACCTTCGAAAAAGGGTGCAGCATGTATGGCCAGACATTTTCGGCATACATGCGCGTTCTCCGGAGGGAGAGCGTTTTGAGGGTTTTCGCCGCTGACGGCACGGTGAGTGGCTACTCCTCGCCATTTCTTCACCGTTGCCTGTTTTGGTGTCCCCTTACCTTTTTATTCTTTTACCCTTGTTTGTTTGGTGTGCGGTTGCACACCTTCGAAAGAGGGTGCAGCATGCATCACCATCTTTCTGGGGTGCATGCGCGTTCTCCGGAGGGAGAGCGTTCCAGCGATCACCGTTAACGGCGCGGTTGGTGGCTAATTCCCCGCCACCTTATCGGCCGTGTCCGTATTGGTGATCCCTCGTCCCTCTCCATGTTCCTATCTCTGGTCGTCTGCTGGCAGCATTCCGTTAGTGTTCCGGCTGTATGCTGGTTAGGAGTGTCTGCTGGCAGCGACTGGAGTGGGAACGTGAGTGGAGAGTGGACGCAGTGTCAGTGCGCTCTCCCCGGGCTGTTTCTTTGCTGGTCTCCGGTTCCTGTGTGTTGCTCCGGAGCCTGGCAGTCGGCTCCTGGTTCCTGTGTGTTGCTCCAGGGGCCGGCAGCAGTCCTGGGGAGATGTGTGTGTTTTGACACTGTTTCCCCTTCTCCTATCCCCTTGTTGGGTCCCTCAGTTGTTTCCCCTTTTTTTTTTGGTGGGGGGGCTTTGAGGGGTGGGAGTGTCACAACCATGGTTATGGTCGTGACTTCTGGATCCGCATGCAGTTGCCTGCGGTTTGGTTTTATTGTCAACCACATGGTGAGGGCTGCTGTTATGTTGCCTCACATGTGGTTGCCGCTGGCAACATGTTTGTACTTGGCAGTATAGCAGCCTGAGCTGTTGTTAGGCAGCTTGCTGTCAAGTGCATGCGGTTACACCTGGTTCGGTGTGCGTGTGTGTGTGTGTGTGTAAGTCTGCACTTTCCATGTTTGGTGTGCACGGGGTTGTTTGTGTGTTCACTTCCCCTTTAAGTTGCTGTCTTCCCTTGTCTGGTGTGATAAGGGTTAATTCCCTTCCTAGACTGTGAGCACTGGGTGTGTCTGTGTGGGTGTGGCTACTTGGGCCTATATAGCCTCTGCTGAGAGCAGTAGTCAGAGGGGTACTTCAGCCATGGTCTGCTGGAGTCATCCTCATACCTTATACCATCTGCCAGTGAGGACCACCCTTGTGGTCATAGCAAATGTTATGTGCTGTTTAGTCGATTTTGTTTTCCTTCTGTTATTTAATGCAGCTATGGATCTGGGTTCCTGTCTGTAAGTGTGTTGGCTGTCTCCTTTTAAGTATGGTGTGGACGTCAGCGTGTCAGCACAGGGATCCAGTCAGCAAGGCTGTGGCAGGTAGATGGAACCAGTGCAGTTCACCTGCCATATCCATAGGTCTGTTTTTGTATCCCTTTTCCTTGCAGCTTGGCCAGTGAGACTCCTGTTCCTCCGTGTCCAGGAGGAACGGGCTGTCCACCCAGTTCCTAGCTCAGGGATCGGCGGAGGGTCAGTAGGGATCCGAGGTTCCTGAGCATGAGCCTTCCTACCTTCAAGGTCGTCTCATGCAGCTAGGAGTCAGGGTTAGATTAGGGAAGCTCTAGGAGGTGACCTGCTCCCTATTTCTGTCATCCTGGCCGAGCAGCCACTAACATCTTCCAGGCATCGCACGGCTGAGGATTTCCCCCATCCTCAGCCGTGACACTGCTCTTGGGTTTTTACGCCCCAGGTGCATTATCTTGCACTTATCAACATAAAATTTTAGTTGCCAGATTTTTGACCATTCCTCTAGTTTTCCTAAATCCTTTTCCATTTGGTGTATCCCTCCAGGAACATCAACCCTGTTACAAATCTTTGTGTCATCAGCAAAAAGACACACCTTACCATCGAGGCCTTCTGCAATTTTGCTGATAAAGATATTAAACAATATGGGTTTAGATCCCTGAGGTACCCCACTGGTAACAAGACCCTGGTCTGAATATACTCCATTGACTACAACCCTCTGTTGTCTGTCCCTCAGCCACTGCCTAATCCATTCAACAATATGGGAGTCCACGTACAGCCTTATTCTACATGATTAAAAAACTAATCTTTATTTCATGATGGAATAACCTTTGGATGGTAATATATTTTCCTCAAAAAGCATTTTATATAAAAAAAAATCAGATTTAAATAAAAAAAATCAGATTTTTTATTTTATTTTTTAAATCATTGATTTTTATCCATCCTGCCCATTGTTATTTTTTTCTATTACAGCATTCATCGTGCTCGATAAATATTTTTATTTACCTTTGCCTTTTTTACTGTACTTTTTAGGGAACTTTAACTGATCATGTATTCCATAGAATGCAATGATATACACTACTATTGTTGTCTGTGGGATTTTCACTGCATACTAAGCCCAGCTGCAGACAGCGCTTAACAGACTTTCACAAGCTCAGAGGCTGCAATAGCAACTAATTGGAACCCCGCAATTTCGCCACTGAGGCACCAAACTGAGTTATCTCTGATCCCGGTCATTGCAGACGGGTGTCAGTTGTATTACACTGCAAACACTTGCCACGTGTGGAGCAGGATCAGCTGGTGATCCTGCTCTATACACCTCTTGCGCCCCGCTGACATACTGCTACATCATGGGTCATGAAGAGGTTAAGGTAGTTTGTTCAATAAATAAGGCTTCCCTAAGATTTCTTCCATGCATAAAGATGTCTAGTATTTCTTTTAGTAACTTTTTACATTTTACTGTATTCCTTCATTAATTAACTTTACAAATCAGAATTCTAGCGCAATTTGTGTCAGAATAGTGGCATACTTGCTTTGCACCACTTTTTTTTAAAGGGGTTTTCCAGGATTTTAATATTCATGACCTATCCTGAGGATAGTTCATAAATATCAGATTGGCTGGGGTCTGACACCCAGCACCCTCGCCAATCAGCTGTCTCTCTCCCTGCTAGCCATAGACATAGCCGTAGTGAATAAGAAGAGAGATGCCTTCTCTTCATACAGCTGATCGGCCGGGGTGTAGGGTGTCGGACCCCCGCCTTTCTGATATCGATGACCTACCCTGAGCATAGGTCATCAATATTAAAAGCCTGGAAAACCCCTTTAAGTTATATGCAAAGTTTCCAGCACCAATACCAGCAGATAAAATCTTCACCTTTATTGATACAAATAGTAAAATAATCCAACAAGTTATGAGTAAGGCTGCACACCGAAACCCTGATTGTGCCGCTATTTGAATCAATAAAGCTGAAGATTTTGTCTGCTGGCATCAGTGCTGGAAATTTTATATGTATACCAAGATTTGAGGCTATACTCCTGGCATTTCCTTTGCACAGCTATGCCAGATTATGGAGGAAAGGTGAGCAGACTGTTTGTGAACATTTTTTAAAGGGATTCTGCAGTGTAATAATATTGATGACCTATCAATAGGTTATCAATATCAGATCAATGAGTTTCTGATTTGCGGTAACCCCACCAATCAGCTGTTTGTATAGCAGCTGTGCTTGATATTGCAGCTCAGCACCATTCACTTGAATGAGCCATAGGCCATAGGCTGCACATAGGCCATCGTCACTGGCTGAGAAAGAGGTGGCGGCATTCAATAGAGCGTACCGGTCTCTTCAAACAGCCGATCGGTGGGGGTGCCCGAAGTTGCAGATAACCTCTTTAATTTGATTTGCTCTACTTTTTTCTTCCACCCTACTTCTTGCAAGGGGGTAATTGGTACTTACTTTCTTTGACTTTATTGGCCAGGTCTGTTGCTAAAGAGAGAGGCTGGATTCTTTTGAGTGAGGAAAGCTGGGTTCTGACCTGATTGGTCTGCAGCTAATTTAGTGGGAAAATTTCAGCCCCCTTCCCATCACACAGACACTAATGTTGTGGTATTTTTTAGTGCAGGGATCAGCAACCTCCGGCACTACAGCTGTTCAGAAACTACAACTCCCAGAATGCTGCATTCACTTCTATGGGAGTTAGAAGAGCAGCCCAGCATGTTTGCATGCTGGGAGTTGTAGTTTAACAGCAGCTGGAGTGCCGGAGGTTGCTGTTCCCTGCTTTACTGGATTGCCACACATTTAAATGGACTGCTTATGTCTGTGCTGATCATTTTATTTGGACTATTTGGCTTGAGTCTTTTGGACTAAGCCTTTGGTATTGGTTATTTATGATTTGAATTGTATATTGGTATTTTAAGAAATATTTGTTCTGATGTCCCAGATAGGAATACCCTGTTAATACCAGTTTTATATATCTTGTATATTTGGTGTGTATATCAAAATAACTGATATATAAAGGGGATATACTAAAAAATATATATTTTAGTTGCGCATTGTGCTATTAAAAAAAATATTAAAAATTTTTTGAAAAACATTCTTTTTTCCATTGTTTTTACATTTTCCATATATGGTACAGGTTGTTATGAATGTGTATAGTTTTTAAACAATAAAGCATTTTGAATAAGAAAGTAGGAATATTTTTGTGGATTTTTATATTTTTAGAATTTTTTTTCCAGTTGGGAGTAAGAACATGTGATCTTCTGACCGCTAATATAACACATTGCAGTACTTTTGTATTGCAGTGTATTATAACTATCAACATAATGCTGACAGCCACCCTATCATGGCAGTACTTTACAGGAGCAGCAGTTTATGTCAGCAGGCTTTCAACACCCGAAGGCGTGAGCTCAGCTCCTGAGTCTGTGCCATCACATCCCCATACATGTATGTCGAGTTGTGCAAACTGCTAGCCTGCTGCACCATTCATGTACAGCACAACTTACAAAGCGGTATGATAGATAGTAAAGAAGAGCATAGCACCCTATGTTTTGAAGTATTGCCAATGAAAAGGTATCCAGATGTAAACCTGATTTGCCAAATGGACACACTGCTGGCATACAACTGCCCCATAGAAGCATAGTGGTGCAGTACACAGGGCTTCCCAGTCTTTCCCTACTGGCACCTCACAAGATAGAACATGATGATGGGTGAATCAGTCATCAGATAGGTGGGTATCTGACACCTGCATCTTCACCAATCGGCTGTTTTCTGCAGCTACCGGCGCCAGAAGTGAAATAGTGGACAGAGCCTGAAGCAAAAGGCTTTGTCCAATACATTGCGTAGTGGCCGTGCCAGCATTCTGCAGATGATCTCCCATACAAGTGAATGGAAGCTGAGCTGTAGTACACCATCACGATCCCAACACAATGGACAAAACCCTATACTTCTGTCTCTGTCCACTGTGTAGTGCAGAAACAATGGGTAATGAAAACAGCTGATCAGTGAGGGTGCCCTGTGATGGACCCCTACTAATTTGAAACTGATAACCTATCTGAACGATAGGTCAACAATATCAAAAAGCTGAAATACCCTTAGGGTCCATTCACACGTCCGTGTGTGTTTTGCGGTTCCGTGGAGCCGCAAAAAACGGACATTGGCGATGTGCGTTCCGCATTTTGCGGACCGCACATCGCCGGCACTTAATAGAAAATGCCTATTCTTGTTGCGGACAAGAATAGGACATGTTCTATTTTTTTTCGGGGACGGAATTGCGTACCCGGAAGTGCGGATCTGCAATTCCGGATCCGGTCAGCACATCGCGCTGCCCCATAGAAATTAATGGGTCCGCAATTCCGTTCCGCAAAATGCGGAACGAAATTGCCGACGTGTGAATGGACCCTTAATAGGAGAACCCATTTAAATTGAATATAAAGTGCTCAACAACTTTATATTTTTTGGCATCAATTTCATAGAAAGAGTCTAGATTATTTTATCTAGTACACAAAAGCAATAAAAATATTAATTAGCTAAATTACTCATCTAAAAGTCTGTTTACTTTGACACCTAGGGTTTCATTAGATGGTTAATTGCTATGATTCTTACCAAAGGACCAAAACTGTTAATTATTCTAAAAAGAAAAAAAGCAATCATTTGAAGAAGTAATCTCCTTATACTAATAGAGTGCAGATTTTTCCGTCTTTACTCTTGGCTATTTATATTGTGTACAGTTTGTGATATACCATAGGCTTTACCGTGGAGACACTAGCAAAGAGTACTCATTTCATAATCTTCTATGGTAGCTAAAAGCAATGCAACACACCTCCTGAATTGTGATAAAGATTTGTTACAGTCTTGAAAGAGAATGTAGGAGAATCAAGCACCTTAAATTATAATCCAATTTTATTCCATAATTGCACACAAGGGCTTTGCTGCTTACACGTTTTTGAAACATCAGTCTTGCTCAGAATTAAGCAACAGATTTGGGCCCAAAACCCACAAAATCACCAGCAATCTAACTACAAGGAATTACGTGTTCATTAGTCAGTCCTATATAAATTTGCTCCTTATTATTGTCAACTGTTTCTTCTAGTTAAGTAGAATAGTTTAAGTAGCTTTTAAAATAATTCCCTGTAAAGGTAAATTAGACTTTTCATGAAGTTCTGACATGGTAGACTGTTTCTGGGTATCTTTTCTATACGCTAAGAATGTAAGCATGTGAAGGTATTGAGGCTTGCATGCTCTTTCCTTTTTTGCCCTCACATTGTCCAGTATTAGCAAGGTAATTGAGAATGGTGTACAGACAAATGGCACCTTGCTTTATTCTTATGTTTTTTTTTGTTCTGTATATATAAAACGAAGAAAGAGTCGGTGGTTTAGGTGGTGCCAACGTTGTTAAATCCTAAAGGACTGAGCAATTTTTCATTTTTGTGTTTTCATTTTTAACTCCCTGCCTTTCCAGAGCCATAACATTTTTATTTTTCTATTCACAGAGACATATGAGGTTTTGTTTTTGTTTTTTGCCGGAAAAGCGATAATTTCTATTTTTTTTTATTATAGTGTTTTATTGGGTAAGATATTGTCATTACAGTACATGCAAGGAACACAGAAAATAATACATTCAATTCTGTAGTCAGAAGTTACAACCACTAGTCTGCAAATTACTCACTATTTTCATTTTCTATCCTCATATTTATATAAACATCAACATCCCATCCCACAAATCCTCTTGCCCCTTACCACAAAAAAATTGAAAATATCCACATATACCTGTACGAATAGTGACAACCCAAATACTCTCCCTCCTTACAGCAATCGACCCAAGGTGCCTTTTTCTTTTTGTATGTAGTACCACGTTGTGTACCTGAAAGGTTCCAACAAGAATTGTATTTCCTGCTACGTCAAAGGATGTTCAATAAACTTTCTCCATCTTCTAAAGAAATGTTTTGTGCTGTGTTCCTTTGTAAGCCATACGTTCTAATGGCACTATCTTATATTGTACATAATGTAGTGGGAAGCTGTAAAAATAATCAAAATGATTTTGGTTTTATAGTGTTCCCTATGTAGTAAAACTGACCTAGTACCTTCATTCTACTGGTCAGTATGATTACAGCGATACCACGTTTGTATAGTTTTATACATAAAACTAGGGCTTCTGTCACCAGAATCATTGTAGTAAAAAAAAAACTGACCTGCAGCATGTGCACAGGTCATCTGAAGTTGGCAGTCTTGGTCCCATCCCTATCTGTGGCTTAATTTCTGAGAAAATGAAATATTTTATATATGCAAATGAGCCTGAGAGCAGGCTTCATTCTCCCTGCTGGTGTGTATATATCTATGCGTACAGTGTATGTAAAAACTGAAATGGCGCCCCAAATCCCCAATGCCAACTTCTTAACCGAACCCCTACTGTTAAAGACATACTTGGAAAACATTACATACAGAGCTACAAAACATACAAGATAATGCAGTGCTGCCCACTGTGCTTCCCAATACTATACTGCAGATACCGATAATCCCCCTTCTGCTGCCCCCCTCTTGCCCCTAGCTGGTGTTGCCTTAGGCCAGGGGTGGGGAACCTCCGGCCCGAGGGCCGTATGCGGCCCACGGTATCATTTCATGTGGCCCCCGGCCCCCTGCCAGAACATAATGTGAAAATGCTTATGACCCCTTCCATTATGGAAGCGGTCATTAGCATACGGGAGGCACAGGAAGGTGAGAACAGCACTGCACTGGCTGTCCTCACCTTCCCTGGTCTTCTTTCAGCCCCACACTGTGTCCTGACACATCCAGCGTCAGGACGCAGTGCACGTAGACGTGCACTATGACCTGACGCTGTGCGGTGTGAGGTGACAATATAGTGCGGCAGGAAGAAGAACAGGGAGGGTAAGTGAATCTGCCAAGAGGCAGCGCCGTACGGAGCTGGAGAGGTAAGTTTATTTGTTTATCTTAAATACAGTATCTGATCTGATGTCTGATTGGGGCTGATCTGAGGCTAAAGGAGGGTGGGGAGGGTCTGATGGGGGTCTGATCTGAGGCTTGGGAGGGTCTGATCTGAGGCTGGGGGTGTCTGATCTGAGGCTGGGGTTTGATAGGGGTCTGATCTGAGACTAGGGGGGCTGATGGGGGCTGATCTGAGGCTGGGGAGGGTCTGATGGGGGCTGATCTGAGGCTAGGGAGGGTATTATGAAGGTCTGATCTGAGGCTGGGGGGTCTTATAGGGGCTGATCTGACCCTGGGGGGTCTGATGGGGGCTGATCTGAGGCTGGGCGTCTGATCCGGGTCTGGTCTGAGGCTGGGGGTCTGATGGGAGTCTGATCTGAAGCTAGGAAGGGTCTGATTGGGGTCTAATCTGAGGCTTAGAGGTCTGATCTGAGGCTGATGTAGGCCTGGGGGGTCTGATAGGAGGCTGATTTCAGGCTGATGGAGGTGGGGGCAGATATTTTGCTGAGAAAGGGACAAAGGCAGGGACAGTTGCGAAGAAAGAGGCAGGGAGAGTGAAAGCTGGGTGAACCCCTCTCTGGACCCCCTGGGTTTAGCTTCCTGCCATTAATGTCAAATAAGTAACATTCTGAACTTAAAAATTAGACTGCTATGTGTGGTCAATATGGCGCCTGTATTGTATGTAATATACTGTATATATATAGTGCAGGCGCTATTTTGTGCTGCAAAAATACAGCCCTCTAGATTATTTTAATTGAAGTGCAATTTCTGTAACTTATCCCTAAGTCAATTATATGTTTGACCAAATACAGCAGTAAAAAAAATTTATTGAGAATTTTGTATGGCCCCCGAATGATGTTACAAATATCCAAATGGCCCTTGGCAGCAAAATGGTTCCCCACCGCTGCCTTAGGCAATCGCATCACCTCGCCTTATTGGTTGTGTACCCCTGTGTATGTGTGCATAAAGATGTCAGTGTTCATTGAAACGGCATACAAGGGAATGCTCCAAACTCCGAACGGAACCTCACGAATAGCTGCTAGCAGACGAATAGGAAACGCACCCAAGCGGCTTACACTCCTAGCAATCAGTCTCTAACAGCATACAGTGAATCCCCCCAAGAACGAGACGAGGCTCCGTGTTGAGGGTCAAGCAATGGTCACCCATAGCTGTGTGTTTATTGATCTTATATAACATTGGTACACATCAGTACCACCCACAGGGTTTTGTAAAAACAACCAATAAACACGTACAATACAGCAAAACACTCCCACACAAAATCCTCCCCTCTGCCTGTGATACAATTACCTTACACAATGGGTTGATGTACTTATCACAGGCAGGAGAATACACAATGTCTTCTGTCCTGGAGACAACCAAGGAGTAAGACAATTATCTCTCAGGACAAAGGGAAATCGCCAATACACACATGGAGACAATAGGACAGACATCACTACTCAAATATACAATGTCCCACCCTCTACAGTACACATAGACATTTAACATATCCCAAAATGGCACGAATTAGACCAGGGGTTCAAAAGTTTAGCATAAGCTGATGAGAGGGCCCATAATCCTGGGGCAAGAGGCTGGCAAACAGGCCCCTCCAAAACCCAGTGGCGAAGTTGGTTTCGCCACACATCTCCCCCTCCCAGGGAAGACTAACCAGATACCTGACCTCACGCCGGTCGGTATCTGAGTTAGTCTGGCAGTCCACCCACAACCAAATACTGGACCTGTTGAATTTGATAGCCTGTCTCTGTCCAGTGAGTCCACCAAGGTTATGTTGGTAACTGGTACTCCTGGTGTCTGTGTTGCTCCCTGGCTTGGAGTGGAGGTTGCTTTGTGGGCAGGGATCAGCGGTACTCTGCCCTGGTGCCAGCGCTACCATGGAGGAATCCTGATTGGAGCCTGGTTGTTGGAGGGGGAGACCGACTGTCTCCCCTTTAGATAAACCACCATGCCATTGTGGGAGGAGACCTACTGTCTCCCCTTTGGCTAAACACCCCTGTTGCTGGGGGACAGGACCGACTGTCCCTACTCCCTGTGCTGTGAGTGCAGAGACCACAGTCCCATCTGCACGGTTGTGGGACTTACTGTCTTTACCTGGTACGTTAAGCTGCTGCTGGGGAATGGAGACTGGGCTCCCGATTCCCTGTAAATCACACGGCCTCTGGGGAATGGAGACTGTGCTCCCAATTCCCTGTAAATCACACGGCTGCTGGGGAATGGAGACTGGGCTCCCAATTCCCTGTAAATCACCCAGCCGCTGGGGAATGGAGACTGGGCTCCCAATTCCCTGTAAATCACCCAGCCGCTCCCAATTCCCTGCAATTCACACTGCCAATAGGGAGAGGGGGTAACAAGCTCCTCTCCCATACATACTTCCAGCCTCTGGGGAGGGAGACCGACTGTCTCCGCTCCCAATACAGTGTCCTGTTGTTGGGGAAAGAAGACTGGGCTCTCAATTCCCGGCCACCTGGGGTTCTTCCCAGTAAACATCCACAATATCCTCCCAGCTCAAGGGCTCTGGACCTGGGTCTGACTTCTTGCTGTCCTGCTGAGCCTTCCCAATGGAGTGGAAGAGATCTCGGTAGTCCTGCTCCAGTTCCCACTCCAGGGTTGCTAGGTGAGCCATATCTTTCTCTACCTCATGGGGGTCATCCTAATCCTGCCTAGCCTCCCTCTCATAGAAAATGTCCTGAAGTCTGGACTGTGCAGGGCTCCCGAAGTCAGGCTCTTTAAAGGACTCCCATAACAAGCCAGGACCATCAAACTCCTCTCTCTCTGGCTTGTCATGCTCAGCTGTCCAGGGTATATACTGTATAGTAGATGGATTGAAAGAATGAACCTTATTTGGAAGCGGCTCAGTAGATAAATAAAAGTGGATCTTTATTTGTATTCGTCTATGCGTTTCAGGGGCGGACTGCCCCCTTCATCAGGACAGTAGGTCTGTGTACATTGTGGGTGTGTTTATTGTCTGTTTTATTCTATCTGTTTGGGCGCGATAATTCCGGCCTCTGGGGGGCGTGTGAGGGGCGTGGAGAGGGAGGGAACGGGGCGTGGATGCACGTGTTCTTGTCACTACCAGAGCTTTGGGACGTTCTCACAGCTCTGTTTCTCCACCCCTGTGATGATGTCACTAATAGAGTTTGGAGGAGTTCTCACTGCTCTGTTTCTCCGCCCCTGTGATGAAGTCTTTACTTTGTTTCCTTCCTCCCAGCTGTTCCTCCTGCGGTTGATTTCCCTGCCTTTAAATCACCCCTCCTCCTATTGTAGGGCGTGGATTATATTTCTCATTTCAGTTGTAGCTCTTGCTTGAGTATCCTCACTTGTAGCTATCAGTTCACTGGACCTGTGTTCTGCTGCAGCAAGCACTCCGGATATTGCCAGCTGTCCTTGGATCCGTCTTCTCTGCGGCTGCAGCACCTTCAGCTAAGTGTGCAGACATTGTTGTGTACCTGGTTATTTTCTGACTGGATCTGAGGTGGCCACGGTTCCCTCCATATACTGAGCAGGGCACCGGTGGCCGTGCCCCTTCCACTATTGTAGGGGTTACAGTGGTCATCAGTCTTAGGTACGTGGGCATGCCTCGTTCCGCCATTTGGATCCGGGCATGTGCTTTAGCAGCATAGGGAGAGCTTTGAGGGTCTGACAGGGGTCACCCTTATCCTCCTTAGTTTGGGTCCG
Source organism: Bufo bufo (assembly GCF_905171765.1). Lineage (NCBI taxonomy): Eukaryota > Metazoa > Chordata > Amphibia > Anura > Bufonidae > Bufo > Bufo bufo. The sequence goes on along the minus strand of NC_053390.1, from coordinate 558,098,847 downwards.
GTCAGTGGCTCTATTTTCTGTGTATGCTCTAGTTGCTCACATACAGCCGTGACAGTTCTCCCTTGTTTGTATGACGCCCATAGAAGGTATGCTGAGTGTTGGCCCGATGCTGTGTGGGCGGTCTTTGATGACGTTTTACTTGTGGGTGGGGTATTGGTGACGCGCTTCTTGGGCGGAGTCATACTCTCACAACGGTATGTCTATGCCTGAGTCCCGGTGTTTGTGGGCGGTGTGTTGTGTTGTGACGCGCTCCCTTGGTCACAAAGGATGTCTTTATGTGAGCATGGCTTGGGCGGAGTTAGTGTTAGATGTTTTAGATCTCAGGGGCATCCGTTTTCTGGTATGCGGTATTTGGATGTGTGCGACAGATCTGCACTGCTATTTTGATTTTTTATGCCGGCAGGAGAAAGAAGTACCATGTGTTGCTTGTATATTATATACTCGGTTGTTATCATTTCCATTATTGTGTTTCCTTTCTTATCATTACTTCTCCACGAGTAATGCGTGCGAGGGTACTAGAAGGGTGGTTGGGCGTGTGGGAAAAAACACTATCGGGCTCATATGCATATGAAAAACACTATCGGCCCCATATGTCATTTTTGGATAGTCAGGGAAATTTGTAGTGAAAAGGGGGCATTTAAAGGAAGGAGTAGGAAGGAGTAGAGAAGAATGAGATGAGAGATTATATATATATATATATATATATATATATATATATAAAAAGTACAAGTAAGAAAGTAAAAAAATGAATAAAAAGGTAAAAGGTAAAAAATACACACATACACGTCCCTATGAAAATAAAGATAGAAATAAAAATAAAAGTAAAGATAAAAATAAAAATAAAAAATAATAATAAATAAACATAAAGATAAAAGTAATAAAGATAGTAAAAATGATAAATATATATAGACAGCCTTATAGTAAAAATAAATATATATAGACAGCCTTATAGAGGGATGTTTCTTTCAGGGTAGGTAAAAAGGTTAAGCCTAAATTCATGTTAAAGTAGAAGATTTTTGGATGGGGTTGGAATTTGTATTTAGAAATTAATTATTAATAAAGGGATTTTCAACTAAAAATGGAAAAAGGGAGAGGAGTGTGTCCTCCAGTGCGTGTCAGTGTATATAGATTTATTTGGCCACTAGTAGAGATTCTATGTGTGTGTAAAAAGCACTTATAAAGGACATGCATGCAAAAAGCGTGGGGTCCCGAAAAAGTTTTTGGGGTCCCCAAAAATTATTTTTTTTTTTTTTTTTTGGGCCAAACCGTGGTGTTAAAAAGATAATAACAAATATATGTATACATATACCCATATACATACATAGAATAGTAGATATACATACATATTTGTGTGTACGTGTACACCCGCTGATACTGTGGGGTATATTATAAGATAGTTTCGCTGATCTCATTTAGTCCGAAGGGGGTTAGGGTGTCCAGTTGGAATATCCAGAAGACCTCCCTTCTCTGAAGGCTGTTGAACCTATTGTAGGGATTTTCAGGTATATAGTTGATTGGTGTTATTTTTATCGCGTGTTTATCTTTTTCTGCTGTGGTCATACAATGTCTGGAGATACTATGTTTTACATTCTGTTTCCATATATTATATCTATGTTGGTTGACTCTACAGTGTAGCAGCTGTGTGGTGCGGCCCACATATTGGAGGCCGCATTGGCATTCGATCAGATATATAACATAGCTGCTCTGGCACGTAAGGTGGTGTTTAATTTTGAAGGTGGCCCCATTTTTTGTGGATGAAAAAGTCGTGCTTTTATGTGTAATAATGTTGCAGCAAAGGCAGCGTTTTTCTCCACATTAATAGCTGCCCATTATTTTCTGTATAGTGCTCCTTTTTGCCTCAGTGTTTTGTTTTGGTTTGCTTGATGCCACAGTGCTTTCGATTGTGGGGGCTCTTCTGTACGTGATTATTGCTTTATTGGGTAGATATTTTTCAAGGTAGGGGTCTTGTTTCAAAATGGGCCAGTGTTTTGTTAGTATTGTGCATATGGCATTGTTGGATGTATTGTATTGTGTAATGAGGTTAAGATGTCTTTCTATTTGAGTTCCTTCGTTTTCTGTTATTTTGCTGGTCAGACATTCTTTCTGTGTATTTTCGATGCTTCTTTTGTATGCGTTTGTAACTAGCTTTTTTGGGTAGCCCTTTTCTATAAATCGTTTTTGTAACATTTTGGCTTGTTTTTTAAAGTCTGAATCCTCTGTGCAGTTGCGTCTTACCCGTTTATATTGGCTGTATGGCACGTTCTGTAGCCATTTTTTGTGGTGGAAGCTTTTGTAGTGTATGTAGCTGTTTGTATCTACCTGTTTAAAAAAGGTTTTTGTTATAGGGGTGTGGTTTGTAATTGTGATGGAAATGTCTAAAAAATCAATATGGTTTTTTTCAAAGCTTGGGGTGAGGGAGATCCCCCAGTCTGTGTTGTTTAGTTTTTCACAGAATTCTAATGCTGAGGATTTGTTTCCGTCCTAGATGATGAAGACATCATCTATGTATCTTTTATAGTATATAATTTCTTTCCTCTGGTTGTCATAAACATGTATTTTTTCGAATTGGCCCATAAAAATATTTGCAAAATCGCCTGGTAGGCATCCTCCAGCCATAGCTCCTGCCATACCCGGTGCTCTAGTTCCTTCACCCATTCCTCCAGGGGCTGCTCTCCCAGGAAGGGCATCCGCAGGGCCACTTGCTTCTGCAATCGCTGCTCTTCACTGGGGAGACTCTCGCCTCGCTGGTATTGTACATTATCCATGGCCTGGTACCAGATGCCTTTCCTTAATGCATCCCGGCCATCCAGGTCTTCCTCATCGTACTCCACTGCTGGTTCCATTCTGGTGCTGTCAGGGTCACTGTACTAGGCCATGCGTTGCCCTCAAATTGTAAAATCCAGGGAATGATGTTACTTTGTAGCTGTCACCAATTGTAACGGCATACAAGGGAATGCTCCAAACTCCGAACGGAACCTCACGAATAGCTGCTAGCAGACGAATAGGAAACGCACCCTCTCTAACAGCATACAGTGAATCCCCCCAAGAACGAGATGAGGCTCTGCGTTGAGGGTCAAGCAGTGGTCACCCATAGCTGTGTGTTTATTGATCTTATATAACATTGGTACACATCAGTACCACCCACAGGGTTTTGTAAAAACAACCAATAAACACGTACAATACAGTAAAACACTCCCACACAAAATCCTCCCCTCTGCCTGTGATACAATTACCTTACACAATAGGTTGATGTACTTATCACAGGCAGGAGAATACACAATGTCTTTTGTCCTGGAGACAACCGAGGAGTAAGACAATTATCTCTCAGGACAAAGGGAAATCACCAATACACACGTGGAGACAATAGGACAGACATCACTACTCAAATATACAATGTCCCACCCTCTACAGTACACATAGAAATTTAACATATCCCAAAATGGCACGAATTAGACCAGGGGTTCAAAAGTTTAGCATAAGCTGATGAGAGGGCCCATAATCCTGGGGCAAGAGGCTGGCAAACAGGCCCCTCCAAAACCCAGTGGCGAGGTTGGTTTCGCCACATTCCTGTTATAAATACATATCTTTATTTAAAGGACTGAATGGACTGTGGCAGGGTTAGGACATTTCTAATTTAATGCTCATTTAGACAACACACACAACGCCAATGATAACAAGCATTTACAAGCATTGAGTATTGTATACAAAATCGTTCATATTCGATCGTAAACTCACTTGAGCTGTTTTTAAACAGTTTCTCCTCTTTAAATCTATAAATGGGAAAAATTCACACGCAAGCAATGATTTACATAAAACACACCTGCTTTGACATCGTGCCTATTGGCGAAAGATTATATGATGCACATTTACATTACCACAATTTATTAACAACAGGCGATAATTTACTTGTTCGCATCAGCAGTTTCAGAAGTGTTGAATGAGCATTTTTACATTACACACTTTACATTACACCTGGGTAAAACTCAGCTGATTGGACATGATTTGGAACACACACCCCTGTCTACAGGTGAAACTCCAAAAATTTGAATATCGTGCAAAAGTCCATTTATTTCAGTAATGCAAATTAAAAGGAATTGCATTAATGCAGCTTAAAATTAGAATTTTGTGAAAAGGTTCAATATTCTAGGCTCAAAGTATCACACTCTAGTCAGCTAATTAATACATACCCCCTGAGCAAAGGGTACCTAAAAATTGTGACTTTGGGGTGTCATAAGCTGTAAGCCATAATTATCCAAATTATAACAAATAAAGGCTTGAAATTTCTCGCTTTGCATGTAATGAGTCTATCTCATATGTTAGTTTCACCTTTTAAGTTGGTTTACTGAAATAAATGAACTTTGCACGATATTCAAATTTTTCGAGTTTCACCTGTAAATAAGGTCTCACAGCTGACATGGCATATCAGAGTAAGAACCAAGCAATGAGGAGGAAAAAATTACCTGTACAGCTCAGAGACAGGATTGTGGGAGGCACAGATCTAGAGAAGGATACAAAAAAAAGTCTGCTCCAAAAGCACAGTGTCCTCCACAGTTTTTGAATGGAAGAGGTTTGGAACAACCAAGACTAAATACTTACTCAACTAAGGCTACTTTCACACTAGCGTTCGGAGCGGATCCGTCTGATGTTTCATCAGACGGATCTGCTCCGATAATGCAGGCGTTCGCATCCGTTCAGAACGGATGCGTCTGCATTAAAACTTAGAACATTTTCTAAGTGTGAAAGTTGTCTGAGCGGATCCGTTCAGACTTTACATTGTAAGTCAATGGGGAACGGATCTGCTTGAAGATTGAGCCATATTGTGTCATCTTCAAGCGGATCCGTCCCCATTGACTTACATTGTAAGTGTGGACGGATCCGCTCGCCTCCGCACGGCCAGGCGGACACCCGAACGCTGCAAGCAGCGTTCAGGTGTCCGCTCACTGAGCGGAGCGGAGGCTGAACGCTGGCAGGCGGATGCATTCTCAGTGGATCCGCCTCCACTGAGAATGCATTGGGGCCAGACGGATGCGTTCGGGGCCGCTCGTGAGCCCCTTCAAACGGTGCGCACGAGCGGACACCCGAACGCTAGTGTGAAAGTAGCCTAAGTACTGAGTAAAGGGTCTAAAGACTTATGGTCAGGATTTTGAGCATTTTGTTTTCACTTTGTCATTATGGGATATTGAATGCAGAATGGTGAGGATGATGGAGAAATACTTGATTTTTTTAGTTCAGCACAAGGCTGCAACATGACAAAATGTGAAAAAATAAAAGCATCTGAAGACTTTTCAAATGTATTATAAGCTTACGCTATCTTTAGAATGAGTAAATCTGGGTCACAGTTCATTCTTTGGAGAGGAAACTGCTATAGGTGAAAGCCAGTCCTGCAGTCCTGTGAACAAACCAGCCTTGTTACAGTTATTGTAGCAAAATATCCCAGCGGACGCTCTTTGTCTTCTAAACATCTCTTTCTTTATTACATCAATGCAGGTACATATTGAGGATGCGTATCGGCCCGTCCGGCCTTCATCAGCTCATTACAAACAGAGTAATGTGTAGCCTTAAAAACCTATCCAAACTCCTCCTCTCTGACATAAAACACCCACAGCTGGCTGTGATAATGAATTGCTACGCTAGTGAATCACTCCACTGAACCATTGTAACGACACCTCAGACGAACAACATACAAAATAAGCAAAAATAAATAACATTATTACAAAAATCGGATGTGCAACAAAGATTGATGTAAATATCACTTGCTTGTAGTAAATAATCGCAAATTCCCAGTCTGTAAGAAAATCCCAAAATAGCGCAGAAATGAACATATTAACTCATAAGCATAATAAACATAGATCTTATATCAGATGAGTAATTTCATATTCTCGATTCAATCCCCTGGGTTGCAATGTCCCCAGGGTATGAATCCAGAACGCCTCTCTGCGCAACAGTTGTGTTTTAATTTCACCTCCTCTTCTATGTCGTCTAAGGGTACTTTCACACTAGCGTTTTTCTTTTCCGGCGCTAAGTTCCGTCCTTGGAGCTCAAATCCGGAAAAGAACTGATCAGTTTTATCCTAATTCTGAATGGAGAGTAATCCGTTCAGGATGCATCAGGATGTCTTCACTTCAGCATTTTGACTGATCAGGCTTTTCAGAAAAACGTAGCATGCTGTATTTTTACCTCCGGCCAAAAATCCGGAACACTTTGACTGAACGCCGGATCCGGTCGTTTTCCCATTGACTTGCGGCGCTGTGTGTTCAGTCAAACCGAATCCGGCTTTTGCATGTTAAACCCGAAAAATGTGGAAAAAAAAGTTAAAGTCCATAAATGGCGGATCCGTTTTTTCCAATGCATTTTTTCATTGTGATCAAAATCCTGATCAGGATTCAAATGTAATCCGTTTTCACACGTTTTTCCAGATCCGGCAGGCAGTTCCGGTGTCGGAATTGAACGCCGGATTAAAACAACGCTAGTGTGAAAGTAGCCTAACTTGCTCCAAGACCTAGAACCTACCGTAAGTTGAGAGATCGAATGGCGTGATTTATGGAAGTGAGCTGGAAATGGTAACAGCAAATTGCCAGTACATATGTTTGACTTGTGTTTACACATGCGATCCCTAATCGATTGTATTGTTTCTTCTATGTAAGCCAAGCCACACGGGCACTTGATCATATATACTACTTTAGCTGAATCGCAAAAAAAGAACTTTCATTTTGTATGTCCTTCCAGTATGGGGGTGGTGAAAGAAATCTCCCTTGATTATATGCAAACATTGCACACAATGCAGACATGGATAAATGCCATTTCTTTGACTGCCCAATAATCTTTGTAGTCTGCAGTGTTCCAATGTCCGCATGGACCAACCGATCTCGATAATTAGTCCCACGCTTGTTACAAATTAATGGAGGGTTTGTAAACTCCATTATCTGTGGATATGACTTATTTAAAAGTGACCAATGTTTCTGAACAATGTTATCAAATCGTTTATTGAATATATGAAACTTAAGAATAAATGGGATACGTAGGGTGTTATCCTTTTTCTTGGTCTGTGTACAGACCATTGTCGCTTCCCCTAGGATCCGCTCCGGATAACCTCTTGATTTAAATCTATCCAGCATTTCTCCTGCACCTATTGATCAGACACTATACGTTTAACCGTTTGTATTTGGGATCTAGGAATGGCATTTTATAAAGAAACCGGGTGTGCACTGGTATAATGTAGTACACTATTTTTAGCAGTATCCTTTCGAAAAAGAGCTGTATGTAAAAAGCCTTCTTCATCCTTGATAACCAAGGTATCCAAAAAACTCACTTGTTTTTGATCATATGTCATTGTGAATTTCAGTGTAGTACAAATTTCATTCAGGTATCCAAAGAAGGATACCTGAAAACACATGATCTATATATCTTTTCCATAATATAGCAAATTTCCGATAATCAGGATTTGGGTATATATGCATCTCCTCAATTGATGCCATAAATGCGTTTGCGTAAGGCGGGCCCACATTTGAGCCCATCACGGTCCCACGTTGCTGCATGTAGAAAGTATCAGCAAACATAAAATCATTTTCAAAAATAACCAATTGTAACAGTTTCATAAAAAACTCTCGTTGTATATCATCATATTCACTCTCATGTAGCAATCGTGACACTGCCGCCACCCCCCCCCCCCCCCCCCCCCCTCATGGTCAATGGAGGTATAGAGGCTCACCATATCGATAGTTACCAACCAACTATCTTTTGGAATTTGATGGAGACCTTTAATCATGTCAAGGAAGTGCGATGTATCCAGCAGAAAAGAGGTGGTTTGCTTTACAAGAGGTGTCAAAACTTTCTCTAATACTATTGCTAGTGGAGACAGGATAAAATTCACTGATGCCACTATAGGACGTCCAGGTGGATCTATAAGGGTTTTATGCACCTTTGGGAGGACATACTGTATTTTTCACCCTATAAGACGCACCTAGTTTTTTGAGGAGGAAAATAAGAAAAAAATGTTTTGAACCAAAAGGTGTGCTTTTGGTGGGCTTTGAACTAATGGTAGCCTGTGAATGACACTATTATGGGGGATCTGTGGATAGCGCACTGTTATGAGGGTCTGTGGCTGACACTGTTATGGACATCTGTGGATGGCACTGTTATGCGGCGTCTGTGAATGGCACTGTTATGGGGGAGTCTGTGGATGGCATGACACTGCTATGGGGGGGATCTGTGGAAGACAGATAAATAGCATCTTATGTTATGTGTCATCCACAGAACCCCCATAACAGTGTCCCTGTGTATTGTGAATGACCCCCAATACAGGGGGTGGGGGCTGGCATCTACAGTAGTTTTGTAATGGCAGCGGGGCCCAGTGCAGTCATTGTATTCTATTGCACCGGGCCCCGCTCACTGTATTAATCGTATCTAACTGCAGGCAATGTTTAACTATAGAAAATCTTCAATCCAGCAGCCTGTACTTACGACCATAGCAGGCAGGAGGCTGGGCGGGCGGGCAGGCACTAGCAGCGTAACTCACTACGTTAGGTGCCCGCGCCGCCTGCTTCATTCATAAAGTGGGCAGAGCAGGCGTGTGACGTAGTGCGTTACGCTGCCAGTGCCCGCCCAGCCTCCTGCCTGCTACAGACGTAAGTACAGGCTGCTGGATTGAAAAATATTCTATAGTTAAACATTGACTGCAGTTAGATAATACGATTAGTACAATAAGCGTGGCCCGATGCAATAGAATACAGTCACTGCATCGGGCCCCGCTGCCATTACAAAACAAGATGCCGGCCCCCAGCCCCTCCTCCCTCTTCGCTGATACACCTCTGACCGGGCTGTGCAGCATGCGGTCGGCGGTGTATCAGTGTAAATGGCAGCATTCGCCCCAGAAGACGCACTGCCATTTCCCCCCCCCACTTTTGGGGGGGGGGGAGTGCGTCTTATAGGGCGAAAAATACGGTAAATACCGGAGTCATCGGTGAATGGTTTATCAAGAATTCACTCATTTTATCATCAATCACTCCCAAGGATGCACAATGATTAGTGTTGGGCGCGAATATTCGAATCGCGAATATTAATCGCGAATATCGGCAATTCGAGAATTTGCAAATATTTTGAATATAGTGATATATATTCGTATTTTTGAATATTCTAGATTTTTTTTCGTCTGAACCCATGATCCCTCCCGTCTTCTTGCTTGTGGGCCAATGAGAAGGCTGCAATGTCTTTGTCTGAGTTTAACAACATCCCTAGCAACCAATAGGAAAGTTGCCTACCCCTTACTAGTGGGAAATAGTCAGTGTAGGTTATATCCTGATGTAGTGTAGCTGTTGCAGTGCAGGGTGTTAGGTAGTGTGATAGGTTCTGCTGTCCATACATACATACATGCTACAGACATAGTGCTGTGATGTCAATACATAGTGCACCAATCAGTAATATGTAGTCAGACCCGCTAAAATGTTAAGTTTCACGTATTGCGCAAAAATATTCACATTATTAGTGCCTATTAGCGCAATCGCGAATATATTGGAGCGCTCTATCTGCATATAAAGCCATTTTTAATGTTCTACCTTGCCAAACCATTTTCTCCAGTCTCAGGAAACTTCTAGCAGCTTGGAAAAAGTAGCAAAAGTGACCCACGCCTGTATTGCGCGCGCATTACGCGAATATTGCATTGCCAATTTTCACAATCAAGAAAATAATCGCAAATTCTCAAATTCGCGAATATATGACAAATATTTTACAAAATATTCGCAAAATATTGTGAATTTGAATATTGCCCCTGCCGCTCATCACTAATAATGATGTACCACAGTACCACAACAGATCCCTGTCTAATACCACATATGTATCATAATCAGAAAGCTGACGTTCAACCTCCTTGACATAATTAGCCCTATCCATGATTACCACAGAACCCCCCTTGTCCGCAGGTGTCACGATCCCTCCTGTGCAGGGCCGGCTCCAGGTTCATGTGGGCCCTTGGGCGATAAATCCCAGTGGGCCCCCATGAGGCATTTTTTTACATTTACATGTCCCCCTGTGGCTCCCACACGGTATAATGTACAGTATACCCCTATACGGTATAATGACCACTAGTGGCCCTTCACACAGTATAATGAACCCCCAATTCCCCCCCCCCACTGTATAATGACCCCCAGTGGCCCTGCATTCAGAATAATAACCCCCAGTCGCCCCCATTCAGAATAATGACCCCCAGTAGCCCCCACACTGGGGGAATACTGTATGGAGGGGGCTCTGAGGGTCATTATACTGAATGGAGGGTCATTGGGGATCATTATACTAAATGGGGGACACTAGGGGTCATTATACTATGTAAAGGGCCCTCACAGTATAATGACCCCACAGTGGCCCTCCATTCAGAATAATGACCCCCAGTCGCCCCCACACTATCGGTTTGGTTTGATGTATACAAATGTGCAGTCCATGTTTTTGTATCCTGCAGAGTCAAGTAAAAAATGCATACGTTAACGTATATGTTTTTTTACAATGGAACTGTATGGTGAACGGATGCCACTGTACATCATCAGTCTGAGGCATCTGTTAACGCATACATTTTTGGTATACATTAAATGGATGGCACAAATGGGATGTGAACCCAGCTCTAGTGTCAGAATAAGCACCAGTACACAGCGGAGCAGCGTGGCGGAGAGGGGAGGCCGCCATGTACTGACAGAGCGCTACCTGGCCCTTGTGGTCAGGGATTAGGACTGTGCTTCCCAAGGATCATTTTCTACTGGAAAATAGAGGGCACAGTATAATACACTAGAATGTATATAATATAAAGATATTAACCCTACCCCCGAATAATAATACAATTAGGGGGTCATTTATTATACAGTAAAACAACTAAATAGAATGAAGCAGCAGATCGAAGATTCCCCCCTTCCTTCTGTCCCACAGAGAAGAGACAGTCACAGTGCAGACTTACTCACAGACTGTCTTCACACTTCTCTGCTCCAGCCCTGCCAGTCTCTCTCCTCAGGCAGCATGTCCTGTGTAGAAGGGGTCTCTGCAGCAGCCGGACCCATGTGACTCAGGGCCCCACCAAGGGGTACTGCGTAAGTGAAATGACAGCAGTGAGAGCTTCCATCTGTATTGATGGAGGTGCTCATAGCAGCTCAGTGGGCCCCCCTTGCCCGGGGATGCCGGGTTATGGCGCCGGCCCTGCTCCCGTGACAGAGATTAGAAGATCTGAGAGACTGGCGGCATGTGAGGTTATCTGACAGCCTCTCGGCTTTCACTTGTTGCAGTGTTGTTGTTGGTAATTGCAGCACGCCAGACCTGCAGGGTATTGCGATTGTGAGGTCACGGTTATGGGCAATCGAGGGTTTACTTACTGTCTTGGAGGACCCTGGGCAGGCATGCAGCAGTGAAGGAGAGGTAGACACAAGTTCCTCTGGGGCACACTCTGTATATAGGGACCAGGCCTGGTGGTGGATGAGGTGCCCTGGATGTTACAGGTATTTTGAGTGCCTGGGGCAAGGTCCCTTTAAGGATCGTGACACCAGTGCCTGTAACGGTGGCACACCGGTTTCCAGTAGCAATAAGTGAGGTACACAGGTGGTATAGTGAACCAAAAGTTGCTTTACTTTAAACAGTCCAACTTTGTACATACAGATGATGATGATACAGTTCCTTTCAGCATAAGTTCCACAAGCAGGCTTACATTCAATAATGTGGCAGGTATAATCTTGCAAGATACTTGGAGGGTATACAATTAATGCTTCACAGCCCCGGCTGCACTTTCTCCACAGCTATTCTGGCTGGCTGTATCCCAAGGCCCGGATGCCTAAATGCTGGCTTTAATCCTTGGTAAATAATCTTCCTCCCGTATTGACCCTTGCTTTTATGGTATAGCACTTCTGCCCCTCAGCTTACTTGTCTGAGCTGGTTGTATTGCCTTTGCTTTGCTGGAGGATAACTGCAGGTTTCTCCCAGGAGGTAAGCCCTTCTTCTGGGGTAATCTTCTGAGCTTAGCTTAGACTCAGGAACTACAGGCTGACTAGGATACACTTCTTGCCACCTGGACTGAACTAACTCTCCCCTGTCTAGGCCTACCTATATATACTTAGGGCTCTCTAGCTCCCTCTAACGTCTAGGAGGCTAAACTACACCCTAACAGGCCTGACACCCACACAACACAGGGAAATGAACATTAAACATCACATTAATGCAAAAAGACTTGTTAACCCTTGTGGAGTGCCCACCTTTACCTAGTGGGACACTACATAATGACCACACATCTTGTCTCAGGTGTAGCTTCTGGTCATTACTGCTCCTCTATTTAGTCTGGACTCACACTTCTTACCATGTGGTTGATATTATCTGCCTGGAGTTGGAAGAACTGGTGTGTGGTTCTCATCTGAGTTCCTGCTCATCCATTTTCTATTGAAGATAAGTGTACTTCTCTTTGTATTTTGTTGCTCCCATTTGCTCGTTGTTTACTAGGCCTCAGGGAGACGATGGTTCGTTCATCTGGGAAGGAACCAGTAGTCTCAGACCCTGTGACTACTCCTAGGGCTATTCAGGGTTACTAGGGCCTAGGTTTTTGATGTATGAATATTCCCACCTTCAGGGTCTATTCATACTGACAGGAGTCAGGGCTAGGGTTAGGGTTTCCTAGGTAGTTACCGTTTCCCTTTCCCTAGCCTTGAGGCCTAGTTCCTGGTCATTCTGTTGTCATTCTGGTGTTCCCCCCTTCCCCCCACATTGTGACAGCAGGTTTTATGATCAGGCTTTTATCATCCACCAGTGATTGAATAACCTATTTTTCTAGGTGTGTAGTATTACTTGTCATATGTAGTTATCCTCTTGTTATTGAGTTTATTAAAAACGGTGTATTTCTTGTCACCAAATATATATGTCTCTACTGGGTGTAGATATTTTGGTGGCATATATCTACTTCTCAGTCTCAACCCCAAGTCTGTTAACTTTAATATACCTGTTTCTTTATCTTGGTTATCAATCACATGATCTTCAGAAACAAATGCGTTATCAGCTGTAGCAAAATGTGCCTTCAGTCTTAGCGTCCATTCACACATCCGTGTGTGTTTTGTGGATCTACGGATCCGCCACCGCAAAACACGGACACCGGCAATGTGCGTTCCTCATTTTGCGGACTGCACATCGCCGGGGCTTAATAGAAAATGCCTATTCTTGTCCGCAATTGCGGACAAGAATAGGACATGTTCTATTTTTTTCGGGATCGGAATTGCGGACCCGGAAGTGCGGGTCCGCATTTCCGGATCCGGGCAGCACATCGTGCGGCCCTATAGAAATGAATGGGCCCGCAATTCCGTTCCGCAAAATGCGAAACAGAATAGCGGACATGTGAATGGAGCCTTATCCTCCTGAAAAACTGCTTCAAATCAATGTCCATCTGAAAACTATTAAATTGAGAAACTGGGCTGAAAGACAAGCCCTTCTCTAAAGCAGATGATTGTGTCAGGGTTAATGCTTTAGAGGACAGATTAATAATCAGAGATGGCGTCCTACCTAGGATCGGGTCTGTATCTTCTGTGGGGTCATTCTCTGGCCTTCGATGTTTGTGACCCGCTCTACGTTTCCTCCTGGTAGTCGTCGGCCATTTCACCTCCGAGAAAAAGGGTGTGATTCTTGCGACCCAACTGATTCGCTTCTAGAACTTGCTGAATAATAATTCCTTCTGGGAGGTCTCTTGTAACCCAGACCGGAACGCTGTGAGGACTCTTTATTCAATAAATAATCCTCGTTATCACGCAAAAATGTAGATCTCTTCTTTTCCTCCACTTCTTTTTTGTAATTGGAGATATACTTATTCACTGTGTCTTTCAACTTGGAAAATTCTTCAGTATTAAGGCAATACTGCAACTGGCGTTCAGTGGTCTCAAGTTGATCTTAAATCTCTATTATCGCTTTCTGTAGGCGATCCACTGTAAGTAGTTTTAAGTCCAAGGAACATTAATATAGATTTTTTCAAAGTCACTACAGTAAGCCACATCATCCGAAAAAAGGGTAGGTCGTAAAAATGGACCATCAGACCTCTTGGAATTCTATTCAACTTCTAGTATTCAGCCAGAGTAGTAGCATGCAATTCATAAGAAGTAAGTCTTCTTAATTCACGTTCCCAGTGTCTCTTTTTGTATTCACTGGTTGGTATTGTCAGAAATTCACTAGGTGGTGTCACCTGCAACAGAATACTTCATGCGTCGGCTGCATTGAAATTTAAAGTGTTCGCTGTTGTGGACATGTGGATAGTCGGTGCACGTACCCAATTAACGATAACTTGCAAAAATGGTCAGCACCTGACTTCCAGTTCGTTGGCACGGTAAAGGAATCACTCCAATGGAAATGTAGGAAAACATTCCATAGGATGCTCTTTGTCTTCAAAACATCTTTTTCATTATTAAATCAGTGCAGATACATATTGAGGACGCGCATTGGCCCGTCCAGCCTTCATCATCTCATTACAAACAGAGTAATGTCATGTGTAGCCTTAAAAACCTATCCAAACTCCTCCTCCTCTCTGACATAAGGGGATTGAATCGAGAATATGAAATTACTCATCTGTTATGTTTATTATGCTTATGAGTTCATATGTTCATGTCTGGGTTATTTTAGAATTTTCTTACAGACTGAAAATTTGCGATTATTTACTACAAGCAAGTGATATTTACATCAATCTTTGTTGCACATCCAATTTTTACTTCTGTTCAGTTTTTACAAAAGAAAAAGAAGGAGAAGGACCTCCACTAGAAAGGATGACTAATAAATCGTTTGATGCATGTGTCTTTACAGAGGAAGATGTTCTAAGTTTACTGTCTAAAGTGAAGACAAATAAGTCACAGGGGCCTGATGAGATACACCCAAAATTATTAAAAGAGCTTAGTGGTGAGCTGGCAAAACCGTTAACAGATTTATTTAACCAATCATTAGTAACAGGAGTCGTCCCGGAAGATTGGAAATTGGCAAATGTCGTGCCCATTCACAAGAAAGGTAGTAGGGAGGAATCGAGCAACTATAGACCAGTGAGTCTGACATCAATAGCAGGCAAATTAATGGAAACCCTATTAAAGGATAGGATTGTGGAACATCTAAAATCCCATGGATTGCAAGATGAAAAACAACATGGGTTTACTTCAGGGAGATCATGTCAAACAAATCTTATAGATTTTTTTGACTGGGTGACTAAAATAATAGACGGTGGAGGTGCAGTAGACATCGCATATCTAGATTTTAGTAAGGCTTTTGACACTGTCCCACATAGAAGATTTATCAATAAACTGCAGTCATTGAGCATGGACTCCCATATTGTTGAGTGGATTAGGCAGTGGCTGAGTGACAAACAGCAGAGGGTTGTAGTCAATGGAGAAAATTCAAAACAAGGTCATGTTACCAATGGGGTTCCACAGGGATCTGTACTGGGACCAATTTTGTTTAATATCTTCATAAGTGATTTTGCAAAAGGCCTCGATGGTAAGGTTTGTCTTTTTGCTGATGACACAAAGATATGTAACAGGGTTGATGTTCCTGGAGGGAAACGCCAAATGGAAAAGGATTTAGGAAAACTAGAGGAATGGTCAGAACTCTGGCAACTGAAATTTAATGTGGATAAGTGCAAGATAATGCACCTAGGGCGTAAAAACCCAAGGGCAGAATATAGAATATTTGACACAGTCCTGACCTCAGTATCTGAGGAAAGGGATTTAGGAGTAATTATTTCAGAAGACTTAAAGGTGGGAAGACAATGTAATAGGGCAGCACGAAATGCCAGCAGAATGCTTGGATGTATAGGGAGAGGTATAAGCAGTAGAAAGAGTGAAGTGCTTATGCCGCTGTACAGAACACTGGTGAGACCTCACTTGGAGTATTGTGCGCAGTACTGGAGGCCATATCTCCAGAAGGATATAGATACTCTAGAGAGAGTTCAGAGAAGAGCTACTAAACTAGTACATGGATTGCAGGATAAAACTTACCAGGAAAGGTTAAAGGACCTTAATATGTATAGCTTGGAAGAAAGAAGAGACAGAGGGGATATGATAGAAACTTTTAAATACATAAAGGGAATCAACTCGGTAAAGGAGGAGAGCATATTTAAAAGAAGAAAAACTACCACAAGAAGACACAGTTTTAAATTAGAGGGACATAGGTTTAAAAGTAATATAAGGAAGTATTACTTTACTGAGAGAGTAGTGGATGCATGGAATAGCCTTCCTGCAGAAGTGGTAGCTGCAAATACAGTGAAGGAGTTTAAGCATGCATGGGATAGGCATAAGGCTATCCTTCATATAAGATAGGGCCAGGGACTATTAATAGGATTCAGATATATTGGGCAGACTAGATGGGCCAAATGGTTCTTATCTGCCGACACACATTCTATGTTTTTGTATAGATGTTATTTATTTTTGCTTATTTTGTTTGTTGAGGTGTCAAACGGGTTAATGGGCTTGGTCCTATGGATAAAGTTCACTAAATATCAAATAACAATAACTACAGAATTAGTGATTTATTGATTGTATTAAAACATAACTTTTACTAAAGAATTTAAGAAAAATAGGCCCAAAATACATAAATATATTATATAGTCAGAGTGGCGGTATAACAGGTCGTTGTGCACGGCGGCACCCAAACAGTCAATTAAAGGGGGTACTCGGCGGCACCCAAAAAATAAGAACCTGTACTCCTACCGCTCTGTTGTCTGCGTCCAGGGTGCAGATTGCGTCCAGATGATACCAAGGTGATGGGCTCCAATGACAGACGCTCGGCTGTTTAAGGGACGGCGGGGTTCAGCTTAGGCCCTAATTTGGCCCTGTATGGTGGTCTATGGCTTGCCCTGATACTTGTAAGGGATAGCAGCCTAACCACAGGGCACTCGTCCTTATAAGGGCGATCCCATCCGGAACCTTGCGCTGTAACCTGGCCCTATATGGCCCTATTCCAGTCCCGCTCCCTACATGCACGTTTCAGCAAAAATCATCATCAGGGGAGATGTATAGCTAGGACTCTAATTACTTGTGACGATCAGGTGATATCAGATATAACACACCTAAATTATCGTCGATGGACTATTGGATGGAGTGCTAGATAATGCTCCACTTCCTTAATTCGGGCATCCTCAGATAAGCCACGGGCAATAGATCGCACCCGCGCTCCGTTTCACGCCAGTATTTAAATGCTAGATATGGCTGTCACCTGTCCGGCGTGCCGCGTCATCAGTTTGATGCGTATGACGAGGCTGAGACCTATGCGCATGCGCACTGGCTAGGTGCTCGCGCGCACCATCCCGGCCGCTCGGCGCATGCGCTCTGGTCCCCCCCGCTCGGCAGTGATCACGTGGGACGCCGCTCGAACTAGATGACGTGAGCGCGTCCTGACGTCCTGTATTAACAGGTCGATCAGCTGACATTGGTTACCAAGAGACCGAGCGCGTCCCTAGCAACCAGTTGCTGGATGGTCTAGTGATATAGACCGTACCAAGAAAAAGGCATTTATAGCATTTTGATCAATAAATAATGAAACAAGGGTTAAAGATCCGGGGTTCAGAGCTCAGATCCTGCGGAGGACCGAGCCACAGTTGGGGCACAGTAACATAATACTTCTAAATATTAGTTATACTTGCACAGTATAGTGTCCATTCCTCAAGGTAGGCTATTCGCGTATATGCACGTCTACTATGAAAAAATGATATATAGGATAATAATGCGTGCTTATGATTCCATTGTTAATATTGCCTCAATTTTGAGGCATGATCGAAGAAAGCAGTTGAATTTTACATATGGGGTTGGGAGGATGACCTAGAAGCAAGTCTAATGTCAGTGACAAAATGGTCCATCAATGACACCTGCTTAAGGATTCCTTGTTCAAAAATGCCTAAATTTTGAGGCATAGTTCGGCATGTTGTTCAATTTAGTAGGCTTGACTGGGGCTTATTAAACGAAGCAACTGAAGTTGAGTTGCTCGTTCAAGCTGGTAGGTGATACTGTATGCAGCCTAAAGATCCATCGGGTCTCGTGCGGCAAAAGTATGCGATCCCAATCGCCTCCTCTTGTTGGTTGTTTAACCAGTTCAATCCCTATGGTACTCAGGCATTTGGGATTCCCATTGTGGACTTCGTGTATGTGCCTGGAGACTGCTGTGTCTCTCTTGTTCGCTATGTCTCCCAGGTGTTCCCCTATGCGTCTACGCAGCTCCCTTTTAGTTTTTCCTATGTACTCCATTTTGCATGTACATGTTAGCTTGTAAATTACGCCACTGCTGCGGCAATTAATGAAGTCACGGATTTCAAATGAGCGTTGTAGATTTGTGCTTTCAAAAGTCCTACAGGGTCTGAGGGTGCCACATGCCACACAGCCACCGCCACACCTAAAGCAACCTAATGGCCTACGATCTAACCAAGTGCCTGTTGCTGGTACTGGCGGGAGGTGACTGTGGACCAGGGTATCCCTCAGGCTCTGTCCTCTCCTAAACGTGATCTGCGGGTACTCGTGTACAGTGTCTCGGATGTCCGGGTCCATAAGAAGAATGGACCAATGTTTTTGTAGGACTTCTCTGACACTGTACGACATCTTATCAAAGGTCGCAATAAGGCGAACCTTTGGTGACAGGAGATTAGCACGTGGTACTGCCAAAGCTTTTTGATAGCCCTGTCGCAGCACTTTGTCGGGGTAACCTCTTGAAAGAAACCTCTGTCTGAGGTCCTTGGCCTGCCTCACAAACTCTTTGTGATCAGAGCAATTGCGGCGCAGGCGTAAATACTGTCCACCGGGAAAACCCCTCTTCAGTGGAGTAGGGTGTCCGCTGGACCAGTGGAGTACTGAGTTTGTGGACGTGAGCTTTCTGTATATTGTGGTCTGTAGTTCTTCTGATTCTCCCCTAGAGATGCGGATGTCTAGAAATTGTAATGACCTCTGTTCTATCTCGTGGGTAAACCTCAGGCCTATTGGATTGCAGTTTAGCCTGGCCACAAGCAACTGGTTGCTAGGGACGCGCTCGGTCTCTTGGTAACAAATGTCAGCTGATCGCCCTGTTAATACAGGACGTCAGGACGCGCTCACGTCATCTAGTTCGAGCAATGTCCCACGTGATCACTGCCGAGTGGGGGGGACCAGAGCGCATGCGCCGAGCGGCCGGGATGGTGCACGCGCGAGCACCTAGCCAGTGCGCATGCGCATAGGTCTCAGCCTCGTCATACGCATCGAACTGATGACGCGGCACGCCGGACAGGTGACAGCCATATCTGGCATTTAAATACTGGCGCGAAACGGAGCGCGGGTTTGATATATTGCCCGTGGCTTATCTGAGGATGCCCGAATTAAGGAAGTGGAGCATTATCTAGCACTCCATCCAATAGTCCATCGACGATAATTTAGGTGTGTTATATCTGATATCACCTGATCGTCACAAGTAATTAGAGTCCTAGCTATACATCTCCCCTGATAATGATTTTTGCTGAAACGTGCATGTAGGGAGCGGGACTGGAATAGGGCCATATAAGGCCAGGTTACAGGGCAAGGTTCCGGACGGGGTCGCCCTTATAAGGACGAGTGCCCTGTGGTTAGGCTGCTATCCCTTACAAGTATCAGGGCAAGCCATAGACCACCATACAGGGCCAAATTAGGGCCTAAGCTGAACCCCGCCGTCCCTTAAGCAGCCGAGCGTCTGTCATTGGAGCCCATCACCTTGGTATCATCTGGACGCAATCAGCACCCTGGACGCAGACAACAGAGCAGTAGGAGTGCAGGTTCTTTTTTTTTTTGGGGTGCCGCCGAGTACCCCCTTTAATTGACAGTTTGGGTGCCGCCGTGCACAACGACCTGTTATACCGCCACTCTGACTATATAATGTATTTATGTATTTTGGGCCTATTTTTCTTAAATTCTTTAGTAAAAGTTATGTTTTAATACAATTAACAAATCACTAATTCTGTAGTTATTGTCGTCTGAGGTGTCGTTACAATGGTTCAGTGGAGTGATTCACTAGCGTAGCAATTCATTATCACAGCCAGCTGTGGGTGTTTTATGTCAGAGAGGAGGAGTTTGGATAGATTTTTAAGGCTACACATGACTCTGTTTGTAATGAGCTGATGAAGGCCGGACGGGCCGATACGCATCCTCAATATGCATCTGCATTGATGTAATAAAGAAAGAGATGTTTTGAAGACAAAGCGCATCCTCTGTGATTTTTTGCTACATTTCCATTAGAGTGATTCCTTTCCCGTGCCGGGTAACTGGAAGTCAGGTGCTGACCATTTTTGCAAGTTATTGTTACAGTTATTGACATAATAAAACGTTGACTGCCTGCAGCTGCAGTGTACTCAAGTTGTGTGCAGTAGGTGTTTCTGGGTGATGTAGTGCAATATACACTAACCTGGTACAGCTGACTCTCTGCAAGGGCAGGTATAGGTAGAAATAGTTTGTGACGCCAGTGCCAAGTCAACGGAGGCACGCCGTTTGCGGATGCAGGAATAAATTGAGGAAACGTAGTCTTAAAACAGAACTCCAACTTTAGTAGTTTCGCAAGCAGAGACAATATAGGAAATGCAGTTCCTTGGCATACAGTCGATTTTGCAATTCGGTCGATGCAGGCAATTCAGTTATAGCAGGGTAATTACAGAGTGTTGAACACAGGACTTGCAGCACAGGAGCTTGCACTCTAATTCTGTCTGATCCTGGAATACAGCATATCTTCACCAAGGCCCATTAACCTGGTTCTGGCTTTATCTCCTTGGCTATAGCTTTAATAAGTACCTCCTCTGTCTTTCTGAGTACCTCTTGCTTTCCTGATCTTTGCCTCTGTCTCTCTCAGCTTCTGGAAACTTCCTCAGGCTCTAGAAACTTCTGAGCTGTGGTCTAGACTGACTTCTGCACTCCACACTAGATCAGGTTACACTGACTTTCCCTTCCTTGTCTGGCCCTTATATAAACTAGGGCTCCCTAGCTCCCTCTAATGCCTAAGAGCTGGAATGACACCCCTAGCCGGCCTGTAAGTGCAAGTTTCAGTGACAGGGAAATACACACATTACATTACATTTTATAAAACTGGCATACAACAATTTCCCCATAATTAGGAGGGACGACAGCACACCAAGTGACACTTTGGTAGTGACGGGTATTACAACTCCCGTACACTACATACCCCACTGCTTTAAGCTGAGTACGACCTCGTACTCCATCATGGGTCGCCCAACTGGAATCTCTACCTGAAATAGAAAATAGAGACATGCAGGCATCAGGTCCAATTGGCAAAGGTGCAGGGTAGTGACAAGGGGCGTCGTTCTCTTCTCTCAGGATAGTGAATGGAACGGGGGCGCTGACCTGGCACAGCGTAACATTAGAACCAGGATAGTCCATGACAATGAATAAGTCCATAATAGAACAGCAAAATGGATAAAACAGTATAAAAGTTCTTGGAGGCTCAAAGAACAAACATGAGTCCGTACCCAGGTCATTTCTTATTAAATCACAGAGGCTCTCATGCGGTGGAGTCCATCTCTGGGCACAATACTTTTAAAAGAATAAGAATCTCAGAGGCTCAGGTACTTTTGAGTCTGTCTCCGGGCACGGTTCCTTAGTATGAAGTTGCACAATAAAAGGACAGCAAAATAACGGAACTACCCAGGGGTTTCCTGTGGGTGTAGCACAGGCAAGGGCTCACGTGGGGGAGTCCATTCTTGCGCACAAATGTCCAACAAGGTATTGCCCGTGGCAACTGTTTGGGAGGAGACACCACCAGAATAATCAAAGTCTCCTAAACGGACTGGCGGACGTCCCCTGGTCATCCGGGTAGACCTTCTCAACACAGGGGTCTCCTCTTCCCTTAGCAACAAGGTAGAAGGGAGAGGAGCAACAGGAGGGTCTCCATCCGTGAGACCTCGGTCAGGAACAACTGGAACAACAGGAACAACTGGAACAACAGGAACAACAATATCCACTACAGGGGGAACTGGATCCAGGGCATCTTGAACCGGCTCTTCTGGAGGTAAAACTACAGTAGGTGCCGGAGCAGGCACCAGCAAGTTCAACCACGGTGTCAGAAGCCAATGCATGGGATCAGCGTCATACCTGAGATTACTGACAGCCTGCATAGGATCCTCGGGCGGTATTGCTGACTCTGACACAGGATATTCAGATCCGGAACTCTCGGCACTAGGTTCTGGTGTCAGGCAGAGCTTCAACCGGTTTCGGTGTACAATTTGGGATCCCTTGTCTTCCCGGGTGATCTCATAAGTGTGAGTTCCAACATTTGGGATTGCAGTGACAACATAGGGACTTCGCTCCCACTTACTGTCCAATTTGCTGGTACGACGGTTATTCTTTAACCATACCACGGCCCCTATGGTCAAGGGTTCTGCATGGGCTGCCTGATCATAGTCTCTCTGCTGTCGGTCTCTAGCAAGGTCCATACGTTCCTGAACAATGGCTTTGGCTGCATCTAATCGCCTTTGGTGCTCAGCAACCCAGTCGGTGTTAGGTAATGGGTTAATGCAATCAGGCACATGTATGTCCAATGAATGATCAGCAGGCAATGTTCCTTGGCGCCCAAACATCAAGTAAAAAGGGGTATACCCGGTGGAACAATGTATGGTATGATTGTATGTGAACATGAGCTGTGGCAACAGACTGGGCCAATCTCCTCTGTTCTCAGGAGGCACGGCCCTCAGCATCTCTATCAAGGTCTGATTCATTTTTTCACATAATCCGTTACCTTGAGGATGGTAGGCCGTCGTCCGGATCTTCTTACAGTTGTGTAAGCGGCACAGTTCATGGAACAGATGGGACTCAAAAGCAGGTCCTTGATCGGTGAGGATCTTTTCTGGACATCCATAGGGCAGGAGGAAGTGCTTCCAGAACATTTCGGCTGTAGTCTTGGCTGTCTGGTCTCTCACAGGCACTGCTACAACAAACTTTGTGAAATGGTCAATAATAGTCATGGCATAAGCATACCCTGAGCGACTAGGCTCCAGTTTTACATGGTCGATGGCGACAAGTTCAAGAGGACGAGTACTTACAATGGGTCTCAGTGGTGCCCTCTGATCATGGTGCTCACTTCGTTTCAAGGCACAGGCTACACACTCTCGACACCACTTCTCCATGTCTTCTCTCATGCCTACCCAGTAAAACCGCTGGCGGATAGTAGCCTCAGTCTTTTGGACCCCAAAGTGACCGGATTGATTGTGGTACATCTCCAACACCATACCTGCATCTCGTCGGGGTATGAGAATCTGGTGTACTCTTTCGTTGGACACTGGGTCTAGGCTTCTCCGTAGCAATAGGCCCTTTTGTATGAAGAGTTGATGGCGCTGTCTCCACAGTTTGATGAGCTCAGGATCTGCACTCTTACGCCGGATCCTCTCAGGGGCTCTGCCACTAGTAATGAAGTCCAACAACTCACCCAGCACTCTACTTTCAGACTGTAGTTTCACCCACCTTTCTTCTTTAGGTTCAGGCCTACTGGAGGGTGAAGGAACTGCAGCTCTGTTATTGGTAGCTCGAGCCTGATCCTGTTGAGCAAATTTGTTATAGAAAGCCGGCATCTCTACATCTTCCCAAGCATCTCGTACATCATCAGGAGCTGTCTCTGTGGGAAGTCTGGATAAAGCATCAGCATTATCATTAGTACGTCCAGCACGATACTTTACAGAGAAATTATAGTTGGCAAGGCGAGAGGCCCATCTCTGCTCCAAGGCCCCCAATTTAGCTGTATTTAGATGCGCCAGAGGGTTATTGTCAGTGAATGCAATGAACGGGGTGGCGGCTAGATAATCCTTGAATTTTTCTGTCACCGCCCACACTAATGCCAGGAACTCTAGTTTGAAGGAACTATAATTCTGGTCATTTTTCTCAGCTCCTTTCAGGGAGCGGCTTGCATATGCTATCACTCTCTCTTTTCCCTCTTGGATCTGGGCTAACACAGCTCCCAGGCCTCGCTTGCTAGCATCAGTATAGAGATGGAAGGGCTTGCTATAATCTGGATAACCTAACACTGGAGGCTCGGTCAGTTTCTTTTTTAGCAATTGGAACGCTATCTCTCTTTTCTCATTCCACTCAATGGGCACAGGAGTTCTAGGACTCTTTTTGGGTTGCCCCCTCAAGAGCTCCTGGATAGGATCAGCTATTTGAGCAAAATGGGGGATAAAACGTCTATAGTAGCCGGCAAAACCCAGGAAACTCCTCACCTCTTTGACAGTAGTAGGAACCGGCCAATTACAGACAGCTGCCAATTTATCAGGGTCAGGTTGCACTCCCTCTCCGCTTACTATATGCCCCAGGTATCTTACTGCAGGTTTGAGCAGGTGACACTTGGATGGCTTTACCTTCAAGCCATATTTGTTAAGGATTTCAAATACTTCTGCCAAATGTTTCAGATGGTCCTCATATGTTTTTGAGTACACAATGACGTCATCAAGATACAGCAGCACTGTTTCGAAGTTTTTGTGACCCAAACACCGTTCCATTAGTCTCTGGAAAGTTCCTGGGGCATTACATAGCCCGAACGGCATACAATTGAATTCGAACAGGCCCATGGGAGTAGTGAAGGCAGTCTTTTCTCTATCTGCAGGAGCCATGGGTACTTGCCAGTAGCCACTGGTCAAGTCCAATGTGGAGAAATAGGCAGAGGAGCCCAGAGCAGTTAGTGACTCCTCAATGCGGGGCAGTGGGTATGCATCTTTGTGGGTTATTTGATTAATTTTCCTATAATCCACACAGAAACGGATACTACCGTCCTTCTTCTTTACAAGAACCAGGGGTGCAGCCCACGGACTACGGCTGTCCCGGATCACATTAGAGTCTTTCATTTCTTGGATCATTTCTTTTACAGTCTGATATGAAGTAGGCGGTAAAGGTCGGTATCTCTCCTTGATAGGAGGATGAGAGCCAGTAGGTATGGTGTGTTGTATGGCACTCACCTCTCCATAATCAGTGGCATGCTTACTGAAGGCCTGGTGGTGCTCCTTGACAAGCTGTATAATCCCTTCTTGTTGCCGTTGGGGGGTAGTCTCGTCCCCTACATGGAGCTCTTCCCACCAGGGCACTTGTGGCTGGGTCACCGGCGAACATCTGCTGTCTGCAGCTGGCGGCTTTTCTGTCACTGGAAGACGAATGATGTCTTGGAAGGACACCTGGGACAGCTGGGCAACAGGGCAATGCTTAGTAAGCGCAACAGGATGATTACTCAGATTAATCAGACGGACAGGTACTTTACCTTGGGAGACGTTCACCAGGCACTTGGCAGCTCTCACATAAGGATAATCCTCCATCTGGAGTGGTTCCACCAGGGCTGGATAATCTCGGCCTTCGACTCCCAGGACAGCACGACACCACAAAAGAGTTTGAGAATTAGGAGGCAAAGTCACAGGCTTAATATCACGGATCCTGGCAGTACAAATTTCTCCTTTCCCATTAGCAAACCTCTGCTGGGCACTTAACACAGTAATAGTCTTTTGAATCACCCTCTTGGATGCAGAGGAAGCAGTGGGCAAAGTCTGATGTAATACGGCAAGTATTTCTGAATAACAGTTTTTGAAAACATTGGTGCCTAGAATGACAGGATGTCCTCCTCTGCCACCGGCCTGTACTACGATCACTCCCTGTTGAGGCAGGGTTACTTCTCCCACCTGCAGGGTGGGTTCCCAGTATCCATGAACCTTTACTGGTTTGCCATTGCTGGCGATAATTTCCACCCAGGATTCAGGCGGTTGGGTCAACTGGTTGGTGTCCCAGAACTTTTCAAATGCAGGCAGCTGAATAGTAGTGACCTGAGACCCAGTATCTAATAGGGCTTCAAAGGGGACCCCGTTGATCTCTATATTGATTTTAGGATGGGATCCTACATAACGTGGCATCCAATTTGGATCCTCTGGACCTAGTGTTCTACCTCCCGAGGGGTGGTCCTCAGCCTCAGGGGTTGCCCGTTTAACTGCCAGCACGTGGATTCTGTGTGTCCCAGCTTTTTGCAGTATGTACACACGGGCTTCTTGCGACCTCTATTACGCCTCCCAGGATCCCTGGGGTGAGTCTCTTGGTAAGGAGGTGGGAACGGCCTAGGAGGTGACAGGAATTCTTCATCTAGCATTATGGGTTTTTCCCATTCCTCTATTTTTCTGCACACTTTCTCTAAACTTTTAGTGAGGTGATTTACTTGCTCTGTCAGCATGGCAATAGTATCAGTAGCTGACACTTGAACAGCTTGGCCGGCCTCAGCTCGGTTAGTGACAAGCGGTTTTGGCTTGCAGGCTGATGACTCAGATAGGGCGCTCAACTCAGGAGATACTGTGGACCCCAGAATTTTTATAGCCAGTTCTTTAAAGTCCAGAAAGGTACTGTTAGGGTGCTGGGCGGACAGCATCTTTAACTGGGTCCTTATTTGTTCACTAGACACCCCGTTGATAAATTGTTCCCTCAGGGTCTGGTCCCGGTTATCAGCCTCTTTGGGATCTATCTGGATTACAGCCCCTAAAGCCTCCTGAAGTGATAGGGCAAAGTCACGGAGGGACTCACCGGACTTCTGTTTCTTGCCAAAGAAGTGCATCTTTATCTCTGAGGCAGTCCTAGTTTCAAAAGTGGCTCTGAGGCGGGTGAATATCTGTTCTAGAGTACTCCGCTCAGTAGCAGGCCAGGATAATACCTCCCTGCGGGCAGCTCCCTCCAGCTGCGCTAGCAGGATTTCCATTTGCTGGTCGGCATTTATAGGGTACAATCGGAATAGTGCCAGCAACTTTTCTTTAAAGTCCCTTAGGGTATGGGTCTCTCCCCTGTAGCGGGGGAACCATGGGGCCCCGAAATAGTAGGGCATGGTAAAGGGCATCATGCTAGGGGCTGTAGGGTGATCAGGAGCCGCAAGCTCTCCTGGGGCCGGCTGCTCAGGCACTCCTGGCTCTGACATGGTAGTCTATTGAGAGGTGGCCGCTGGCGACTAAAGGGGCCGGTACACTCCCCTTCCCTCCGGTTACAAGTGCTTACCGGTATCGCTGGTCTTGCGCAGGCCAAGTCTCGCGAGATTCCGGACGTCCTGAGACCGCGGTGACGCAGGAGAAGCAGGGCCGCGGCGGTGCGGTGATGAAGAGGGGCGGGACTCTCTGTGTCTTTGCAGGGATCCGCCCACGAATGTCCTCAGCGGCGCGGGAAACTTTACTCCAGGCAGCCGGTGGCCATCTTTAGCAAAACGCTGTCCATTCACTGACAGCAAGCAGGATTGTAAAAAGTCCACAAAACCACACTCCAATGCGGCGATTTTCTTCCTCTGGGTAGCGCAACACTGCACAGCGCTTTTTAGAGGTTTTTGGTACACTTTGGGTACGATTTTCAGTCCACAAAGTCCACTTGAATAAAACAGGCAAATTGTCACTTTGGTCACAGGGCAACGGTATAAGGCACAAAGTTCACGCTTCTTGCACTAGAAAGCGTGCGTATCCTGTTCGTGACGCCAAAAGAGAGGTGCAGTGTACTCAAGTTGTGTGCAGTAGGTGTTTCTGGGTGATGTAGTGCAATATACACTAACCTGGTACAGCTGACTCTCTGCAAGGGCAGGTATAGGTAGAAATAGTTCGTGACGCCAGTGCCAAGTCAACGGTGGCACGCCGTTTGCGGATGCAGGAATAAATTGAGGAAACGTAGTCTTAAAACAGAACTCCAACTTTAGTAGTTTCGCAAGCAGAGACAATATAGGAAATGCAGTTCCTTGGCATACAGTCGATTTTGCAATTCGGTCGATGCAGGCAATTCAGTTATAGCAGGGTAATTACAGAGTGTTGAACACAGGACTTGCAGCACAGGAGCTTGCACTCTAATTCTGTCTGATCCTGGAATACAGCATATCTTCACCAAGGCCCATTAACCTGGTTCTGGCTTTATCTCCTTGGCTATAGCTTTAATAAGTACCTCCTCTGTCTTTCTGAGTACCTCTTGCTTTCCTGATCTTTGCCTCTGTCTCTCTCAGCTTCTGGAAACTTCCTCAGGCTCTAGAAACTTCTGAGCTGTGGTCTAGACTGACTTCTGCACTCCACACTAGATCAGGTTACACTGACTTTCCCTTCCTTGTCTGGCCCTTATATAAACTAGGGCTCCCTAGCTCCCTCTAATGCCTAAGAGCTGGAATGACACCCCTAGCCGGCCTGTAAGTGCAAGTTTCAGTGACAGGGAAATACACACATTACATTACATTTTATAAAACTGGCATACAACAATTTCCCCATAATTAGGAGGGACGACAGCACACCAAGTGACACTTTGGTAGTGACGGGTATTACAACTCCCGTACACTACACAGCCACCACTAAGAGGAGCCTATCCCATCACTACATAAAGATGCATTCAACTAGCTTTGAACTTGCAACGGATAATTAGGGCAATATTTTGTTTCATAAACTATTGGGGTCATTTATCAATGTAAAGTAGAACTGGCTTCACCTTTATGCTGCCCTTATTTATTTTAACTAATATTAGGTAAAACATACTGTATAATCTAATCAGCATATGCCAGAGAACAGTTATACGCTGCCTGAAAAGAATCACAATTACATATAGATATGGATATAGTAACCCCCAAATTCTGACTTTACCTTGTTATAAAGTGAAATTGTTATTAAGGTGAAACCCTCCTTGCATAATATTTTGACATTTTCATGACTGGGGGGGTTGAGCCCTTTATCAATTCAATGTGCAAAACAGTATTAAGGTTTACCCTCAACTTCTTTATTAATCACTTATCACTGCCAAAATGGAACGTTGAAGATTAAAATACTAAATCTTTATTTGATATCTGATTAAAACACTGGGATAAGAAGGATCAACCCTTAATAAATCAAAAATATGCAAAAAATCCCAATACCCACTGGAGAGTATCAGGAGGTACATCGTATCACTGGGGTGTATAACAACTCATACACATCCACAGTGTGCGTACCCTGTGACCCTAAAATCAACTCCAGTTGGGATACTAGACTTGGCACAATTGAAAATGTGTGCCATAGACACTGTAGCAAACTAAAAGGTATTCCAAATCACCAGAATCACTGCTGTGTAACAGTACTTGTACATGATGGAATTTGTAGTTTTACAACAGCTGGAGAGCCGCAGTTTGCCCATCCCTGATCTAGTTGAAGCAAAACCGGCAATAACCTATCGCCGTGACCGTAACTTGAGGGATAGGTTGGTCCATAGTTCTCAGCAATCTCCCAGGGCAACCACCTGGCTCAGTACTAACTTGATGGGTACTTTTCAAAGTGACAACTATGTAGCCTGTGATGCTATAGAGTTAGGAAACAGTTTTACAAGTACTGTTACACAGCGGTGATTCTGGTGATTTGGAATACCTTTTAGTTTGCTACAGTGTCTATGGCACACATTTTCAATTGTGCCAAGTCTAGTATCCCAACTGGAGTTGATTTTAGGCTCACAGGGTACACACGCTCTGGATGTGTATGAGTTGTTATACACCCCAGTGATACGATGTACCTCCTGATACTTTCCAGTGGGTATTGGGATTTATTGCACATTTTTGATTAATTAAGGGTTGATCCTTCCTATCCCATTGTTTTAATCAGATATCAAATAAAGATTTAGTATTTTAATCTTCAACGTTCCTTTTTGGCAGTGATAATTGATAAATAAAGAAGTGGAGCGTAAACCTTAGTACTGTTTTGTACAGTGAATTGATCTAACTATACGCCTATTTTATCAGGAATGGCAGTTTTTTGGGCAGCTGGTATTAATACGGAAAACTGGGATAAGATAGTCTTTTCAGAACCAGTTACCTCCAGAGATTCACACCCTCAGTATTTCAGGATCTTTTAAACAACTTACTAAAATATATAAGGATCATGTGAGAGGCTGGTGGGAGATACAAACTCTGGACATTTAGATCAAGAACAGAATAGTACCCAGGGGATTACGGATTCCCTTTTTGCAGACATCTAGGGTTCAGTCACCTGAATTCTACAAAAAGTGGGAAAGAGAGTCAATTGATAGCTCACTGAGACTGATGATGCTGCTCCTTGAGGAAGAAAAAACACTGTATAATAAAAACACTCAGGTACTTCAGGAGCAAATCACAGCGACAAAAAAAATCCCAGACAGTCCAGACTTTGCACGTAAGGAAGTGATATTGCAGCAGACTATTGAGCGATTCAGAGCCCAATTAAAGGAACGCAAACATTCTCAGTATATGAGGGATACTGCAGATTTTAAAGAAGGGCGTATACTTGATTTTGGGTCAAAGACTACCAAAGTACTCGAGGTTGAGACTGAGCCTTCATCCTCAGAGGGTGAGACTGAATCTGAAGGCACTAACTATTAAACCACTCAGTTCCCGATTTTCTCATCCTTTAGGGGTAGATCAAGAGGGAGAGGAGGCAGAGGCAGAAGACCCCATTAACTAGGGTTTTTTAGGAGCGCCTCCAGTGACGGATGCCTATGCTCTGAGGGACAGAAAAAATCAGTAGGACATATGTCAAGTTGGGGTACAGTTGCTGCAAAATTAGAGGATAAGGCAACATATAGATTTAGACGAGTTACAAATCATCAATCTATCGGATAGGCCTCTAAACACAGTAGAGATGCAGTTGCTCAGTAAAGGCCTTTAATTTGTCCCTATATGCACGTTTAATTGATTTGGATGGGTCAAGGATTTGACCCTATTCATAAGGAAACTGAAATGGAAAAAATTCATTGCCACAGGTAACAATGCATGGAATTAGGGATTGACATTCAGGAGTTGCCAGATGTACGCCTACTGGCGGATTTGATGGAATAAGGGGGAAGGAGTCCTGGTGAAGGCCCACTTACGGACCTCAGGCTTCCTTCCACCAAGAATCCGCCAGTTGGAGATAACACTCCTATGGACATCTTTCTGAATGTTGTGATAGAACAATTAAGCATTTTAGAGGACCAGAGAACAAAAGCATCTAATCTATCTGGGGCTGAGACTGAAGCACTTCTTTCTCTTGAACAAGACCCCATCATTGTAATTAAACCATCTGATAAGGGGGGGTAACATTACTATCATGAATTATGAGCAATATAATCTCATGTGCCTGAATATCCTCAAAGACAGTCAGTGTTATCGTATTCTTGAGAATAATCCCATTAACATGTTTCAGATGAAACTAAAGAATATACTAGGGATAGCACATGAAAAGAAGCTGATCAGCCCAACTGAATACTCTTTTCTGTTTCCAAAACATCCACAGATGCCCTGCTTTTGCAGTTTACCTAAGGTACACAAGGGTCTCTCACCTCTGAAAGGAAGACCAATTGTCTCGGGTATGGGAAGCCTCACACATGGCATCAGCACATATGTGGACAGAATACTTCAGCCAATTGTGTTGGCTCTTCCATCATATGTGCGCGACTCGATAGATGTAACTAAAAAAATGGATGGCATCTAGATTGATAACAAACCATGCTGGCCAGCTTGGATGTAGAGACGCTTTACATGAAAAGGAAAGTTCAGCAGCTCTCACCTGGCCCACCTTCACCTGTGAGCACGGAAGGCCCGTGTCAGGAACTGGGCAAACACAAATCCAAAAAGTTGAAGGGTCCAACTCCACTTCAGTAAAGGAATTCATTTATTTTTGCTTGCGGTAAAAACACATCCAATTTACAAAAAAGTCTTGTCTACGCGTTTCGGGCTACCAAAAACAATTCAAGCCCTTACTCATGACATCGTAAGACATTAAAATGGCGATATTTGTAGGAAAGGTTGCACCTGTCTTCACTAATTGTGATCACATGACTGCAAACACCCTCAAGAAACACCACACCTTAAACAACACTTCACCACAAAAACGAAAAAATCATACAATCAATAAAAAAATTCATGTGATATATTGGCTTGAAAAAAGTTATTTATAGGAATCATTCATGAATATGGGAGGCTACAATGACCCTCTGGTTGACGTGTATTTAATTCAAAAATCCAGAAGGATTCTCTATTTAGTAATTTCCTTCTGTGATCTCCTCCTCTTTTAGGCATTGTAACCCTTTCAATGCCCTGTACCACCAGATCCGATCTGTCCCCACCATGGGAGACAGCAAAATGCAGACTAGCAGCAGATATATTGCGGCTGCCATGGTGTGGCACATCGGAAATGTGTTTGCGTACTCTGACTTTAATGGCATTAGTAGTATATCCCACATATTGTAATTTACATTTTCCACATGTGAATAAATAAACCGTATAGGTGGTGTTGCAATTAAGATATGATTTCATATGAAAGAGTTTGCCATTTGATGTTGAAACAAAAGTAGTTGATACTGACATATGAGTGCAGCAGATGCATCTATGATGTCCGCATCTGTAGCTCCCCTTAGTCGTTACCATACAGGCTGCGATTTTTTCTTCTCCTGGTATAAACTAGGACTAACATAATTGGCAATAGTGGGCGCCCTTCTAGCTGCACATTTAACCCCATCAGCGACTATATCAATCCACTCCTTATCATAAGCTAGGATAGGAAAAAGTTTTTTGATAATATAACAGATTTGTGTAAACTCCATGCTGTATTGTGTAACAAATACGTTACTGATCTTGTTTCTATTATTTTTGTTTTTATTTTTAATATTCTTATCCTTATTTTTATATGTGCTATGAAACTCATCACTTTCAGGCACATTTTCCTGTTTAGGATAAATAAAACCTCCATACCCCATGCTAAAGGGTGTGGGGCTGTGGTGGCCTTTTTGAGTCAGTGTGGGACTCATTTTTGGTTACACAATGAATTTGTGATGGAGCTTCTTCAATTCATTCTGGAACACAATGTTATCATCTTTGGTCGCCACATATACCACCAGCTCAGGGGCGTGGCAATGGGGAGACCTGGTACGCCGACCTTTGCCAACCTTTACCTGGGCTGGTGGGAACAAGAGGCAGTATTTTCCAAAGATTGCAATAGGAGGGTCAACCATATTAACCAATGTTTACGGTACATCAACGATGTTCTCATCTTGTGGTCAGGGAATAGGTCGGAGTTCAGGAGTTTCGTGCAGGACCTCAATAAGAACTATTTAGGGCTTTATTTTACATCTGAAATTCAGGATAACCAGATTACGTTCCTAGATTTGACCATCTTCTAAGACCAAGAAGGGAACCTTGGAACACTGTTACTCTGTAAGTACATTGCCACAAACAGTCTGCTGCGTTAGGACAGTTGTCATCCTTTGGCCTTGAAAAAAGGCATTCCCAAAGGACAATATCTGAGACTACGTCACAACTGTTCCAGGGTGGCTGATTACTGTGTGGCAGCGAAAGATCTACAAACAGGTTTAAAAACAGAGGGTATACACAGTCTGTATTAGCTAGAGCTTCCCAAAATTCTCTAGCGGTTGCTTGAAGCCAAGAGGGACATTTCTGGGGATGGACAAACGCGCATCATCGCAACTTATGATGATGTGCATGAGAATGTATGTGAGATTCTCACACGATATTGGGGCATCCTGAAGTTCGACCCTGACGTGGGACATCAAGTTGAAGCAAAACCATCAATAACCTATCGCTGTGGCCGTAACTTGAGGGATAGGTTGGTCCATAGCTTTCAGCAATCTCCCAGGGCAACCACCTGGCTCAGTACTAACTTGACGGGTACTTTCAAATGTGACAACTGTGTAGCCTGTGATGCTATAGGGTTAGGAAACAGTTTTACAAGTACTGTTACACAGCGGATGTTTACAATTAAATCGTTTATCAATTGCAGAACTAAGGGAGTTGTCTATTTGGCCACATGTAAGTGCAGAAAACAATATGTGGGTAAGACCTTTCAGGAGTTTCACAGATGGATTGGCGAGCATCTTAATTAATTAATCTTAATCTTAATTAATTAAGATCTACTGGTATATTTCTCCACTGTGCCATCTAGGTCCAGCGAACCATTTCAAATTATAGAGCATGATCCTTTGAATTTGATGGACCTCTCATTATCAATAAATAACCTATAGAGACCTATTTCCATTTAAACATATCCCCACATGTTGGGGTGGGTGAATAAATTATTATATTGATCGCTCCTTCCACCTTGGAGATAAATAAATAAACCTTTTCTTTTTCAATGGACGCTCCCGTAATAAATTGGACGACGCAGTGCATAATAGATCTTTAATCACAGTTATGCATCCTCTGCTTTGCTAACCAATTTGCTGTTCCGTTTGATACAACACTGCTGCATATTAATTTCAAACCGCCTTGTAGTTCCTGTAGATTTGGAGTGTGTTGACACTCCCTACGTGATCGCCTCCTAGAGGAAGCCAGCGTGGGATGCGGCAGTGAGGGACGGTATTACCGCGTCCCGTGCCTACCCATTGGCTGGTTCAGGGGCTGGATTGCATTCATGGGAGAGGCTTCCTCCTTATAATAAGCATAGGTCGGCGGCCGCGCTACTGACATCCCAGCGCCGATGCCACCACCTCTTGACACGAGGTGCCTGGCGTGTTACATGTTGTCTGTCTTTACCGTAAAGTGTAATAGCTCCTGATGAGCCGAATGGCGAAACGCGTAGAGCGTGAAATAGGGGAGACATGTACACAGTGAAAGGGCTGCAATAGTAGGCGCTTTAGCAAGTTATAGGCGGCTGGGGTTCACAAACATATCATACAGGCATAGTTGTTATGGTATATGCACATCTGGAGTGGGGTGCTATTAGGCCACTTGTGGATGAGTTATTATTAAGAAGGTCCATACTCTATGCATCTGTATCTTCATACTCCAGCAGCAGGCACAATTGATCTGATGTTACATAGTAGCAACTGAATATACATCAGTTAAAAAGCGCTACAGCATACTGGTGATTTGGAATACTTTTTAGTTTGCTACAGTGTCTATGGCACACATTTTCAATTGTGCCAAGTCTAGTATCCCAACTGGAGTTGATTTTAGGGTCACGTATGCTGTGGATGTGTATGAGTGTAAGGCCATAGGAAGGCCATTCAAGTGGTGTATCTCACCCAGAGCAAGCTGGGTGAGAACAAGAAAGCCTGGGAAAAGAGGGTTTTCCCATTGTCTGCAGCAGCTAGGCTGGTAATGAGGTTAATTAGCAGCCAGCTGAGGTCCCACTAAGCCACGTCCAGATCTGGTTAGGCCACGCCCCTCCCACTCCTCAGGGATTGAAAAAATGAAGGTAAAAATCAACTTCTGTCAGCTGCAGGGGTGGGAGAGAGGGTGACTTTCTCCCTGCAGCTTACATTCAGACAGCACAGTGCTGCTGTCTTAGAGTGAGCTGTTCAAAAGGACACGCCCCTGATCTGGTTAGGCCACGCCCCCTCCCACTCCTCAGCCGACTTAGATTGAAAAAATGAAGTTAAAAATCAACTTCTAGGTCCTGCTAAGCCACGCCCCAATCTGGTTCGGTCACGTTCCCTCCCACTACTCAGGGATTGAAAAAATGAAGGTAAAAATAAACTTCTGTCAGCTGCAGAGGTGGGAGGGAGGTTGACTTTCTCCCTGCAACTCACACTCAGACAGCACAGTGCTGCTGTCTTAGAGTGAGCTGTCCAAAAGGACACCCCCCCCCCCCCCCACCAGTAAAGGCCACTGTTAAGGGGGCAGGCCCCTGTGGAGGTCACTGTCAAGGGGGTGGTATGCTGTGAAAGTCAAAGTTAAGGTGGTGAGCTGCTGTGGAGGTCCAATTTTAAGGGACGGGGCATTGTGGGGGGTCAGGGTTAAGGGGTGGAGGGCTGTGGAGGTCACTGTTTTAGGGGCAGGGTGCTGTAGATGTCACTATTATAGTGGATAGTGTTGATATCTTTTAACAACACACACAAACATTAAATGAAATAGATTAAAATATACCTGAATGAAGTCCTTCAGCTAGTATCAAATACAGTTGCAAGAAAAAGTATGTGAACCCTTTGGAATGATATGAATTTCTGCACAAATTGGTCATAAAATGTGATCTGATCTTCATCTAAGTCACAACAATAGACAATCACAGTCTGCTTAAACTAATAACACACAAAGAATTAAATGTTACCATGTTTTTATTGAACACCCCATGTAAACATTCACAGTGCAGGTGGAAAAAGTATGTGAACCCTTGGATTTAATAACTAGTTGAACCTCTTTTGGCAGCAATAACTTCAACCAAATGTTTCTTGTAGTTGCAGATCAGACGTGCACAACGGTCAGGAGTAATTCTTGACCATTCCTCTTTACAGAACTGTTTCAGTTCAGCAATATTCTTGGGATGTCTGGTGTGAATCGCTCTCTTGAGGTCATGCCACAGCATCTCAATCGGGTTGAGGTCAGGACTCTGACTGGGCCACTCCAGAAGGTGTATTTTCTTCTGTTTAAGCCATTCTGTTGTTGATTTACTTCTATGCTTTGGGTCGTTGTCCTGTTGCAACACCCATCTTCTGTTGAGCTTCAGCTGGTGGACAGATGGCCTTAAGTTCTCCTGCAAAATGTCATGATAAACTTTGGAATTCATTTTTCCTTCGATGATAGCAATCCGTCCAGGACCTGACGCAGCAAAGCAGCCCCAAACCATGATGCCCCCACCACCATACTTCACAGTTGGGATGAGGTTTTGATGTTGGTGTGCTGTGCCTCCTTTTCTCCACACATAGTGTTGTGTGTTTCTTCCAAACAACTCCATTTTGGCTTCATCTGTCCACAGAATATTTTGCCAGTACTGCTGTGGAACATCCACGTGCTCTTGTGCAAACTGTAAACGTGCAGCAATGGGTTTTTTGGACAGCAGTGGCTTCCTCTGTGGTATCCTCTCATGAAATCCATTCTTGTTTAGTGTTGTACGTATTGTAGATTCGCTAAAAGGGATGTTAGCATATGCCAGAGTCTTTAGCTGACACTCTAGGATTCTTCTTCACCTCATTGAGCAGTCTGCGCTGTGCTCTTGCAGTCATCTTTACAGGACGGCCACTCCTAGGGAGAGTAGCAGCAGTGCTGAACTTTCTCCATTTATAGACAATTTGTCTTACAGTGGACTGATGGACAGCATGGCTTTTGGAGATACTTTTATAACCCTTTCCAGCTTTATGCAAGTCAACAATTCTTAATCGTAGATCTTCTGAGAGCTCTTTTGTGCGAGGCATCATTCACATCAGGCAATGCTTCTTGTGAAAAGCAAACCCAGAACTGGTGTGTGTTTTTTATAGGGCAGGGCAGCTGTAACCAACACCTCCAATCTCATCTCATTGATTGGACTCCAGTTGGCTGACACCTCACTCCAATTAGCTCTTGGATATGTCATTAGTCTAGGGGTTCACATACTTTTTCCATCTGCACTGTGAATGTTTACATGGTGTGTTCAATAAAAACATGGTAACATTTAATTCTTTGTGTTATTAGTTTAAGCAGACTGTGATTGTCTATTGTTGTGACTTAGATGAAGATCAGATCACATTGTATGACCAATTTGTACAGAAATCCATATAATTCCAAAGGGTTCACATACTTTTTCTTGCAACTATATACACACTGAACAAAAATATAAACGCAACACTTTCGGTTTTGCTCCCATTTTGCATGAGCTGAACTGAAATATCTGAAACATTTTCTACATACACAAAAGACCCATTACTCTCAAATATTGTTCAAAAATCTGTCTAAATCTGTGTTAGGCTACTTTCACACCTGCGTTCAGGTGTCCGCTCGTTAGCTCCGTTTTTAAGGGGCTCACAAGCGGCCCTGAACGCAGCCGTCCGGCCCTAATGCATTCTCAGTGGAGGCGGATCCACTGAGAATGCATCCGTCTGCCAGCGTTCAGCCTCCGCTCCGCTCAGTGAGCAGACACCTGAACGCTGCTTGCAGCGTTCGGGTGTCCGCCTGGCCGTGCGGAGGCGAGCGGATCCGTCCAGACTTACAATGTAAGGCTACTTTTACACTAGCGTTCGGAGCAGGTCCGTCTGATGTTTCATCAGACGGATCCGCTCCTATAATGCAGACGTTTGCATCCGTTCAGAACGGATCCGTCTGCATTATAACTTAGAAAAATTTCTAAGTCTGAAAGTAGCCTGAGCGGATCCGTTCAGACTTTACATTGAAAGTCAATGGGGGACGGATCCGCTTGAAGATTGAGCCATATAGTGTCATCTTCAAACGGATTCGTCCCCATTGACTTACATTGTAAGTGTGGACGGATCCGCTCGCCTCCGCACGGCCAGGCGGACACCCGAACGCTGCAAGCAGCGTTCAGGTGTCCGCTCACTGAGCGGAGCGGAGGCTGAACACTGGCAGGCGGATGCATTCTCAGTGGATCCGCCTCCACTGAGAATGCATTAGGGCCAGACGGCTGCGTTCAGGGCCGCTTGTGAGCCCCTTCAAACGGAGCTCACGAGCGGACACCTGAACGCAGGTGTGAAAGTAGCCTAAGTCAATGGGGACGGATCCGTTTAAAGATGACACTATATGGCTCAATCTTCAAGCGGATCCGTCCCCCATTGACTTTCAATGTAAAGTCTGAACGGATCCGCTCAGGCTACTTTCACACTTAGAAATTTTTCTAAGTAATAATGCAGACGGATCCGTTCTGAACTGATGCAAACGTCTGCATTATAGGAGCGGATCCGTCTGATGAAACATCAGACGGACCCGCTCCGAAACGCTAGTGTGAAAGTAGCCTTAGTGAGCACTTCTCCTTTACCGAGATAATCCATTCCACCTCACAGGTGTGGCATATCAAGGTGCTGATTAGACAGCATGAATATTGCACAGGTATGCATTAGGCCTCTTTCACACGGGCGTCATATTTTTTGCCCGGATAAGATGCGGGTGCGTTGCGGGAAAATGCGCAATTTTTCCGCGCGAGTGCAAAACATTGTAATGCGCGTGAGAAAAATCGGCATGTTTGGTACCCAAACCCGAACTTCTTCACAGAAGTTCGGGTTTGGGTTAGGTGTTCTGTAGATTGTATTATTTTCCCTTATAACATGGTTATATGGGAAAATAATAGCATTCTTAATACAGAATGCATAGTACAATAGGGCTGGAGGGGTTAAAAAAAATAAAAATAAAATTTAACTCACCTTAATCCACTTGATCGCGCAGCCGGCATCTCTTCTGTCTTCTTCTATGCTGTGCACAGGAATAGGACCTTTGATGACATCACTGTGCTAATCACATGGTCCAATCACATGGTTCATCACCATGGTGAGGGACCATGTGATTGGATCATGTGATGTTACGTCACCACAGGTCCTTAGCTGGCAGCTCAACATTACAGAAGAAGACAGAGATCCGCAACTACGCGATCAAGTGGACTCTGTGAGTGAATTTTATTTATTTTTTTAACCCCTCCATCACTATTTTACTTTGCATTCTGTATTCAGAATGCTATTATTTTCCCTTATAACCATGTTATAAGGGAAAATAATACAGATCGGGTCCCCAACCCGATCGTCACCTAGCAACCATGCGTGAAAAATCACACCGCATCCGCACTTGCTTGCGGATGCTTGCGATTTTCACACGGCCCCATTCACTTCTATGGGGCCTGCGTTGCATGAAAAACGCAGAATATAGAGCATGCTGCGATTTTCACGCAACGCACAAGTGATGCGTGAAAATCACCGCTCATGTGCATAGCCCCATAGAAATGAATGGGTCAGGATTCAGTGCGGGTGCAATGCGTTCACCTCACGCATTGCACCCGTGCGGAATACTCGCCCATGTGAAAGGGGCCTTAGACTGCCCACAATAAAAGGCCACTGTCATGGCAGCCTGGGGCCTTGTGATGGCACTGTACTGTACTATAAATGATCAATCAATCCCCAAGCTAACTTGAAATAAAGCTAAGAAAAAGTAATAAATACGTTTTATATAAAATATAAAAAAATAAAATACAAAAATTCAAATCACGCTCCTTTCCCCATTTACATCTAAAATAAATAAACAATAAAAAATAAACATAATTGGTATTGCTGTCCAAACTATCAAAATATAAAAACATTGATCCTGTGTGGTGTATACCTTCATTTGAAAAAATCTAATTGCCCGAATTGACATTTTGTTTTGTCACGTTGCCCCCTGAAAAAATGAATAACAAGTAATTCAAAGTCACCTGTACCCTTAAATAGTACCAATAACAACTGCTCTGTAGATGAAAAATGTTCTGGGTGTCAGAATATGGGAACACAAAGCAAATTTTACAAATAGTTTAACTTATTAAAACTACGGTAGCAAAGCAGTAGAAAAGATCCATAAATTTAATATCGCTGCAATTGTACTGACATCCATAATAAAGGTACGGTAACGTCAGCTTAGTGCATACTAAACACATTAAATACAAAACCCCAAAACAATGGCAAATATGTGTACATTGTGCAATGTATGCTGTTATTATAGCGCCAAGAACAAAGATACTATGTTAGGATTTCTTTTCCTAGTTGCTGTTTGATGATGACTTTTCTAGCGAATGAAAAGAATATAAAGGGATACCTCGAAAGACAAGTTAAGCCATAATAATGATGATATATTTCTAATTTGAGTCAAGTATTGGCTAAGTTCCTAATCACAAGCATTCTTAATTCCACCTAATGACCATCTGGATGTCTATTGTAATGCAGGCCCCTCCTTTTTTTACCTCCGGATAATTTATCCTTATACAAACATTGCATAGTACATCCAGATGGTACAAAATATACACACACCAACATATCCAGATTTCCCTAGCAACCAGTATTAGTGTGTACTGAGTATATATATATACAAATGAATTTCTGTCTGTCTGTCTAGACGTCTGTCTGGACGTTTTTTATGCCCGACCAAACGACTGGACCGATCTTCACCAAATTTGGCACACAGGTAAATCAAGTGTCCGGGAAGGTCTCAGCTCTCTAGGACTTACCGTTCCTGAGATATTGCCAAAAAATGACCTGCATTAACCAAAAGAAGCCAGCAAGCCTTTCACTTAAATCCGAACTGCAATTTACACGGTCACATGTCCCTTATTAGCCAATAGAAGCTCGCAGGTCCTACTCCAGGTTGCCATAACAACTGATCACAGGTTTTAAATATTCAGTCATATGACGTAAGACGGCACCACTACACTGCTACATGCATGGGGGGCAGGGGCAACTAAACGGCCGGCCACTGTGGAGTTCACTGTTAAAGGGGCGGGCACTGTGGAGGTCACTATTAAAGGGACGGCAATGTGGAGATCACTGTTAAAGGGGGGGCACTGTGGAGGTCACTATTAAAGGGACGGCAATGTGGAGATCACTGTTAAAGGGGGGGCACTGTGGAGGTCACTGTCTAAGGGGCGGTCACTGTTAAAGGGGCGGGCATTGTGGAGGTCACTGTTAAAGGGAGGGACACTGGAGGTCACTATTAAAGGGGCGGGCACTGTGGAGGTCACGGTTAAATGGGTGGTCACTGTTAAAGTGGCAGGCACTGTGGAGGTCACTGTTAAAAGGGCAGGCACTGTGGAGGTCTCTGTTAAAGGGGCGGGCACTGTGTAAGTCACTGTTAAAGGGGCGGGCACTGTGGATATCACTGTTAAAAGGGCGGCCATTATGAAGGTCACTGTTAAAGGGGTGGTCAATGTTAAATGGGCGGGCACTGTGGAGGTCATTGTTAAAGGAGCGACACTGTGGAGGTCACTGTTAAAGGGGTGGCCACTGTGGAGGTCACTATTAAAGCGTCAGACACTGTGGAGGTCACTGTTAAAGGGACGGGCATTGCGGAGGTCACTGTTAAAGGGGTGGGCACCGTGGAAGTCACTGTTAAAGGGGCAAGTACTGTGGAGGTCACTGTTAAAGGGACAGGTACAGTGGAGGTCACTGTTAAAGGGGCAGACACTGTGGAGGTCACTGTTAAAGGGGCGGTCACTGTAAAAGAGACGGACATTGTAGAGGTCACTGTTAAAGGGACGGACACTGGAGGTCACTATTAAAGGGGCGGGCACTGTGGAGGTCACTGTTAAAGAGGCGGGCACTGTGGAGGTCTCTGTTAAAGGGGCGGGCACTGTGGAAGTCACTGTTAAAGGGGCGGGTACTGTGGAGGTCACCGTTAAAGGGGCGGCCACTATGAAGGTCACTGTTAAAGGGGTTGTCAATGTTAAAGGGGCAGGCACTGTGGAGGTTACTGTTAAAGGGGCGGCCACTGTGGAGGTCACTACTAAAGCGGCAGACACTGTGGAGGTCACTGTAAAAAGGGACGGGCACTGCGGAGGTCACTGTTAAAGGGGCAGGCACTGCGGAGGTCACTGTTAAAGGGACAGGTACAGTGGAGGTCACTGTTAAAGGGGCAGACACTGTAAAGGTCACGGTTAAAGGGGCAGGCCCTGTGGAGGTCACTGTTAAAGGGGCGGTCACTGTAAAAGAGATGGACATTGTAGAGGTCACTGTTAAAGGGGCGGACACTGGAGGTCACTATTAAAGGGGTGGCCACTATGAAGGTCACTATTAAAGGGGCGGGCACTGTGGAGGTCACTGTTAAAGAGGCGGGCACTGTGGAGGTTTCTGTTAAAGGGGCGGGTACTGTGGAGGTCACCATTAAAGGGGCGGCCACTATGAAGGTCACTGTTAAAGGGGTTGTCAAT
Source organism: Bufo bufo (assembly GCF_905171765.1). NCBI lineage: Eukaryota > Metazoa > Chordata > Amphibia > Anura > Bufonidae > Bufo > Bufo bufo. The sequence goes on along the minus strand of NC_053390.1, from coordinate 558,056,381 downwards.
GTTAAAGGGGCAGGCACTGTGGAGGTTACTGTTAAAGGGGCGGGCACTGTGGAGATCATAGTTAAAGGGGCGGGCACTGTGGAGGTCACTGTTAAAGGGGCAGACACTGGAGGTCACTATTGAAGGGGCAGCCACTATGAAGGTCACTGTTAAAGGGGTGGTCAATGTTAAAGGGGCGGGCACTGTGGAGGTCTCTGTTAAAGGGGCGGGCACTCCTGAGGTCATTGTTAAAGGACCGGGTACTGTAGAGGTCACTATTATGGGAGATACTGTTGATAGCTTTTTACACACGGAAACATGAAATGAAATAGATTAAATATACCCCTGCGTAGCCGGGTCCTTCTGCTAGTATATATATATATATACACATATGTATAGTTTTTTGAATGTTTCCAAATTTTTTCATGTTAAACTCACAAACTTAAATGTACTGTATAGTGATTTTATGTGATAGACCAACACAAAGTAGAAAGTATGTGTGTAGTGAAAAGAAAATGATATATGGTTTTTCAAATTTTTTATAAATAAAAATCTGGAAAGTGTGGTGTTCATTTGTATTCAGCCCCCCTGAGACAATACAGGACCACCTTTCACTGCAATTACAGCAGCAAGTATTTTGGGGTATATCTCTACCAGCATTGCACATCTAGAGGCTGACATTTTTGCCCATTCTTCTTTTCAAAATAGCTCAAGCTCAGTCAGATTGGATGGAGAACATCTGTGAACAGCAATTTTCAAGATTATAAATGGGATTTGGGTCTGAACTTTGACTGGGCCATTCCAACACATAAACATGTGTTGATCTAAACCAGGCATGCTCAACCTGCGGCCCTCCAGCTGTTGCAAAACTACAACTCCTATCATTCTAGGACAGCCTACAGCTATCAACCTACAGAATGGCATGGTGGGAGTTATAGTTTTACAACAGCTGGAGGGCCGCAGGTTGAGCATCCCTGATCTAAACCATTTCATTGTAGATCTGTCTGTACAGTATGTTTAGAGTCATTGTCCTGCCTGAAGAAGAACCTCTGCCCTAGTCTCAAGTCTTTTTCAGCCTTTACCAGGTTTTCCTCCAGAATTGCCCTGTATTTAGCTCCATCCATCTTCCCATCAACTCTGACCAGTTTCCCTGTCCCTGCTGAAGAAAAGCATCCCCACAGCATGATGATGCCACCTTAATGTTTCACGGTGGAGATAATGTGTTCAGGGTGATGTGGAGTGTTAGAATTCTGTCACACATAGTGCAGTAAGCCGGATTGGGACTAATGCACACTGGCGCAATATTAATAGTATTTATTTTGTGACGCCAATTGCAGCTTGCGCAGGTACTGTAACAGGGCCCTTTAAGATGTAATAGCTCACGTACCAGGTGAGGAATGCCAGAGGGGGATAATGTCTCTGTGTAGTAGGTATTGTGTCAACGGTGTCTCCTACCTTGGTACGGCTGGACAACTGGATCCTGGCTCACTTGCAATAAAATTGAGTGTGATCAGTAGGAGTAATTGAGGAATGAATGCAATCCAGACAGGAAATATAATCCAACTCGTCTTTACTTAATGCAGCTTTGAATCCATACAAGATACAGCAATAGTCTGGGGTCCCAGCAGGTATTGGCAACATGTGGCAGGAATCTATATGTATTCTGCTTCTTATCATATGCCTAGTAGAACTGGCAGGTATCTGTCTTCTGCTCTATCTTCTGCTTGATATGGGCCTGACTAGCTGAAGGAGGAATTTGGCTTCTCCTGGTCTTTGGATAAGTACTCACAGTTCTGCTCGCAGGGTATGATGGCTTCTTCCTGGATATCTTTAGTTCTGGAGATGGCTGCTTGCTTGTCAACCAGCTGAGGAAGATGTCTCAGGCTGGGAAGAGTGATCCTTAACCTCAGCCGAGGCTTGGATCCTAGGTTGGGATCCCTGTTTCTGGGAGCTCCTACCAACTCAGCCTTCCCCAAGAGGGGGGCTGGTACACACTGGATCTAACTGGTTTCTTCCCTCCCTTGCTGCAGGGCGTGGGACCAGCCCACTTCTGCTCCTAGAAGAGGGGGAGCTAAACACTGGAATGAACTATTCCAGTCTAGCTATGCTAAACTGAACTAAACACATTGCTGCCACCTGCTGGTGTACATGGAAATTACAGCATAATATATGAAACAGGCGTAGAAAATACATATAATGGAAAATGCAATGTTAGACTACACAAGATGACAATACATATGCACCTGACATGTTGTAGCAGGGAGAAAGAGTTTAGTGACATACTCCAGGATGTTACAATAGCATTTTGGATTTTGGCCAAAAAGTTCAACTTTGGTCTCATCTGACCAGAGCACCTTCTTCCACATCATTGTTGTGTCCGCTACATGGCTTTTGGCAAACTGCAAACAGGACTTGTTATGGCTTGCTTTTAAAAATGGCTTTCTTCTTGCCACTTTTCCATAAAGACCAGATTTGTGGAGTACAGGACTAATAGTTGTCCTGTGGACTGATTCTCCCACCTGAGCTGTGGATCTCTGCAGCTACTCCAGAGTGACCATAGACCTCTTGTCTGCTTTGTCTGCTTCTCTAAGTAGTGCTCTCTTTGCCTGGGCTGTCAGTTTAGGTGCATGGCCATGTCTTGGTAGGTTTGCAGTTGTGCCATACTCCTTTCATTTTGGGATGGTGGATTGAACAGTGCTCCATACGATGTTCAGAGCTTGGGATATTTTTTAATAACTTAACCCTGCTTTACACATCTTCACAACTTTAGCCCTGACCTCTCTGGTGTGTTCCTTGGTTTTCATGATGCTGTTTAATCACTAATGTTCTGTAACAAATCTCTGAGGCCTTCACAGAACAGCTGCAGTTATATTGAGAATACATTACACACAGTTTACTAATTAAGTGACTTCTGAAGGCAACTGGCTTTTATTTAGGGGTATCAGAGTACATGGGGCTGTTTCACTTCACACATACTTGCACTGTATGTACTGTATATATATATATATATATACACTGCTCAAAAAAAATAAAGGGAACACTTAAACAACACAATGTAACTCCAAGTCAATCACACTTCTGTGAAATGAAACTGTCCACTTAGGAAGCAACACTGAGTGACAATCAATTTCACATGCTGTTGTGCAAATGGCATAGACAACAGGTGGAAATTATAGGCAATAGCAAGACACCCCCAATAAAGGAGTGGTTCTGCAGGTGGTGACCACAGAGCACTTCTCAGTTCCTATGCTTCCTGGCTGATGTTTTGGTCACTTTTGAATGCTGGCGGTGCTTTCACTCTAGTGGTAGCATGAGATGGAGTCTACAACCCACACAAGTGGCTCAGGTAGTGCAGCTTATCCAGGATGGCACATCAATGCGAGCTGTGGCAAAAAGGTTTGCTGTGTCTGTCAGCATAGTGTCCAGAGCATGGAGGCGCTACCAGGAGACAGGCCAGTACATCAGGAGACGTGGAGGAGGCCGTAGGAGGGCAACAACCCAGCAGCAGTACCGCTACCTCCGCCTTTGTGCAAGGAGGAACAGGAGGAGCACTGCCAGAGCCCTGCAAAATGACCTCCAACAGGCCACAAATGTGCATGTGTCTGCTCAAATGGTCAGAAACAGACTCCATGAGGGTGATATGAGGGCCCGACGTCCACAGGTGGGGGTTGTGCTTACAGCCCAACACAGTGCAGGACGTTTGGCATTTGCCAGAGAACACCAAGATTGGCAAATTCGCCACTGGCGTCCTGTGCTCTTCACAGATGAAAGCAGGTTCACACTGAGCACATGTGACAGACGTGACAGAGTCTGGAGACGCCGTGGAGAACATTCTGCTGCCTGCAACATCCTCCAGCATGACCGGTTTGGCATTGGGACAGTAATGGTGTGGGGTGGCATTTCTTTGGAGGGCCGCACAGCCCTCCATGTGCTTGCCAGAGGTAGCCTGACTGCCATTAGGTACCGAGATGAGATCCTCAGACCCCTTGTGAGACCTAATGCAAGACAATGCTAGACCTCATGTGGCTGGAGTGTGTCAGCAGTTCCTGCAAGACGAAGGCATTGATGCTATGGACTGGCCCGCCCGTTCCCCAGACCTGAATCCAATTGAGCACATCTGGGACATCATGTCTCGCTCTATCCACCAACGTCACGTTGCACCACAGACTGTCCAGGAGTTGTCAGATGCTTTAGTCCAGGTCTGGGAGGAGATCCCTCAGGAGACCGTCCGCCACCTCATCAGGAGCATGCACAGGCGTTGAAGGGAGGTCCTACAGGCACATGGAGGCCACACACACTACTGAGCCTCATTTTGACTTGTTTTAAGGACATTACATCAAAGTTGGATCAGCCTGTAGTGTGTTTTTCCACTTTCATTTTGAGGGTGACTCCAAATCCAGACCTCCATGGGTTGAAAAATGTGATTTCCATTTTTTTATTTTTGTGTGATTTTGTTGTCAGCACATTCAACTATGTAAAGAACAAAGTATTTCAGAAGAATATACAAATGTGATCGCACTCTGCATCCAGCATTCTGCCCTGCCTCCATGCTGGATGAGGCATTGGTGTACATTTTGGCCAAAGCGTAATAAGCCACTCACCACGTCAAGGTCGCCTCTATTGAGTGGTCCCTAACACTAGTTCCTACCTGTTCATGGGCCATGACAGCCACACAAAGTCCAGGGAATGCAGGTCAGCATGCACGCCAAGCACACTCTGCTTTTAACCCCGTCCGGTGCCATTACAGCTTTCATCGGATCCAGGGATGCAAGTACCAACATGCACGCTGAGCCCACCATATATCATGGCCCATGAACAAGTAGGAACTAGTGTTAGGGACCACTCAATAGAGGCGACGTTGACGTGGTGAGTGGCTTATTACGCTTTGGCCAAAATGTACACCAATGCCTCATCCAGCATGGAGGCAGGGCAGAATGCTGGATGCAGAGTGCGATCACATTTGTATTTTCCGTTTGTATATGTATTTCGCCATAGTGATGTGCACCTACATACAGGTTGTGCTGACTCAATCCCCGACATTATTTCAGAAGAATATTTAATTAATTCAGATCTAGGATGTGTTATTTTTGTGTTCCCTTTATTTTTTGGAGCAGTGTATATATATATATATATATATATATATATATATATATAATGTTCACAGGTCGGCACTGCTTGCTGAAGTCACGGTGCACGTGTCTGTGGGATGGCGTTCCCAATAAAACACTGCAGAAAAGACCGGGACTCGCTGTCGATGAAATCTTGCTGCTTTTATTTGTCACATATACAGTAAATAAGTGACGCGTTTCAGTGCTACTGCACCTTCATCAGACTTATCATCATACAAGAATAAAGCATGTTTAAATAGACTGCCAAAACACAGGGAAATGACATCACACAGATAACCCCTCGCACCAATCAGTGATAAATCGAAACATATAAACAAAACGAAATCAAGCCTTGCTGCGGCATTCTTTATAAATAAAACATTATTCATTTTCCTTCCTTATTGTGTTCTGCTTTTTCTTTAATTCCGCTATGGAAAAAATAAGAGAAAAAAAATATATTTTCAAAAAGAAAAATGTTTTTATAAATTTTAATCTTCATCACAAAAATGTTAATTAGGGTAATCTTTCATAGGAAGCTCTGTACATTATATTCACGATTGAGTCCATGGGGCTCAATCGTTTGTAATCGGTGTATCCAATAAGCCTCCCTTTTAAGTAATAATTTATTTCTATCACCACCTCGCCGAGGTAGGGGTACACTCTCAATGATTTGATACTGTGTGTCTGTGCTCGTGGAAATGAAATGGTACGGGAAATAATACATTTTGTTTTCTAATAGTGGATTTGTGATTACTCAATCTATCTTTCATCCTTGTAGAGGTTTCTCCCACGTACAATAAACCACAAGGACACTTCAAAATATAGACAACAAACCGGCTGTCACATGTGAAAAAGCCTCTAATTGGTATGCGTTCACCCGATTGTGGGTGTGTGAAATGTGTACCCCTAATTACACTGGAAGAATGTACACAATTTAAACAAGGGAAAGTTCCCATTTTGGGGGTAGCCAATACTCTTTGTATGGGTCCAGTTTTATTACTGCCAATATCTGCCCACACTATCCTGTCACGTATATTGTTTGCCCTTTTAAAACACATCATGGGTGGTTGTTGAAATTCTACAACTTGAGGATAAGATTTTGATACCACATGCCAGTGTTTATTTACTATCCCTCTCAATCTCTGGGTCCATGGATGGTACTTAACTACAAGTGGAATCCGTGATTGTTTTAGGGTTTTATCCTGTTGTGTGATCCCAACCTTGTTCCTTTGTTCCTGCAATAAATGATCAGGGTAACCTCTCTCCCTGAATTTCTGGGTCATCTCATCAAGTCTGACCTTGCATGTCTCGGTATCGCCCACTATGCGTTTAACCCTTTGGAAGTAGGGGAGAGATAGGGGAGAGATAGTAGGGGGGAGATAGTGAAGCTAGTGAAAGCAAGCAAGCAAACTATTCCTATCAATACCTTTTGTGAATAGATCCGTGTATATCCTACCCATGTCATGCTTAATTACTCACGTGTCCAAAAATGAAATTCTATGTATATCAAAATGCAAAGTGAACTTTAATTCAGGCCAGACAGAATTGAGGTGCAATGTAAATTGTTGAAAGGATCGAACGTCACCACGCCACACGCAAAAAATGTCGTGGATGAAGCAACGCCCAAAATATATTTTTTTCCATAGCGGAATTAAAGAAAAAGCAGAACACAATAAGGAAGGAAAATGAATAATGTTTTATTTATAAAGTATGCCGCAGCAAGGCTTGATTTAGTTTTTGTTTATATGTTTCGATTTATCACTGATTGGTGGGAGGGGTTATCTGTGTGATGTCATTTCCCTGTGTTTTGGCGGTCTATTTAAACATGCTTTATTCTTGTATGATGATAAGTCTGATGAAGGTGCAGTAGCACCGAAACGCGTCACTTATTTACTGTATATGTGACAAATAAAAGCAGCAAGATTTCATCTACAGCGAGTGCCGATCTTTTCTGCAGTATATACAGTACAGACCAAAAGTTTGGACACACCTTCTCATTCAAAAAGTTTTCTTTATTTTCATGACTATGAAAATTGTAGATTCACACTGAAGGCATGGAAACTATGAATTAACACATGTGGAATTATATACATAACAAACAAGTGTGAAACAACTGAAAATATGTCATATTCTAGGTTCTTCAAAGTAGCCACCTTTTGCTTTGATTAGTGCTTTGCACACTCTTGGCATTCTCTTGATGAGCTTCAAGAGGTAGTCCCCTGAAATGGTTTTCACTTCACAGGTGTGCCCTGTCAGGTTTAATAAGTGGGATTTCTTGCCTTATAAATGGGGTTGGGACCATCAGTGGCATTGAGGAGAAGTCAGGTGGATACACAGCTGATAGTCCTACTGAATAGACTGTTAGAATTTATATTATGGCAAGAAAAAAGCAGCTAAGTAAAGAAAAACGAGTGGCCATTATTACTTTAAGAAATGAAGGTCAGTCAGTCAGCCGAAAAATTGGGAAAACTTTGAAAGTAAGGGCTATTTGACCATGAAGGAGAGTGATGGGGTGCTGCGCCAGATGACCTGTCCTCCACAGTCACCGGACCTGAACCCAATTGAGATGGTTTGGGGTGAGCTGGACCGCAGAGTGAAGGCAAAAGGGCCAACAAATGCTAAGCATCTCTGGGAACTCCTTCAAGACTGTTGGAAGACCATTTCAGGGGACTACCTCTTGAAGCTCATCAAGAGAATGCCAAGAGTGTGCAAAGCACTAATCAAAGCAAAAGGTGGCTACTTTGAAGAACCTAGAATATTACATATTTTCAGTTGTTTCACACTTGTTTGTTATGTATATAATTCCACATGTGTTAAGTTTTGATGCCTTCATAGTCATGAAAATAAAGAAAACTCTTTGAATGAGAAGATGTGTCCAAACTTTTGGTCTGTACTGTATATATATATATATATATATATATACACTGCTCAAAAAAATAAAGGGAACACTTAAACAACACAATGTAACTCCAAGTCAATCACACTTCTGTGAAATGAAACTGTCCACTTAGGAAGCAACACTGAGTGACAATCAATTTCACATGCTGTTGTGCAAATGGGATAGACAACAGGTGGAAATTATAGGCAATTAGCAAGACACCCCCAATAAAGGAGTGGTTCTGCAGGTGGTGACCACAGACCACTTCTCAGTTCCTATGCTTCCTGGCTGATGTTTTGGTCACTTTTGAATGCTGGCGGTGCTTTCACTCTAGTGGTAGCATGAGACGGAGTCTACAACCCACACAAGTGGCTCAGGTAGTGCAGCTTATCCAGGATGGCACATCAATGCGAGCTGTGGCAAAAAGGTTTGCTGTGTCTGTCAGCGTAGTGTCCAGAGCATGGAGGCGCTACCAGGAGACAGGCCAGTACATCAGGAAACGTGGAGGAGGCCGTTGGAGGGCACCAACCCAGCAGCAGGACCGCTACCTCCGCCTTTGTGCAAGGAGGAACAGGAGTAGCACTGCCAGAGTCCTGCAAAATGACCTCCAGCAGGCCACAAATGTGCATGTGTCTGCTCAAACGGTCAGAAACAGACCCCATGAGGGTGATATGAGGGCCCGACGTCCACAGGTGGGGGTTGTGCTTACAGCCCAACACCGTGCAGGACGTTTGGCATTTTCCAGAGAACACCAAGATTGGCAAATTCCCCACTGGCGCCCTGTGCTCTTCACAGATGAAAGCAGGTTCACACTGAGCACATGTGACAGATGTGACAGAGTCTGGAGACGCCGTGGAGAACGTTCTGCTGCCTGCAACATCCTCCAACATGACCGGTTTGGCATTGGGTCAATAATGGTGTGGGGTGGCATTTCTTTGGAGGGCCGCACAGCCCTCCATGTGCTCGCCAGAGGTAGCCTGACTGCCATTAGGTACCGAGATGAGATCCTCAGACCCCTTGTGAGACCATATACTGGTGCGGTTGGCCCTGGGTTCCTCCTAATGCAAGACAATGCTAGACCTCATGTGGCTGGAGTGTGTCAGCAGTTCCTGCAAGACGAAGGCATTGATGCTATGGACTGGCCCGCCCGTTCCCCAGACCTGAATCCAATTGAGCACATCTGGGACATCATGTCTCGCTCTATCCACCAACGTCACGTTGCACCACACACTGTCCAGGAGTTGGCAGATGCTTTAGTCCAGGTCTGGGAGGAGATCCCTCAGGAGACCGTCCGCCACCTCATCAGGAGCATGCACAGGCGTTGTAGAGAGGTCATACAGGCACGTGGAGGCCACACACACTACTGAGCCTCATTTTGACTTGTTTTAAGGACATTACATCAAAGTTGGATCAGCCTGTAGTGTGTTTTTCCACTTTAATTTTGAGTGTGACTCCAAATCCAGACCTCCATGGGCTGAAAAATTTGATTTCCATTTTTTTATTTTTGTGTGATTTTGTTGTCAGCACATTCAACTATGTAAAGAACAAAGTATTTCAGAAGAATATTTTATTAATTCAGATCTAGGATGTGTTATTTTTGTATTCCCTTTATTTTTTTGAGCAGTGTATATATATATATATATATATATATATATACACACACTACTCACAAAAAGCTAGAGATATTTGGCTTTCGGGTGAAATTTAGGTAAAAAGTTCACACTACAGTGATATTATATCATAAAAGTAGGGCATTTAAGTAGAAGCATGCAATGGTGATCTCAAACAATTTATTGAAACAAAAGCCAACAACAGTGGTGGGTATAGCCTCACAAAAGATTTCAATGTCTCAATAACTTGTCAAAGGCCTCTGGTGACAACAGTGGCTGATGCATAGCGCTCTCCTTGACGTCTCCAACATAGTTGGTGGCCATCATTTCTGCTCAGTGTGAATCGACTTTCATCAGTGAACAGCACTGAGGCCCACTGGTCCCTCGTCCAGTGTAGATGCTCCCTGACCCATGCAAGACGATGATGCCTGTGGTCAGGTACCCTTGCAGGTCATCTAGCATGCAGACCATGCTGATATAAACGGTTTTGAATGGTCTGACGTGACACTTGGGTGCCTCTCACCTCCCTTAAATGTGCCTGGAGTTGTGTAGCATTCATCATCCGGTTCTACAGGGCATTGTTCACAATGAAGCAATCATCAATGTGGGATGTGGCCAAAGGACGTCCACTTCTATGCCTTTCTGTGACTCTTCCAGTCTCTCTGTATCTCTGTTGCAACCTGCTGATGACACTGTCACACACTAAGCTCAGTGGCCACTTCCGTCTGAGAACATCCTGCTTGAAACCCCACAATGGCGAGGTACTGTTCAATTGTTAGGTGTCTTCTTGGTCTCATGATGTCAAAATGTGAACAGTATGATAAGGAGGACTGTTTAAATACCAATTCTAGTGAAACCAGTAAATTTATTGGGCAATTCATGGATCAATCACCTGTTGTGAATTTTGCTGTTAGGCTACTTGTTAGAGAACAGGAAGTTTTACAAAAAGTATTGAAACATTGAACAGTTGGATATGTGCCTTCAAAAGATTAGAGAAGGTCACATAAAGTTCACCTGTAAAGGTTAGAGTGCACTTTAGGTTCATCCTGAAATTTCACCCACAAGCCAAATATCCCAAATTTTTTGGCCACATCCCACACTGACTGCTTCATTGTGAACAATGCCCTGCGGAATCGGATGATGAATGCCACACAACACCAGGTACATTTAAAGGCGGTGAGAGGCACCCAAGTGTCATGTCAGACCATTCAAAACCATTTATATCAGTGTGGTCTGCGTGCTAGATGACCTGCAGGGGTACCTGACCACACCATCAGGCACAGGTGTCATCGTTTTTCATGGGCCAGGGAGCATCTATGCTGGACGAGGGACCAGTGGGCCTCAGTGCTGTTCACTGATGGAAGTTGATTTACGCTGAGCAGAACTGATGACTATTAACGATGTTGGAGACGTCAAGGAGAGCGCTATGCATCAGCCACTGTTGTCACCAGATAAGCCTTAAGTGGTGGTGGTGTTACAGTGTGGGCAGGTGTGTCTAGTCAATACAGAACTGCCCTACACTTTGTTATTGGTACAGTGACAAGTCCATACTACTTGAATAACATAATTAATCCAGTCATTGTGCCTCTGCATGAACAACACAGGCGTAATTTCATCTTCATGGACAACAATGCGCCAGCTCATCAAGGTCGCATCATTAGGGAATGGCTACTGGAGACTGTGGTACCTCAAGTGGAGTGGCCTGCACTTTCTCCAGACCTGAATCCCATTGAAATCCTATGGGGTCATCTCAGTCCCGTGTAGAGACTTGTAACTCTGTACCAGAGAACTTCAATGACCTGAGGGCTGCCCTTCAAGAAGAGTGGGATGCCATGCCTCAGCAGACAATAAGTCGACTTGTAAACAGGCGAAGGTCCGCCGAAACGCGTCGGGGAGGCGCCATCCCAGAGGAGACACATAATGGGTAAATAGACTCTGTATATGATATGTATTGGACATTTATATGCACTATGCACTTGCACTTTATTATTCTGTACATGTGGGATTGAGTCACCATTTGTGACTCCTGTTGTGGATGTCGACTCTTTCCTTGCACTAGGTTTTATGTATGGATTGTGATTTATGAATTGTGTCAATAAATTATATTTATATTTCATGTTGTCTGGTAATTTTTAATTGGCACACAAGCTGTAATTGATGCTCAAGGCCACATGACAAGTTATTGAGATATAGACTTTTTTTGTGGGGGTAAACCCACCACTGTTGTTGGCTTCTGTTTCAATAAATTGTTTGAGATGAGAAAATCACTTTGCATGCTTCTCCTTCAATGCCCTACTTTAAAGGATAACTGTCATATTTTCATAAATAAATAAATTTTAGCATATGTTACTGCTGCAGCAGCATTATTCATAAAGCAATCTTTAGTTATTTCACTTACCACTGTTTTCCTTGAGTTTCCCCCCTAGTTACGGCTGTTTTGAATCCTACATTATGAGTATCTTCTCAAGATGGCTCCTTTGCCAGTTCTCTGAGGTCAAAACTGCATTCCCTCAGGTCACATACAAACTTGCTGTAGCCAGCAGCTTTCTGCCAGCCAATCAGATTGGAATACTGAGAGACACGCCTCCTCACTCTGAAGCCTAATGCAGGCTTGCAGTGTGAAGGACCGCCCCTCTGTCTTCCTAGCCGGGGACAGATGAGCCATAGCAACGGTCTTTTAAGGGAGCAGTGGAAAGGGACAGAGGACATTAATGAAAGCTGTTATTATAAAGTAATTACAGATCTTTGCCAATCATTGACAGACTAAGTCAGGTATACATGCCTAGCTCTAATAAATTAGCAAATAAATAAAAATATGACAGTTATCCTTTAATTATATAATATCACTGTAGCGTGAATGTTTTACGTTTTCCATAAATTTCACCCGAAAGCCAAATATTTGATGGCCTGTTACAGCGCTTACTAGTTTCTCTATGCGCCACTCCATTCGCCCACTGTGCCCCCTGTACTGGTTTCCTGCCTGGCATGTAAATCTATACCATCGGTACAGGGAGGAGGAGACAGCCGGTTTCTCAGGGGGCGTCTCCTTCTCCCTGGCTGTGAGCTAACCTTCTCCCTGGCTGTGACGTTCTCTGCTGCGATTGGACTGCACTACAGCCAGGGAGAAGAAGACGCCCGTTGAGAAACATGGCCGTCTCCTCCTCCCTGTACCGATGGTATGAATTTGCATACCAGGCAGGAAACCAGTACGGGGGCACAGCAGGCGAATGGAGCGGTGCATAGAGAAACTAGTAAGCGCTGTAACATGACTTAACAATGCCCTACACAACCTGCTAGTCATATGATAATGTCCGGACCCGTGAAAGGTCCTCTTTAATTGTTTTATTATACCACTGCCTATTTTACACCTTTTATAAACAATTTTGAATTTTATACCATATATTCATTGTGCTTCCATCTTGTAATTTTATTATATATTATTATATTATTTCATCTCCATTTTGCTAATGGTTTACTTATTGACCCTTTTTCTAGTGTCTGGAAATTGTTTTGCTGTAAATTAAAGCTCAGTTACTGTATGTCCTGTGTTATACATCTTCATACCAATGAAAAGAGATTTGACACAAATATGGCAGATCTGCAAGCTTTTATTAGGCCCCTGGCTGTCATATCAACCCATCTGCAACCCACAGGGTGGCAATTGTATGACAGGGAGCCCTTTTGCAGAATAAGTAAAAAAGGCAGAGACACATGCAGACATACTGCTGCTGTTGCTGAAGACTGCATTAATGCAGCCAGCAGCGCAGGGGCAACACGTGAGGTGCACGGTGGACCGATGAGGGGCCAAATTATAACACACAGTTCATCAGTTTACTCACAGTTAGCAGAAAGCCTCCCTGGGCTGGCAGCACAGTGTTGAGGTGGACAGCACGAAATCCTCCGGGACCCGCTCTATGTGGGGAAGCATCAGCCAAGATGGTGGTTGAGGTGCCCTTGATGTTAGGGGTGCTTAGGGTGCTTGTTGCGGCTGAGTCCCTTGATGGTTTTTGTCGTGACGCCAGTACTGTTAATGGTGGTACAACCATTAGTAGTAATAATGAGGTAGACAGTAGTAAGATGCAACTCACAACTTTTACTGGTGTTGATTTTAGTTGCAGCAGTACAAAAATACAGTCTCTTGTTGGTATTTAGAGTAAATCTGCAAATCCACTGTTTCTAGGCTTCCTTAGGCTTGATTTGGAGCTGTGGTTAAAGGGTTTCTGTCACCCCACAAAACTCATTATTTTTTTTTTGGATAGTTAGATTCCTCATAGCGCGATATAGGAGAATATAATAGTCTTACTTACTTTCATGCGGCCGATTCTTTATAAAACGAAGTTTTATAATATGTAAATAAGGGCTCTACCAGCAAGTAGGGCGTCTACTTGCTGGTAGCCGCAGCAGAAAACCGCCCCCTCGCCGTGTTGATTGACAGGGCCAGCCGTGATCTCCTCCTCCGGCCGGCCCTGTCAGTAATTCAAAAATCGCGCGCCTCTGGTCATTCGGCGCAGGCGCTCTGAGATGAGGAGGCTCGTCTCCTCAGCACTCCCTCAGTGCGCCTGCGCCGATGACATCATCGAAAGAGAAGACGTCATCGGCGCAGGCACACTGAGGGAGTGCTGAGGAGACGAGCCTCCTCATCTCAGAGCGCCTGCGCCGAATGACCAGAGGCGCGCGATTTTTGAATTACTGACAGGGCCGGCCGGAGGAGGAGATCAGGGCTGGCCCTGTCAATCAACACGGCGAGGGGGCGGTTTTCTGCTGCGGCTACCAGCAAGTAGACGCCCTACTTGCTGGTAGAGCCCTCATTTACATATTATAAAACTTCGTTTTATAAAGAATCGGCCGCATGAAAGTAAGTAAGACTATTATATTCTCCTATATCGCGCTATGAGGAATCTAACTATCCAAAAAAATATATATTTGTTTTGTGGGGTGACAGAAACCCTTTAAGGTGTACCTTATTTCTGCTGATGTGCTTAGTCCTATATCTTGTCCTTTCCCTACAAGCTGGACATTGGGACAGGTAAACTCATCTGTCTCCCAGAGTTATGGTGTGGCTGCCAGAAGCTATATGTCCTCCACCATGCGCAAAGGTGTCTGTGGCCCTAAATAATGGCTCTTATCACCGATGAATCCTTAGGAAGCTTGTTTCTATTCCAGGGAGCCAAACTCTCTCCTACTGGTCAGGGATGCAAGTATATAGTCCGGCCACAGAAGGAAAACGCTCTTCTGAGCCTCACACCTTGATACTACCTCATAGCGAAGTTGACTCCACTCACTAATCTGTGTTATGTAGTCTTCACTCCCACTAATCTAATCTCATCTCCTCAGATCTGCTCTAATCTCTACATCCATTCTCAACCCTGATCTGATCTGATCTGGTCTAAAAAACTCACTCACTAGGCCGGACCTAGATATATATATATAGAACCTAAGTGTCATCCGCATCTAGTGGTGGGATGTATAAATTATACCTAATCTGCCTGGTAACAGGGATTTTGCAGATACATTAGTGCAAAATCACACAATACAGCATAATACAGTTTCAAGGTAAAAAGTGCTTTTAAGCAGTGCCCACACACACCTAGTGGGATGCTGCATTAAGTTTTTTATCTCACCCCAGTGCTTAATTCTAAGCTGCACTGCACAATACTACTGTAAAATGTAATTATGCTCCTGCTGCTTCTGAGTGTGTGCTGCAGATAGGAGAGCAGAATCTCCTCTTCTCTGTGTGTGCAGTGTATGGGGACGTTTATTGCAGCTCGTCTCAGCCCCTTCACTTGGTAAAAATGACAATGAGATATGGAGCATGCAAAGGGGAAAATTGGTGAAAATGCACAATATATGGTCATAAATAATTTTATTTCTCATATACACAAACAACAGCTTATTCTGAAAGGTCACTTAAAATGACAGGTGAGCTTTAAAGGGGTTGTTCAGCCATGGAGACCTTTTCTGCAGACTCCACAGTGTAGCCTTGACCTATGGTGGGAATCATACTTACCTGATCCCTGTGCTGGGTTCCGGCAACATATCTCCCCCTCAGGCACCACAGGTCTCGGGTCTCCCCACATCAACATCCGGTTTGACAGTGGTTACATAGCTGCTGCAAGCTGAAAAATTTCAGTTCACGCCACACTGTGTAGATTTAAACAGTCTCCTGCACTGGAGCTTCATTTTGCTCCATATATCACAGTCAGTCTAAATCAAATGCACATGGCTGCGGCAGCCAATGACTGGCAACAGCATTGTCACTCATGCATCACGTGACCCAGTGACATAACACATGGGTGGCACATAGGGCTCAAACGATTACTCGAATTAATCGATTAACTCAACACAAAAAATCCTCGAATCGATTGAATCGATGATTCGTTTGTGCCATGTGACCACAGAGTGTGAGTGAATAGCTTGCTATTACTCACGCTCCATGGTCACCCGCCTGCTCATACAACGCTGCACTGGATCCTGACGTACACACATCATCAGGACATTTTAGTTCACTGGCGCTGAGGCTGGGCACTGATGGCTAGGAGGGGGAGTGGAAGAACTGGTGGCATTGGAGGGGGAGCTGATGGCACTGGGAGGGGGAGCAACTTATGACATGGGGGAGCTGGTGGCATTGGGGGAGGAGCTGGTAGCATAGGAGGGGGAGCTGATGGCACTGGGTGGGGGAAAGCTGAAGGCACTGGGGGAGTGGAGCTGATTGCACTGGGGTGGGGGAGAGCTGATGGCACTGGGGGAGTGGAGCTGAAGGCACTGGGGGAACGGAGCTGATGGAGCAGGGGAGAGAAGTGATGGCACTGGGGGATAGTGGAGCTGATGGCACTGGGGAGAACGGAACTGATGGCACTGGGGGGAACTCATGCACTTGGGCTGATCGCACTGGGGGAAGGAAGGGTGTTGGGGACTGATGGCAGGGGGTCTGATGAGTTTTTATAAGGGAAAACAGTCTATTAATTCATTTTTTTCTTATTAGAATACTCGATTAATCATAAAAAAATAACCGATAGAATACCCGATTTCTAAAATAATTGTTTACTGAAGCCCTAGTGACACATCACCACTGTGACATATTATTGGATACAGCGGCCACTTGACCTACATGTGCAATGTCTAGGATTACAGGTTGTTAAAGTTCTGTATTTGTCGTGATGCCAATTTCAGCGTTCTCAGGGTACTACCCCAGGGCCTTTCCAAGGTATTATGACACATGTCCCAGATTAGGAATGCCAGAGTGGTGTAATGGCTTATAATGTTTCTATAGGGTGGTGATAATTGTGTCTCCTACCTGGGTACGGCTGGACTCCTGGCTCCTGGCTCACTTGCAATAAATTTGAGTGTAGTGATAGTAGGAGTAATAGAGGAATTTTGCAGCAGAAATAATGTCCAGACCTTTAGATGAAGTTCAAATGTTTCTTTACTGAAGATAACTTGTATCCAAGCAGTATACAGCTTTGGTCTCTGGTCCCAGCAGGTTTTAGCAATGATTGGCAGAAATAAATGCTTCTGCACTTTAAATGTGAGCTTGCAGGATAAGTCGTCTGCTAGGTAGATCTGTAACTGCGGCAGGAATTAATCTGCGCTTTTCTATAACTTCTGCTTTGTGGGGACAGACTAGCTGAGGAGGAATGGCTTATCCTAGGTCTCTGGACTTATCTCTCAGATGATTTCTCAGGGGATGCTTTCTTCCTGGAACTCTGGAGGTTGTCTGTTGTTCTCTGCTTCTTCCTCCAGCTGAGGCGGAAGGTGCTCAGACTGGGTATTTGATCAAGTCTCAGACCGAGACTTGGTCCTTGCTGTGTTCCTTATCCAGGGGTAAACTCAACTGGTTCTAACTGTTTTTTCCCTCCCTTGCTGCAGGAAGACGGAATCCTCCACCTCTCTTCAGAAGGGGGGCAGAATAGAACAGGATTGTTCCACTCTGAACTGCCATAACATTAAAACTATCTCTACCAATGATGCTTCCACCTACTGGTATACCAGGAAAATGACTTGAACAATGGTATTTAACATGGTTTTAAATGCACATTTGTGGAGAACATAAGCAAAATCACATCATATGACAGTGTAAAAGCTCTTAGGCCTCTTTCACACGGGCGAGATTTCCGCGCGGGTGCAATGCGTGAGGTGAACAAATTGCACCCGCACTGAATCCGGACCCATTCATTTCTATGGGGCTGTGCTCATGAGCGGTGATTTTCACGCATCACTTGTGCATTGCGTGAAAATCGCAGCATGCTCTATATTGTGCGTTTTTCACGCAATGCAGGACCCATAGAAGTGAATAGGGCTGCGTGAAAATAGCAAGCATCCGCAAGCAAGTGAGATGAATTTAACTCACCTCATTCATTTGTTCACGCAGCCCGGCTTCTCTTCTGTCTTCTTCTTTGATGACCAGGAGGAAAAGGACCTGTGGTGACATCATTGCGCTCATCACATGGTCCGTCACATGATCCATCACCATGCTGAAGCTGTGTGTACAAATGGAAGAGGTAATTTATTTATTTTTGGCTTTAAAAAAGCACATTATTACAGCTGAGAACCACTAAGGGGCAAATTGCGGGCCACTATTGGTGACATTATTACTGCTGGGGGCCAATATGCGGGACATTATGTTTACTGCAGGGCTTAGGATTTTATTAAATAAAAGACAATGAAAATCATCCATTTTTAATGGCCATTAAAAACGGATGTAAAATAGCCAATAAAAAAGGCCAAATGGACAGAAAATTGATGCAAAACTGGTTGAAAAATGGGCATACGGACGCAGTATAGAGGCAACAACAAGTTCTTTGGATCAAACAGTTCAGTGTTTTATTCACACTTTAGGCAAGTGACAAAACAAGCAGTCCTAATCAAACAAAAAGTCACCTTGCGGTGTTGGTTGTAAATCACACCTTGCAGCAATTCTGCCTCAAAGAGTCCTTGACAATAGCAGCACCAACCTGTTTTCACACCAAACAGGTAGCAATCCTTCATCCAGACACAAGGCTCCCAGATCCCAACACAGAGACCTAGCTTCTGAGCCCAGCTGCCTATTTAAGGACAGCCAGGTGCTGCCAAAACCCGGACCGGCATTTAAAATCCGGTCCGGTATTTAACCTCACCTGGTTGTAAATCAGCCCAGCAGTACATGCTGGGAGAAAAATACCTGTTTTCCCAGACAAAACCTCTCACTGTGTCACAGTTACCAAATTGTTCCAGTGCACCCATTTTATACGGCTGTTAGATGGGTGCACCCCTGTCTAAGCGGCTGTTAAAAACACTCTGATTGCTTTCAATGGGGTCCGTCTGGCTGTGAAAATAGCCAAAAATAAGGCATGTCCTATTTTTTGACAGCCGCCATTCACTGTTCGTTAAAAAAAACGGCCATGTGAGTAAATGGGCAGGCTAAAAATGGGCGTGTGCCAGCCGTACTTTAATGGCTGTCACTCAGCCATTTTTAATTGTTGGGTGCAAGGGAGGACACATCTGTAATAATACAATTTCTTCTTTTTTCTGATAGGAGGATTTATGTTATAGCTACAGTGTTGTGAAGACTTGACCTCTTTCAGATCTCACTTTAAGTGTCATATCTGCCATACTAAATAATTTCTAAGCATTTGATATAAAATTAGACAAAGGGAACCTTAGTAAACACATACAGGATCAGTAAGAGCAGTAGGATGCCCGAAGAGTTCTTCTATTCATGGGACTCTTCTGAAGCCTTATTGTTGCTTTAGTATGCCTCCTGTGTCTCTTAACACCCGTTGTTAGGTTGGGTGAGATTAATTATAGTGATGCATATATTAACGGGGTTATTCCATATAAAGTACTACTATGCAGTGAATAGGGCATTTAAAAGTATGATTATTACAATATACATATTTTACATTCTTCTCTTTATAGCAGCTCCTGCTGTCTATACTTCTGTTCCAGCTTCTCCTAAATTCAAAGGTAGACTGACATGCTTCTGACCCACAGAAAGGCAAGCAAGTCCTCCAGATATTTGAGTAAATACAGTTTTAAATTCAAGGGATAACTCCTCTAATGGGAAACACTAGCCTCACTAGAAATTCACCCCGATAGGAGGTATCTATTTTTATGCATTATAGTTTTTGTTTTTGTTCATGTCTTTTTTATTAAAACTCTTCATTTTTTTCTTACACAGGTTTGAAAACTCAAGACTCGATCTTTGATCTGTTAAATTGTTGCCTTATAAAACACAGTTATTCTGCCTGACAATTTTGCCCAACAAAATCAGAATCTATGGGGACTGTACCAGATCCTTCAGGATCTGACAAGTCATCACCTACATCAACAGGAGAGGAATGCCCTTCTAGAAATATATCCCAGGAGGATACTATCCAGCTTAAACGGGCAACGTCAAGTAACAATGGGAATGTTGCACAAATAACAGGTGTATGTTCTTTAGATCTAAATTGCAAACCATCCACCGAAAGCCCTGGTAATGAAAATATATGTGAACCTGAAGATCAGCAAACCAGTAAAATATTGTCATCATTCAGGACTTGTACACAATTAGATACCTTGCTTCCCTTAGACTCCACAAGCAAAGAGACACAAGCCATCAATGAAACTAGTGAACATGCTGCCATTACTAACAACGCAATACAGTCACAGTCATCTGTTGTATCATCTAGTGTTACACCCATGACGTTGCCAAGTGAGAAACCAGCAACAGAAGAGAGTCACTTGCCAAAAGACCTAACTGTGGTACAAATAGCAACAGAAGAGAGCAGTAGAACAAGCACACAGATAGCTGAAATATCAAAAAACATGGACATTAAAATATCAGATAGTAACAAAAATGAATACATTCCTTCCCCTATCCAAGAAAAAGAAACGGAAAACGCACAGACAGAAACAAGTCTCAACTCAGATCCAATACAAGATGAAAAAGAAAGGGAAGATTGTGACGTTGAACCTCTAGGTGTGCAATGTGCACAGTTTAGCCGTCCTGAGGAAGAGATAAATACAAATGGGGATCATGACACTTTGGAGTTGCAGTTAGTTTGCAAGTTTAGGGAAATGGGTACAATGACATCCCAGTTTGAAAGCTGGGCTAAGCAAGATGCAGAAGTACAAGCTGTAGCAAATGTAGAAAATAAATCTGTGTCCACTAGCCCAAGCATATTAGCTGCATTTCTGAAATCCAACTCACCAGTACTTAAGGAAAGACAGGAACAAGTGTGTATAATATATCAGGGCAACCCTGGGAATCCTCAGATTGACCGTGCTAATTTTGCATTGCATTCACAGCTCACCCAAAACCACTTAGCTCCAAAAGTACGTTTTCAACCTCCTGACGCAAAGGGTCCTCAGCCTCTCCAGTTGCACACAAAAAGTCCTCCCGATATGATACGGTCCCCTTTTCAGAGACCAGAGCTTACAAGAAATTCACAGGTTTTATATAGAAGTGAGTTAGATGGTCAGGGATTGTGTCTCCGAGAAAACCACCCCATGGCACAGATGCAAAAGGCTAATGCCTCTCCAATCTTAATGAATGTAAAACCTGTTTACCAAATCAACATAGACAATAGCAATCAACCCAAAGCAGGCCACATGATAAAGGATAAGTTTAATGAACCACCTCAGTTCAGGGCAGCACATGATCAGGGCAGCAAAGCTAGGCTCCATCATTTAAGTGGAGTAGAAAACATTCAGTTACATAATATTCGCCAAGACAATGAACAGATAGAATCTCTTAGCATGCCGGGTGAAGCTAGCTCTGACCGGAAACCTTTTCATTTTAAAGTTACTAATGAACAGGGTTCCACCCAGACTATCATCACCACAGATATAAAAAAGCCAAAGAAGGAAGAAAGGCCAACTCCACTTCAAGTTGAAGTTGAAGTCAACAGCAGTATGGGTGCCACTGGAGGTCAGGTCGAGGAAATACTTGAAGTTTTGGTTAGGAAGGATCAGGATGAAGGGGAACATGCCAAAAGGTCAAGCAGTTTAACTCTACAAACAAGACCAGCGACAGACTTTATTCAGAGTGCAGCACAGCTCACACCCCGACTAAGAAAAGCTAGGGAAGAGAAAAAGGAACCAGTTTTGGTCACCTTGCCTACTTCTGATCCTCCCAAGCCACATGGAAAAAAGTCAAGTCCAAGTTCAAGTGGAGAGGCTAAAAGCCATGCAAAGCAACCATCTAAAAGTGTGAAAGATGTGGTATGGGACGAACAGGGCATGACGTGGGAAGTTTATGGCGCTTCTATGGACCCCGAGGCCTTAGGGATTGCTATACAGAACCACTTGCAAAGACAAATCAGAGAACATGAGAAAATGATTAGGGCTCAATTAAAGCAAAACCGTAAATCAATTTGCTCTGATTCTTCAGGGAAAAAGCACAAAAGAAGACAGCACAGGGTATTCCAGTCAATACTCAAGAATTTTAGACGACCCAATTGCTGTAGTCGTCCACCTCCTTCTGCTGTCATAGAGTAACTTTCTGTAAAATTGTTAACATGTATTGCCACATCAACTAGCAGACAAATGTTTCTTTGCACTTAAGAATGTCATAAAAAATGTTTTATTTGATTACTGCACAGGGTTTAGGGTGATGGTCAAATCACTCTATTTTGTAATGCAATACCATTTTATTTTCATTTTCATGATAGGGTGGATAATACATTCACAAGTTGTCTTTCCAGAACCAACATTTGATAACAGTTTTGTATGTGTCAAATTTGTATTTTCATCTCAATAAGCAAGCAGAATTAGGCTGAGCTCCTGAAATGTCAATAAGTGTGCCGTTAAATGCAGTGCCAGGAACGCCTTTTCACATCGGCCTTTTTTGACTCTGAAGGTGATAAAAGAATGAGTGACAATGAGTTGTATACTAGAGCAATATAAACGCAACAGAGGTGTCTGCGCCATGTTAGTATTACGTCCTCACATTTGATAGAAGATACTGTAGCACATTCTTTATCCAGAAACAGGGTCTTTGTACTACACACAGCCCAAGAGAAGTAAAGTATAGAATAATCTTTACACACATAGAATAAGTAGCTCATTGCTTAAGGGTTATATATTTTATATATGTCAAAAATAGAAACAAAATCCAGCTTCCAAAAAACGTGACAGCTTTTATTTAAAAAAAAGTGCAGTAAAAACAGACATACAGTCCATGGACTGTATGTCGGTTTTTACTGCACTTGTTTGAATAAAAGCTGTCACGTTTTTTGGAAACTGGATTTTGTTTCTATTTTTGGCATATATCCTGCCCTTGGTTCCCGGCGCTTTCTGTGCTTCCTTTGTCATTATAGCCAGGTGAGCACAGCTATTCCTTTTTTGTTTATTGCTTAAATATTGTATAGTATCACACTTCACCAGGGTTCCTCCATACATTACTGAGGGTCGTCACAAAGAACCATTCAAGTAAAAGATACAATAATTCAACAATCTTTTTTACGTATGATGAACCTGTTGGCCATTTTGTTGCAGTTCTAATAATTTTATGAACTGGTTTCTGAAGCTAAAATGTTCTGTCACACATAGGCACCTATCTATATATGGTTAGTAGAGTGGTAGAATGTACAGGGTGGGCCATTTATATGGATACACCTTAATAAAATGGTAATGGTTGCTGATATTAACTTCCTGTTTGTGGCACATTAGTATATGTGAGGGGGGAAACTTTTCAAGATGGATGGTGACCATGGCGGCCATTTTGAAGTCGGCCATTTTGAATCCAACTTTTGTTTTTTCAATAGGAAGAGGGTCATGTGACACATCAAACGTATTGGGAATTTCACAAGAAAAACAATGGTGTGCTTGGTTTTAACGTAACTTTATTCTTTCATGAGTTATTTACAAGTTTCTGACCACTTATAAAATGTGATCAATGTCCTGCCCATTGTGTTGGATTGTCAATGCAACCCTCTTCTCCCACTCTTCACACACTGATAGCAACACCGCAGGAGAAATGCTAGCACAGGCTTCCAGTATCCGTAGTTTCAGGTGCTGCACATCTCGTATCTTCACAGCATAGACAATTGCCTTTAGATGACCCCAAAGATAAAGGTCTAAGGGGGTCAGATCGGGAGACCTTGGGGGCCATTCAACTGGCCCACGACGACCAATCCACTTTCCAGGAAACTGTTCATCTAGGAATGCTTGGACCTGACACCCATAATGTGGTGGTGCACCATCTTGCTGGAAAAACTCAGGGAACGTGCCAGCTTCAGTGCATAAAGAGGGAAGCACATCATCATGTAGCAATTTCGCATATCCAGTGGCCTTGAGGTTTCCATTGATGAAGAATGTCCCCACTATCTTTGTACCCCATACACCACACCATACCATCAGTGGTGCAGCACCTGAAACTACGGATACTGGAAGCCTGTGCTAGCATTTCTCCTGCAGTGTTGCTATCAGTGTGTGAAGAGTGGGTGAAGAGGGTTGCATTGACAATCCAACACAATGGGCAGCACATTGAACACATTTTATAAGTGGTCAGAAACTTGTAAATAACTCATGAAAGAATAAAGTTACGTTAAAACCAAGCACACCATTGTTTTTCGTGTGAAATTCCCAATAAGTTTGATGTGTCACATGACCCTCTTCCTATTGAAAAAACAAAAGTTGGATTTAAAATGGCCGACTTCAAAATGGCCGCCATGGTCACCACCCATCTTGAAAAGTTTCCCTCCTCACATATACTAATGTGCCACAAACAGGAAGTTAATATCACCAACCATTCCCATTTTATTAAGGTGTATCCATATAAATGGCCCACCCTGTATATGATCCTGTGTATTATTTCTTATTGGCATTGAATAAAGGGAACAAAATTATCCAAGGTATCGACATCCATTGACCAAGTAACTATGCGTAAAGGGAACCTGTGATCACCTTTATGCTGTCCATACTAACGGCAGTATAAAGTAGAGACAGGTGAGTTGATTTCTGCGGTCTGTCATTTATAAGTTAAAAGTAAGTGGTTGCCGAGAACCAACATCACAATCATTGCAGACTGGGCCTGGAAAAGAGTCATGGAAACCTGAGAAGAGTCATGGTTATTTATGAATTCTTGCTGTCCCTGCCACCTACTGGTCTTCTACCTAGTTTTCTCTCTATATCTCTAGGAGAGAACTGCCAATCTTCTGCAGATGGATGAGAGAGAAGGAGATTAGGAACAACCATGACTCCTCTCAGGTAGATTTGACTCTTTTCAAGGCCTGGGCTGCAATGATTATGATGCTGGTTCTCAGCAACCACTAACTATTAGCTCATGAGTGACACACCGCTGAAATCAGCATTTCTGTCACTATTCTATGCTGCCCTCAGTGAGGTCAGCATAAAGTTGATGACAGGTTCCCTTTAATCTTTATAGTCAACCACTCACATGAACTTGCTTATAACAGAGTATCAAACAGATTTCAGCACGCATTGTTCAAAGGTTCTTTGAAAAATGAAAACAGTGGCTTTTGTCCGTTTCCTCCAATTTTCATTTGCACTAGTTTTCATCAATATCCCCCAGTTAGGCTTTCTCTAAGAAAGTTAGTAAAAGCAAGGAAGTACATAAAACAGTGTCTGTTGTGTCTGTGTGTAATGCCAGCTTGCCCAGCAGATTACACAATGCCAAACTCAGAAGCAGCTTGTTGAGAGTTATGACAAATCTATGTCCAATCATCCTGTCCTCCGTGGATCGCTATATTTTACTGATATTGCTGAATTACGTCTTCCTTAGTGGAAAAAACGTATCCATAACAATGTTGTATCATGTTACCACAATAACAGCACCATATTTTTGTTAATATGTTGGAATATTATGGAATCCACAAAGAAACATGTCAAAGAAGGCAACCACAACCCAGACTTTGGTTTCGATAGTAAAAAAAAAAAATCATTGGTTTATTCAGCAACATGTGAACATGCAGCATTTCTCAAGCCTTAGGCCTCTTTCACACTTGGATTGTTGTTTTCCAGTATTTATTCCTCATGCATTCTGATTGGAAAGAGATCAGTTCAGGATGCATCAGGATGTCTTCTGTTTCGTCAGAATTCCGTTTTTTGACCGGACACAAAACCGCTGCAAGCTGCAGTTTTGTGTCCGGTCATAAAAACGAATCAGTCACTGAAAACAATGTAAGTCAATGGTGACAGATCCGTTTTTTTAGGAGCCTAAAAAACTGGATTCGTCACCCATTGACTTTCAATGTACTTAGTGATGGATCCACGGAACGGATGCATCCTGATGTGCAAAATCAAAACGGGTCCGTTTAATTCCGGTATTGAGATCCTCTGCCGGATCTCAAAACTGGAATTAACAACGCAAGCGTGAAAGTAGCCTTAGTTTAGAGACGGATTTCACACGTGGTGTTGAATAAACCAGGAACATTTTTGCCTGTTTAAAGCAGTCTGTGTGCGATTGTCTTCATCTAAGTTTTTTTTTATTCATGTCAATTGATCCACTCTTTTGGTGACGTACATTACAGTCAACATAGTGTGCCGAGTGCTGCATCCAAATGTGGTTTTTCATATTTTTTGTAAAAGTCCATGGAAAATTTGACAGTTGTATAGTATTCTGACAATTAAAGGGGTGGTTCACCCTTGGGAGCCTTTTGACCACCCCCCCCCCCCCCCACACACACACACACACACATGGGTGGACCTGCAGAGCAAAGCATACTTACCTTCTCCTTGCCGCTGGGTCTCTGCTACTTCAGTCCCACTGCTGCTCCGGTCTGGTCCCACTCCTCAACATCCGGGTTGACAGGGGGTCATATATGCCGCTGCAGCAAATGACTGGCTGCAGCAGTGATGTGTGCAACGTGTATCACGTCAATGAAATACATGACATATGGGAGACATGTCACCACCAGTCAGCAGCAGCACACGTAACCCCCATCAGACCAGATGTTGAGGAGTGAGACCAGAGTGTGGCAGTGGAGGACTGATGGAGCTGGAACCCAGCGGCGGCATACAGTTAAGTATGCTTCCCTCCACTACCAAGCATGTTAATGCCTAAAAATGTGACACACAAATCAATCCATGGCACTCTGTGCCCTTATTGGATCATAATCCAATTCATGCATCCTACTCTAGTTTTATTTACAAAACACCTTGCATTTCTAGCAATGTAGGAAATTGACCTTGGTTGGAGAGTGCATGGCGTTCATAAGCTCTGCGACTAAGGTCAATTTTTGAAAGCCATCCAAGGATCTTGGACCAAAAGGTCTTATATATCCAGTACATTTGTATATGTACTGTGCATATACTTTAGATTGTCTTTGCAATGAAACTGCACTGAAATGCATTAGAAGTGTAGAGCTCTTTTTATATATAACTATATATGTCAGAGGGATGAAAATATACCGAGCACCATTTTGAGGAAACAATAGCATCATGCAGGGCAGGGGGTCTGTAGTAGTCAGTCTTAAATGCTCTATCACTGACCTCTTTCTCTTCACACATGCTTCTAAACTGTAAGAGTAAATACACTGTACATAGGAGTGCTATATGTGTGTATATTGTGGTACTACTCAACAGTATCTCACATCATCCAAAGGATCATTGTTTCCGTTTCGAAACCTTCTGTCTCCAGCGCACACAGAACTGCAGTTTTAAGGGATTTTCTCTTCACGAGTATAGGAGGATTAATCAGAATGACCAAATTATCAATCCATGCTAATCCTAGGAGATGCTTAACACTGCGGTGCCCTGACCCAAATGCATGCTGGGTACAATTTTGCATATTGGTCAGAAGTAAAAAAAAAAAAAAGTAGAAGGATGTATTAATTTTATTTTAGCAATAATTTTGTTCCTGTCTGGACTATGCTTCCTCTAAAAGCAATACAAACACTCTTCAATGTAAATATATAGGCATTGATTTGATTTGCAACCGATTTCATATACGTACCAGAAATGTGCATTTCCCTTACATGATGAGATGTAAAATGGTTGATCTCGTTCTAATAGAGTTCATGTATACTAACACTAAAGAGGTTCGTGTTTGAAATAATCTGTGAGTTTGTGTGATTGTAGTATTTCAATTATTGTAGCCCACAAAAATATCACTTACACAAACGTTTCAAAGGTGTACTAATAGAATTTTGTCCCATCATCTAGACCTCATTCAGTGTTTCCAACATGTGATATAGAAAGATGGAGTCGGTCGATGTCGATGTAAATGTTACATGAAGCTGTTTGAATAGATTTCATCAGTTACATTGAAATCCATAAAATTTGTATTTATTGTAATGCTAGAAAACAGATGTTATCTAAAAAAAAAAAGAATGTTCTTTTATGTGTAAAGAGAAAAAAAGACATTTTCTTTTCAAACGAAGAAACATTTTCTGGCACACTTTTCAGAGTTAAAACATCAAGATTAACTAAAAGATGATGGAAATTATGTAAACAATTTAAATTTTTATTATAGTAGTATGTAACATTTATGAAAATATATCTGAAATAAGTAAATGCACTTGTGTCACAGATCTGTAATAAATATAAATCAAACCTTGCATTGAATCGTATTCAGATCTGAACCTTGTTTTTACATTGTAAATAATAGCCCCTTTGTTATATATATATATGTTATTCAGTTTATTACTGTTCAGTACTTTCCTTTAATTACACTGAACAAAAAATTTGGTTTTGCTCCCATTTTGCATGAGCTGAACTCAAAGATCTGAAACATTTTCTACATAAACAAAAGACCCATTACTCTCAAATATTGTTCACAAATCTGTCGAAATCTGTGTTAGTGAGCACTTCTCCTCTGCTGAGATAATCCATCCCACCTCACAGGTGTGGCATATCAGGGTGCTTATGCACAGGTGTGCCTTAGACTGCCCACAATAAAAGGCCACTCTGAAATGTGCACAGTTTTGCCTTACTGGGGGGGCAGGTCAGAAAACCAGTCAGTATCTGGGGTGGCCACCATTTGCCAAACATGCTCAATGGGTGACATGTCCGGGGAGTATGCTGGCCATGCAAGAACTGGGATGTTTTCAGCTGCCAGGAATTGTGTAAAGATCCTTGCAATATGGGGCAACATGGGGTGATGGTCGTGGATGAATGGCACAACAATGGGCCTCAGGATCTCGTCACGGTATCTCTGTGCATTCAAAATGCCATCAATAAAATGCTCCTGTGTTCGTTGTCAATAACATACGCCTGCCCATACCATAACCCCACCGCCACCATGGGCCACTCGACCCACAACGTTGACGTCAGCAAACGACTCACCCACACGATGCTACACACGCTGTCTGCCATCTGCCCTGAACAGTGAAAAACAGGATTCACCCGGAACAGAACGCCTCTCCAACGTGCCACATGCCATCGAATGTGAGCATTTGCACACTCAAGTCAGTTACGACGATGAACTGCAGTCAGGTCCAGACCCCGATGAGGACGATGAGCATGTTTCTGACAGTTTGTGCAGAAATTCTTTGGTTATGCAAACCGATTGTTGCTACAGCTGTCCGGGTGGCTGGTCTCAGACAATTACGAAGGTGAACATGCTGGATGTGGAGGTCCTGGGCTAGTGTGGTTACACGTGGTCTGCAGTTGTGAGGCTGGTTGGATGTACTGCCAAATTCTCTGAAACGGCTTATGGTAGAGAAATGAACATTCATTGCACAGGCAACATGCTCCCTCAAATGATGCGACATCTGTGGCATTGTGCTGTGTGATCAAACTGCACATTTCAGAGTGGTCTTTTATTGTGGGCAGTCTAAAGCACACCTGTGCCATATTCATGCTGTCTAATCAGCACCTTGATTTGCCACACCTGTGAGGTGGGATGGATTATCTCGGCAAAGGAAAAGTGCTCACTAAGGCCTCTTTCACACTTGTGTTGTCCGGATCCGTAACACCGCAAGTGAACTGAAAGCATTTGAAGACGGATCCGTCTTCAAAATGCGTTCAGTGTTACTATGGCTGCCAGGACGCTATTAAAGTCCTGGTTGCCATAGTAGTAGTGGGGAGCAGTATACTTACCGTCCGTGCGGCTCCCGGGGCGCTCCAGAATCCATGCGATCACGTCATCCATGAGCGTGGGGCGCCCTGACGTCACTCTGAAGCGCCCCGGGAGCCGCATGGACGGTAAGTATACTGCTCCCCCGCTCCCCACTAAACTTTACCATGGCAAACACGACTTTAGCATCCTGGCAGCCATGGTAAACATTCAGAAAAAGCTAAATGTCGGATCCGGTAATGCGCCGAAACGATGTTTAGCTTAAGGCCGGATCCGGATTAATACCTTTCAATGGGCATTAATTCCGGATCCGGCCTTGCGGCAAGTGTTCAGGATTTTTGGCCGGAGCAAAAAGCGCAGCATGCTGCGGTATTTTCTCCGGCCAAAAAATGTTCCGGTCCTGAACTGAAGACATCCTGATGCATCCTGAACGGATTTCTCTCTATTCAGAATGCATGGGGATAATCCTGATCAGGATTCTTCCGGTATAGAGCCCCGACGACCGAACTCTATGCCGGAACAAAACAACGCAAGTGTGAAAGAGCCCTAACACAGATTTAGACAGATTTGTGAACACTATTTGTACGTAATGGGTCTTTTGTGTATGTAGAAAATGTTTCAGATCTTTGAGTTCAGCTCATGCAAAATGGAAGCAAAACCGAAAGTGTTGCGTTTATATTTTTGTTCAGTGTACGTTCATTTTATTTTTCATGAAGAAAACCCCTCTTCCTTTTACTTGGAAATCGCAACAAGCAGAATGGCTGCCGCTGAATAATCTTGTTATGGATTCAGAGGGACTCTAATTGCTATGTTTAGTAGAGCAGGGTTCACTGAATGAGTGTTTAGTCTCAATGGTTCCACAGGATCTTAAATGGGGCTGTCCAGTGAGATAACATTTTTATATAAGGCCCCTTTCACAAGAGCGATACGGATTAGGTCCGCATGCGGTTATTTAAAAATGCGCGATTTCGCAAGCAAGTTTATTCAGTTTTGCCTGCGTTTGCGTTAAGTTGTTCAGTTTTCATCACACGGGTGAAATGTGCAGTGATGCGTTTTTCACGCGCGTAATAAAAAACTGAAGATTTACAAACAACATCTCTTAGCAACCATTCGTGAAAAACGCATTGCATCCGCACTTGCTTGCGGATGCGATGCGATTTTCACACCTCATTGCTGATTTAGATCCACCACAGCCAGCGATTGTTTGAGCAGGCATCTAGAAACATTTCCTGTGTGTCAAGCCACGACTGGGAATCGGATACCAGCAAGGACACAGTGTTGGAATGGCAGCCGAGGGGAATTGCTGAGGTGAGTAATACTTTGCATTTTCAACCCATTCTGTCCCTGTCTATGGGGCCAGCATTCCGTGAAAAACGCAGAATATAGAACATGATGCGATTTTCACGCAACGCACAAGTGATGCGTGAAAAACAACGCTCATGTACACAGACCCATTGAATTGAATGGGTCCGGATTCAGTGCGGGCGCAATGCGTTCGCATCACGCATTGCACCCGCGTGGAATACTCGCTTCTGTGAAAGAGGCCTAAGGGACAGAATCGGTTGAAAAAGAAAAGTATATAGGGCAATTCCCCTCGGCTGCCATTCCAACACTGTGTCCTTGCTGGTATCCGATTCCCAGTCGTGGCTTGACACACAGGAAATGTTTTTAGATGCCTGCTCAAACAATTACTGGCTGAGGTGGATCTAAATGAGCAACTTGCAACATGAAGATCTATTGATAACATTGAAAGGTGTTTGCTGCTCACTAAGACAGATGTAGAGGATGATAGCATGGAGGTGCACGTGTTCGGTGAAAGAAGACGGAGTGGAGACAAAAGTGTTGGAGGCTAGTTCTGATATAGCACACTCAAACACTTCTGACAAGTTCAGGGATAGCAATGCTGTAGCAAAACACTTCCTCTCACAACCAAAGAAATGTCTGCTCCAGTAAGGAGGGGAATAGGCGTACAGGAAGGCCATGCAAGTACTGTTAGTTGGGACTCAATTATTAAGGGAACAATCACAAAGTTAAAAGAAGGTAGAACATTTTTAAAAATGTTTTCAGGAACTTATGCTGTAATATTAGAGGAAGGATCTAAATTGTAGTATTTTTGAAAATACTTCCTTACCATGTGCCACATCTAGAGAGGCAGTGGGAAATTAGGGAGGTAAGCAAGTAGCTCAAGAACTAGTCTAAGGCCTCATGCACACGACCGTTTTTTTTTTGCGGTCCGCAAAATGGATTTCCATTGTTCCGTTATCCGTGACCGTTTTTTCTTCCGTGGGTCTTCCTTGATTTCTGGAGGATCCACGGACATAAAGGAAAAAGTCATTTTGGTGTCCACCTGGCCGTGCGGAGCCAAACGGATCCGTCCTGACTTACAATGCAAGTCAATGGGGACGGATCCGTTTGACGTTGACACAATATTGTGCAATTGCAAACGGATCCGTCCCCCATTGACTTTCAATGTAAAGTCAGGAGTCCCTATTATACCATTGGATCAGAGTTTTCTCCAATTCGATGGTATATTTTAACTTGAAGCATCCCCATCACCATGGGAACGCCTCTGTGTTAGAATATACTGTCATGAAAACTCAGATCTAAAAAGCTTTTATGCAGACGGATCAGCGGATCCGTCTGTGTGAAAGTAGCCTACGGATGACGGACGCGGATGACAATCTTGTGTGCATCCGTGTTTTTTCCGTCAAAAACCGTTGTCCGTCAAAAAAATAGGACAGGTCATATTTTTTGGACGGACAGGAAACACGGATCACGGACGCGGATGTACAACGGTGCATTTTCCTAGTTTTCAACTGACCCATTGAAAGTCAATGGGTCCGCAGAAAATCACGGAAAATGGAACAATGGACACGGATGCACACAACGGTCGTGTGCATGAGGCCTAAGAAGGAGGAATTACACTGACTAAAAGTTGACCTTAAAAAAGTACACAAACCGAAACATTTTTAAAGCCATCTTAAAGGATTGTCTGAGTTCAGATCTGAACCTGGACATACCCATATTTTCACCCAGGCAGCCCTACTGATGTTAGCATCGAAGCATGTAATGCTCCGGTCACAGTAGCCCTGCACAGCCGACAGCCGAGGACCAGGAAGTGGTAAGTACAGAGCGTTCACCACTTCCTGGTCCTTCGGTACACTAATGAGGGCTTCCATAATGGAAGCGCTCATTAGTATTCACCTGGGAGAATCAGCGGTGGGGCACCCGGGGGGGCAAAGAACAACATGGGGGGGCGATTGCCCCCCCTCGCCCCCCTCTAGCAACACCACTAGCAGCGGGCCGGCTGGGCCCAGTAACTAAAGGGGGGCGGGGCGAGTCAGCGAAAATAGGTGATGGAACGCCGTTCCGGCGCGTTCCGCCAGAAAAAAGCCCTGATTAGACATGAGCGAATTTTTTAAAAAGATTCTATTCAATCCAAATTTATTTTCGCGGCGAACCGCGTTAAAAACAGCTATTTCCTGGCTGCAGAGAGCCTGTATAGTGATGTAGAACACTGTACCTTGCAGTAACATGCATAGGGAGTCTGCTGTGGTAGTGAAACAATACTGTGAGTCAGTATGACACGCACATGACATGCGTCGCTCTTAGAATCACTACACACTTCATCCGCCTTCATTCGGTCAGCATTTGGTCAGTAATCCATCAGTATTGCTAAAGCCAAAAATAAACAGGAGTGGATCCAAAACAGAGCTGACACGTGAATGGAATAATTGCATGTCTTCTGTGTTTTGTACCCACTCCTGGCTACCAAATCATAAGCCAATTCTGATGGGAACATACTGGCCTTACAGCTGCTACACAGACAGGATTCGTTGTGCGTCTCATTTTTCCTTCCATCTGACAGATCAGAAGAAGGGTCAAATAAATGATGATGTCAACCAGGCCAAAAAGGCAAAATAGTGGCCCAGTCATGGAGTGGGAAGGGTGGGAGAACAGCTTGAGAAGTCCACAGAGTGGCTCAATAGCATAGTGTTAAGGTAGCAGCAGCATGAGGAGACCACAGAGTGGCCCAGTGATATAGTGGGGAGGGGGCAGTAGCAGCATGAGGAGACCACAGAGTGGCCTATTTACATAGTGCTAAGGTGGCAGCAGCATGAAGAAGCCACAGAGTGGCCCAGTGACATAGTGTTGATTTAGCAGCAGCATGAGGAGGCCACAGACTGGCAAGGTGACATAATGTGGAGGTGGCAGCAGCATTGGGAGTCCACAGAGTGGCCCAGTGACATAGTGTTGATTAAGCAGCAGCATGAGGAGGCCACAGAGTGGCAAGGTGACATAGTGTGGAGGTGGCAGCAGCATGAGGAGGCCACAGACTGGCAAAGTGACATAGTGTGGAGGTGGCAGCAGCATGAGGAGGCCACAGAGTGGCAAGGTGACATAGTGTGGAGGTGACAGAAGCAGCATGTGGAGGCCACAGAGTGGCACAATGACAGAGTGTGGAGGTGGCAGCTGAATGAGGAGACCAAAGAGTGGCTCAGACAGAGTTGTGAGTTGGCAGCAGCATGAGGAGACCACAGAGTGGCAAAGTGACATAGTGTGGAGGTGGCAGCAGCAGCATGAGGAGGTCAAAGAGTGGCCCAGTGACATAGTATTGATTTAGCAGCAGCATAAGGAGGCCAAAGAGTGACCCAGTGACATAGTCTTGATTTAGCAGCAGCATGAGGAGACGACAGAGTGGCACAATGACAGAGTGTGGAGGTGGCAGCTGCATGAGGAGACCACAGAGTGGCAAGGTGACATAGTGTGGAGGTGGCATGAGGAGGCCACAGAGTGGCAAGGTGACATAGTGTGGAGGTGGTAGCAGCAGCATAAGGAGGCCCCAGAGTGACCCAGTGACATAGTGTTGATTTAGCAGCAGCATGAGGAGACCACAGAGTGGCAAGGTGACACAGTGTTGAGATGGCAGCAGCATGAAGAGACCTGAGTGGTTAGGTGACAGCAGCATCAGGAGACCACCCGGTGACAGAGTGGGGAGGTGGATGGCATTAACAGTACCCACTGACAATGGTGGGTATAAGAAGTAGCACTTGGCATCAGATGTGTGGCATCAGGCAGGTGGCAGCATCAGAATAGTAGCTGAGGCTGGTGGCCAGAAGAAACCGGTCTCTTTTGTCAAGGTTTGGGTGAGGCAGCATGGATGATCTAATCTGATGCATCAGGCATTGGTGGGTGGAAATCCTGGCTGATCCACGCCTCATTCATCTTGACAAAGGTCAGTCTCTTCACTGAAGAGTTCTCGTTGGGGTAACCATGGCCCCCGCCGCACTAAACAGCCGCTCTGATGCCACACTACAGGCCGGCAGGACAGCTTTTCCAAGGCAAACTCGGCCAGTTGCGGCCACAAATCCAGTTTGGCCACCCAGTAGTCCAGCGGATCTTAAATGTGGGGTGGTAGGGTGCTGTCCAAGTATGCCACCACCTGCTGGTTCAGGTTCTGCTCCAGGTCTAGCTGCTGCTGCTGGTGAGTAGTTTCTTCACTAGGCGGGTTTAGACAGCTGCTCATCATCGACACTAGACTCAAGCTGCTGCTGATGGAGCTGATACTGCTCCTACTCCCCCAACCCGCCACAGCAGCCATGGCCGTGGACCGAGAGCGCAGAGGTCCCCCTGGTCAGACCTGCTAGAGGATGGACATGCCCATGAGTAAGGGGGCATGACCCCTGAAACATCGCGCTTGAATAATTGTGCTACAACTTGGCGTTTTCTGAATATATGGGCCTGCGAGCCATGCAACATTTTTAATTTTGAAGAATTAAGTTATGAAAGTACCGATGGTTCTTCAGAAGTGTGAGTAATACTCTCCTCATCTATCAAAGTATGCTCTAAGTGATATATGGCTGAATTGTATATGAAGAATGGAAGACTTTAGGAACTGCTTGTCGCAGAGAAAGCCAGGTTCGATTTCTTGATGAAGGACACGGAGCAGTTACTCCCCTGTGTGACTCCGTTTGCCCAGGCAAACGAGGTGTAGAACAGCGTGACACCACCATGCCCTGCACATGTAGTATGCTGGAGGAGCACTGTGAATTTTTCCTGCAGTGGAGGCTGAGGACACGGGGGAGGATGAGGAGGCAGAGGCGGACATTGTCGCAGGACCAACGGAGTGAGAACGTGGAGGCGGAAGCGGCGTCACCTGGCTAAGTTCCTGGTTTGTCTGGGCAGGAACCACATTTACCCAGTGGGCCGTAAAGGACATATATTGTCCTTGACCATAGTTACAGCTCCACATGTCGGCGCTGCGGTGCACTTTGGCAGACAGCAACAGGCTTAAGGACTGGACCACCTTCTGTTCTACATATTTGTGCAGGGCTGGTAATGCCTTTTTGGCAAATAAATTATAGCTTGGGACTCTCCACCTCGGCTCGGCACAAGCCATCAGTTCTCTGAAAGATGCAGAGTCCACCACTTGGAAAGGGAGGGAATACAGCACCAGCAACTTGGCCAGGAGCACGTTCAGCTTCTGCGCCATTGGATGAGTGCAAGCATACTGTTGTCTCTTGGAAATTGCTTCGGTGATCGATTGCTGACAAAATGACTGATGAGGTGTAGGAGGGCGAGGAGCAGGAGCATCAGGACCAGCAGATTATGGGAAGGACAGACAGATCCCTTCGGCTGAGGTGGTGGAGCCTTGACTGCCTGAAATCGGGTGAGTGCCACTGGGTAATGCAGCGGTTGCTGCGGCAGGCTGAACCACCACATTGGAGCCACGGTTCTCCCAGGCCACTTTATGGTAAAGCTGCATATGTTGACGCAGGGCCGTGATGCCAACATTGGCACCCTGGCCACTCTTCACCTTCTGCCCACAGATTCGGCATATGGCCATGTTCACCTCCTCCGGCGGCTTAACAAAAAACTGCCACACCGCCGAGTAGGTGATTTTACCCCCAACACTCCGCACTGACTGACTGCCACCGCCACTGCCTCCGTGAACCCCTGCACCACTACTTTCCGGGCAGATAGGCTCCTGCAAAGAGAGTGGTCTACACCAGGCACGTTTTGCTTCTGACCTCCCACTGCTGCCACCCTGCTGACTCCCAGTCACGCTACCAATTTGCTGGCTCCGCCACTGACTCACGCGCAAGCCGCCACCCTCTTCTCCCGATGATGATGAAGTCACCTGGCTCCCAATTGTGATCGGCAACATCATCATCGAGTACTGTCTGCACGTCACTGATGTCCTTCTCAATGGTCTCTGAGTCAGGCGCCTGACCGCTCGCAACACCAGCTCCCAAGCCACTCTCCTCATCACTACTTGCCCGCCTACCGGAGGAAGCAGCTGATGTCTCCTCCAGATCTTGGCTGGGAAGTAGATGCTGACTGTCCTCTAGTAGCTCGTCCTCGCTGTATAATGGAGCTGAATCCACAGCATATAATACTTCTCTTGCTGAGGGAACAGAAAAGGACAGAGGCAGGTTGAGGACAGGTGAGGGTACAGGGCCTGCTCCCGGGCCATGCCAACTATGGGTTGTGTCTGACGAACCCACCGACTCTTGGCTTGGGGTGTCTGATGTCACTTGGGATGAAGTGGATGACCGAGTCAACCATTCAAGAACCGCTGGGTTTCTGGTCAAGACATGACCACTAGCTTATACAAGGGAGCTCAGGCCTCTGGAAGTGACCCCTGCTGCCACGCCCCCTTATTCTGCTGTGACCTGTGCCTGCCAGAAATATTTAGGCCCCTGCCCCTCCCCTGTGCAGGGCCTGTCACTTCTCTGTCTGACATACTGTTAGATCAAATAAGTAAATAAAAAGGAAATTAATACACCTCAAAAAAAGGCTGTAATTTTCACCACACAACAGCAAATAATACATTTTTTGTCACTAATACACGCCAAAAAAGGCTTTAGAACATATAACTGCACCGCTGAACGGCAAATAATCTGTTCTGCACCAGACCGCATCTCCGGATTTGTGGACCTATTTAAGTGAATGCGTCTGCATCCTTGATGTGGAATGCAGACGGCCGGTACCCCGTGAATTGCGAAACTGCCTTATGCGGCCCACAATATGGCCATGGGAGCACAACGACCATGTGCAAGAGGCCTAATACACACCAAAAAAGGCTTTCGAACATATAACTGCACCGCTGAAAGGCAAATATACTTTTTTTGCCACCAATACATGCAAAAAAGGGCTGTAATTTTCTCACTTCACCACACAACGGCTAATAAGCCCTTTTTCCCCACTAATACACGCCAAAAAAGGCTTTAGAACATATAACTGCACTGCTGAACGGCAAATAATACTTTTTTCTGCCACTAATACACTCAAAAAGGGCTATAATTTCCTCAGTTCACCACACAACGGCTAATAAGCCATTTTTTCCCACTTATACATGCCAAAAGAGGCTTTAGAACATATAACTGCACCGCTGAACGGCAAAATATACACGCCAAAAAAGGCTTTAGAACGTATAACTGCACCGCTTAACAGCAAAAAATACTTTTTTTCCCACTAATACACGACAAAAAAGGCTGTAATTTTCTCACTTCACCACACAATGGCAAATAATACTTTTTTTGCCACTAACACACGCCAAAAAAGGCTTTAAAACATATAACTGCCCTACTGAACGGCAAATAATACATTTTTTGCCACTAATACACGCCAAAAAGGGCTGTAATTTTCTCACTTCACCACACAACGGCAAATAATACTTTTTTGCCACTAATACACGCCAAAAAAGCTTTAGAACATGTAACTGCACCGCTGAACTAGTGTTGAATGCGAATATTCAAATTGCGAATTTTTATTGTGAATATCGGGGCTTCGAGAATTCGCGAATATTTAGAATATTGTGATATATATTCGTAATTTCGAAAATACGAGATTTTTTTTTAATCAGTACACAGGATCCCTCTCTACTTCTAGCTTGTGGGCCAATGAGAAGGCTGCAATATCTTTGACTTTAGGAGTAGTGTTGATTGCGAATTTTCGGAATGTGAATTTTAAGTCAAAGATATTGCAGCCTTCTCATTGGCCCACAAGCTAGAAGCAAGGAGGGATCTTTTGTACTGATTAAAAAAATCTCGAATATTCGCCATATTGCTATATATTCTTGTTTTAGAATATTACGAATATTCTAAAAAACAAATATATAGCAACATAGCGAATATTAAAAAAAAACTAATGAAGAACAATTTAGCTATATTCGTTTTCTAACGAATATTTGCTATATTGCTATATATTCGTTTTTTAGAATATTCGTAATATTCTAAAACAAGTACTTCTATTCTGTTATTAAAAAACACCCATTTTGGGCAAAATACTTTATCTGCGTCCTTGTCTGCATCTGTTAGTGTGAAATTCAAGCTTTATATACTGCTGTCATATTTGGTTATTTAAAAAAACACCCTTTTTGGGCAAAATAATAAATTTTACAGCCCTTGCAGCATCTGTCATTGTGAGATACACACGTTTTAGATACTGCTGTGCTATTCTGTTATTAAAAAAAACACCCATTTTGGGCAAAATACTTAATTTGCGGCCTTGTCTGCATCTGTCAGTGTGAAATTCAAGCGTCATATACTGCTGTCATATTCTGTTATTAAAAAAACACCTTTTTTTGGCAAAATACTTAATTTGCGGTCTTGTCTGCATCTGTCAGTGTGAAATTTTGGGCAAGATCCTAAATTTGAGAAATATGAGGAGTGTCAAATAAGGGACGTGGCCCCGTTTGTGGTGCCGCTGTTGGAGCTCCTGATGCAGGGAGAGGAAGTGGTCGATCTGTGCCAGCTACACGCACAAGTGAAACATCTTCCTCAGTTGCGAGTAGGCGACAGAACCTTCAGCGGTATTTGGTCGGGCCTAATGCGGTTCTACGAATGGTGAGGCCAGAACAAGTACAGGCGATAGTAGATTGGGTTGCTCACAGTGCCTCCAGTTCCTTCACAATGTCTCCCACCCAGTCTCCTGCTGAAAGATCAGAGTTGGCACCTGCAGCTGATGTCCATCAGTTTTTCACCTCACCCCCTTGCAAATCTGCCAAGCAGTCTGAGCCCCAAGTCATGCAGCAGTCTCTTCTGCTTTTTGATGAAAAGATTGAGTGCACCGATGCCCAACCACTTATGTTTCAAGATGAGTACATGGGAGGACCACCGCAGCACATCTCGGATGATGACTAAACACAGGTGCCAACTGCTTTGAATTTCTGCAGTGTGCAGACCGACAAGGAGGGCAGGGGTGAAGACTGGGTGGAAGATGATGTGGAGGACGATGAGGTCCTTGACCCCACATGGAATCAAGGTCATGCGAGTGACCTGTGTAGTTCAGAGGAAGAGGAGGTGGTCGCACAGAGTCACCAGCACAGCAGAAGAGGGAGCAGGGTGCAAAAGCAGAGCGGCCGTCCCCTAGACAGTACGCCTGCTGCTGCCCACCCCAGCAAGGGAACGAGCACACCAAAGCCAGCTCCAAGGAGTTCCCTGGTGTGGCAGTCAGGGCCGGATTAACGTAGGGGCTGATGGAGCTGCAGCTCCAGGCCCCTACCATAAAATAGGCCCATCTGCCAGCCAAAAGGCCGTCGGGAGGGTTAAAAGTCCTCTGTTGTACACAGCGTCACATAGAGCACAGACAATGCAGAGACGCTCACCTCACGCTGGCAGCAGGAGCCTGAGGGAGGGACTCGGGAGGAGCGTAATATGATCCTAGAGTGGAAGCTGCTTCTGCCAGCCCCTCCCCTCCCCGCCCACCAACCAATCAGAGCTGAGGCAAGGCAAGCACTGGCAGGTCTGAGTAGTACAGGGAGTCTTCACAGGTCCTGTAAGGGAATTGCACAGTGTAAAGTGTAGTTCCCAGGTTAGAACAGTGCATCTGCCAGGACCTGTGATGACATCATCTTCAGCATCACAGGTCCTGCAGAATCTAGCAAAGGAACAGCACCAAAAATGCTGTAGTTCCTAGGTTTGAAAGGTACATCTGCCAGGACCTGTGATGACATCATCACAGGTCCTTCAACCCCTAACAGCAAGTATTAGAAGTTCACAATCAGCTCTGCATTGATCCATACAGACTGGAATGGAGTGGTAAGAGGAGGTCCTCCACTTTTCATCATTTACCCCCCCTCCATGCCCTGTTTTTACTCAATGCTCACTCATGTATAATACTTCAGACAGGTACAGTGACCACAACCTCATGTACTTCACACACACAGTGACTATAATGCATAACTGACCACATATTTCTATAAACACTGCATCCACAGTATTATACCTTGTATGCCTCACATCTATATATATATATATATATATATATATATATATATACACATACACACACACACACACACACTGCATATATTAAACAGTATTATAGATGCAATATGTACAGATATATAATATATATTGCAGTGTACTGATATGTGAGGTACAAGGTATAATATATGCAGTGTGTATAGATATATTGTATATACAGCAGTGTACTGATATGTTAGGTACAAGGTATAATAGATGGTGTGTACAGATATATTGTATATACAGTATTGGATTGATATGTGAGGTACAAGCTGTAATTTATACCTTATATATCAGTACACTGCTGTATATACTATATACCTGAACACACTGCATATATTATACCACGTCCCGCACATATCAGTACACTGCTGTATACACTATACATCTGTACACACTGTATCTATTATGCCTCTTTTGTGTGCCAGGCCTGTTTTGTAATCCCAATCCGGCCCTGATGGCATAAATTATAAAACAGCAGCGAACATAGTTCATGGAACAAAGAGAGAGGCCTGGAATGGGTAGTGGGAGGGGCTATAAAAGGGGAATGGGGGCCCAATTTAGATTCTTGCTATGGGGCCCAGTGATTTCTATGTACGCCTTTGACAGGAGCAGAGAGATAAGAGAAGTGACAGATGACACAGAGTTTAGATTACAGGTTGAATTAACCCTTTAGGATCAAATTGGCTTCTCAGGAGATATATATGTTAAAGGCATCTCATTCAGTAGCTATATAACTAAGGGTGGGTTCACATCTCCTTTATGGATTCCATTAAGTGGGGACTGTGGGGACTATTTTATTATCAGCCAGTGACTGTGTTACTGTAATACTGTTATCAGTTCAGCACATAGTTTTCCCTGTGCGTGCATTCACATTTCACTTCACTTGGTTCGTTGTACTACTGTCAGTGTCAGACTGTTGTCACTGTGGGTAACAATGCACAACAGACAACAATGCATACCACAGTGACAGCTCCTGAGTCCTCCTGTCCTGAGTCCTCCTGTCCTGAGTCCTCCTGTCCTGAGTCCTCCTGTCCGGCGTCAGCCTCAGCTTCCCTTCACTATCACTATAATCAATCACTCTTCCTGATCCGGACTCACTCATTAGAGAGCTGAAGAGCCGACTGAGTCAGCAGCAGCAAGTGAATCGAATGGATAGCATCTGCGCATGCGCACCAGCACCTAGAGTCTTCGGTTCACTTGCGAGTCAGCTCAGCAGTCAGTGACTCAGCAAGTGAACCGAAGATCCGATTCATGAATCGGTTCATTTGAATGAGCTGATCTGAAAGATCCGAACTTCCTATCACTACTGAGGTCATATCCGGCGGGCCGCGGCATTACAGGAACAGCACCAGCTGCTCTGACGTCCTGCCGCCGGATATACGTCACAGGATATCCGGCGGCAGAACGTCAGAGCAGCTGGTGCAGTTCCTGTAATGCCGGCCCGCCGGATATGACCTCAGTGCGCCCGCGGTTATCCCTCCTGCACGCTGCGCTGTGTACAACCTACTCAGCAGTTTCGACCAGCACATGGCCCACAGCGCTCAGCCACACCAGCCCGTGAGACAGCAGGAGCTTCTGGAGCAGGGCAGGTATCAGATAAACTCATCCAGTTGGAAGGGAGGGCAATCATAGTGCTGTTAGGATTTATGGACACAGCTCTCAGCATGCTTAGCCAGCCTTCTATCTGGCTTTGCATCTTGAGAGTCACAGTCCACAGGCTGTTTCTGAGCCTGTGGACTGTGACTCTCAAGAAGCACAGCCAGATAGAAGGCTGGCTAAGCATGCTGAGAGCTGTGTCCATAAATCATAACAGCACTATGAAAATTACTGACTGGCTAAGCATGCTGAGAGCTCAGTCTAAATAACATAACACATAAAGAAATTACTGTTTCTAGCTGCTAGTCCACAGTCCACAGCAGCTAGAAACAGTAATTTCTTTAAAGGGACTCTGTCACCAGGTTTGACCCCTGTCAGCTAAAAATATGCTGATGTTCAGGGCGTCTTCACAATTCCTAATGTGGGCTTATAAATGTCATCTGTGGGCTTATTTAGCTAAAAAACAGCTTTTACTAACCTGTCAGTCAAACAAATAAGGTGCCCAAGGGGATGTTAATGGGTGCAAGATGCCCGCCGCACCCACCGCCGTTCGTGCCCAGCGCCGCCTTTCTGGACTTCTGCACCGCCTCCTAATCCTCTGTGCCGCCTCTCGCTCTCCCTCCCTCCCCCCTCCTTCTGCTGTAAGATCTCGCGCTTGCGCACAGGGCTCTGCCTGATGCGCTCGTGCAGACTTCTCCATTTGGCTTCTTACAGCGAAGTGCACATGCGCCGGCACTTCGCTCAACCCCTGTATGCGTGAGATCTTACAGCAGGAGGAGGGGGGAGGGAGGGAGAGCGAGAGGCGGCACAGAGGATTAGGAGGCGGCGCAGAAGTCCGGAAAGGCGGCGCTGGGCACGAACGGCGGCGGGTGCGGCCGGCACCTTGCATTCATTAACATCCCCTTGGGCACCTT
Source organism: Bufo bufo (assembly GCF_905171765.1). Taxonomy (NCBI): domain Eukaryota; kingdom Metazoa; phylum Chordata; class Amphibia; order Anura; family Bufonidae; genus Bufo; species Bufo bufo. Next base: position 558,013,099 of record NC_053390.1, on the reverse strand, counting down.
ATTTGTTTGACTGACAGGTTAGTAAAAGCTGTTTTTTAGCTAAATAAGCCCACAGATGACATTTATAAGCCCACATTAGGAATCGTGCAGACGCCCTGAACATCAGCATATTTTTAGCTGACAGGGGTCAAACCTGGTGACAGAATCCCTTTAATGTGTTATGTTATTTAGACACAGCTCTCAGCATGCTTAGCCAGCCTTCTATCTGACTGGCTAAGCATGCTGAGTGCTGTGTCCATAAATCATAACACAGCTCTATGAAAATTACTGTTTCTAGCTGCTGTTGTCCACAGTCCACAGCAGCTAGAAAACAGTAATCTTCATAGTCATGTTAAATGATCACTATAGTGTCAGGAAAACAAAGCGGTTTTCCTGACACTATAGTGCCCTGAGGGTGCCCCACCCTCAGGGTCCCCCTCCCGTGGTCCCCCTCCATGTTGCCAAGATAGACGCCAAATGAAGGGGTAGTTGCAGGAACAAAATACTTTAATGGTATCGATAAAATATATATGTAATTAAGACACTGAGTGCAGTTCCATAAAAAGGCCCAGCAAAATCCTCAGCACCAGGCCCATGATGCTCTTAATCCGGCCCTGGTGGCAGTTCTTCAAAAAATGTACTAACGACAAGGCACAAGTGGTTTGCACGCTGTGCAATCAGATCCTGAAGTGAGGCATAAATGTTCTCAACCTGAGCACAACCTGCATGACCAATCATCTAAGTGCAAAGCACGAGCTGCAGTGGAGTAGACACCTCAAAAACCAAGAAAGGTCTCTGGCTCCTCCTGCTTCCTCTTCTGCTGCAGTCTCGGCCTCTTCATCCACCTCTGGAGTGACAGTGGCACCTGCCACCCCGCAAACAGAGGATCTGCCAGCAACACCACCACCTGGGTCACCAAGCATCTCCACAATGTCCCACGGAAGCGTTCAGCTCTCCATCTCCCAAACACTGGAGCGGAAGAGGAAGTACCCGCCTAGCCACCCACGATCCCTGGCCCTGAATGACAGCATTTCAAAATGACTGTCCTTTGAAATGCTGTCATTCCGTCTGGTGGAGACAGAGAGTTTTAAAAGCCTTATGGTGGTGGCTGTCCCACAGAACGTCGTGCCCAGCAGCCACTACTTTTCCAGGCTTGCCATCACTTCCCTGCACAACCACAAGTGGGGGACAAAATCAGGTGTGCACTGTGCAACGCCATCTGTGGCAAGGTCCACCTAACTACAGATACGTGGACCAGTAAGCACGGTCCGGGATGCTATAGCTCCATAACAGCACACTGGGTAAATGCAGTGGCGGCTGGGCCTGAGGCGGATAGCAGTTTGGCGCATGTCCTTCCACCACCGAGGATTGCAGGGCACTTCAGTTTGCCTCCTGTTGCTTCCTTCTCCTACTCCGCTTCCTCATCCTCTACTGGCTCCTCATCCGGTCAGCGTACCACCTTCACCACCAACTTCAGCACAGCCAGGGGTAAATGACAGCAGGCAGTTTTAAAACTTATCTGTTTGGGGGACAAACCCCACACCGCGCAGGAGCTGTGGACAGGCCTTAAACAACAGACCGATGAGTGTTTGGTCTCAGTGAGCCTCAAGCCCTGCCTGGTGGTGTGCGATAATGGGAGAAATCTCGTAGCAGCTCTGGGACTAGCCGGTTTGACGCACATCCCTTGCCTGGTGCATGTGCTGAATTTGGTGGTGCAGAGATTCCTTAAAAATTTCCCTGATATGTCAGAGCTGCTGCATAAAGTGCAGGCCGTCTGTGCGCACTTTCGGCGTTCTCACCCTACTGCTGCTTGCCTGTCAGCGCTGCAGCGTAACTTCGGCCTTCCCGCTCACCACCTCATATGCAACGTGCCCACAAGGTGGAACTCCACCTTGCACATGCTGGCCAGACTGTTCGAGCAGCAGCAGGCGATAGTGGAGTTTCAGCTGCAGCACGCACGGGTGAGTCGCTCTGCAGAACAGCACCACTTCACCACCAATGACTGGGCCTCCATGCGAGATCTGTGTTCATTGTTGCGCTGTTTTGAGTACTCCACCAACATGGCCAGTGCCGATAACGCCGTTCTCAGTGTTACTATCCCATTTCTATGCCTCCTTGAAAAAACACTGCTGGCGATGATGGAAGAGGATGTGGCCCAGGAGGAGGAGGAAAAGGGATAATTTCATTGGGTTTCTGGCCAGTCATTGACAAGTGGCTCCAAGGGTGGGTTCCTGCACCCACATACGCCAGGTACACAATTGTCCAGCCAGGGCACAGTTCTGGAGGATGACGAGGTGGAGGATGAGGAGATGGAGGAGGAGTAACCGTGTTTACAGCAGGGTGGCACCCAAACTAGCTCATGGCCATCACTGGTGCGTGGCTATGAAGATACAGAGGACACAGACGATACACCTCCCACAGAGGACAGCTTTTCGTTGCCTCTGGGCAGCCTGGCACGCATGAGCGATTACATGCTGCAGTGTCTCCGCAACGACCGCCGAGAAGGATTTATTAGCTTCCGGCAGACTCACCGTTATTTTCTGGACAGATAAGATTTCTGTTGCATCACTTGTGTGTAGAGGATAAAGACTTGAACTTCCTCAACTGACACTGAAACAAGGCAAAGAGCTGTTTATCAGTGAGCACATAACTAACTACCCTAGCCTGACACATTACCACCAGCACAGCCTGTTACTGGGATTAATCACATCCAACTTGCATGTGTATCAGAGACTGTTTAATAAATGGATGTAAACTGTTATCAAGAACTGGGTTGTAATAAAGTTCCCAGTTGGATTTAAACCTGCCTCATTCTTCTATCTCCATACTACTACCACTCTCAACATTTTGCACCGTCAAGGTGCTGGCGTCATGACACTACCTAAGTCAGGGGCCCAGCCGCACAAGCACTCAGCAACCATCCACCATCAAGGGCACATTAATCACCACCTGGCCAGTGTCCCCTGTAATAGAATGTGCCCCGGAGAATCGAGTGCTGTTCTCCCCTACACTGCACTGCTGGCCCAGGGAGGCGTCTACTAAACCGTGAGTAACCGATGAACTGTTTGTACACTTCGGCCCACCGTGAACCTCACGTGTTCCACCCCTGTGGACTGGCACGTTATACCAGCACATCCCAAACTATATCACCGGGCCTAGTACTGACCAATACTTACAGTAAATACACTAATATTAAGCTACTAAGAGATACTGTAATGTATCTAGTCTAGATCTATTATATTTACTCATTTATTTCATGTTTCTATCTATATACAGTATATATATATATATATTTAAAAAAGGAAGAAGGCGGCGGCACTGGAAACAAGCAAAAATGGGTGCTATGTCCAGGGATATTGCTGTTTACCCCAGATGAACAAAAACGAAGAAAGGACAGCACTCCAAGTAAAAATATGATGGTCTTTAATCACCCATGTAGATGGCAACGTTTCAGCTCCAAACAAGAGCCTTTCTCAAGGCTTGAGAAAGGCTCTTGTTTGGAGCTGAAACGTTGCCATCTACATGGGTGATTAAAGACCATCATATTTTTACTTGGAGTGCTGTCCTTTCTTCGTTTTTTTTTTATATATATATTTATATATATATACACACCATATGCATATTCACAGTATCTATGAACATCAGTACCTTCTCTGATAGTGATGTCACAATACCCAGTGTTCTGTAACAAACTAAATAGAATGATGATGATGTCACAAAATGGAAAGCAGGTAAAAGTTCTGGTTCTGGCCACACACACTGAGGGTGATAGAATTTGTGGAGTGTGGGTTTTGCTATTTCATTGAGCAAAATGTCTAAAAATAAGCGCAAACGTCGCTTCATAATCGAATCTGATACCGATGACAGAGGCAATGATCACCAGGTAAGTAGCTGCCTTTGGAATAAGTTGTCTTCATATCACACTTTAATCTAAAGCCTAACTACATCCTCACAATCAGAACAATATTCTAGTTTATATCTAGGAACCTGGACATAAACCTTATATACTTCTATGAGCCCTTTCGTTACACCATTATCAGACTGGGGGTAACTTGGGCAGACCAGAGCCCTGCCTGCACCTCTATGAAAATAATAAGTTTTAATTTTTCCACTCAGATGTTCCAAAGTGACCACCCACATATATCAGTGCCCATACTGGGAGGCTTTCAGTAGCAATGTCCATATATCAGTGTCCAAGAGTAATTCCAGTCTTAACATGGTCTATAGACATATGTTAGCCATAAATATGAGTGCAAATTCTGTCAGTCATATAGTAGTATCCATACAATACTGCCCACACACCTGTAGTAGCCACATATCGGTGCCCATACCATAGGCTGAGCCCTAATAATGGCCATAGTGCCAAAACATTTTTAATACATACTACAAGGTTTGATACCTCCACTGCTACTATTGGCCCATGACGGGATCTTCTGGTGTACCCCAGGACTTGTATCCTTATACCGTCTGTTTTCTAGAATTTGCCAGAGATAATGAGAAGATAGTTATGTCAACTTTTTATGTGTGATTCATCATTTCCTTTAATAGTTACTGGTCAATAAAAAATGCCGCAGAATATTTGCGTCCGATACAGAGGACAGCAGCAGTGATGAGAATCTCCATCAGGTAAGCAGTGACTTCTCTACAGGGTGCTCTGTGGCGCTGGTTTCTAGCGGTGGTCTGTGGGATAGTGCATAGTCTTTAGACTATATCGCTTCTTTTGCTTCTATCTTAGTATTTTGGTCTTTATGTTTCTTCTTTATTCTAGTCTCATCCAGTTATTCCAAGGACTCCAAGGAGCCTTGAAGATGATGATGGTGGCTCTGTTCCCCACCTTCTATACATAGACTCAGGTATCTAATCATCATAAACACCTTCCAGGAAAATAACAAATTAGACTTTTCTTCATTAGGAAAACTGAATGACATAAAAGTAAATGATGATATTTGTTATATTTTCCAGAGCCTAATTCTCCACGTTTTAGTTTTGTGCAGGAGGAGACAGCAAGGTAGTGTATCTCTATATAAACCGAGATATCTAGTTCATGTTATTTGGTCACTAGGTGGCAGTGTTATTTTTTAGTATATTCTCAGCTACGGTGTTAGACGTGTGTCTGAATCTTTGATCCTCTATTATATTTTAGTAGTAGGAGACAGGAGCGTCCCATCAATTACTGTTTCCTGAAAGATCTGTCTTCTCCCACATCTAAATACGTGACCAATTTCCATCAAAACAAAAAGAAGCTGGCAAGACGTCTGTACAAGTTTTATAACAGAACTGTCTTTGAGAATCAGGTATACAATTATGACAGCCAGTTATCGGGCAATGTGGTCGCAGTAAATAACGGGTTTGTTTGGTGTATCTTGTATGCACAGTATATCTCTGTAGACTCGTTCATCAACTATGTCATTTCTTTATTTTTTATCCTTTCTTCCTCTGTAGCTTCCTGCAGACCTGGACATCAGCTGGAATAAAAGGCTGAAACTACAAGCTGGTCGCACTGGTTTCCTTCTGAATAATGGGGAACACTCTGCCATCATCCAGCTTTCTGATAAAATCTGCGATTCTGCAGGTAGGTTTCACATCATGTACGATTTATATGTTTGCTTCAGAGAAATATTACATATGTCTTACTACTACTTATATGTGTATCCTTTTCTTTCTTTAGATCGACTTAGAGACACATTGATTCATGAGATGTGTCATGCTGCCTGCTGGCTCATTGATGGAGATGGAGACTTTGGCCACAGCCCACTATGGGTGTCCTATTGTGAGAAGGCCATGCAGATTCTCCCTGAGCTCCCACCGATCACTGTATTACACAGCTTTGAAATCCACTACCCGGTGATCTACCAATGCTCAGGCTGCGAGTTCAGGTACAACAACTTCGTGATAGGTCATAGTGCTTAGTACATAAACCATGAACAGACTAGAGCCTGATGCTGGCAGGGAGATTGTGTACTTGTACTTCTGGCCTCTTGCGTTATTATTATAGTATGTTGGATATTCTAGTTACCACCACTGATTGCTTTTCTACTTTCGGAATGAAGAGGATTCTGTAACTGACTTTGGCTATGTTTGTGCATTTAGTATTTGTCTATAATATAGGTTTTGTTTCCCACTCTAGAGTTGGACGTTGGACGGCCTCTCTCGACACTGAGAAGTTTGTGTGTGGCACATGTTACAACAAGATGGTTCTTGTAGAGTACAACTGAAAAAACCATCAGTGACCATCATGTCCCATCATCAGTCAGAACATCAGCCCAGCCAAGATGGCAGCACGTATATTAAGTCATCCAGAAGACCTGTGGAAAGTCAAAACTCAATTTTCCAACAAAATATGGTCTTCGAATAATCTCTTGGGCAACACGGTGGCTCGGTGATTAGCACTGTTGCCATGCAGCAGTGGGGTTGAGGATGCAAATCTCACTAGTACCAACATCTGCATGGAGTTTGTATGTTCTCCCCGTGTTCGCGTGGGTTTCCTCCGGGTACTCCGGTTTCCTCCCACACTCCAAAAATAAACTGATAGGTTAATTGACTTCCTTCTAAATTGTCCCTAATATGAATAGTGGTCATGTCCTGTATAGTGCTGCAGAATATATTGGTGCTATATCATCAACAGGAAATAATGCCACCATTAATAAAATCTCTTAAAATAATTTTTATTGTCATGTTGATTGATTTCAGACTTTGAGTAGAGATCATTTACAGCGAGTGCTATGTATACAGATCAGGAAGGGCTATGCGCTTCCTGTCCCGGCCTGGTGTTCATGTGACCGCCAGGGCTGGGAGAGTGCAGGAGCTGTCGGGTCTTCTATAGACCTCAATCAGCCCTGCACTGAGGCTGTACAGGAAAAATCACAAAAATCAAAAAAAAAAAAAAAAAGTGAAGTTAAATGTCCCCCAGAGGTCTTGTATGACCTTATGGGGGAAGCAAAGTGTAAGGCCCTTTTCCCACGGGCATCAGGACCAGCAGATTATGGAAGGACAGACAGATCCCTTCGGCTGAGGTGGTGGAGCCTTGACTGCCTGAAATCGGGTGCGTGCCACTGGGTGATGCAGCGGTTGCTGCGGCAGGCTGGACCACCACATTGGAGCCACGGTTCTCCCAGGCTACTTTATGGTAAAGTTGCATATGTTGACGCAGGGCATTGATGCCAACATTGGCACCCTGGCCACTCTTCACCTTCTGCCCACAGATTCGGCATATGGCCATGTTCACCTCCTCCGGCGGCTTAACAAAAAACTGCCACACCGCCGAGTAGGTGATTTTACCCCCAACACTCCGCACTGACTGACTGCCACCGCCACTGCCTCCGTGAACCCCTGCACCACTACTTTCCGGGCAGGTAGGCTCCTGCGAAGAGAGTGGTCTACACCAGTCACGTTTTGCTTCTGACCTCCCACTGCTGCCACCCTGCTGACTCCCAGCCACGCTACCGATTTGCTGGCTCCGCCACTGCCTCACGCGCAAGCCGCCACCCTCTTCGTCACCTGGCTCCCAATTGTGATCGGCTACATTATCATCGGCTATGATCGGCTACATTATCATCGAGTACTGTCTGCACGTCACTGATGTCCTTCTCAATGGTCTCTGAGTCAGGAGCCTGACCGCTCGCAACACCAGCTCCCACGCCACTCTCCTCATCACTACTTGCCCGCCTACCGGAGGAAGCGGCTGATGTCTCCTCCAGATCTTGGCTGGGAAGTAGATGCTGACTGTCCTCTAGTAGCTCGTCCTTGCTGTATAATGGAGCTGAATCCACAGCATATAATACTTCTCTTGCTGAGGGAACAGAAAAGGACAGAGGCAAGTTGAGGACAGGTGAGGGAACAGGGCCTGCTCCCGGGCCATGCCAACTATGGGTTGTGTCTGATGAACCCACCGCCTCTTGGCTTGGGGTGTCTGATGTTACTTGGGATGAAGTGGATGACCGAGTCAACCATTCAAGAACCGCTGGGTTGCTGGTCAAGACATAACCACTAGCTTACACTGGGAGCTCAGGCCTCTGGAAGTGACCCCTGCTGCCACGCCCCCTTACTCTGCTGTGACCTGTGCCTGCCAGAAATATTTAGGCCCCTGCCCCTCCCCTGTGCAGGGCCTGTCACTTCTCTGTCTGACATACTGTTAGATCAAATAAGTAAAAAAAAAAAGGAAATTAATACACCTCAAAAAAGGCAGTAATTTTGTCACTTCACCACACAACAGCAAATAATAAAAAATTTTTGCCACTAATACACGCCAAAAAAGGCTTTAGAACATATAACTGCACCGCTGAACAGCAAATAATCTGTTCTGCACCAGACCGCATCTCCGGATTTGTGGACCTATTTAAGTGAATGCGTCTGCATCCTTGATGTGGAATGCAGACGGCCGGTACCCCGTGTATTGCGGAACCGCCGTATGCGGCCCACAATATGGCCATGGGAGCACAACGGCCATGTGCAAGAGGCCTAATACACACCAAAAAAGGCTTTCGAACATATAACTGCACCGCTGAAAGGCAAATATACTTTTTTTGCCACCAATACATGCAAAAAAGGGCAGTAATTTTCTCACTTCACCACACAACAGCTAATAAGCCCTTTTTCCCCACTAATACATGCCAAAAAAGGCTTTAGAACATATAACTGCACTGCTGAACGGCAAATAATACTTTTTTCTGCCACTAATACACTCAAAAAGGGCTATCATTTCCTCAGTTCACCACACAACGGTTAATAAGCCATTTTTTCCCACTTATACATGCCAAAAAAGGCTTTAGAACATATAACTGCACCGCTGAACGGCAAAATATACACGCCAAAAAAGGCTTTAGAACATATAACTGCACCGCTTAACAGCAAATAATACTTTTTTTCCTACTAATACACGCCAAAAAAGGCTGTAATTTTCTCACTTCACCACACAATGGCAAATAATACTTTTTTGCCACTAATACACGCCAAAAAAGGCTTTAGAACATATAACTGCACTGCTGAACGGCAAATAATACTTTTTTTGCCACTAATACACGCCAAAAAAGTCTTTAGAACATATAACTGCACTGCTGAACTGCAAAAATACTATTTTTTTGCAACTAATACACGCCAAATAGGGCAGTAATTTCCTCACTTCACCACACAACGGCTAATAAGCCCTTTTTTCCCCACTAATACATGCCTAAAAAGGCTTTAGAACATATAACTGCACTGCTGAACGGCAAATAACACTTTTTTCTGCCACTAATACACTCAAAAAGGGCTATCATTTTCTCAGTTCACCACACAACGGCTAATAAGGCCTTTTTTCCCACTTATACATGCCAAAAAAGGCTTTAGACATATAACTGCACCGCTGAACGGCAAAATATACATGCCAAAAAAGGCTTTAGAACGTATAACTGCACCGCTGAATGCCAAATAATACTTTTTTTTGCCACTAATACATGCCAAAAAGGGCTGTAATTTTCTCACTTCACCACACAACGGCAAATAATACTTTTTTTGCCACTAATACACGCCAAAAAAGCTTTAGAACATATAACTGCACCGCTAAACGGCCAATAAAGCTTTAGAACATATAACTGCACCGCTGAACGGCAAAATATACACGCCAAAAAAGGCTTTAGAACGCATAACTGCACCGCTTAACAGCAAATAATACATTTTTTCCCCTACTAATACACGCCAAAAAAGGCTGTAATTTTCTCACTTCACCACACAATGGCAAATAATACTTTTTTTTGCCACTAATACATGGCAAAAAGGGCTGTAATTTTTTTCACTTCACCACACAACGGCAAATAATACTTTTTTTGCCACTAATATACACCAAAAAAGGACTTTATTTTTCTCACTTCACCACACAACGGCTCATAAGCCCTTTTTTTCCCACTTATACACGCCAAAAAAGGCTTTAGAACATATAACTGCACCATTGAACAGCAAAAAATACACGCCAAAAAAGGCTTTAGAACATATAACTGCACCGCTGAACAGCAAATAATCTGTTCTGCACCAGACCGCATCTCCGGATTTGTGGACCTATTTAAGTGAATGCGTCTGCATCCTTCGATGTGGAATGCAGACGGCCGGTACCCCGTGTATTGCGGAACCGCAGTATGCGGCCCACAATATGGCCATGGGAGCACAACGGCCATGTGCAAGAGGCCTAATACACACCAAAAAAGGCTTTCGAACATATAACTGCACCGCTGAAAGGCAAATATACTTTTTTTGCCACCAATACATGCAAAAAAGGGTAGTAATTTTCTCACTTCACCACACAACGGCTAATAAGCCCTTTTTCCCCACTAATACACGCCAAAAAAGGCTTTAGAACATATAACTGCACTGCTGAACGGCAAATAATACTTTTTTCTGCCACTAATACACTCAAAAAGGGCTATAATTTCCTCAGTTCACCACACAACGGCTAATAAGCCATTTTTTCCCACTTATACATGCCAAAAGAGGCTTTAGAACATATAACTGCACCGCTGAACGGCAAAATATACACGCCAAAAAAGGCTTTAGAACGTATAACTGCACCGCTTAACAGCAAATAATACTTTTTTTCCCACTAATACACGCCAAAAAAGGCTGTAATTTTCTCACTTCACCACACAATGGCAAATAATACTTTTTTGCCACTAATACACGCCAAAAAAGGCTTTAGAACATATAACTGCACTGCTGAACGGCAAATAATAAAATTTTTGCCACTAATACACGCCAAAAAGGGCTGTAATTTTCTCACTTCACCACACAACGGCAAATAATACTTTTTTGCCACTAATACACGCCAAAAAAGCTTTAGAACATGTAACTGCACCGCTGAACTAGTGTTGAATGCGAATATTCAAATTGCGAATTTTTATTGTGAATATCGGGGCTTCGAGAATTTGCGAATATTTAGAATATTGTGATATATATTCGTAATTTCGAAAATACGAGATTTTTTTTTAATCAGTACACAGGATCCCTCTCTACTTCTAGCTTGTGGGCCAATGAGAAGGCTGCAATATCTTTGACTTTAGGAGTAGTGTTGATTGCGAATTTTCGGAATGTGAATTTTAAGTCAAAGATATTGCAGCCTTCTCATTGGCCCACAAGCTAGAAGCAAGGAGGGATCTTTTGTACTGATTAAAAAAATCTCGAATATTCGCCATATTGCTATATATTCTTGTTTTAGAATATTACGAATATTCTAAAAAACAAATATATAGCAACATAGCGAATATTCAAAAAAAAACTAATGAAGAACAATTTAGCTATATTTGTTTTCTAACGAATATTCGCTATATTGCTATATATTCGTTTTTTAGAATATTCGTAATATTCTAAAACAAGTACTTCTATTCTGTTATTAAAAAACACCCATTTTGGGCAAAATACTTTATCTGCGTCCTTGTCTGCATCTGTTAGTGTGAAATTTAAGCTTTATATACTGCTGTCATATTTGGTTATTTAAAAAAACACCCTTTTTGGGCAAAATAATACATTTTACAGCCCTTGCAGCATCTGTCATTGTGAGATACACACGCTTTAGATACTGCTGTGCTATTCTGTTATTAAAAAAAACACCCTTTTTGGGCAAAATACTTAATTTGCGGCCTTGTCTGCATCTGTCAGTTTGAAATTCAAGCATCATATACTGCTGTCATATTCTGTTATTAAAAAAACACCCTTTTTGGGCAAAATACTTAATTTGCGGTCTTGTCTGCATCTGTCAGTGTGAAATTCAAGCATTATGTACTGCTATCATATTCTGTTATTAAAAAAACACCCATTTTGGGCAAGATCCTAAATTTGAGAAATATGAGGAGTGTCAAATAAGGGACGTGGCCCCGTTTGTGGTGCCGCTGGTGGAGCTCCTGTTGCAGGGAGAGGAAGTGGTCGATCTGTGCCAGCTACACGCACAAGTGAAACATCTTCCTCAGTTGCGAGTAGGCGACAGAACCTTCAGCGGTATTTGGTCGGGCCTAATGCGGCTCTACGAATTGTGAGGCCAGAACAAGTACAGGCGATAGTAGATTGGGTTGCTCACAGTGCCTCCAGTTCCTTCACATTGTCTCCCACCCAGTCTCCTGCTGAAAGATCAGAGTTGGCACCTGCAGCTGATGTCCATCAGTTTTTCACCTCACCCCCTTGCAAATCTGCCAAGCAGTCTGAGCCCCAAGTCATGCAGCAGTCTCTTCTGCTTTTTGATGAAGAGATTGAGTGCACCGATGCCCAACCACTTATGTTTCAAGATGAGTACATGGGAGGACCACCGCAGCACATCTCGGATGATGACTAAACACAGGTGCCAACTGCTTTGAATTTCTGCAGTGTGCAGACCGACAAGGAGGGCAGGGGTGAAGACTGGGTGGAAGATGATGTGGAGGACGATGAGGTCCTTGACCCCACATGGAATCAAGGTCATGCGAGTGACCTGTGTAGTTTGGAGGAAGAGGAGGTGGTCGCACAGAGTCACCAGCACAGCAGAAGAGGGAGCAGGGTGCAAAAGCAGAGCGGCCGTCCCCTAGACAGTACGCCTGCTGCTGCCCACAGCAGCAAGGGAACGAGCACACCAAAGCCAGCTCCAAGGAGTTCCCTGGTGTGGCAGTTCTTCAAAAAATGTACTAACGACAAGGCACAAGTGGTTTGCACGCTGTGCAATCAGATCCTGAAGTGAGGCATAAATGTTCTCAACCTGAGCACAACCTCCATGACCAATCATCTAAGTGCAAAGCACGAGCTGCAGTGGAGTAGACACCTCAAAAACCAAGAAAGGTCTCTGGCTCCTCCTGCTTCCTCTTCTGCTGCAGTCTCGGCCTCTTCATCCACCTCTGGAGTGACAGTGGCACCTGCCACCCCGCAAACAGAGGATCTGCCAGCAACACCACCACCTGGGTCACCAAGCATCTCCACAATGTCCCACGGAAGCGTTCAGCTCTCCATCTCCCAAACACTGGAGCGGAAGAGGAAGTACCCGCCTAGCCACCCACGATCCCTGGCCCTGAATGACAGCATTTCAAAATGACTGTCCTTTGAAATGCTGTCATTCCGTCTGGTGGAGACAGAGAGTTTTAAAAGCTTTATGGCGGTGGCTGTCCCACAGAACGTCGTGCCCAGCAGCCACTACTTTTCCAGGCTTGCTATCACTTCCCTGCACAACCAAGTGGGGGACAAAATCAGGTGTGCACTGTGCAACGCCATCTGTGGCAAGGTCCACCTAACTACGGATACGTGGACCAGTAAGCACGGTCCGGGATGCTATAGCTCCATAACAGCACACTGGGTAAATGCAGTGGCGGCTGGGCCTGAGGCGGATAGCAGTTTGGCGCATGTCCTTCCACCACCGAGGATTGCAGGGCACTTCAGTTTGCCTCCTGTTGCTTCCTCCTCCTACTCCGCTTCCTCATCCTCTACTGGCTCCTCATCCGGTCAGCGTACCACCTTCACCACCAACTTCAGCACAGCCAGGGGTAAATGACAGCAGGCAGTTTTAAAACTTATCTGTTTGGGGGACAAACCCCACACCGCGCAGGAGCTGTGGACAGGCCTTAAACAACAGACCGATGAGTGTTTGGTCTCAGTGAGCCTCAAGTACTGCCTGGTGGTGTGCGATAATGGGAGAAATCTCGTAGCAGCTCTGGGACTAGCTGGTTTGACGTACATCCCTTGCCTGGTGCATGTGCTGAATTTGGTGGTGCAGAGATTCCTTAAAAATTTCCCCGATATGTCAGAGCTGCTGCATAAAGTGCAGGCGGTCTGTGCGCACTTTCGGCGTTCTCACCCTACTGCTGCTTGCCTGTCAGCGCTGCAGCGTAACTTCGGCCTTCCCGCTCACCACCTCATATGCAACGTGCCCACAAGGTGGAACTCCACCTTGCACATGCTGGCCAGACTGTTCGAGCAGCAGCAGGCGATAGTGGAGTTTCAGCTGCAGCACGCACGGGTGAGTCGCTCTGCAGAACAGCACCACTTCACCACCAATGACTGGGCCTCCATGCGAGATCTGTGTTCATTGTTGCGCTGTTTTGAGTACTCCACCAACATGGCCAGTGCCGATAACGCTGTTCTCAGTGTTACTATCCCATTTCTATGCCTCCTTGAAAAAACACTGCTGGCGATGATGGAAGAGGATGTGGCACAGGAGGAGGAGGAAGAGGGATAATTTCATTGGGTTTCTGGCCAGTCATTGACAAGTGGCTCCAAGGGTGGGTTCCTGCACCCACATACGCCAGGTACACAATTGTCCAGCCAGGGCACAGTTCTGGAGGATGACGAGGTGGAGGATGAGGAGATGGAGGAGTAACCGTGTTCACAGCAGGGTGGCACCCAAACTAGCTCATGGCCATCACTGGTGCGTGGCTATGGAGATACAGAGGACACAGACGATACACCTCCCACAGAGGACAGCTTTTTGTTGCCTCTGGGCAGCCTGGCATGCATGAGCGATTACATGCTGCAGTGTCTCCGCAACGACCGCCGAGAAGGATTCATTAGCTTCCGGCAGACTCACCGTTATTTTCTGGACAGATAAGATTTCTGTTGCATCACTTGTGTGTAGAGGATAAAGACTTGAACTTCCTCAACTGACACTGAAACAAGGCAAAGAGCTGTTTATCAGTGAGCACATAACTAACTACCCTAGCCTGACACATTACCACCAGCACAGTCTGTTACTGGGATTAATCACATCCAACTTGCATGTGTATCAGAGACTGTTTAATAACTGGATGTAAACTGTTATCAAGAACCTGGTTATAGTAAAGTTCCCAGTTGGATTTAAACCTGCCTCATTCTTCTATCTCCATACTACTACCACTCTCAACATTTTGCACCGTCAAGGTGCTGGCGTCATGACACTACCTAAGTCAGGGGCCCAGCCGCACAAGCACTCAGCAACCATCCACCATCAAGGGCACATTAATCACCACCTGGCCAGTGTCCCCTGTAATAGAATGTGCCCCGGAGAATCGAGTGCTGTTCTCCCCTACACTGCACTGCTGGCCCAGGGAGGCGTCTACTAAACCGTGAGTAACCGATGAACTGTTTGTACACTTCGGCCCACCGTGAACCTCACGTGTTCCACCCCTGTGGACTGGCACGTTATACCAGCACATCCCAAACTATATCACCGGGCCTAGTACTGACCAATACTTACAGTAAATACACTAATATTAATCTACTAAGAGATACTGTAATGTATTTAGTCTAGATCTATTATATTTACTCATTTATTTCATGTTTCTATCTATATACAGTATATATATATATATTTATATATATACACACCATATGCATATTCACAGTATCTATGAACATCAGTACCTTCTCTGATAGTGATGTCACAATACCCAGTGTTCTGTAACAAACTAAATAGAATGATGATGATGTCACAAAATGGAAAGCAGGTAAAAGTTCTGGTTCTGGCCACACACACTGAGGGTGATAGAATTTGTGGAGTGTGGGTTTTGCTATTTCATTGAGCAAAATGTCAAAAAATAAGCGCAAACATCGCTTCATAATCGAATCTGATACCGATGACAGCGGCAATGATCACCAGGTAAGTAGCTGCCTTTGGAATAAGTTGTCTTCATATCACACTTTAATCTAAAGCCTAACTACATCCTCACAATCAGAACAATATTCTAGTTTATATCTAGGAACCTGGACATAAACCTTATATACTTCTATGAGCCCTTTCGTTACACCATTATCAGACTGGGGGTAACTTGGGCAGACCAGAGCCCTGCCTGCACCTCTATGAAAATAATAAGTTTTAATTTTTCCACTCAGATGTTCCAAAGTGACCACCCACATATATCAGTGCCCATACTGGGAGGCTTTCAGTAGCAATGTCCATATATCAGTGTCCAAGAGTAATTCCAGTCCTAACATGGTCTATAGACATATGCTAGCCATAAATATGAGTGCAAATTCTGTCAGTCATATAGTAGTATCCATACAATACTGCCCACACACCTGTAGTAGCCACATATCGGTGCCCATACCATAGGCTGAGCCCTAATAATGGCCATAGTGCCAAAACATTTTTAATACATACTACAAGGTTTGATACCTCCACTGCTACTATTGGCCCATGACGGGATCTTCTGGTGTACCCCAGGACTTGTATCCTTATACCGTCTGTTTTCTAGAATTTGCCAGAGATAATGAGAAGATAGTTATGTCAACTTTTTATGTGTGATTCATCATTTCCTTTAATAGTTACTGGTCAATAAAAAATGCCGCAGAATATTTGCGTCCGATACAGAGGACAGCAGCAGTGATGAGAATCTCCATCAGGTAAGCAGTGACTTCTCTACAGGGTGCTCTGTGGCGCTGGTTTCTAGCGGTGGTCAGTGGGATAGTGCATAGTCTTTAGACTATATCGCTTCTTTTGCTTCTATCTTAGTATTTTGGTCTTTATGTTTCTTCTTTATTCTAGTCTCATCCAGTTATTCCAAGGACTCCAAGGAGCCTTGAAGATGATGATGGTGGCTCTGTTCCCCACCTTCTATACATAGACTCAGGTATCTAATCATCATAAACACCTTCCAGGAAAATAACAAATTAGACTTTTCTTCATTAGGAAAACTGAATGACATAAAAGTAAATGATGATATTTGTTATATTTTCCAGAGCCTAATTCTCCACGTTTTAGTTTTGTGCAGGAGGAGACAGCAAGGTAGTGTATCTCTATATAAACCGAGATATCTAGTTCATGTTATTTGGTCACTAGGTGGCAGTGTTATTTTTTTGTATATTCTCAGCTACGGTGTTAGACGTGTGTCTGGATCTTTGATCCTCTATTATATTTTAGTAGTAGGAGACAGGAGCGTCCCATCAATTACTGTTTCCTGAAAGATCTGTCTTCTCCCACATCTAAATACGTGACCAATTTCCATCAAAACAAAAAGAAGCTGGCAAGACGTCTGTACAAGTTTTATAACAGAACTGTCTTTGAGAATCAGGTATACAATTATGACAGCCAGTTATCGGGCAATGTGGTCGCAGTAAATGACGGGTTTGTTTGGTGTATCTTGTATGCACAGTATATCTCTGTAGACTCGTTCATCAACTATGTCATTTCTTTATTTTTTATCCTTTCTTCCTCTGTAGCTTCCTGCAGACCTGGACATCAGCTGGAATAAAAGGCTGAAACTACAAGCTGGTCGCACTGGTTTCCTTCTGAATAATGGGGAACACTCTGCCATCATCCAGCTTTCTGATAAAATCTGCGATTCTGCAGGTAGGCTTCACATCATGTACGATTTATATGTTTGCTTCAGAGAAATGTTACATATGTCTTACTACTACTCGTATGTGTGTCCTCTTCTTTCTTTAGATCGACTTAGAGACACATTGATTCATGAGATGTGTCATGCTGCCTGCTGGCTCATTGATGGAGATGGAGACTTTGGCCACAGCCCACTATGGGTGTCCTATTGTGAGAAGGCCATGCAGATTCTCCCTGAGCTCCCACCGATCACTGTATTACACAGCTTTGAAATCCACTACCCGGTGATCTACCAATGCTCAGGCTGCGAGTTCAGGTACAACAACTTCGTGATAGGTCATAGTGCTTAGTACATAAACCATGAACAGACTAGAGCCTGATGCTAGCAGGGAGATTGTGTACTTGTACTTCTGGCCTCTTGCGTTATTATTATAGTATGTTGGATATTCTAGTTACCACCACTGATTGCTTTTCTACTTTCGGAATGAAGAGGATTCTGTAACTGACTTTGGCTATGTTTGTGCATTTAGTATTTGTCTATAATATAGGTTTTGTTTCCCACTCTAGAGTTGGACGTTGGACGGCCTCTCTCGACACTGAGAAGTTTGTGTGTGGCACATGTTACAACAAGATGGTTCTTGTAGAGTACAACTGAAAAAACCATCAGTGACCATCATGTCCCATCATCAGTCAGAACATCAGCCCAGCCAAGATGGCAGCACGTATATTAAGTCATCCAGAAGACCTGTGGAAAGTCAAAACTCAATTTTCCAACAAAATATGGTCTTCGAATAATCTCTTGGGCAACACGGTGGCTCGGTGATTAGCACTGTTGCCATGCAGCAGTGGGGTTGAGGATGCAAATCTCACTAGTACCAACATCTGCATGGAGTTTGTATGTTCTCCCCGTGTTCGCGTGGGTTTCCTCCGGGTACTCCGGTTTCCTCCCACACTCCAAAAATAAACTGATAGGTTAATTGACTTCCTTCTAAATTGTCCCTAATATGAATAGTGGTCATGTCCTGTATAGTGCTGCAGAATATATTGGTGCTATATCATCAACAGGAAATAATGCCACCATTAATAAAATCTCTTAAAATAATTTTTATTGTCATGTTGATTGATTTCAGACTTTGAGTAGAGATCATTTACAGCGAGTGCTATGTATACAGATCAGGAAGGGCTATGCGCTTCCTGTCCCGGCCTGGTGTTCATGTGACCGCCAGGGCTGGGAGAGTGCAGGAGCTGTCGGGTCTTCTATAGACCTCAATCAGCCCTGCACTGAGGCTGTACAGGAAAAATCACAAAAATCAAAAAAAAAAAAAAAAAAGTGAAGTTAAATGTCCCCCAGAGGTCTTGTATGACCTTATGGGGGAAGCAAAGTGTAAGGCCCTTTTCCCACGGGCATCAGGACCAGCAGATTATGGAAGGACAGACAGATCCCTTCGGCTGAGGTGGTGGAGCCTTGACTGCCTGAAATCGGGTGCGTGCCACTGGGTGATGCAGCGGTTGCTGCGGCAGGCTGGACCACCACATTGGAGCCACGGTTCTCCCAGGCTACTTTATGGTAAAGTTGCATATGTTGACGCAGGGCATTGATGCCAACATTGGCACCCTGGCCACTCTTCACCTTCTGCCCACAGATTCGGCATATGGCCATGTTCACCTCCTCCGGCGGCTTAACAAAAAACTGCCACACCGCCGAGTAGGTGATTTTACCCCCAACACTCCGCACTGACTGACTGCCACCGCCACTGCCTCCGTGAACCCCTGCACCACTACTTTCCGGGCAGGTAGGCTCCTGCGAAGAGAGTGGTCTACACCAGTCACGTTTTGCTTCTGACCTCCCACTGCTGCCACCCTGCTGACTCCCAGCCACGCTACCGATTTGCTGGCTCCGCCACTGCCTCACGCGCAAGCCGCCACCCTCTTCGTCACCTGGCTCCCAATTGTGATCGGCTACATTATCATCGGCTATGATCGGCTACATTATCATCGAGTACTGTCTGCACGTCACTGATGTCCTTCTCAATGGTCTCTGAGTCAGGAGCCTGACCGCTCGCAACACCAGCTCCCACGCCACTCTCCTCATCACTACTTGCCCGCCTACCGGAGGAAGCGGCTGATGTCTCCTCCAGATCTTGGCTGGGAAGTAGATGCTGACTGTCCTCTAGTAGCTCGTCCTTGCTGTATAATGGAGCTGAATCCACAGCATATAATACTTCTCTTGCTGAGGGAACAGAAAAGGACAGAGGCAAGTTGAGGACAGGTGAGGGAACAGGGCCTGCTCCCGGGCCATGCCAACTATGGGTTGTGTCTGATGAACCCACCGCCTCTTGGCTTGGGGTGTCTGATGTTACTTGGGATGAAGTGGATGACCGAGTCAACCATTCAAGAACCGCTGGGTTGCTGGTCAAGACATAACCACTAGCTTACACTGGGAGCTCAGGCCTCTGGAAGTGACCCCTGCTGCCACGCCCCCTTACTCTGCTGTGACCTGTGCCTGCCAGAAATATTTAGGCCCCTGCCCCTCCCCTGTGCAGGGCCTGTCACTTCTCTGTCTGACATACTGTTAGATCAAATAAGTAAAAAAAAAAAGGAAATTAATACACCTCAAAAAAGGCAGTAATTTTGTCACTTCACCACACAACAGCAAATAATAAAAAATTTTTGCCACTAATACACGCCAAAAAAGGCTTTAGAACATATAACTGCACCGCTGAACAGCAAATAATCTGTTCTGCACCAGACCGCATCTCCGGATTTGTGGACCTATTTAAGTGAATGCGTCTGCATCCTTGATGTGGAATGCAGACGGCCGGTACCCCGTGTATTGCGGAACCGCCGTATGCGGCCCACAATATGGCCATGGGAGCACAACGGCCATGTGCAAGAGGCCTAATACACACCAAAAAAGGCTTTCGAACATATAACTGCACCGCTGAAAGGCAAATATACTTTTTTTGCCACCAATACATGCAAAAAAGGGCAGTAATTTTCTCACTTCACCACACAACAGCTAATAAGCCCTTTTTCCCCACTAATACATGCCAAAAAAGGCTTTAGAACATATAACTGCACTGCTGAACGGCAAATAATACTTTTTTCTGCCACTAATACACTCAAAAAGGGCTATCATTTCCTCAGTTCACCACACAACGGTTAATAAGCCATTTTTTCCCACTTATACATGCCAAAAAAGGCTTTAGAACATATAACTGCACCGCTGAACGGCAAAATATACACGCCAAAAAAGGCTTTAGAACATATAACTGCACCGCTTAACAGCAAATAATACTTTTTTTCCTACTAATACACGCCAAAAAAGGCTGTAATTTTCTCACTTCACCACACAATGGCAAATAATACTTTTTTGCCACTAATACACGCCAAAAAAGGCTTTAGAACATATAACTGCACTGCTGAACGGCAAATAATACTTTTTTTGCCACTAATACACGCCAAAAAAGTCTTTAGAACATATAACTGCACTGCTGAACTGCAAAAATACTATTTTTTTGCAACTAATACACGCCAAATAGGGCAGTAATTTCCTCACTTCACCACACAACGGCTAATAAGCCCTTTTTCCCCACTAATACATGCCTAAAAAGGCTTTAGAACATATAACTGCACTGCTGAACGGCAAATAACACTTTTTTCTGCCACTAATACACTCAAAAAGGGCTATCATTTTCTCAGTTCACCACACAACGGCTAATAAGGCCTTTTTTCCCACTTATACATGCCAAAAAAGGCTTTAGACATATAACTGCACCGCTGAACGGCAAAATATACATGCCAAAAAAGGCTTTAGAACGTATAACTGCACCGCTGAATGCCAAATAATACTTTTTTTTGCCACTAATACATGCCAAAAAGGGCTGTAATTTTCTCACTTCACCACACAACGGCAAATAATACTTTTTTTGCCACTAATACACGCCAAAAAAGCTTTAGAACATATAACTGCACCGCTAAACGGCCAATAAAGCTTTAGAACATATAACTGCACCGCTGAACGGCAAAATATACACGCCAAAAAAGGCTTTAGAACGCATAACTGCACCGCTTAACAGCAAATAATACATTTTTTCCCCTACTAATACACGCCAAAAAAGGCTGTAATTTTCTCACTTCACCACACAATGGCAAATAATACTTTTTTTTGCCACTAATACATGGCAAAAAGGGCTGTAATTTTTTTCACTTCACCACACAACGGCAAATAATACTTTTTTTGCCACTAATATACACCAAAAAAGGACTTTATTTTTCTCACTTCACCACACAACGGCTCATAAGCCCTTTTTTTCCCACTTATACACGCCAAAAAAGGCTTTAGAACATATAACTGCACCATTGAACAGCAAAAAATACACGCCAAAAAAGGCTTTAGAACATATAACTGCACCGCTGAACAGCAAATAATCTGTTCTGCACCAGACCGCATCTCCGGATTTGTGGACCTATTTAAGTGAATGCGTCTGCATCCTTCGATGTGGAATGCAGACGGCCGGTACCCCGTGTATTGCGGAACCGCAGTATGCGGCCCACAATATGGCCATGGGAGCACAACGGCCATGTGCAAGAGGCCTAATACACACCAAAAAAGGCTTTCGAACATATAACTGCACCGCTGAAAGGCAAATATACTTTTTTTGCCACCAATACATGCAAAAAAGGGTAGTAATTTTCTCACTTCACCACACAACGGCTAATAAGCCCTTTTTCCCCACTAATACACGCCAAAAAAGGCTTTAGAACATATAACTGCACTGCTGAACGGCAAATAATACTTTTTTCTGCCACTAATACACTCAAAAAGGGCTATAATTTCCTCAGTTCACCACACAACGGCTAATAAGCCATTTTTTCCCACTTATACATGCCAAAAGAGGCTTTAGAACATATAACTGCACCGCTGAACGGCAAAATATACACGCCAAAAAAGGCTTTAGAACGTATAACTGCACCGCTTAACAGCAAATAATACTTTTTTTCCCACTAATACACGCCAAAAAAGGCTGTAATTTTCTCACTTCACCACACAATGGCAAATAATACTTTTTTGCCACTAATACACGCCAAAAAAGGCTTTAGAACATATAACTGCACTGCTGAACGGCAAATAATAAAATTTTTGCCACTAATACACGCCAAAAAGGGCTGTAATTTTCTCACTTCACCACACAACGGCAAATAATACTTTTTTGCCACTAATACACGCCAAAAAAGCTTTAGAACATGTAACTGCACCGCTGAACTAGTGTTGAATGCGAATATTCAAATTGCGAATTTTTATTGTGAATATCGGGGCTTCGAGAATTTGCGAATATTTAGAATATTGTGATATATATTCGTAATTTCGAAAATACGAGATTTTTTTTTAATCAGTACACAGGATCCCTCTCTACTTCTAGCTTGTGGGCCAATGAGAAGGCTGCAATATCTTTGACTTTAGGAGTAGTGTTGATTGCGAATTTTCGGAATGTGAATTTTAAGTCAAAGATATTGCAGCCTTCTCATTGGCCCACAAGCTAGAAGCAAGGAGGGATCTTTTGTACTGATTAAAAAAATCTCGAATATTCGCCATATTGCTATATATTCTTGTTTTAGAATATTACGAATATTCTAAAAAACAAATATATAGCAACATAGCGAATATTCAAAAAAAAACTAATGAAGAACAATTTAGCTATATTTGTTTTCTAACGAATATTCGCTATATTGCTATATATTCGTTTTTTAGAATATTCGTAATATTCTAAAACAAGTACTTCTATTCTGTTATTAAAAAACACCCATTTTGGGCAAAATACTTTATCTGCGTCCTTGTCTGCATCTGTTAGTGTGAAATTTAAGCTTTATATACTGCTGTCATATTTGGTTATTTAAAAAAACACCCTTTTTGGGCAAAATAATACATTTTACAGCCCTTGCAGCATCTGTCATTGTGAGATACACACGCTTTAGATACTGCTGTGCTATTCTGTTATTAAAAAAACACCCTTTTTGGGCAAAATACTTAATTTGCGGCCTTGTCTGCATCTGTCAGTTTGAAATTCAAGCATCATATACTGCTGTCATATTCTGTTATTAAAAAAACACCCTTTTTGGGCAAAATACTTAATTTGCGGTCTTGTCTGCATCTGTCAGTGTGAAATTCAAGCATTATGTACTGCTATCATATTCTGTTATTAAAAAAACACCCATTTTGGGCAAGATCCTAAATTTGAGAAATATGAGGAGTGTCAAATAAGGGACGTGGCCCCGTTTGTGGTGCCGCTGGTGGAGCTCCTGTTGCAGGGAGAGGAAGTGGTCGATCTGTGCCAGCTACACGCACAAGTGAAACATCTTCCTCAGTTGCGAGTAGGCGACAGAACCTTCAGCGGTATTTGGTCGGGCCTAATGCGGCTCTACGAATTGTGAGGCCAGAACAAGTACAGGCGATAGTAGATTGGGTTGCTCACAGTGCCTCCAGTTCCTTCACATTGTCTCCCACCCAGTCTCCTGCTGAAAGATCAGAGTTGGCACCTGCAGCTGATGTCCATCAGTTTTTCACCTCACCCCCTTGCAAATCTGCCAAGCAGTCTGAGCCCCAAGTCATGCAGCAGTCTCTTCTGCTTTTTGATGAAGAGATTGAGTGCACCGATGCCCAACCACTTATGTTTCAAGATGAGTACATGGGAGGACCACCGCAGCACATCTCGGATGATGACTAAACACAGGTGCCAACTGCTTTGAATTTCTGCAGTGTGCAGACCGACAAGGAGGGCAGGGGTGAAGACTGGGTGGAAGATGATGTGGAGGACGATGAGGTCCTTGACCCCACATGGAATCAAGGTCATGCGAGTGACCTGTGTAGTTTGGAGGAAGAGGAGGTGGTCGCACAGAGTCACCAGCACAGCAGAAGAGGGAGCAGGGTGCAAAAGCAGAGCGGCCGTCCCCTAGACAGTACGCCTGCTGCTGCCCACAGCAGCAAGGGAACGAGCACACCAAAGCCAGCTCCAAGGAGTTCCCTGGTGTGGCAGTTCTTCAAAAAATGTACTAACGACAAGGCACAAGTGGTTTGCACGCTGTGCAATCAGATCCTGAAGTGAGGCATAAATGTTCTCAACCTGAGCACAACCTCCATGACCAATCATCTAAGTGCAAAGCACGAGCTGCAGTGGAGTAGACACCTCAAAAACCAAGAAAGGTCTCTGGCTCCTCCTGCTTCCTCTTCTGCTGCAGTCTCGGCCTCTTCATCCACCTCTGGAGTGACAGTGGCACCTGCCACCCCGCAAACAGAGGATCTGCCAGCAACACCACCACCTGGGTCACCAAGCATCTCCACAATGTCCCACGGAAGCGTTCAGCTCTCCATCTCCCAAACACTGGAGCGGAAGAGGAAGTACCCGCCTAGCCACCCACGATCCCTGGCCCTGAATGACAGCATTTCAAAATGACTGTCCTTTGAAATGCTGTCATTCCGTCTGGTGGAGACAGAGAGTTTTAAAAGCTTTATGGCGGTGGCTGTCCCACAGAACGTCGTGCCCAGCAGCCACTACTTTTCCAGGCTTGCTATCACTTCCCTGCACAACCAAGTGGGGGACAAAATCAGGTGTGCACTGTGCAACGCCATCTGTGGCAAGGTCCACCTAACTACGGATACGTGGACCAGTAAGCACGGTCCGGGATGCTATAGCTCCATAACAGCACACTGGGTAAATGCAGTGGCGGCTGGGCCTGAGGCGGATAGCAGTTTGGCGCATGTCCTTCCACCACCGAGGATTGCAGGGCACTTCAGTTTGCCTCCTGTTGCTTCCTCCTCCTACTCCGCTTCCTCATCCTCTACTGGCTCCTCATCCGGTCAGCGTACCACCTTCACCACCAACTTCAGCACAGCCAGGGGTAAATGACAGCAGGCAGTTTTAAAACTTATCTGTTTGGGGGACAAACCCCACACCGCGCAGGAGCTGTGGACAGGCCTTAAACAACAGACCGATGAGTGTTTGGTCTCAGTGAGCCTCAAGTACTGCCTGGTGGTGTGCGATAATGGGAGAAATCTCGTAGCAGCTCTGGGACTAGCTGGTTTGACGCACATCCCTTGCCTGGTGCATGTGCTGAATTTGGTGGTGCAGAGATTCCTTAAAAATTTCCCCGATATGTCAGAGCTGCTGCATAAAGTGCAGGCGGTCTGTGCGCACTTTCGGCGTTCTCACCCTACTGCTGCTTGCCTGTCAGCGCTGCAGCGTAACTTCGGCCTTCCCGCTCACCACCTCATATGCAACGTGCCCACAAGGTGGAACTCCACCTTGCACATGCTGGCCAGACTGTTCGAGCAGCAGCAGGCGATAGTGGAGTTTCAGCTGCAGCACGCACGGGTGAGTCGCTCTGCAGAACAGCACCACTTCACCACCAATGACTGGGCCTCCATGCGAGATCTGTGTTCATTGTTGCGCTGTTTTGAGTACTCCACCAACATGGCCAGTGCCGATAACGCTGTTCTCAGTGTTACTATCCCATTTCTATGCCTCCTTGAAAAAACACTGCTGGCGATGATGGAAGAGGATGTGGCACAGGAGGAGGAGGAAGAGGGATAATTTCATTGGGTTTCTGGCCAGTCATTGACAAGTGGCTCCAAGGGTGGGTTCCTGCACCCACATACGCCAGGTACACAATTGTCCAGCCAGGGCACAGTTCTGGAGGATGACGAGGTGGAGGATGAGGAGATGGAGGAGTAACCGTGTTCACAGCAGGGTGGCACCCAAACTAGCTCATGGCCATCACTGGTGCGTGGCTATGGAGATACAGAGGACACAGACGATACACCTCCCACAGAGGACAGCTTTTTGTTGCCTCTGGGCAGCCTGGCATGCATGAGCGATTACATGCTGCAGTGTCTCCGCAACGACCGCCGAGAAGGATTCATTAGCTTCCGGCAGACTCACCGTTATTTTCTGGACAGATAAGATTTCTGTTGCATCACTTGTGTGTAGAGGATAAAGACTTGAACTTCCTCAACTGACACTGAAACAAGGCAAAGAGCTGTTTATCAGTGAGCACATAACTAACTACCCTAGCCTGACACATTACCACCAGCACAGTCTGTTACTGGGATTAATCACATCCAACTTGCATGTGTATCAGAGACTGTTTAATAACTGGATGTAAACTGTTATCAAGAACCTGGTTATAGTAAAGTTCCCAGTTGGATTTAAACCTGCCTCATTCTTCTATCTCCATACTACTACCACTCTCAACATTTTGCACCGTCAAGGTGCTGGCGTCATGACACTACCTAAGTCAGGGGCCCAGCCGCACAAGCACTCAGCAACCATCCACCATCAAGGGCACATTAATCACCACCTGGCCAGTGTCCCCTGTAATAGAATGTGCCCCGGAGAATCGAGTGCTGTTCTCCCCTACACTGCACTGCTGGCCCAGGGAGGCGTCTACTAAACCGTGAGTAACCGATGAACTGTTTGTACACTTCGGCCCACCGTGAACCTCACGTGTTCCACCCCTGTGGACTGGCACGTTATACCAGCACATCCCAAACTATATCACCGGGCCTAGTACTGACCAATACTTACAGTAAATACACTAATATTAATCTACTAAGAGATACTGTAATGTATTTAGTCTAGATCTATTATATTTACTCATTTATTTCATGTTTCTATCTATATACAGTATATATATATATATTTATATATATACACACCATATGCATATTCACAGTATCTATGAACATCAGTACCTTCTCTGATAGTGATGTCACAATACCCAGTGTTCTGTAACAAACTAAATAGAATGATGATGATGTCACAAAATGGAAAGCAGGTAAAAGTTCTGGTTCTGGCCACACACACTGAGGGTGATAGAATTTGTGGAGTGTGGGTTTTGCTATTTCATTGAGCAAAATGTCAAAAAATAAGCGCAAACATCGCTTCATAATCGAATCTGATACCGATGACAGCGGCAATGATCACCAGGTAAGTAGCTGCCTTTGGAATAAGTTGTCTTCATATCACACTTTAATCTAAAGCCTAACTACATCCTCACAATCAGAACAATATTCTAGTTTATATCTAGGAACCTGGACATAAACCTTATATACTTCTATGAGCCCTTTCGTTACACCATTATCAGACTGGGGGTAACTTGGGCAGACCAGAGCCCTGCCTGCACCTCTATGAAAATAATAAGTTTTAATTTTTCCACTCAGATGTTCCAAAGTGACCACCCACATATATCAGTGCCCATACTGGGAGGCTTTCAGTAGCAATGTCCATATATCAGTGTCCAAGAGTAATTCCAGTCCTAACATGGTCTATAGACATATGCTAGCCATAAATATGAGTGCAAATTCTGTCAGTCATATAGTAGTATCCATACAATACTGCCCACACACCTGTAGTAGCCACATATCGGTGCCCATACCA